>NC_092437.1:6009524-6657738 GCF_036169615.1 Heliangelus exortis
TACTTATTAAAATATAACATTTTTCTAAAATTGTATTTGGTCCAACTCCCATTTTTGCTTTGGAAATCTTTAAGTGAAAAGATTGTAACCAGCCTGATTTATTTTTAAAACAGCAATGATCATTGCAGCAGGGTGTAATTATCTTTAGTTCCAAGGTCTTTGATCACAGCGTGTTCACATCTAAATCTGAGTTAGGATCTAGATCTCTTCTTTATGCCTTAGGCTAGAAATTTGTGGGGCTTCTCTGACAAAAGCAATTCTTTTGTAAGATACACACACACATAAGTGCAGCACGGTGTTTTCTCTCACTGTGTGGGAGTACTCAGCCTTATGAAAAATGTGTTGTGATTCCCATCAGTGGGGAGGGAGAAGGAAGAGGCCATGTATTCCAGTCCTGGGATTTTGATACGTTGGAAACACCATCAGGTGAGCATCACAACTGAGAGGTTAATGACTGTGTTGTGGAAGCCCATGAGCTAAGGGAGTGATTTGTTTCTTGCATAAGAATAATACAGATGTAAAACTGGGAATTTAAAGAGAGGAGTGGTCTAAGAGCAGTGCTACAGGGTTGATTTAGTTCATTGCTACACTGCCAGGACAGATGTCTACACGTATGTGTTCTACTGTACATCTCACTTGAATCTGCAAAATAACTGAGGCTGTATTCAAGTGGAAAATATGCAGAAATAATTGCAGAAATGGTCTAGTTGTTCAGCCACTCTTTGCAAAAGAAGTTGCAGTATCTGTAGGAGTATTCTCTCCTGTTTAGCTTTAACTTGAGTCCCTAAAATAGACAGCTCATCAGCCAGACTCCTACAGAGGGAGACTGGGGCTCCACTGGGAATGAGTCAGAACAGAGCAGTCCGTGGCTCTTGGATCCACAGCATCAACACGAGGCTCCTTCAGTGTATAATGAAAAAACTCCATCAGTTATGTCTTGCCCCTCAAGAGTGGAAATGACCCTTTCCTCATGTCAGTTCGCCTGGCAAAGCCAGAACATTCCTAATAAAAACTGCCTGTGTGAATTCAAGTGAGACAAGGATTCCCTGGTCTTAATAAAGGCTCCAGGTTTCTCTGAACTGCTAGGTCTGTATTGTCACATGTCAGCCAACAGACAAATGCAGACCCCCTTATTTTTGGGTTCCTAAATTTTATGTTAGTATTTCCACAATAAAACCTACTTTTCTGAGTAAGTAACTTCAGTGTGGCTGATAAGACTTTTCATCATCACCATTATTGTGATGATGGATGATATAAGTATCTGTTCTCTTGAACTGCTACGTTTTGGGAAAAAAAGGAAGCAAGTTTTAGATGTATTATTTATTTTCATGTTAAATCGGTATAATCAAGAATGCACAGCCTCAAAGCTTACCATCCTCTACCAGGCAAAATGATTTCATTTCTGCTGAAATCTTAAATCATTATCTGTTTATACAAAAAATGTCAGATGACAGAAGCAATGAGAGGTGAGCGGGAGTATGCTGGATGCTATCAGTTTTGACTGAGAAGGCACAATAAATCTGGTTTTAGCAAGAAGAAAATTGTACTGTCAGTGAAACAGTATTATCCTGCCTTTTCCAATATATTTTCAACCTATGGATCAGGGAAGAGCATATCAGTATTAGTGCATAACATATTTCCACTCAGAGTGAAAGTGATTCTATATCAGAAACACATGCTAAAAATGTCTCCTGCATTCCTGCTAATTTCTCAGACCCAGCACTGGGCATATGCTCCTTATCTAATCTTGATTGCTACATTAAGCCAATGCAGGCTATTCTACTTGATCCTTTGGGTAATTTCAGACATGGTTTCTATTTTCTTTGCACTTCACCAAGGTAGCATATAATTTCTTGGAAAATGTTAACATCTGCAAAGGAAAAAAAAAAATAAAAGGAAAGGAATTAAACAAAGCCCTAAGATTTATGGGCTAAACCCTTGGACTTCGGTCCAGGCAGTAGATTTCCTTCTCTGCTGAGGCAGCAGAAGGCAGCTAAGGTGCTGCCCCTGCAGAGTAAGGGATAATATTCCCTTCACAGGAGCCCTGGGGCAGAGCAGAGCTGCCCTGGCTGGCCCTGTCTCTCTGCTGCCTGTCCCCTGTCCCTGCCTTCACACATGGGTGACAGCACATGGTGCAAACCAGCTCCCCTGCAGCCGGGCTGTGCTGCTGCAGCCCCAAGGCCATCCTAAAGTATGCCCAGCTTTTCAGCTCAGCTTCTGCTCAGCTTCAGGGAAACAGAAGCAGCGTTTAGAGTGTGAACTTGGTGCAGCTGAGAGCTGAGCCAGGTTCTGTGATCACTGCTGCTCTTTACCTGCAAGTTTGATGAATTGAATCAGTCTATCTTGCTAGGAACATCAATTTGATGCACAAAAACATGGGTAAACATGGGTTCCCAGGGCAGTATTATTGACCAGCTGAGGCCAATCTGACCTGCAAAAATCTCAGAGGTGAAAGTGACTACACTGGGATGCAGGGGCTCATTTATCTTCAGGCACTGTAGCAGCTTTGCAGCCAGGTTTTACCACTGAAGCAATGCCAGCAGAAAACTGTGAGCCTTGCCTGTGATGTTGTCACCTGTTGCGACATATCTTAAAAGATAATTAAAAGTTCACTGGTGTCTTCAAGAAATGTGACCCTGACATGCAGTGTGTATGTTCCTCTTCAATGTTCCCCCAAGTGCTCCCTGAGATAGCAGTGCTGTGGGAACCTCTTCACTCCTCATGGGCAGCTGGAAAGATTTACCTTTGGTATAAACAAGTAGTAAAGAAAGGATAAAACTTCCTAATGGACTAGGAGGCCTCAGGAAAAGCTAGAACTTGAAAAAATCTAAACTTGTGGTTGAGGTGTGTGAGGAGGAGGCAATGGGGCTATCATCATCTGAAGAGTTTTCTAAATTTCAGCAACCACATTTTCAAAAGCTACCCCACATTTTTCTTTTTGTACATTTTTAGATTTTAGTGCAGCTGCAGGCAGAGCAGGAAGTTCATGTATGCAGATGCCTGAGCTATTTTTGGTGAGGTAAAGGGAGACTCTGATTAGGCTGATTTGAAACCCTGAAGGCAGGGGCTTCCACCAAGGGTATGGTGGAAAGGTCACTTCGTGGGAAGATAGCAACCCTTGGGTAAAGCTGGTGACACAGAAAAAAGTCTTTTGAGATCTTCAAGAAATAACATCAGAATTGCCTTTTGATGACATCTGTGGTTTAGTCATCAGATTCTTGGGTGTTTCTAGACAGGATTGGCAGGATGAATTGTGCTGCCACAGACAGGAATTCAGTTGTACACTGGTGTATTACTGGAAGATACTTCACAGTCACTCTGCCATTGACTGTTGCTGTTATTATCATTAGTATTATTGTTATTATTATGTATTTGGAGGCAATAGCAAGAAATTAGGTTTTGAAATGGAAAAGTCAAAGTTCTTGTAAATGTTTTACTATTCACAGAAGATTACCTGCGTATTTGTGGTTTCACAAGTACCACTGGTACTTTAACAGCCATAGGGTTATAGTCTGCTAGAAACATACATTCAGACTGGATACCCATTACTGGAAATGATAGTGGGTGTCTGGAATGGAAAATGTATGGTCTTTTGAAAGTTTCAGTTGTCACTATATATAACTTGCAGCATTAATATTGCAAATTGGAATACAACATAGAAGCATAAAGGGATTTACTACTACAGAACTGGATGTGTTATGTGATGTAGTGCTGTGATATTAGACAATGTGACATTTCATGAATAAAACAAAATATCTTACAACACTCCTTATAAGGGGAAAAAAGAGCTCAAAGTTGGTCATATTTACAGGATGATGCTCAGAGGACTATTTCAAATGCTAGCAATTTAATGAAGACTTTTAAAAATCTAATTATATAGTAATTAAAATTTAAAAATCCACAGAAGTAAAGGTAGTAATTAATTAGATCAGATCGGTGCAGGTCCACTGATGAAAAACATGATTTCTGTTAACATTTAAAAATTGTTACAAAACACTATCTAAAGGCACCAAAATCTTGTTAATGGAACTTGAAGGAAAAATGATGCCACAAATAAAGATACTTCTCCTCCATAGATTAAGCATATTCTATCAATCCAAAAATTTGTGCAGCACACTGCAGAAAGAAGGGGAGCAGTTAATTGCTGCCTTTTATTTTCAGGACAACTATTTGACCTGTAGTGGGATTGAGCAACTGTAGGTGCAGTGGCCACTCAGCCAGAGGTGAGACATGTCCAGCAAAGCCTCTCTTGGCCACACCTTCTCCTTCATGGTGTCCCAGCAAAGCCTTTTGCCTGCCTGGTGATTGGAAATGGTGATGTGCAACCCCTTTCATCAACTGCTCTGCACCTTTGGGCTGCTGAAGGACAGAGAAAGGCCAGAGTGGACACCATGATCCATCCTATAGATCCAGATAGAGGTCATCTCTGTGGCAACCTCAAAATTTAACTGGCTATTCTGGAGCTGTCTTTAAGTCTGGGATATCTCCTAAATCCCAGAACCCTGCATTCATTATTGTCCTTTATGCAGGTTGGATTCAGCCTGAAAAATTCCGTCTGGAAATCCCCTATGTCTTGGTAGGCTGTTAATGCTGTGGCCTCCTAAGAAAGATTTCAGGTGGTTGTGTCCTGTCCTGGCACTGGCAGGCAGACAGGTAGGGCAGAGGGAAGCTGTAGAGCCAGGCACGGAGTTCTGGGCTCCTGAGTGTGCTGCACAACACAGAAAACATGTCAAATTCTCCCCTTCTTGAGCTCCCGGATGGCTCCCCCCAGAGCTGACTCAGGATGCTACAGAAGCAAAACAACATAGGTGACCAGCAGAGCTGGCTCTGAGCCCAGCCTGGGGTTTGTTTTTACATAGATGAGGCCACTGTCCTTATTTGCCACTTCCCATGCAATACTATGGGAGCACAGAGCATTATTCCCATTATTTTGTTACCAAAGAATCACGGTTCTTCACTAAGGGAATATCCTCATGGCTAACCTCAGATTCAAGAGTATTCTGGCCTCTACAGCTTTCACTAGTGTTGACATGGGATAATTCCCCCCTTATTAATTTCTGGACTTCATGATTCTGCGGTTGCACGTGGAAAATATTAAATGCAGCAGCCTGTCTGTGTTTTTTATTATTTTTTGTTGTTGCTGTTTAGAAAATTATTTATCCACATTTCTCTGAAGCCACCTCCTCAGTCCTGGACTTGGAGTTTGCACATTAAGATCAGTACATGCTGCCCAGTGACACACAAGCCCAAACACACATCTCTTTGCACAACAATTAACTTATTGCTGCTATTTGATTGCTGTAATTAGCAGATCCCAATGGGAAATTACTTTCATTATTAATAAGCAATATCATAAATTTGATAAATTTTCAGCATTAACAGCATCCGAACCTTCATGTAATGATAATGCTGTCCAGCTCATTATTATTTCCTCTTGAGCCTTTTTTTGCTAATTAGCTGAAGATTTAATATGCTGAAAATATTTGGTATTACCACAAATGGCAAGTCTGCTGTGGGCTCTGGCCTTTGTATGGGTTTTCCTCCAGCCAAGTCATGGGGCTGTGCTGAGGAGGTTGGGTTCTACCATACACGTACCAGACAGCTCATCGTGCACACCCACTTGCTTGTGCTTAATTAAAAGCTGATATAAGTTCATTTACAAAGACAAACTGCATTGTGTATTAGCACCCCGTGATACTTCAGGTCACTGCACTGAGCTGCTTCAAGAACATCTCTTGGACCTGCAAGTGTTTCTTATGCTTATACAAAATTCCTAAGTAACCCTGTGGCAGCTGATGTTATCTTTCCCAGTGGTAAATGCCACTACTATTTCTGATAGTAATATGATTAACATGATCAGTGGCACGTGTTTGCAAAACTGGGATTTCTCCAGTCTTCTCAGCTATTAGTGAGTTGTGGGGATGGAATGTGTTCAGAATGACTCAAGCAGCAACAGCAGAGCTGGAGAAGCCCTCAGGCTTTGGCATCAGAAAAATCTGTATGGCCTCGAGTTCCACTTTGGAAGCTTACTACACACTGGAAAATAATTAATGGGACATCTACTGATTTTTGATCTTGAGGTTCATTTTAACCATGTTCAACTTTTCAAATAATTGAGACGATGAACATTTGATGTTGCAGAACGGTGCCAGAAATGTGAGTTTCTAGCATTCCTACTCCTGATTTGTTTTGACAGATATTTCATTTTCTGAAGCTGCAGTTAAAGCAATAAAAACAAAATTCACCACAGAAAAACAAACACCAGCTCCCCTTCCAGCTAAACTGATATATTTTTCAAATGCTGGAAAATAGTACAGCTAAAGTCCATTGAATTTCCACAGGAGGTAAAGCTCATTAGCAAACACTTGAAAGACAGTGAGCAGATTATTGTGAAAAAGATATTTGTACAGTGACTTCAGTAACACTTTATTTAAAGTTTCTGGTTGCTGGCACTTAGACAGTATGTGTGACCTCAGTTAGGGAATGGTTATTGCTGAAAAACAGACACTCTAAGAACCCTTATAGCCAGCAAGAGAGCTGGAGGGACGGAGTTCAGCGAACAGGAGGAAAAACTGACTTTTCTCTTTTTATTCCACCAACAGATCATCTATTTAACAAGGTAAACGGAAGAGGAAAACACCCCTGGAGTGGGAAAAGGAGGGACTGAATGGAGCATGCCCAGAATTGTGTGCTGCTAATAGGATCTCCAATTTGCCCCCAGTCAAAGGGGATTTGTGCTAAGCCGAAGGATGCAGGTCACTGTGTGCCTACAGAGCACAGAGGAGGTTTCTGTTATAACTTCCTGTGCTTTGTTTAAGAAAATACATTAACTGGAGGAAGAGAGTCTCACTACAACCCTGATTACTATTTCCTTTAATTCCATCAAATGACTTCTTCTCAGCCCAGCCTCCCCAGCCAAACACTCACCCCAGCCCATGTAGTGTTCAAAACCCCTTCATCTTCCCTGCCCTTAATGTTTTGCAGATTTCAGCAAGACTCCTGGGCTGTGTGTATGAAAGTACAGTTTAAGCAGTGACAAATAGAAAGCACATGCTTATTAAAGCTACATTACACAACTCCATACAGCTCTAATGTCATCTGCTCCTAAAACAACAAACCCGTGGGGACTTGTGCCTGTGTGTGTGTGTCTTGGAAAAGGAAGGTAGGTCTGAGGTTATCATGACTCAAGAGGACAAGCTGGCAGATGGATTTGGGTCCACACTGAATATACCAGGACCACTGTTAGCTCAAGAACACATGGGGTCTTGATTATCACCTGATTAATAGACACATGTATAGTCTATACACGTCATGCTCTAGGCAGGACAGCCTCTGGGTTGTCTAAAAACATGACAAAGCCCTCAGCATCAAAAATGAGGCACAAATACAGGATGCTGCTCTGGGCTGGCAGCTGGTGCTTCTTTCATTTACTTGCTAGCATCTTATCAAAACCCATCTGCTTGAACTCTGAGTTAATCTGGATTCAGGTATGCAAGCCCAGGTTCTGCAGATCACATTCACCTTTAATGTTTCCCTCTACAGTGAGCAGCATCCCCTTGGTGGGTGGCTGTGGATCCTGGCAAGATCTGCTTCCAGGACAGGGCTGGCAGCAGACAGAGGTTACCCCTGTGCTGGTGGACCCTCCTTTTTTTTTCACTCCTGGGGTAAGGGAGAGCTGCTGGGAAGGTGGGTGGCTCTGCAAAAGCAGCAGAGAGCCCAGACACCTTCCTCCTTTCTTCTGCTCCTTCCTCCCGGCTTTCTTGGTCAGTGCCAAACAGTCCTTGAATATTTTCAGTCTCACTTTGTTTTACTTAGAGTCTGAGGCCGGCTTCACAAGCCAAACTTGTAATCTTTTTGATTTGAGTCCCTGCGTGCTCAGCAGCACACAGCACATCGTTGGTATGCAGCACGGGCAGCATTTGACTGAGACAAATGTTCTCTGTGTGAACTCAAAGGCTGTGTCTTATTTAATTTTGTCATTTTCAATTAAATTTTACCTGTTCTTCCAATGCTGCTTTAAGTTCTGTTTAGTGCTAATATTTAATATACATGTACTTCAAAGTGTTTTTCTTATTTCAGCTACATATTTCACACATTCTTTCAAAGATAAACATAACATTTGGTTTTAGCTTCTTGATTTCTTCTGTGACTTTTGTCACCACAGAAATGTTGATGGTTCAGTTCAATTAGTGTCGTATCAGTATTTTCATATATTTGGAATGGGAAGGGTGGAGGACAGAAAAACAGACTGTGAAGGCACTGAACATTGCTACATGTAAAACTAACACAAGGAAAGTGAAATAACATGGGATATTATCACAGTTTTTTTAAAAAAATGTTTTCTGAAGTTATCTGTATATTTTAAATTTCCCACAGTGATACACTTCAAGTTTTTAAAACAACACAAACATTTGCCTTGGCTAAGAGCCTACTGTAAAGAATAAAAATTATCAACACAACTAAATGGCTTAAAAAGACAAGGTATTGTCCCCAAGGAGAAGCAGAGAATGTAAAAGTAATCTGTGCAGGCACAATTCTATTCACACGTGGCCAGCAAAAACAAAGGGGTTGAGTCAGCTATCTCTTGCAAATGGAGAGATTTCTTTCTTTACCTGTCTATCATCTCTCTAGGATGTGCACATACCATCTAGCATCTACTTTAAGTACAATTAATATTTGTTCTGTGTCTTCTAGGTGCTTTTCCAGTAATGACATGACATTTACTTATTGCTCTTCTTCATGAATTAATAAAAAAGCCAGAGGCACTATGGATCTCATGATCCACTGGCAGAAAGCTGTGAGCAGGTTATCTGAACTGTGTAACCTCCTTTTTTCATGGTTGGGGCCTCTTGCGTTCACACAGGTCATTGAAATCCACTTTTTCTATCCCTGTTATTTGTTCCTCAGCCTTTTTGTGGAAAGCAGTGATAAAGTCCAAACCTCTGCCACACTGAATTCTTTGGCAGCTTTTTAAAGCTGTTCGGAAACCATTGTGAAATCTTCCACCATCAGATAATGACTGATATACAGTGCGTGTCGATAGAAGGGTTCAAAAATAAAAAGCGGGGTGCTATAAAATGGGTTTACTGGATAGTAAATAACCTTTCAAATATGCAAGGGAATCACATTCCAGTTCTGCTTTCTCTCTGCTGCCTGACTTCCCCTCGGGATCGGCTCTGCTGTGGGAAGTCCAGTGCAGACTCAGGCAGCTGTACTTGTGGGGAATATTTGCACCACTTCATATGATTTAGGTGACCCTCTTGGCTGGCCAGTCTCCCTGCAAGGCTTTTGCAGCTGATGGGAAGAGACAGGCCCTCTGAAGACTGACAGAAAGCAGGAACCTCACTCAGGTTCCCTCAGCAGAAGGGTCTCCCTGAACACGGAAAAACCCCAAAAGGCCAGCAGCAGCCCTGTCCCCAGTAGGAGGGGAGATCACCCAGCCCCTCTGTCATGCTGCAGTTCACAGCCTGCTGTTACCCTCCTCTGTGCAATTACAGACTAGAATATCAGCAGAGGAGAGAGGAGGAAAGGGCTGCATTGATAGCATATGTCCCAATTTGTTACTGTTTGACTCTGAGACGTGGCTTCCCATCCACACCCCCTGCTATCATCTCTCTCTCCAGCCACAGGTTGTCTCTTGTCCAGCACCTCAGCCCTAAGCTCTCCAGGAGCTGAATTTGTGCCCTGTGTTTGCACCAGGCCAAGCATAATATAATTGGACTATAACTTAATTTGTGTGTGCTACCTCAGACTGCAACATCCAGGGAAGCCTGGAGATAACCAGTTGCATCAAGAAGATTTAAGAGAAGCCAGCTACTCACAAAAGCACTGCGACCCAGCCTTGGCACCAGGGTACTGGGTGAGACATGCGTGGGTGCCCAGCCCACTTGATCTTGCAGCTGCTGGCTCTGATAAACATGAAGTGATCTGTGAAAGCTTAGACCTAATGAAAGATGAGTGCACGGAGTTACTGTCAAAGGTCCTGAGAGGCTGTTTGCTGCCAAAAAAGGGAAAAAAATTTCCAATTTACACAATACATGAGCAATGTCTGATCAAAATGAAACTCTGAGAATAACCCTGCTGATGAAGTTCTGGTTTGCATGAAGTTGTAGCTGAATGAATGACCAGTTAGGAGAAAAAATTATTTGCCTGGGAAAGCTTAACATTTGAATAAGGGAAAAGGATTGCTTCTTATCTGTAGCAGATCACTGTGCACTATTGAAAACACTGCTATGATTTTTTCCTCTCCCTCTCACTGAAGCTGTTTTTTTTTTTTTAGATCGGGCTAAGGGGAAACAAACATGTGATTGTCTCATGCATAACCTCTAATCTCAGTTTCACTGCAAATACGTAGTAGTCCTTAACAGGGGAAGAGAAAAATAGGATTGTTTGGAATGAATGTTTGGTTGTCTTTGAACACAGAGACTGTGGCATACTGTTTGCATCTGGGGGAAAAGGATTCTTGTGACTTCTACATCATTGATAAATTTGAATTTAAATGGTTTTTAATGAGCAATTAAAATTTATGGGGTCATCTTAGAGGATGCAGAGTAAGAAAAGAAGTGCAAATTCTATGGGAACTTCACATTGAGATTCAGGGAGTGATTTTGAAGTGCTGGTGTAGGTATTAGTGCATCAAGGGTACATACACTTGTTTCTGACCCATGAAAAATCAACTGAAATTGAAAACATGCTTAACTACCTTCCTGGGGCATTAAATGGCTGTCCTGGTGTTGGCTGATTTTTTGTAGTGCTGAAGTCAGCCCACTTGATGTATTTTGCCCTCTTAGTGTGAAATCACATGTGGTTTGCAGGAAAATTTTGTGAGTGCCTCTGAATGCAAAATCCAGCTTGTAGATGTGTGGATGAAAGGCTCTGTATAAATGTCAGCCCTTATTATTGTTACAAATTTCCGGCTTCTGTTATTAAGACATTTTATATGGATCTTTGCGTGTCTTTCCATCTGTGAGTTTGGATTAAATGCCTGCCACAAATCTCCCTGGCATCCCATGGAGGGGATTGCTTTAACTTGGTGCTCTTCTAACCTTTCCTTCTGTTTGGGGAATAAACCTCCTTTAAAAAAATGACCTCATAAAAATGGAGTAAACTCTGAGCTCTTTGTTTTTCTCAGGTCTAACCTCCAGGAAGGCTATAAATTCATTTATTCTATAAAACACAGAGAAGTAAATCTTCAGCATAATGTGTGGGGAATTAGCCACTTAACTCCCATTAACATTAATGGGAACTGAATATTTATTTACCCCACAGCACATAAATCTTCACCTTGTAACTTCTACAGTTTCTAACTAAAATGTTTCCATTGTTCTAAGGATCACGGTTATCCTGCTGGAGTGTTTACTAGGTTGTCAGCCTATGGGAGATATATTGGATGTTTCAGTCCTTTCCCTTCAAATAAGCTGTAAAATGCATTTGGGCTCTGTAATGTGAACTTTGTGAAACCTCTGTGTGATAAGCTCAGATGATTCAAACCTCCTCTGCCTGGTGCTGCTCTCACCATTCCTGCTGGGAGCTGGAATCATCTGACATGAATAAACTGTTGTTACTGATAGACTCTTGGTCTGTGCCTGGGGTGATGGATGGATGGGGCTGAGGCTGTCAGTGCTCTGCCATGAGTCTCCACTTCTTCCAGAATCTCTATTTCTTCTTTTCTTCCTTCAAACCTGTGTTCTCGTTGTAAGAAAATTACACTCTCTGCTCTTTCTTCTGTATTTAAAGTCAAGATCAGGCAAATCAACCGAGTGCCATAAATAAGATCTTCTCCCTCCTACGGAGGGAGGTGAGGGAATAAAACTCAGCAAGACCTATTGGAGGATTCTCAGTTGTTACATGTTACCTGGAGGACACTGAGATGCTCCCAGGATGGATGAGCCAATGGATCCTGACAATGATATGAATATGGAAACTGCTGGTCTCTGGCTGAAATCCAGGCTCTGTTACACTCCATGGCAAAACTTCCCATGACTTCAGCACACCAGCTTCAACTAGTGCATGAAACTACTTTTCCCTAAAGCACTCCATAGAAAGCTGTTGCTCTTCTGTGTGGTTCATTTAGACTGCTCTGAGGAAGCTAATAAATCCTCCAAATTTCTGGTTAAAAACAAATAACAATGGAAGCAGAAAGGCTCCATTTTGCTTTCTATCGATTTATGAAGTATTTTAAAAATAAAGCCTTCCTCTGCACCTAAGTGGATTGGGCAAAAAGTAATGGGCTTAAACTGCAGCTAGACAATTTCAGGCAAGAAATCAGAAAAAAAGCCTTCCAGGGTGAGGGTTGGGAAGCATGGCTGTAGGCTGCACAGGCTGCTGTCTCTAGAAACAGGCTGGATAAATTGTGAAGGAGGACCTAGGTGGTCCAGTCTAGGGTGGGCAGTTTGAAAGGAAGAGAAGCGTTGTTACTACACTCTCTTTCAGCTCTGTTACTCTGTGGAAGCAAGAGGAGATCCATTGAATTTCAAGGTTGTTGGACTGAGACTGTTTAGTTCCTTAAGACTTTTTAATGAACTTTAAAAACTTTATCCAATGTTGTCCTTCAGATGGAAAAGAATCTGCATGTGAGGCAGAAATTACTGTGGAAAGTGGTGTTAACAGAGCAGAAACCCTGGGCTGTGACTGACCCATGGCTGAACTCATGTTGAGAGTCCTAGCAAACTATAAAGCCATTGCAAAGAAAACACATGGAAACCCAATCCCCACATAAGCATTTCCTATGTGAGCAGTTCTCCTCATCTCCTGATCTGACTCATCCCCATTCTGTGTGGCTTTGATCCTGGAGAGCCACACTTCATGCCATGTCACAGAGAACCTGCCTTCCTCCTGGCTGGGCATTTCTGAGGGAGCTGAGCACATGCAAGCATTGCAGACATCAGCAGTGCAAGATCTGTCCTCTCACAGCAGTTTTATGGACAGCCCTTAACTGAGCTAAGTGTCTGAGCTGTACATAATGCCTTTTTTTAATAGCATACTGAACCTATGGCTTTTATTATCCTGAGCAGCTTGCTCACTGCACCTGCCAGGTTCCTCCTGAGACTGAAATGGGAGCAGTGTCTGTTTTTCCAGCTCCAAAGCAGAGACAGGGTTTTGTCAGGAAACCATTAAGCAATATTATACCACTTGTTGTGGATCCATTTTCTTTCCTGAAATCAAAGTATTCATTTTCAAGGTTCAGGGGACAGGATTCTGGTGTGAGTTATGTCACTATAAATGCACAGGACCCTCCCAGGCAATTAATAGAAAGACTTCTGGTTCATACGCCCTGAGGCAGCTGATGCACAGACATGGGAACCACTTCTGTCTCTGGAGCTTTCAAGCCCCAGAGACTGAATGCATGCTTAGGCCTCAGAGCTCTAAGACCCAGGACATACTAAAACATCAAATCTTTGCTGTTAGTAGGTATTTTAAACACCATAACCATAACCAATGGGCAAAGAGGGAAAACCATGTGCAACATGCTAATGGCATGTTAAGCACAGCCCAGGAGAGAGCTTTGGTATCAGGTTTAACACCTGTGGAACAGTTTTACTCAGGAAATCTTTACTCAGATTTTTGTTTGTTTTCTCTGGTGTGGCAGTGTTCATCAGAATCTTAACAAAATATGAAATAAACATTAAATGTGAACACATACTATTATTATGTTTCATTGTGCCTCACATTTAGTGTATTCCTTCCTGACTGTTCCATCAGCAAGCTCTATTTTATACTGGGTCTCAGTTACAGAAATGTAAAAATCTCAAACAGAAGTTGCTTAACAATGTCCAGCATCTTCCTTCAAGAAGGTTAGGAAGTGACCAAAGGGAAAAAAAAAGTTAAAAAATAAAAAACAGATAGGAAATTGCCATTACCCAATCTTAACTCAAGTGTTTCCTATGGAAAAGAAAGTGTTGTCTTTAATCATGAGATGAGATTCCCACAAACTGTTTTGCCTGTTACCCACATCATGGAGTAACTAACCCAGGTCACAAGACTCCATCCAGCAGAGTGGTCACAGACAACTCTTCCATAGAATCAGAGTATGGTTTTGGTTGGAAAAGACCTTTAAGATCATCAAGTCTAAGCACTAACCAAGCTCTGCCAAGATGGCCACTAAACCATGTCCCAAAGCACCACATCTATGCAACTTTAAAATGCTTGCAGGGGTGGTGACTCAACCACTTTCCTGGGCAACCTTTCCAAAGCAGCTGCAATGGGCCATGATCCATTTCCTTGAAGGGAAGGACAGTCCACTTGGACTGAACCACCAGAATATTGCTCCGGAGCAGCCTGGTTTGCATGGACACATTGCTCTAGCCTCACTTATCTTAACATCTGATGAAGACCCAGATGATGGCCAAATCAGTTGCATGATGATGTAGGAGTCTGGTTATGCTATTGGGCAATACCACTGAGCTAGTCAGATTGATACATGTTCAACCAGTGGAGAAACAAATGCATGTATCAGATATAACCATATTTGTCTCTCCCTCTTTTTATTTTTATTTTTATTTTATTTTACTATTATTTTTTATTTTCTGAAGTGCTGGAGCGGTTTCCAACAATAGATTAAATCATTTTTACAAAACTGAAATGCAACTCTTGTTCTGGAGCTTGTTAGGTCCTGAAATCTCTAGGTGGGGTTGGGAAAATGACATTCTCAGCTCTTTGCCAGCAGCAAAGCTATTAGAGTCTTTATAAGTGTTATCCAGTTCAGTGCTGCTGCTTGTGCCATATTCCCAACAGCAAATGCAAGCATTGTCAGGATCCAACAGGCTCCCAAGAATAAGACCAGCAATTCAACTAAAAATAAATATAATTAAGCCATAAAAAGAAAAATGTCTGTAAGATTATCATCCTTGCAGCTAGCTGGAATGTACTTGGGAAATATTTTGTAGTTAGTGGCAAATAAAATATGTTTTACATGGAGAGAATGTTTCCAAAACATCACAAAATAGATTTATTAAACAAAAATGAAAATAGAAAAAGATAAAATAAAAAATGGAAATAAATTTTTCACACGGTTAGACAAGTTGCTTATAAATATCCTTTCCTTCTGTCAGAATCAACTCATTGGTGCCTGGCCTGAGGTTGTCTTTTGCAACCTGTCAAACTGGGAACTGTGAGTGGATAGCAAATACCAGATGAGTGATTCAAGGGATTTATCCATTTTGCATTTGTTAATCCTTCATTCTTACCATGTTATAATTGCTCATGATCTTGATCATAATCCATTCCCTCCAAAATTTTCCACTGCTGGGATATTCGTGAACTTGCTCAGATTACTGTATGGTATTTTAAATATACTGTTTAAATCATATTACACTGTCTTTGTTATGTGCCTGGCTAAGTGAAACTTTTCAAGCAGGACAGTACTGAACATCAGACAAAGATTATTATATCACCTCCCTCAGTTTCTAAAATAACTGATCTTGGAGAATGAGTAATAATGGGTTTACAGCATTTCGAAAATGGAAGAAGTTTTCATGAATATATCAGCTAAGATTGTCTGACTACTCATATATGAATAATTTCATGTAACACCACAAATAACTTCAAAGGACTCAGTAATGTGCTCAGAGTCTGAAGAGTTGTGCCTCTGCCACCAGCCTCTAATCCTGTTAAAGATTTCATTCTCTGGAATGATGCCTGGACATACTCTCACTGTCCTGCCCAAAAACTGTGTAAGGGCAAAGCAGTGCCCTTGCCTTCCTCAGCAAAATGAATTTAATCTCCTGATTATCAGCACTGAGCACCTCTCCTGAACTATCAAACACCTCACAGGTCTGTACTCATTGGCAAGAATGGTAATTAGTGCTCCCATTGCTATTATTGATGCATTTGCTATGCTATCACCTCCAATGTTTGGAGTGTTTGTGAGATAGATTTCACAGTGCCCAGTATATTGAATTCCTCACTTCCTGAGAGTGCAGATATGTGGGAACACTGACACATTAGGCAAGATTTGACTGCACAAAGCCACAAAAGAAAAACCGAACTATTTTTAGATTGGTGGGCAACTGAATGGGAATCTGACAGGGAATTCATTAAAAATCCTGTCACACATGCCCAGTGCAGAGCCACAATTGGCAATTGGTTTTGTTGAAACAAAAAGGCTGGGCCCAAACTTTGCTGGAAAACTGCCTAAGGCCATTTCATTTACAAAAAGACCAAGTTTTTGAAAGTGTATAATTATCCTTCATCCCTGCCATCTTATTCTGCATTAAATTTAATTGCTCACAAAACTTGGCAACATTCTCACACTCATTTAAAGAAATTAAGTGTTTCTGTCATTTTTTAGTGCTCTTGATATGGAAGTGTTGCAACTTTTGTTCTGTGACAAGAACCTCTGCCTCCTTCCCTTCCCCCAGAATATACATTCTTCCCCAGAGAACTGAGCTCAGAGGGAACAGATGGGCTAAAATTAGTTGATTTTGGCGAAGAGAGTCAAAAGTCACCAGTGATTTCTAGTGCCTCTATTTTTAGAGGTGAGTGCTGGCCAGTGACTGGAGGTCAAATTCCTTCATGTTTTCAGAGCTGGGCACCCTATATCTTGCTTTTTCACTTCCAAAGTAGCAGATTGTAAGCACTGGTTACCCGAGGGCTGTGGTGGAACAGTCACCCTGGGCCTTGACCCCTCCCCAAGCTCTTCCATCCCAGCACAGGAGAAGCTGAGTGTAGGGTTGACCCATTGGGCCCCTGACCCACCAGGGCTGTTTCACTGTAGGAACCCCAAATGCAATTTGAATTTCCTCTCTACCCATGACTGTCATAATTCATGTTAGTTAGTTGGAATTTGAGAACATGGCAGAATAAAACCTATTACCTGGAAATGAAAGAATACTAAAATGTGAACCAAATAGTAGTCCCAGTGTTATGAGCCACCCATGTCCAGTCTTCACTTCTGGTACCTTTACCAGTTAGCTCATTAATGTTGTATTCCTTGACAGATAGATTTGTTATTTACCTGCCCCATATACATAGACTTTTTTTTTTACAGGTCATGAAGATAAATCATTTAAGTAAGTTTCAATAGATAAAAGCTGAATGTTTGCCACTCCTTTCAATAAATACAGCACACACTATGGCAGTGCAAGTAGAGATGGGGTGGGAATTTTGAGTTCACCATGTGAATGCCTCTTAACATTTGTTTTTTATCTACAGGGCTACCTTCAGCTTTGAAATGATATTAATCCACGATGAAATTTTGTCATATGCCTGGTAATTTTATGTTTCATTGTTCTTCAAATGAAAACAAATTAATTTGGGTTCTGTGGTGGACAGTTTGTAATGGAATTTCCTCATGATGGAGTAAAAGTAGCACATGTGACAATTAAAAGCTGTAAACAAGTTTAGAAGAGCATTAATTTCAAAGGTACTACAGCACCTACAGTGCTTGTTCTCTTCAGTATTATGTACTGAGCTTGACTGGACTCAACACAGCACTATATTAAACAAGTGTCAGGCTTTAAGTCCAGTGCAAAAAAGATTCATCATCTGTGAAGCAAAAGTCAATGAAGTCAGATTTTCTGCTGTGTTTATTGGCGATAAACATCCTGAGAGAGAATGGGGGCATGGACAAACACTGGGTTATTATGTTAATATTGTCTCTTATCGCCTTACAAACGATCTGTATCCTGACACGGGAAGTGAGCTTCAGTCCCAGATGAATTATGAATGAGTGACTCCTGAATATAAATAAAAGCAGGAGGATGGGCCTTGTTGAGCAGTCTGAGCAAAGGAGATGGAAATAGGAGCCAGGAACTTATCTCAGCTTTGGAAAGTGAGCTACTTTGGAGTCTGATCCAAAGCTTGGTTAATTAAGTGGGAATCTTTCCAGCAAAATCAGAGGACTTTATCACTCTTTATCAGGGCTACCATATGTCCCCCTTTTTCTTATATTTGTCTTCTTTTTCTGGTCCTAAGTTCTATTCCACTGGATTTTTGATAGGTGCAGCCCACGTGTAGGCTTCCACAAACCTGAAGGACAAGTGTGTGTGTAGGAGGAGATTTGCTTTGCCACAGCGGGCAGATGCAGGATGTCAGTGGATGAAAGTGGCTGATGGATGTGGAGAACAACAGAAATAAAGGTTTGTTATTCCCTTTGGAACGTCAGAAATAAGGATTTGAAGCCTGAAATTTGATGAAAAATTGTTGGAATGAAATAGTTTAATAAAATTATATTTGGAGGTGAATGGGGTTTTTGTCACAGCAGTGCATGTGACTGTGCCCATCTCTCACCAATGCCAGGTAATGACTCTTGGGACTTTCTCCTCGTGCCATACAGACACTGTCCCCAAGCCTTCCCTGATGGAGGAGAAGGTGGCTCACAACCACTTCTCCCCACTCTCTGCCACTGTTCATGTCCCTCTTCTCTCCTACAATGTAGGTCTTGGGCAAGATGTCCTATGACTTCATCCCTCCTCAAGGATTTCCAGTGTCATGGTTGAAGCTGAATTCCAAATGTGCACACGTCTGGAGCTGGGGCTATTCTTTCCTTTGACAAATTGTTCAGACCTCACACCTCCACAGCTAAACAAATGTAATCCAAGCATCAGATCATAAAATCTTGGAAAAAATTTATTTGAACTGCTGGCACGACTTCTTGTAGTACACTGGGGGCAGCTCTCCTTTCACATGTCCCCAGGGGCATGTAAAGCATTTCACTCCTAGTAACTGAGCTATAAATGTAGGTCTCAAGCAGTGCATGCTCCATGTTACAATGTGAGAAACCTGAGGGCTTTTGCTTTTTGTGCAGGAGATTATCAAAGCACCCTTAAAGGGAGCCAGATTTCCTGCCTCACCTTTCCCCTCCCATTGCTCCAACATCCACTCTTCAAGAAACCAAAAGGTGTCAAACTTTCTTCAACACGTCCAAACGAGCCACACTGCCCAGGCAACACAGAGGAAAGGCTTTGGTCTCAAGGCTCTTTGCTGGCTGCTTGCAGGCAGGTAGCAGCTCTCTGGTGACACTGTTCTGCACTTGAGTCACCAGTTCCAGTAATCTGGAGATGAAGACATGCTGATAACCACGGGCAGACAGGCTTATTTCCCTAACCTGCTTATACTCCATCACTATGGAACCAAATGTGCCAGAGCAAACATGTCTCTTCATGTTTTAGGGCAGAGAATGTGATTTTGCAATTTGGTGTTGTGCTTTTCCTTCTAGTTACTGGTGGTGCACACTTGGACTTGAAGGAGTAAGAGCTCAGAGGAGTCAGGGTAACACATACAGGGCTGATTCTCACTTCTCACCCAGGTCCCAGTTACCTCAGCTGTTATTAATTAACTAAGAGAAATGGTTTGTTAAATGCAAACTTTTGGCTTGCAAGGTCATCGCAAATGACCTTGGGAGTTTTGGATGTACCAGCACTGATAGAGAGGGAATGCTGGTACCAGGTGACATCAGCAGCTGGCATATGAATGTGGGTCACCAAAGGTTCACCACACCACTCCAGTGCCAGGGACAGCTGAAAAGCCAACAGTTACCTGTTGTGAAATGTGCAGGTGTCAACATTTGCTTTGTTCTGCAAAGGAATGAAATTGAAAACTTCTGTTTGCTTTTTTCTTACCAGAAAAAAAATAAGGGGATTGTTTTCTTATTCTGAATGAATGCCTGAGGCACCAGCCATCTCTCACAGCAGTGAAACTGGTGGTTTCTTTGCTCCTCCTCATGCATTGGTTAGAGTACCAGGTGAAAAATTCTGTACCATACCAAAAGATCTTGAAAATAACTTTCCATAGTGCAGGTGATGGGCCTGGATACCGGATACTCTCCTGGATGATCAGGGCAGGAGAGACAGAAATGGATATGCTCCTGTTCTGCCTCCTTGCTCAGCAGTTTCACACCTTGTCTTGAGCTAAATTTAGCAAAACCAATATATTTGCACAGAAAGCTTCAGTTCTAATTAACTGCCATTTTCCAACAACACAAAACCCCAATTCACTGAAAACTTGCTAGTGACTTGGATATAGCTGCCACTGGTTTGATGGTGCTTGTGACATAAGGCAGGATCAAACTCAGCAGTAGAAGGATAAATAATCAATTTTCACATGCTAGAGGAGAAAAAATTCAGGCTTTTGGTGTGAAAAAGCACCTGAACAACTAGAAGCTGATATTCATAGCACTGGAAAATTCGACTCTGAGAGAGGGCGCTGAGCTTGAAGGAGCAAAGAGAGGTCACACCACATTTTTTGTGAGAAGACAGTGACTGCACCTGCCAGCCAGCTCATCCTAACAAACTCTGCTGAGGTGGGTGGACAGAGCTCAAGGCTGTGCCAGTTCTTTTCTGTGAGGTGGCTTTCTGCCCACTGCAATTATGGAAGGAAGAAAACAGCAGTTTTGTGAATAAAGCTGGCAACTACCCAATACTGCCTGGAGAAATAACCGTACCTTGGAGGAGCCTTTCTTTCTCTTTCTGTGTTGGGCTGAGCTCTTTAAAGAGAGTTTAGCATTCATGTAGGCATCTTCATTTCAAGATGCTCATTACTAGATAAAATCTATACTGGTCCCTGTACAGTCACCAGCCTGTGCTGGTGAGAAATGCCTAGGATGCTGGTGTGGGAGGTTTGCCTGCTCTAGACACTTCTTAATCTGGAATGGTTGAAGATTGGTTTCAGCTCAGATGCATTAGGTTTAAAAATACTCTTAGGGTTTAACAGTAACTATTGTAACTCTGAACAAGTTTATTATCTGATATGGTTGCTGAGCATGGCTTAATTCCTGACCACAAAGGCTTCCTCTGGTACTAAATTTTGACTTTTAATCAGGCTTCCCATGGAAAAAAAACATCCTTGGATCCGTTTTGACCATGCTCCTTTTTACTGTGGCTGGATGCACATTAGCTTTGTTTTCATAGTATGAGACACTAAACACAGAGCTCCTCAAATCTGTGGATAGTGTTGGCTTAAAAGTAACAGTTCTGAGCCACTATCCTTCCTGCCTGTATCTCAGTACTTCTGCAGCATCCCCATCCTCCTCCCTGATTGCAGAGCTATGCCAAAGTCTCTTTGCAGCCATTGTTGGGGTTACAAATGAAGCCCACACATTTTGATCCCCTCTCCATCATGTCTTTTAGCAAGTACTTCTGCAGAGTGTTGTGGTCATTGGCCACATCCCCCACATCTCCTGACATCAGGAAAGTGAAGCAGAAGACTGTAAAGGAGCAACAATTCCCCAGATGCTGAGGCTGAGGGGGAGGAACAAGCCTGCAGTTATTACTGCAAATTGACAGCCTCCTGATAATGGTTTATTATCCATTATAATGGATCGTAAGTCCAAAGCCTCCTCCAATAGTTTTATGAATAAATAAAATGTATGAACATTGCCACTACATGGTCCTTCAAAGTGTATCTTGTTCAATAGGATGAGAGACTGTATTACTGAAGTTTTACATACAGAAAGGACATAAATTCAGTTTTCTAGACGGCGAGTCTTGGATTATACTGAGACAAATCCAACACTCATTTGCTGAGAGGTCCTAGAGGTTTTATCTATAGAAGACTGAGAGCAAAAAAGATTCAAAACCACCAGAGGAATCATTAAGAATATGAAATGAGAAAGAAAAAGAAGGAGTTCAGAAAGGGAGATAGTTGGAAACAAAATTGTATAAAGGCTAAAGCAAAATTGCAGACAATGAAACCTGCATTCTTGTAAATCCTTTTATGAAATTATGGCAGAATGGCCAATGTGGAGAAGACCATTATGCAAAGAAGATAAATACCATAGAGAAAAAAAGGTGAATCCAGGTTAAAAAAATGTAAATAGTTTTCTGAGACACATAGCTTTACTTAAAAGAACTCACACCCTTTTTGTCATTTGTTCCTTCTAAAGAAAAGTATTATATTTTAAAGTCAATAGATGTGTTTATCCAAGTCACTCCTAGCTCACTTCACAAGGAAGGCTTTGAGGTTTTTAATTTTTGGTTCCAGGCAAAGTCGTTTTTCTTTGTCTCTCTTTTTTTTTTCCTTTTAGAAAAATGTAATACATTTTTCATTTTAAGAAAACAAGAGATTGAAAGATTACTTTTGGCACTTCCCATCCATGACCCTATTTGCTGCTTATGTGAGGAAAAAGAGGCAGAAGATGGCTCTTGTTGAGACTGCAGCCCCTGCAATTACCAGCTGTGAGTGCAGAAAAGAACAGGGACTTTCTAAATCCACCCTCACTGCACCAACCTCACTGCATCTGAAAACACATGCAAGAATATTTACCCTAAAAGCATTGCCAGGGCCATGTCCTGCAGTCCCTGTTGTTTCCTGCTGAATTTCATCATTCTGAGCACATGGCTGCTGCCTGGAGATGTACTGGAATCTCTACCAGAACACATCTGCATACACAGCCAGCTCTGTGCCCATGGCAATGAATGCTTGATAGGACCAACAGCTCCTACTCTGGGAAAGTTTGTGTCTTGTCTGTTTGCAATGCTTTGGCAATTGATTTTCTCACCATTTCCTTTGGCACAAACAGCAGATGAAGGGAAGCAACAGTATCTGTCCTGAAGGAAGAGCATCTCTTCCCCTGCACCCTTGGATAAGCCTTTCAGGTGATTCTATCCTGTATTAGGAGGAGATTGCCTTTTGCCTTGCTCAAAACTTGGCTGAGCAAGTTCTCCTAAAAGCAGCACCTCTCTTATCACAAGGTCTTTTTTCCACTTGAATCTCTTCCGTGGTGTAATTTATAAAGGAAATTGCATAACACCCATTAGAGAATTCCTGATGTGGCCAGATGAGGGGAGCAGTTATCTCCTTTGCTTTTTATCCCAGACCCCCACCCTCATATTCTTCAGCTTTATTTAACTGCTCTGCAGCTACTGTTGCCAGCAGGTCTGTTTTCTCTTTAGCTTTCTCATGAACATTTCCATCCAAATGTATAATTTGCATTTTTTATTGGTCCTCCCCAGACATGTGGCCTTTCATCTACTGACATTGAATCCATATGCTGATCTCAGCAGGGTGTGCAGACCACAGCACCTTCCCCATGCCACACCTTCCATGCATGGCTGCCCATTTTCCAGGTCCCATCCCATCACCATCCCACACTGAACAAGCAACAGCATCCTCTTCCCTGCACCTGGAGAGGGCTCTGCTTTGAACTCACCCCCCAAACTGACACCTCCATGCTCATTCTGCCACAGTGCAACAAGCTGCTTTGTGCTTTCCTTTCAAAAAACCCCTCTCATCTCTGTGGTGATCACTACTGCCTGATGCCAAATAAGACAGAATGTGTGTGGTCCCACTGGCACCTGTAGCAGTGCACCCTGGGGACCTTTATTCACTTGGAGATGGCTCCAACCTTCATAAAAATCAACAGAGACCTGGTTAAATTGTGGGGCCACTGCTCTCTACCAGCTACCCCATTCCTGGTCTTCCTCACTTACCTGGCATCTGTACATGGAGCTTCCTCCTTCCATCAGCAACCGGGTTTCCCTTTCATGGGATCAAGAAGACCAAAGGAAATGCACCAGAACTCAGGGATTTTTTCCAGTTTGTGAATGTGCTCCCCCAGGCTTATTCACTGGACCATGAAAAGCTCTGATCCATCTTGGCCCGGATTTTGCTTAAAAAGTCAAACAAAGTGAGGAGTGTTGGGGAGATGGTGGAGATGTGGGAAGAGCTCAGCCCTGGCGTGGTGCCTCGGATGTACCTGAGGCATGACGGTGTCTGGAAACACATGGGCCTGGTCCTGCATTAACATCTGTTGTGGGTTCTGCTCCTCTGCTGTGGCATATGTAGCTCTGACTGAGGTTAATAGGAGCTGCATGTGCATCTGGACAGAAGAATTACAGAGTCTGAGACGATTGCCTTGGCACATGGGAGCTCTCACCATTTCAAGGCCTGTTTCTTCCTTCTGCACAACAAAGCAAAATATCCCTCCTGCTTGGTTTTGTCCTGATAATTTTCACAGATCCTGGCACAGTAGGCAGACCCTCAAAAAGGGTTTCTGCTTAGCTTGGATGGTGGACAAGTTGTCAGAGAAAATTATACTGCAGTCCTGGGACATCCAATAAAGCTGTCCCACAGGTTCAGCCCCTGCCAGTTGGAGACGATTCGCAATGCAGATTTCACTCTGTGTGTGTCACATTTGCTAATTTTCCATGAATTATTCCTGATTTTCAATCGACCTTGGTCTTTAGGTTCATAAAATTTGTTCTGCATTGAAGTCTTTTGGCAATGTAGAGCTTTGCCTGAAATAAAGTAGGAAAGAAACATCCTGAAAAATGAATTCAGTAAGATTTTGCATAAGGTGTGGTGTTACTGTCAAATGGTACATTTTCTCCTGCTTCTACAGCAAGGGAGATGTTCCTGCTCATATGGTGCTAGATTTTAAGAACTATGGATTCAGCTTGTGCTTCTGGAAGGCCTTAAGCTGAGCTTCCAAATGCTTTGGGACTCAACTTTTCCCCTGTAAACACAGCCTTTATTTTTCCTGTTGTGTCTATTCAGTGTGATTTCCAACGGGACCCAGGGGAATTGCTGTATGAGTCCCATAGAACAATAAGTCTGTTCTGCTTTCATTAAATGCCTCACTGAAGCCCTTTCCTGGGAGAGTAGATCATTCACCCTGCTTTCCTACACACCAACCTGGTCCTATTTACACAAGCTGACAGACTACCTGATGGAGCCATTATTCTCTTTTCACATATAGTCTAAACTATTTCCTCTTGCTGGGCACTGAGAGGTTTTAAATCAAGATGTCTTAGTTCATGGACATTAAGAACAGTCTTATAAAATGCCTTATTTCTTCCTTGCTCCTATGTAAATCTATTTTATTGGACAATTGGAAAACATAACACTTGGGTTGTGTGGATAACCCCCCATGTGCTTCCAAACACAATATACAGTATTTTTTTTCTGAATAAGCTTTGCATGAATTCCTGTTGTTCCATGTATCCAGGCTGAGCTTTTGCAGAGCAACCTGCCCTCCTCCACCCTAAAAGTGACCCTTGGCCAGGAACTCTGCATTTCAGGTCAGGTCAAGGTACTTTAGTGTGATTTTAAGCTTGAGAATACAGGTCAGACCACTACCTTAATCAATGGAAAAGCCTTCAGGGGGCTTTAATAGTTCTCTGTTGCCTGCTCTGCCTTGTGAAAGGAGGTGCCTGACCAGAAATTAACCCCTCAGGCCCACACACTGGTTCCTCTGCCATGCAGCCTCTTGCTGCTTGTCCCTGCTATCCCTTCCACATGTGTTCTGGCACATAGTTTGTTCTGGCCAGGCCTTTGGTTTACAGAGATGAAAGAGACTCTGTGTGGTGGGCAGTGAGCCTCAGCAAGTGAGGAGATAAAGGCAGCACTGGAGGTGGTAGGGGCACCATATGGCCCAGAGGCAATGGACCAGCTAGGGACATGGGAGGAGGTTTCATACACATCCTGAATCCACATGAATTTATGATAAATGCACCAACTTCCACACTTTGAGCTGACCTGCTCGAAGCTCCTGTCCCTTATATTGCAATGTCTGGCTCTCTGGAGCCTCTGGTATGATACAGTGCAACCCTTATGCTCTGCAAAACTACTTGTCAACTGCCCAACAGCTATACAAACATGGCAGGAAAACACTCCTTGAATATTTAAAATCATCAACAGGCTCCTTTAAACCACTGCCTAATGCCTCTGGTTGACATTTAATGCTCTGCATTAGGAAAGGAATAGTCAACTGAAACACCATCTCATTTTTACAGTCAGGCAGTATCTTGTACTTGTTGTCATTGTCAAAAATTATATTCTCTTAAACTATGCTACTGCAGCATAGGACACAGGAAAAGAAAGGATTTACTGCTGAATGCTAAGTCATACTTTATATTGGTAGTTAAGGAGCTAACAGAGTAATGTAATAAAGAGAGTAGAGACCCACACAAAATTCATATGTTACTGCCAACTCCGAACAATTTAGTTTGTGACTCAGGCAGCATAATTGTGAAATTGCTTACAACTCATTACAATGTTTTATTTTCATCTGTTTGTGTGTTTAAATGCATGCTTGAGGTTCATTGCATTTGCCTTAAGACCCATCTCAGTTTCCAGTGTAATTGTATGGACTTCAAGGCTATTTTTTATTGCTGAGAACAGAGATTGTCTCACAACTGTCTGTAAGATTTGGACTGTAGGTACAATGTTCAATGCACCAAAACACATTAAAACGAAGCAGACATTAGAATCCTTAACACAGACACTGTGGCTCTGCTTCACCCACTCACCCTGGTTTCCAAACCCCGAGACAAAAATAATATTACATTCTAAAACATTAATTACAATGGGGAGGGTGACACTTTGGTTTCGTGTTAGGGTGCTTTTCATAAGGCAGCCTCCAAGACTGCGTGCGGGTGCTGAGTGTTTTCAAGTGTAAATCTGATGGCAGGCTGCAGCCCATGAGGTAGATAAACAATCCATATTTTTAAACACAGTGTGAAATGTGGGGGCTGACATGACCATTATCAGAGCTTCATGCGTGAGTTATGAGACATCATAAAATGTTTTCATATTGCAACAATGAAAGCTGAGGCTGCTCTGTGGTAGGCTTGTTTGATCTGAGAGCTCACCCAGCTCCCTTCATGGGGTCGAGCAGGAGGGAGAAATGTTTCTCAAGAGTTGTAGTTCTGAGGGCTAAGGCTGTTTTCTCCTAAGTTTCTGACAAAGGAAAAAAAGAAATTAACTTTCTTATGGAGTGACTGATGAAGAATTGACCACTAAGGGAATGCAGGTGATATTTTCAGGGATTTGGGGACATTTAACCCCCCTCATGAAGCAGCTGAACTAGTGACCTTAGTCAGGCTGAAAAAGGGTTTACAGGGGACTGTAAAGAAGTAGGTCAACTCCTTTTATTAAATAGTTCATGAATATATTTTATTCTGAAAATAAGCATTCCCAGGGGTGTTTCAGACTAGTGGAACAAAGCTGGATGGATATAAATACAGTCACTTCATCCCTTTCAAAATAATCTCTCTCCACCTGACTTTGAGACTGATCCTGTAATTTCTTAATGCCACAAATTTCCTTTTCCTTTGATAGTCTCTTTCATCTTAATTTATTCTATTGCATTCATTATGTAAGTGATTATTCTTAGTCTTATTTGCATAGTCAGACTATGTTTTACAGAATACCTGCCAGCTGCTTTTCTGTGTTAGTTTAGAGTCTGGGCATATAGATCGTACGTGTTAGGTTTCATTCCCCCCAGTGATTCTGATTTCCTGAGTGATTTCAAATGAATCATCTGATTTTGCTGCGTTTCACTGCTGCTGTGGCAGTTACTCTGCAAACACAGGAGATGCAGATGTCTCTGAATTTTGTGAAAAGCCTCCTGTGAAAATCCTAATCCAGGTCATTCCTCCCAACAGATGTAAATGCTACTTTCCATAAAGTGAAAAGTGGGGGCAAGTGGAGGGGGAAAGCCCGATGGGTCCATTGCTGCTGCAAGCAAGAGGGGCTGAAAAAATGCCCTGACCCACAAAGGAGAAGCAGAGGAATACGTCTGCACCAGCGTCCCAGGGGCATTTTGTGCTCAGGCCAGCAAGGACCAGGCATTGGCTTGTGGACTTGGCTTGGATCCGACCCACTTGGAGCCGTGGCAGCGTGTGGCCGAGTCTGGAAGGGCGGTGGGTGCAGATGTACCCTCCCAGGCAGCCAGGCCAGCTCTGTGGTTTCTGGCACTGCAGAAATGACTTCAATGGCATGAACTCACAGGAAGAGCTGGACCTTGGAGGGTATTGCCTAGAGTCTAATTTGTCTTCCTGTCACAGGCACGAGGCTCAATTACTGTTTCCCCCCCTTGCTCTATTTATTGAAGAATATGATAAAAATGTATGTAAGCAGTTAAATATTCTGAATCGTTTCAGCCTGCTGGAATATCCTTCTTGTCTTCAGAGCATTTTACTTTGGGGATACACAGGCACACACTGAGTTCATGTCTGTGGTGCTTTAGCATTGAGCTGAGTCCAGGCAGCCTAATCACAAAGCTGGGCAAAGGAAAAAGTGAATTTTCCACCTGATGACACATTTATACCAGAATTGTAACTTTATAATATTAATGTATCATTTAACTTACATGTATACTTTGGAATGTTTATAACTACTGTAAATCATGGGCGAGAGCGGCCAAGAGAGTGCCACACGACATTCCTTGTACAACTTGTAAAATAAATACAACAATTGCTGGAGAACAACATTCCCTGATTCAAAGGGAAAGCCGCCCTGCTGCGGATGGGAAACTTGCTCAGTTACATCCCCACAAAGCCAGGCACAGGCAGAGGCACGGCCATGGCATTTTCTCTGCACTGCCCCCAGTGCTGCTGCTGTGGTGTTCAGCAGAGATTTCAAAGGACAAAATGCCAACAAACCAGTGCCAAGGAAATTGTTGTGTGACTGGGAGGTGACACCAGATACTTGCTGGTGATGCTGCTTAGCATAATGTTTTGCTTCAATGTGACAGCCCAGACTCAGTTATGTGATCTTCTTCCCTCCCTGTAAGGTGGCTGCTGAAAAGCCATCCTCAAGCAGCAGGCAACCCTCTGACCTCTGTCCACCTTGTCTTGCATGGTACCTTGAAAAGAACAAAACCTGCTGTTTCCTGACCCATAAAATTCTGTGGCTGTTTTCTGACCTACTCACCTTCTGTTTTTCTTTTATGGTTTATAGTACTTTTATGACTTGACCAGCAGACTGTAAAATACACATTTAAATGCATTCAACTCAGATAACAATCTCATCATTAAAACTGCCTAGTTTCTTTGTTTGAAGTTACTCACTCTCAAATTCTTCTGAATTCATCAGTATCTTATTAATACCTGCTTTTTCTCCATGAAATTGGCAATCTAACATGACACAAAGACAGCAAAAAAAGTTTAAAAATCATATTGAAAATTCCCCTCATTTTATGAGCCAAATCTACAGAAAATTCCAATCCTACTTTGAATTCAGGTCATCTTCAAACATTAAAAATTAATGAACGTCTGAGATCCAGGTGAAAGGATGACTGTTTTTCTAGTTTTATTATGCAAAATTCCAGTTGAGCAGCAAGCACAATGTGGTAACATTGCACAGGCAGCAAAATACCAAAATAACACCAAGGACAGGAGACTGTTTTAGTGTACTTTCTGGTAAGTTATTTAACATGCTTTTGTTGGCAAGGCAGATGGTTTGGGGCTTTGGATCAGGCCTGGTTTACTTAGAGCAGGCAGTAGGCAGTGCCTCTCATGTAGGGGTTGTTCCCAAATACAGCTGAAAGCCAGTGTAATGGGACACTTGGTTCTGTTTCTCTTCTCTTAACACTGACACCATGAGTACCCCAGCATGTCCTTAACTAGGGAAGGAAAAAACCTCCCCATTTCATTGCATCTGCAGATGCTGAACAGGGGCCCTCATCTTTCCAAAGGGTTCCAGCTGCCCCTACCACCAGCAGGAAGGACAGGACCTAGAGCTCTCTACAGAAGCCTTATGAGTTACATGAAAAGCAAAGCTGATGTCATAAATGGGTTGGCAGAGCCCAGGGCAGGCAGAGTTTTGGCATTGCTGTGTGCCAAGGGCAGGTAGAGAAGAGCCATGTGCAGCAGAATGAGCCCCTCCACTGCTTGATGTTGCTGCTTGGTTACTTCACCCTGGAAACCTTCTGCCAGGTTAACCACCCAGAAAATGTGTTTTGTTTTCTCCCTAGTTGGATCATTATTTGTGGTCAGCAATTAAAAATTCTACTTTAATTAATTGCCCAATTTATAATGAGCTCTGTCCCTTACACAGAAATTCTCATTTTTTGAGCAAGTGTAACATATGTGCATACACTTTTTCTCTGTGCATTTAAGAAATGTGACCCTAGGAGGTGTTTATAGAAGGCTAAATATAGGTTTATCTGTTCTAGTCTTTCCATGAAAGATCTTTTTCCTTCCACACATGAAGATTAAATACATGGAGCAATATTAGTTAAGACTTATGTTACAACACACTGCAAGAAACACCAGGAAACCTGGTTTGAAGTTGATGTTGCAGTCCTTACTCCTGATGACTTTATATTTCTTTTCTCTCAAAGGCATAAACTGAGGATAGAGTGTCACTTGAAGCTGAGTGATGCTGCTTCAGAGAGGTGTTTGAAGAGACACCTCACATTAATCTCTTTAGCTGCACTATTCGGGTTTGTCCAGGCCACAGTAAAAAGCCAGAGCAAAACCTCCACTGCCCTCAGTAGCTCAGAACCTACAGAAAGCAGTATCTACAAGACCAGCATATTAACTCTGAGTTAAATAAAAGAAAATGAACTAAATTTGAGGGAATTTACATCAGAGCAGCTGCCTGCATGCATCTTCTGCTGCTCTTAACTCTCACACTTTGGGCTTTCCTGTTAGCATTTACAATAACATCATTGCATCATGGTCCTAGTGTTTAATATTCCCTCTTTCAAAATATGAAGTTGCAGCTGACTCCCTGTATCCTTCTGGGATAAATGCAGAAAAAGCTTCACTTAGCAGCTGCTATATATTATTATTACCTATTACATCATATCTTATTACAACTCTATTACAAGTTTCCCCTACAATCTAATCACATTCTGAAATTGTTTACAGCGAAACTAGAAATGGGCTTGAGACATAAAGTTCATGTCCCAGCATGGGTCTGAACTTTCTTGAAGTTCAGATTTATTCAGACAAAGCTTTTAACTCTCTTGCTCCTGAAAGACAGGAGCAACTGCAAAGTTTGGATGTGCCTCACAGTGCCACAGCTCACAGCTAGGAATATACATCAGGAACACCTGAGATGTGCCTGAAGTGGGAGCAGTGCAGACTGGGTTTTACCTTCTGGTGTGCCCATGCTCTGAGACTGAAAAGCAGAGAGACAAGGAACAAAATTCTGATCTCTTATACTTGGATAGAAAAACTTCCATTGATTTAAGCATAGACTAAATTTCACTCGAGCTGATGGGATGTATGAGAGATAGATGGACAAGCATATACTAATTAACTAACTCATGTGAGCTAAGAGAGGCTTATTTCTTTAAAGTACAAGTGAACACTGACAGAAGTGTGTCATCAGGCCATTTTGAGCAGCTTTATGGCACGTGTCTGCGAGCTCAAGATGGGGAAGAACAGGATTTGGAGTGGTTTGAGGCTCCCAAGATATGGAGAAAAGATATTCTGTGCTCACACCTGCCTGCTGAAAAGTGTCTGGAGCCTTCCTGAACCTCCATGGACCCAGTTCAGCCCCTCAGGAGCTTCACCATGATGTCCACACTTCTCTTGCTTTCCAGCCTTATGCAGACTGTGAAACAAGCCCATGGCAAGACAGCAGTGGTGTTGGTGCAGGGAAGCACCTGCACTGCTTGTCTTACAGGAGCAACTGCTGCTACTGTAGGTAAATCTTCACAGGATGGGTCCCTTAGCAGAAGTACATGCTCATAAAGGTGGAATAAAACCAGTCCATGTCACTAGCCTTATCCACACACTGACATTTCTATAGGGCTTTGCTTTACAGCTATCATATTAAGTAGTTTGGCTAACATTTTAGTAATGTTACTATTTTCTCGACAAAATGTCAAGTAAGTTTTCAGGGGGGAATACTTCATAACTGAAGTATGTTTTCCTAAGGGCAATAAACCACTAAGAAATGTACTTTTTTCCCATCCAGCCTTTGAGCCAAAACTTTCACATGTTTTTCAAAGAAATAAAATTATAGGTGTTTTTCTGTAGTAGGGTGAAGTACCACCTGGGTGGCACTGGTAGAAAGCTGGGCAAACTTTATAAATCTAGAAGGGGGAGATTGTTTTGGCATGACTTAGGGTTACAGCCTGGGCTTCTTATGCATAATTCTAAAAGGAATTGCTCAAAGCATCAGGAAACTCTTGCCAGTACACTATACCCAGTGTACAACTCACCTCTTTAGATTGGTGGAATTGCTATGGCTGAAGAGAAGACTTTTTCAGTGTGGTGAAAAGTGGAGTCAGGAGGCAGAATTTTTATTTTTTTTCCTTATCTGAAAAACCCAACAACCCATACACATGCTGGTTTAAGAAACCAGGAGATTGTACAATCATCTGAAAAATGATGAGTTGGTTTAATTGTTGGTTAAATGGCTTTTGTGTTCCTGTTGTTAGCTGGCCATGAGGAAGACAGCACCGAGCTGCTGTCTGGGATACTTCAGCTCTGCAAAACCAATGGGAGACTTTTTATAATTACTGGTAAAGAACTGACAGGATGGGAAAGCTCTTTGTTTCAGTCATTTTAATCCCTGGCATCACAGTGCACAGAATGTGAGCATATACTTTTTCTCATTCAAGTAAGAGAGAAAATGAGTATCAGTTCATCCACGATAGCTTTACACCAGAGAGGGAAGGTGAGGAAAGGTGACAGACAAATAAATTCTGCTAAAAAGTCTAAGAGTGGGGTAAGACCACTAAGAGTTAAGAAGTACCTCACTGGGTTGCCCGGCTCCCTGACTGAGCAAGTCAGGCCCTGAATATTTTTTTAAATATTAAAAAACAGGCAACATAAAATGGCTCTCCTGGAAATCAAATAGAAGGAAAACTAAAGTAAAGCTACAAAGGAAATCTCATTCTCTGGCCTGCTCTGCTTGCTGGCTTCCTACGTGCCGGGCTGAGGAAACTCTGAATCCTGTGGAAGAAATCCACAGAGAGGAAGCAAGAGCCGTCGCAGAGTATAAAAGATGGGGCTGGTTTTAATCAGGGCTGACTCCTCACAAATAACAAAAGGGAAGGAGAGGGTAAAGTGGGGCATAAGGCTAAGCCAATAAAGCCTTTTTTTGAGACAAAATAAGAAGGGCGTATTTCAATATGCCACAGTGGAGAGAGAGTTGAACAAACTAACGTGTCCAGGATGTGCAAACACTGTCTGACTCCAGGCTGACTCTGCCTGCCCAGCTCACAGCAAGCAGCAGGCTCCAAATTTAGGACCTCTGAGTAACCCTCATCAGAAGGGAAATGTCTTTGACTGTGTAACCAGGACAGATCTCAATTGAATTAGACAGCTAAACTTAGACAGTGTGGATGTCCACCCTCTCCCATCCCTTCTCCACTCTCTCCACGTGTAGGTGCATCACCTGCCTGGGAGCCTCCCAGTATTTTTCAAGCTTTGAGGAAAAATATCATTTTTGCAATGTCAAATTAGTGAGAAATGTGTGAAGAAGAGTAGTGTTTGGCTCTCCTGCCAGAGTGGGGTGGACAAAGGGTGTTGCTAGTGCTGCTGGTGAAAGCAGTGAAGGTTTCCAGTGGATTTAAGTGCAATATGAATCCAGTGCAGCTTTTAATGGTTCTCCTGCAGCCAGAATCTAAAACTAGCCTGTAAATTGCCACACTGTTTTTTCTGAATGTCTGATGTGTTCAGAGACAGGAGAAGTAGGATGGAAACAAGGGAGTGCTGGCAACAGATGACAACACTTCTGAAGGAGATCTCAGTCTGACGGCCATGTAGGGGATTGGCACCAAATCACTTAGTGCTGCAGCACCAAAGCTGAAAATTGGTTGCAGCAAGCTCTGTAAATGTCTTGGGTACCAGCTAATGGTAGGTCCAAGATAAAAAAAAACCAAACCCTCCCAAAAAAAAAAAGCTTTCTGGATTTCTGTAATGGATATTGGCAACACCTTGACCAGAATCTTCCAAGACCACAAAAAAAGTTTCATTGCTTACTCGATGTTTTTTTTTTTTTTTTTTTTTTTTTAGTATAAAGCTTTGGTTTGTGTGGGTTGCTTCTTAGTGTCTTTTAAGTAACTAGTCTGCTGCTGTGCAAACATTTGGGGTATGCAGTATCCTGTGTGGATGTTGTCTTGATTTATAGTAAACCTTGGGAAGAACTCCTATAGCACCTGAAAGCAATCTTTCAGCAACTCAAGGAAGCAGAGTTGACTTTCACTTCCCCAGTGTTCAGTAAGAAAGCAGGAAACTTATACATATATATATATATATATGAGATATAGTTGGGCAGGGGAGTTATGAAACGAGATATGTAAAATGCAAGCTTTTAAAATGCACCTATTACTGACTACTAAATAGCAGGTGAGATCTTTTTTGGGTATTGCAGTATAATATTGGAAATTTATTCCACATTTTGCAATGCTGGCTGCTCCATTAACTGATCTCACTTGGAAAAAATCATCTCATAAAATAAATATGACCCCATGGCGTGTGCTAGCCTTTCAAGGACTGAAATCAGTTCCTAGAGATCAAATAGTTTTCATGAGCCTGGAATTTTAAGGTCCATAGAGGGTGAGTCTCAATGTCAATAATCTTAAATTGGGGTCAAAATTAGCACAAAATCTAAAAGTATGTTTTAAGAAAAAATTCCACATTTGCTTGATAAATTATCTGAAAGAAGTTGTATTCCCTAGGTATGCAGAGATTTTAATAAGCAGATCACAGCATTTCTCTAGAAATAATTAATGCCACACTAAAGCATAGGTGGTTAAACAGCAGGAAACTCATAAAGCCAACCAGAAAGTTAACGAATGGTCAACTTTATATGATGGGTTTAGTAATTTACACTTGTATTGGATCAAATATACCAGTGAAGGTATTTTTCCCAGAGTGACAGAGAATAAACGGATCTGTTCCTCATAATGCAACTGCTCTTTGCTGAAGCTGATTTGGAACAGATTTTCCTAAGTATGAATATTTTATTTAAAAAGAAATCATTAAAAAATGACCAAATACAAGCTAGAACTATTTCAGTGAAGCAGTGCTGCTTGTGATTTCCAGGACACTCTGGTCTCCTCAGTGACTCTCTGGTTTGCCTGAGCCCAGAGGCTTGACTCAGAATGCAACAAAAGAGGGATAAGAAAAGCTATTAATGTAGAAATTTCCCTGGTAGAAGATTGTTTCCTTCAAAGAAAATAACTTTTCCAAGTCTGGGTTTCATGATTCTTCACTTCTGAAGCAAAAAAAAATTCACCAGCAAAGGGAGGGAAAACCAGGCTGGTCTGGAATATAATTTTCAGTCTTGGGAGTGAAGGGTGGACTTCGCCAGAAGAAAAAAGACTAAATCTGTCCTGAAGTTGGGAGGAAAGTGTGCAAGTGACACAAGCCATTGTCTCACCTGCTCTCTTGTGGTGAGGTGCACATGCTGCAGAGAGAGAAATTGCAGACGTGCTGTGATCCCACTGTGCAGTAGGTGGGTTCCCAGAGTCCTCAAGGACACATCTGAGCCTGCATTTTAGTGCAGCTGAACCAATCCATGTCCTCTGCCTGAGAAACCACACTGTATTCATTCCTATCATTAATCTTTCTCTGCATGTCATGTCTTAAGTGGTTTCTTAGGAGGTTTGGGTTCCCCTGTTTTGTTTTTTTTTTTTTCTCCCAAAGAATACAACTTTGCACAGCACTGAGGAAAACATTCATCCAGCAACACCAGTAATTGTAATAGCAGCTCATACAACTGCAGCCCTTCCAGCCTCTGCCTGCTGCTACACAGGGGGAAGCAATACTTGCTTGCAGACAGGGGCTCACCACTGTGTTACAGGTGCTTCTCTTCACCCTGGCTGGGAAATCTGCAGAATAGCCACTGCAACCCATGTATAAAGTCTTTGGGGTTTTGTGAGCCCATGTGTCCAGCTCACGTTCAAGTCCATGTCCTTTATATAGAGAGCCAGGTGGTGTTTGCAAGAGGGATAGTGAGGAAAAGTAGGTGCAGGGAAGCAGACCCATGGTTTCCATTACCCCTTTGCTCACCCAGGACCAAGCAATGCTCCCCACATAGCTGAGGACACCCTGCAGTACTAGCAGTGTCTCAGTTAAGGTGCTGCTGAAGGAGACTACTTTTATACTTTGGATATCTGCACTTGAAGGATTTATCAGAAAAAACATGGAAAACCAGCTAATCTCTACACCCTGGAAAAAAAAAATCCCTTGCACTGCTTGCTTCCCTCTGTGAAACATGACATGTGGCCCGGTCATTTGGTTTTCCATCCAGAAACCCTGACCTCAAGTTCTATTTTCTTGGGCAGGCTCACATTTAATTAAAAGGAAACTATCAAATGTGAAAGCAACACTCTTAGATATAGTGTATCCAGCTCCAGGTTAGGTCTGTTCATGACTTCTCCATGTACAATTTCCTCCAGGATTCCACCCAAAACTGAGACCCAGTGTGATGCAACACCACTTTCAGCACAGATGATAGGGTAATGCTGGCTTGACAAGTGAAATTAATTATTGCATTCCATTAATTCTGAGTCATGCACCCAGCCCATGGAAGCTAGGAGAGCCTTGTGAAAAACAAACTCACTACATTGTACTGTAATATTATTCTTGGCGGGAGTTCCAGGCAGCCTGCTGGGGTCCTCCTGCATGTCCCAGCTCCACAGCGGTTTCTCCACAAGCATTGGTAGGGCAGCTGCTGTCTTCTCTCTTTAGAGGCTCAGTCTTCATCCCAGACCATAATAAGGAGAGCAAGGGCCTCCTTGGGATCTTTAAATGCAAGCATGATTTTGGGAGGGTGCTGCTTTTGGCTCCTGACACTTCTGAGTGTTAAGCTCCAATTACATATTTACTTGCAATTGCTAAGTGACTGCTTTGAGCATTTCCTGTGCACAACTTAACTCCTGGAGCAGGCCATGGGAATGACTGTATCAGTGAAGGCACTCTGATCCTTTTGAGAACACAGGGACCTCCCTAAAGGCCCCATGAAAACCGTATGAAACTTTCTGCACCACAGAATTCAGCAGAAACCCTGCGGTAGCATCTTTCCAGTCACAAAGGCGAACGGTTTAGCGTGACTCAGAGCGGAACCGCTGCCCATCCCAAATGCTGCATTACCATTTCGAGCATGAGTCAGCCCGCTTCCCTCTGGGGAATACAATTTCTGTCAGCAAATGCCTACTAAACAAAGCCCTGCTCAGGGATCGTGTCCATGGGAACCTGTGCTTGAGACACCCAGGTACGGCGCTGGCCTGGCGCTGTGTCAGTAAGTCCGTGAGTCATGGCGGGGGCTGCCGTGCAGTACTGACTTTATCAAACCATGGGGTGCTGATGGGGATCTACCAGACCTCCCCAGAGTGGGATAAAGCTGAGCTTCCCAGGCCATAGACTGGCCTCATGTTCTGAGGGAAGGATGGCTTGACCCCTTCTCCTTCAGTAAGGACAGTGCCTAAGCACTGAGGAGACAAAACTAAGGGATAAGCCTTTTGCACCTTCACAGCAAGGAGCACACACCATGTCCACACACTTCCTGTCCTCATCCCTGTTCTTTTCTCATCAGTCTTTTTCCTGGCAGACTGAACTGGGATGGGCCTCTGCATGAACTGACTTTGATAAACAAAGTAAATAATTTGCCTCCAGCTCATGCATAGCAGTCCCCTGGGTGCTTTCCATACATGCTGTTGGGTCGAGGAGACACAAGCCCTGTCCCTCTTGGAGAGCCAAGACCTGCAATGGTGGCTGCCCCAAGGCCACCCAGGAGCCTCCTCACTCACCTCTTCATTGCCAACATAAACAGAGTGCTTCCCACCCCACCTCTTCCCCTTATCACCCATTTTCTGTCTCTTTCTGACAGATAATGAAGTATATAAGTGCTGTCTTGTCTCAGGTATCTGTCTGGGGCATCGGGGAAAAAAAAAAATCTTTCCTGCAGTGAGCAGAGGTGCTTTGATATAGTTCAGGCAGTGGCTGTTTGCAGTCTACGAACTGCTGGCACACACTGCTTCTGGCTCTCCTCCTGATTAGCTTTCTGCTGTCAGGCTGCTCGTTTTGTGTGGGAAGAGAAACGAGGAGACCGGCGACGGAGATAAAATTAACTGTGCAGGCAATCTGAAAAGCTTTTCACTGAGTGCAAGGAGAAAGTGAGGTGGATTTATCAGCAGGAAGACAGCAATTGTGAGAGACAGCAGAGTGATAAAGCACCTCCATGTGCCCCTGAGCAACATCCTCATATATGTCCCTGCTCTGGCTTTTGGGGACAAGTAGAGGGGAAGAGGAGGAGCCCCATCTCCCCAGCATGGCCCGGGCTTTCTGCCCTGCCACCAGTGCGGGGCTCTTGGCATCTTTGCAAAGGGATGGGGCTCCTCAAGGCAGCCAAAAGGGATGTGGGAGGCTGGGAAGGGATCCTGTCAACAATTGGTTTTCAGTGAAGAAATTTTCATTATTATTTTAAGGAGGAAAGTTCTCTTCTCAACAGAGTCCCATCTTTCTGAGAACTGAAAAATCCTTAGTCCCGCTTCTTCGTGTTTTGAGTATGAAAATTCTCTGCAAGAATCTTCTGTGGAAATTACTTCTGGTTTGTGTGACTCTGGCTGCTTTTATCTGCTTGTCCTTGGAGCAAGTGGAAGCAGAAGGACAACTTCCAGAAAGACAGCTTCCCTTGTGATGAGCACAGGAGCTGCTTTTTCCTTTCAGTGTCCCAAAACAGTCTTTGCTGACTGTCACAGATGTTACATTTGCACCACAGTGAAGGCCATTTAGTGCACACAGGTGTTGACCACAGGCAGCAGGGTGCACGGAAAAGTGGACTCTCAACCATTTGTAGACAAACGTCCCCCTTGCATCAGATCAAATGGTACATATGTCATCCTAATTGTTTGATTTTTCAGCTGAGCTTCTCTAAGAAAAATGGTCATTTGGATGAATAAATTGCACACGTTGTCTCCTACTTCACAGCCAAGAATCTAAAGCTGAAGGTGACAAACCCAAGCCACATAGAACACTGAAGCCTGGCTCTTCCCATCCTTGCATTAGCCATGGAGCTGGCAACAGCCAGCCCGACAGCACAGCCCTGATAGGAAATTCAAAATTACAGTAACTCACTAACAATACGGAACAACTTTGTCTTCTGGGTATGAAAATATGGGTAATAAATATTAATAGATCAAGGCTCTGAAAATAGCCAGGAAAAACAAGTCCAAAACATTTTACAGAATTTCATTGATTAAAGTGAAATCTCATTTAAAATAATCAATAGCGACAGCTTGGTTTTCACCATCTCATTTTAGTCACATCAGAATGTTTAAGTTTAGTAAGAAAAAGCAGCTTTATTTTAACAATCTCAGCTGACTAAGTTCTGATCTATGTTGCACATCAATCTTAGAATAGGTAGTATTTATTTATTTATTTATTTATTTTTAGGAAGAAAGGCATTTTTCAAGATGCTGAGAGAAATTTTAGCTTTTTGGTGGTTTGTTTTTGGTTTGTTTTTTTGTTTTTTTGTTTTTTTTGACTCAGGATTTTGCAAGCTCATGCTTTGTCCAGGGAGGAACCAGGACCACATTTACACTGGTAATTACAGGCCAGTGACCTCCCCAGCCCAGGGCAGGAGCAGGGTTTTGCAGAATGTGCTGATTAATTTGGCAGCCATTTCCCCACATGTTGCACAAACCACTGTGGAGAACAAACCCAGGGAACAATCATGATGGAGTGACTGCTTTCTCTCTGAGGACTACACATAAATCTCAGGCCTTGTAACCACTGGCTCAGGCAGTGCCCAGCTCAAATTAAGGCCTTGGGAGATTTTTTGGGGTGTACAGTGGGATCTCCATCCCTTAATTGTTCATGCAGTGAAACCCCAGCCTCAGTCTTGTCAACCTTCCACACTCAACTGCCCACTGGAGTCAGTATGAATTTAGCATGCAGAGGTCTTATAAGGTCAAGGCAAATGAGGATTTTGATCCATTCTGGTTGCAGTTTTCAGGATGGAGAAGTCCAGTGCTCATGTAAATGCAGCACCTCACTGTCTGGGCTCTTGAACACACATGTGTGAGGCAGCACTTTACCTTGCAAGGCTCATTTACCTCTTTTAAGGGCCATAATCATCTTACACTTGTGCAATTGTAACTGATGGCCATAAAACTTGATGTATTGGGAGGACAAACATTTTAGCAATTAATTAAAGAATGACACAGATTTTAACAAAACACTTGTACTTGCAAAGTCCTGCAGAGATAAATGAAAGGTAATAAAGGCTCTGAAATGGATACTACCTTCTGTTTAATTTTAAAAAGGGAGATGATAGTGAACTACATTTTAACACTTATCAGTTCAACAGCATCCATGGTGCAAGATGCCACGTCATATTCATTAGCAGGTAGTTGCCTGGGATCACTCATCCAGAGATTGGCATTTGATGCAAATTTTTGACTGTAACCAACCACCTCTGACTTCTCCCTCATGTATATATCATGCTTGAAAACACAGCTAATAAAGGCCAGATGGCTGCAGGCTCCTTCTCACACCCATAATATTAATGGGAACATTCTGGAGAGAGTGGATTCTCCCTGAGTCTCTGCCTTGTGCTTGACATGATGATAACCACATTCCAGCCTCTGCACTGTTTGGTCCTAACTCAGTTCAAATGTTTCCTGGATTTCTAGCAAATGAATGAAGTGCAACTCAAAAGAAAATGTATCCAGCCCTTATTAGAAAAGGTTGCACTCATCACAAATCATCTAAATACCTCATTTCTGACAGCAGGGAAATCCTTTTATTATTGGGTTTGTTTGGAAAGATTTTGAATAGTTCATTAAAAAATTGCATTCATGTCTGCCAGAACATACAGGAACCAGACAAGGTCCAAAGTCTGATGCCACTCAAGTCCATGTGATTTGGCCTAAAATGACAGAACTACTGGGCAGAATACTTTGGTCTGGAATAATGTAGTACATCTTTTCTGCTAATGTAACCCACTGAAGTGTGCTCTCCAACAATGCAAATACATTGCAGTTAGGTTCCATCTGACTGTGTTAATTAAGAAGACTAATTAATGCCAAAATATAATTCTCTGGAATGCTGTACATATCACAGATATTACACCACTGCACAGGATATTGCACAGGATTAGATACTGTCTCTGTTGGTAAATTCCTCATGGTTTGTAATCTCATCTTTTTATATTTAGTTTTTAATAAGGAGCTACCTTCATTCTAAAGCCAGCTCTGTTTAAAGCTGCATGAAAAAAGTAATTAAACCTGACAGGACTCACTTTCATGACATATGTTGCAAACTATCTTATGACATGGAGACCTGGTCATGTTTTTGTTATAAGGAGCTGATTTATTTTCATCTCTACTACAATCAGAGTTTTCCTGAATTCTATATTCCTTTGGCTAAATGAGACCTGCTGCATGTCTCTGGCTTTGTGCTCCACAGCACTGCTGGCTGCACACCCTGTGTATGTTGACATGTAATGGTTTGAACATTTGACATTTATATGTAGCTGGCATTCATTTTGTTGCCTTGCAACCATCTGGTTCCAGAACAAACTCATAAACCAAACTTGAATCATGCAACCACCAGACAGCAAACAGATAGAGCTGTAGGACTGTGACAGCACATTTATCGCACTTCTGTAATAGCTGACACAAATACTGCACTGTGCTGTCTGCTCCTGTCTCTGTCATACACACCAGCAAGGGCTGCATTTTGAATGAGGATCTGATTCCTCACAGCAGTGGGAGCTTATGGTTTGCACTGACTTTGGCACATCCCATGTTTAGGCTCCCTGTTAGCCCGGGAAAGCTCTGCAGGAACCAGCATCTGCAGCTGGCATACGGTAACAAGGCGCCAACCTGAGCAAGACAAGACAATGCCAAAACCCAGATTCTGAGCTGCATTTTTCTAGGCTTTGGAAGCACCAAGGAGCAGATTTCAAGTTAAAGCATCTCATGCTTGCACATGAAAAGAAATCTAAAAAATTCTAGGTCTCATATAGTTATGACTCTCATGGTATTGGCACGACAAAGCAGAGGGGACTGACAGTGCTGTGCAGCCATCCCCTGGCTCCATCACCCAGGCCAGAGGCAGGAGGAGACCAAACCAGCCCAGGTTTCTACTGGATAAAGTTTTGTCCAGAATATTCCTGCCACAAAAGCTATATTCTCCATTACCAAGTCTTTTGCTCAGTATATCAGATACATGAATGGAAAGTTTCTAAGAACTAAGTGTATTCTTGAAAATAGAAAAAGGGGAGTGTGGTTGTATTCTCTTTGGCTGTGGTTTATCTGGGAGGACAGTAGCTCCCCTGCTGTCACACTTGCTTGTTCTCTCCTTTTTTTTCCCCAGTTCCTAAATCCCTGACACTGGTCCTGTGTCCATGAATCAGAGAGATCACTTTTCTCAATAAACAGGAGAAGTGAAAAATGCAGGAAGACCGTGTTAATAAATCCTAAGAACTTTTACTCACACATTATGTAATGCCAATTTAACAAGAATCTTGCTCTGTAATTAAATCCCTATAACTCATCGTATAACTGGTATCTTCTTTCCAAATTAAACATTGCTTTTTCTATAATTGGATAATATTAGAGTACTACAGCAATCTGGGTTAAGATTTCATCATTGGAATCCATTTTTATTTTCAGGTTCCATCGATGTGTACACAACACACATTACACCCTAATGCAAAAGAATTACATCACAGAATTCAGCAAATAATATCAGCAGTCACTGGAGGGCACCTGCCTCAAATTCTCACCTGGTTAAATATACCAGAAAGGAAAATTAAGTACTTAAGTTGACTGGAAAAGCTTCATATTCAATTTCAATTAAAAGTGCCTACAAAAACGTTTTATTGGCTCCATACTTGTTTTCTGAATCCTTAAGGTATGTGTGTGTCTGTGCATGCCCATGTGTGTATCAGGGATGGAAAGGAACCAGACTGGAGATCCAGATGTGCAGCTCAGTGTCCAGACTGGGTAGCCAGGGACAGAGTTGACCAAAGGCAGCTGCTCAGCACCTACATCAGTATTTATCAACACACCCTGGTGATTCTTCCTATGTTAAGGCAATCACAAAATATGGGCTCTGTAAGGGTATCACAGACTTTTACAAGAAGCCATTCCTGTGCCAAGGATCCTTAAATATAGACAGCAAAGGAGAGGATAGATGCACAGACAGTTACAGATGCAAAGCAGAAGCAGAGCTTTGCTATCACAACTGGCCTGAACTTGACAGAAGCAGTGGTTTTCAGTGCCCTTAAATGGTACTGACTCTTCAGGGAGGGCTTAAAATCTTATTCTGCAAAACTGCATGTCTGTAAGGGGCAGATAAAAAGAGAGGTGTTGCAAAAAGCCAGTGAGCTGCATTGAAGTCCTTTTCACTATTTAAAACAGCCCACAAGAATGTCTCTTTATTCTGCACTCAAAGCATCCTCAACACCAGATATATTGTATTTTTTTTCCTAGCCTCTCAATTTACTGAAAACCTTAGGTGAAACTCTCTTCACAAAGAAATGCAATGAAATTTCTCTGCACAGGGAAATTCTTCCTCTTTAAGAAGTAAACTGAAAGGAAAAAGCTGTATGAAAGGAAGCTCTAGGAACTATTCATACAGCTGAGCTTCACATGGCTACAGCTGTCCTAGGGCTGCTGTGTTGAAAATATTTTTTAGTAACATGACAGGTAAGAGCAGCTAGGATAGAAGAGAATTGCCCTGGCCCATTTTCCTCTGATTGCTGAAACTCAGTTGCTTCTTAGGAGGAAATACAGAAATGGTCATGGTTTACAGTGTTACGTATTAGAAACCTACATAAATGGGCACTTTTTGTGAGCTTTACACAGAGAACTATTATTGTCACTGCCAATACATCTTAGAAGCTGGGACAAAACATTGGAATAATGGCAGACTGATGATTTAGGGCATGACAGCAAGAGGCTCAAGAGGGAGCCTGCTTCCAAGAGGCTAATGGCAATAGCAACAATCCAGACACACTGCATGCTGCAGTACCAGTGTGTCCCAACAGCATCCTGTGTGCTGGAATGCTGGGGGGAAAGAAAAGGAAGATGTCTGCAGAATTCCTGCTCGGAGCGATGCCATGGCACAGGGCTCTCACTCGTGCCATCATGGCTCTGGTAGCCATCTGATTGCTCAGTAACTCTTGGGCACTGATGGATTTCAGTGATCCCCTGCAAATTGTTGAGGTGGTTTCCCTTGGATGCTGGCACTGGCATCTCTCCAGGGGCAGCACTGGCATTTAGAAGTGTTAATAGTGTGAGAGGATTTTGTGTTGTTTGTCACCACGACATGGCAGACGCACACAGGTCCTTTTCCAAACAAGATGCAGCATTTCCAAGATATTTAAATCTAGAGGCAACACACTCTACCCTAACTCTGCTCCTGCAAATGCCTCTCTGAGGGTATGCAAGCAGCAAAGCACAACCAGAGGGGAATACTGCTCATCAAGAGAGAAAAAAGCAATGTGAGGCAGGCTGCAGTGCAGGGAGGCTCTGACAGAGCTGCCTGTGCTCTGGTGCCAGCCCCACACCCAGGACAGAGCAGCTCCTGAATTCTCAGGCTCCAGGGAAAAGCTTGGTGCATGGTAATGTGTGGGCTTCACAGGGAGCTGGGAGAGGTGGGATGCAGCTGGTGAGAATTTCTGAGCTCAAACTGCGTGGTCTTGATGCCTTGCCAAGGCAGGTTCGTGTGGAAGTGCTAAAATATAACGTGCCCATCAAACTGTGCTGTTCATATGGCCCAGAACCCTGAGTCCAATGCTCAATGTTGCACCCTATCCCCAGAGGACTTGTCCTGGGATTTCTGATCAGCAGAGCTGGGACATCCTGCCCCAGTTGTAACCAGCACAATATAAAATGGGATACCAGATACCAGTGGGGACAGAGCAGTTATGCATAAATCTTCATATATGATTCATGTCTTACACTATAGGCAATAAAGATTTTAAAATATTTATTGATAGCTCATGGTAATCCTCCCAACAAAGTTAAGTTACTGCAGAGTCCTTGTTACAGCCATGCAACTGTGGTATTAGATGCATTTTTGTTCCATTATTGTCTCACTGCTCGACTAATATGTTTGTAAGTTTCCCCTCCTATATTTTTTTTCCTATTTTATTTCTGGTTTTATATTGAAGGTAAAAAGATCACTGTCTGTTCAATCTCCAGTAACTTAATAAAGTTCAAACAATGGTTCAAACCATTTTTCAAGGTTGAAATGATCAATTCAAACAATGGAGAAGTAGGTTCCAAGGTTCCAGATTTTTTTTTTTCACTATCTTTGCAAAAGGAAAGACTGCAGTAATTTTTAGAAGGTAGTTTTTTGTTTGTTTGTTTGTTTGTGTTGTTCTGGGGTTTTTTGGGGGGGCGAGGATTTTCTATTTTTTTTTGTTTGTGGGGTTTTTGTGGTTTTTTTCATATAAACCAGTGAACACAAAGGTCATTCTTGGGTAGTTTTTAGGAAGGTATGTCACTCAAATTCTGAACACTCTTGGATTGTTTCCAAAGGAGAAAATGAAGGAAAGTCCACCATTAACTGGCAGTTAAAGAAATTCTCAGATTACTTTCAGTTTCTTACTTATCTTGGCACTCCATTAAAATAATTACATTTGCTGTAGTGCCAAAGAGATTGATTAGACTGAAAACTTCATTGTTAGCATGTTTAATATTTTATTTACCCACTTAGTACTTCTTGATTCAGAGTGAGCTCTAACAGTAAAAAATGGAAAGTAATTTCTCTGAGGAAGCTTCAATTTTAGTAGCCCTAGTTTGATAAAACGGAATTTTGGTTTAATCTCATTTTTCTTAAGACTAGATGACTTCTAATTATTGCTTGTAATCAAGCTTTCTAGCCTTGCATCAAGCAACACATTAAAGCTGAGAATTTAAAAAAAGCCTAAGGAGTACTTCTATAATTGAAATTCAGTGACACTGGGAGCTTAGCTCCCTGCCTCCTTTGAACATATCAGGGTTTCCACTAATAAAATAACATCTGTGAAATTTAGAAAAAAATACTAATTTTGACCCCCTCTGGATTTTAAATGGTCACATTGACCCAGTGCAAACCCATCCTCCACTCCTGCAGGCCCTTCCTGAACATCTTGCCTTCCTATTAGTAGGTTTTTTGTTTTTTCCAAATGCAATCCTATGCCTCTTCAAAACAGAAAACAATCAGGATCATAGTTAGTGAATTCTCTAATAATTTGTAGAGACAAACAAGCATCAGCTTCAGTCAAGGATGATGGGACACAGTGGCTGCAGAAATCACTGAAGTATTTGGTCCAGAATGTGGCCAGGATGGTAGCACAGAGTCTGTGTGTGTGTCTATGTCTGTGGAACCCACGACTTTGGAGGATCTGAATTTATGTTGTGCTAAAGTCTTCACTGGTAATGATCATTTTACACACTAGGTAAGTCACCCTTGTGCTTCAGTAGACAAAAATTCCCTCAGGGAATGCTGCTGCTGACCAGTGCCTAAGAGTGCTCTGCTAGAGCTTAGACAAAGCTTCTGTACTAAAAGTGGCACTTGTCTTTATTCTTTCTCTCTCAGAGTTTCCACTGGACTCCCACTACAGACAGAAAATTGGCAACTGTTCAGATTAAACAGCAGAGTGAATTTGCTTGGCTCCAAGGAAGACATTTCTGTGTCAAAAGCTAAATGATGTTGCTGTTTTTCCACCTGTTAATGTGTAGATTATATAATTGAAACATTTTTCAATGGTTTTTTTTCTTCTTCTTCTGATTGAAATTATGTGGAAGATGTGATCTTCAAAGCTTCGTCTTTGCTTCATAGAATAATGCCGGTGCTTTTGTCAAAAAGATCCATGAGATTAAAAAAAAAAAAAATCAACCAAAAAGCCATAAGGATTTTGCTTGCTGCTTACAGAGATGTTTTTAGTGGTAAAACTTACAGGAATTTTAGTCCAAAGGCATTCTGAAGGTTTAAATCTTTGGCAACACAAAAGCTCCATCCTAGAATTTAGACAGTTGTGGGGAGAACTGTTGGAAATCCAGATGTGTGGGTCCCAAATTGAGTGTGTTTTGGGATGCCTTGATTTCAGGGTAGCCATCCTGCAACATCTTTTGAAACTCCTCAATTCCTGTGCTGGTGCAGTCAGAACATTTGATGCACAGTCCCAACACATAATGAAAGGGCAAGTACAAGTGGTGAGATCCCCAAATCAAAGGTCTTGACTTGCAAGTTGATGATAAGCTGTGCTATAGGCAGTGTCTGATTATTTCCTTCAATGGAATCAAGCTACACACACTGCAGCAGCATGGATGTCACATACTAGAGCAGCTGGGCTTTGTATTTTCAGACTGCTATTAAATGTACAGTGGTTATTTCATGTTACTTTTTAATCTCTCCTTAAACAAAGTCATAGTTCTTACACAGTCACCTCAGAGACAGGGAGAGAAATATTTATCTAACAATTACTGTCGTTGGCTTAGCTGGGCATTTGAAAGTAACAGACATCTAAAAATATACAATAATAGTAATCTTTAAAAATACTTCATTTTAAAAACATTATTTTGGACAAAAGTCCTTGCTCCCTTTATTCAGCAGGACATGCCACATAATTATCTTTATTTTCTTAGTGTTTGTGGGATGAATTGAAAGTCGCTGTTTTAGATTAATTTACCTAGCAGCAATTAACATTTAATTTCCTTTAAAAACATAGAAACAAGATTAAAATGCCCATTGGGGGGGTCATTTCTCCTTGATTAAAGTAGAGATGTGACCACAAAAACTTGATGTTCAATGCATTAATCAAGAAATATGAGAATAAAAACGTATGCTTGATATTCCAGAAGCAAACTCAGAAGTGGCTCAGAAATTGTTTTAGCTTATTTTTATTATTAGAGAAATAAGTGTGTTGCAGACACAGAAGGGTGACCACAGCCCACTGAAACAAACAGCAGACTTCCCATTGAACTCACTGGGCCTTGGACTGGGCAAATCCTTGTCCTGCCCTTGCCCAGAAAAGGTAAATATTTTTTTTAAATATATTTAATATTTAATATTTTTTTAAAGCATACTAGTAAACTTTTATCTCAAAGGCTCAGTGGGAAGATTTAGGAAGGCCATTATATTGTATGTTCCTTTATTTAGAAGCCTTGCAAAGAGAAATAATAAGAAACAACCCTGTAAAAATTCCAGAAGGAAATATGTCACTACTGAGCATAATGATGCACTAAGTAAGGTGGTAACACCAGGATAAAGAATGATATTTTAAGAGGGATTGTCTGGCTATACACCCAGCAACATTTATTTATTTAATGAGAATCATACAATAATAGCATTGTTCTGGTTGGAAAAGACCATTCAGATCACCAAGCATATCCATAAACCTAACACTGCCAAATCCATCACTAAACCATGTCCCTAAACACCACTTCTACACATCTTTTAAATACCTCCAGGGATGGTGACTCCACCATTTCCCTGGGCAGCCTGTTCCAGTCCTGACAACCCTTTCAGTGAAGAAATATTTCCTACTATCCAATCTAAACCTCCCTTGGCACAACCTGAGGCCATTTCCTCTTGTTCTATTGCTTGTTACTTGGGACACCAACACACACCCTCCTACAACCTCTTTTCAGGTAGGTGTAGACAGCAATAAGTTATCCCACAAGTCTCCTTTTCTCCAGGCTAAACATGCAGGTCTCTCAGCCTCCCATATGACTTGTTCTCCAAACCCTGTGACCAACTAGCTACAGAGACAAAAAAACAGAGCTCAGGCTCCAAGGCAACTCAGAGAAGATTCACCTAAGAAAGCTGGGATCAGCTCACAGGGACAGCCAAACACTGAGGTAATATCCCCATCTTGATGCACTTTCAACTGAATGTGACCCCAGTTTAGACAAAGAAGGGCCAATTCTCATTTTTGGGTCATGCCTTTAGATCAGGCACCTTAAGCCACTGAGATTTTTACTAACTAATGCAGAAAAAAAGCTCCTTCCATCACCCATGTTGTTGCATCATCTTTCATAATTAAAGGTGCTGTTGATGATGCTCAGTCCTGCACATTTGGTCAAAAAGCCCTGTGCTTGAACAGCAATCTTCTCATATTATGCAGTAAACACATCCAGGACATCCTGATTTCTGCAGTGAGCAGTGAATGGATCTATGCTATAGCCCAGCCCATCTCTACAGAACCCTAGAGTCATGCATCTGCTCTTTGATCTGTTTCTCCTGTGTAGGGATCCTCTCTGTATAGGACTGGGACCTCTGTGAACACAGTGATTATGGAGTGGACACAGAAACACACAAGAGAATAAAGATGGAGACAGCATCATGACATTTTTTCTGCATTTTGACTTTTTGCAGATTGTCTGAATAATTTGCACTCTCGTCCATTAAAAATAATGTCCCAGATTGTTCAAAATGCACATGCAGTTGGATAATTGGTTCATATGTCATATTATTTGACTTGTGAGTAGATTGGGTAAAACTTGGCATATTTTTTCCAGCATATGGCTGTACTTGCTTGAAACTTTCAACTTGTTTGAAAGAAAAATGACCCAAATCCACATAAATAACTGTCCCACGGTTTTTCCTGTCTGCCTGATTTCGTCTATTTTCCCCACTAGCAACCAGAGATCCAATAAACTATTGAAGGCTAAAGGCTGATGTAACTTCTTTTTTAGGGCAGTGATCTCAACAAGAACGACTGTGTATAAAGAGGTTTTTTTTTTAAACTAGGGAAGAAGAGCAAACGGCTAGAAAAACAAAAAATGTAAAGTGCTTATGCAAAAATCTGTCATGGACATCTGGACCACCCTTGTCCAAGTCAGGAAATGTAACACCAGTCATGCCTCTAAGTGAAAAGAATCAATTGCACTTCTGTTTTCAGAGGATCAAAGGCCCTCCTCTCAGCTCTTTGTTTTGGGCTGGGCAGCAACTTGCAGAGCTGGGGTCTTGGTGCAGGTCTCTGTCTCCCCTCTGCCCTGCAAGACATCTGTGGCTGCAGGCTCCTGCCCTTGGCACCACGATGTGGATGTGGTGTTCTTGTAGCTGTGACTTCTTAGCAACCATGTGTGTACCATGATGCTGCACAGGTGATGCAGAAGAAGGGAAAAGCTGGCCCTGAAAGCTTGATTCTTGAGCTTGACAAATAACTGTTTACATGTACAACTCACTTGGATACTGAGGTTTAAATCTTTCCTCTGTAAATGCTGAATATCCCTAAGGTTTTGGGACATAAAGGTACAGAGCTTGGATTTAGAATCATCTTATTTTTGGAATACCTAAACTGTTGCTGAGGTGATAGACTGTATTGGCTCCAAAGCACTGGTATAACTAAACAGAGGCACAGTTTGTTTTAAGATTAGATATTTTTGTAAAAAAATAATAATAAAAAAAAGCTTTAAAAAATATGAGTGGAAATTCACCATATTTATAGCTCAAATACCAAAGAAAGCTCTCTCCCCAACACTACTGGGTTGAGACATCTGTTTTTCATGTTTAAAATACAAATGCTGTAACAGCAAACCAGTTCACAACTGCAGGAATTGAAGCTGTCTAGAAAGAGGAATAAGCATGACTGTCCTCCACAGCAAGCAAAAAGGGGAGAGGAAAAAGCCTCTTAAAATTAGTAGTGGAAAATAAAATTAGGTTTTCAAAATTATTACAGGCATATGTAAGATGGGCTCCCTCACCACTGAAGCCACAAACAACACACAAACAGTCTGAAGTACTCTTCATACACTGAAACCAAAATAGCTGGAAATTACTGGGACTGTTTGGGTCATAAGGCTCACAGCTATCTCTCAACCACATCAGAAAATACCACGAGAGGTTTTTTTTTCCTCACATCTCAGTTGCCCCAGTAGAAGGCCACACATCCAGTGAAACAGCAGTTCCAGTCCATCATCACCTGTCCAAGGTTATATCCATCTACTCTCAGTCTCTTCTTTTTATCATGAACTATGCTCTCTGATGACTGAATCCTCACAAGAGTCCTTGATTCACAGTTTCAAATGCAACATGGATAACAGGAAAAGAACCATCAATTAAAAAAATACATATGGCCAAATTCACAGGCTAACCTGGACAATGTTGCTTTAAGTTTAAAGCCTCTATTGTGCTAACTACACAGATGTTAACAATCTCTTCCACAGGCTATTGAATGCAGGAAGGACATTTTATTAGCAATTAGAAAAATAGTAGTACACTTACACATGGCAATATTTAGCAGAGTTTGTTTGGTTAATAGGTCAGCAGTTTGGGACAGTTGGTGGTTGTTATGGGGCAGCAAGGAGGGTTTGTGCAGTAAGATGTACTGGAAAGCACAAGAAACAGCCAGGTTACCCATGGGGCACTCACAGATGAAAGTGGGCTATATAATCCAAGGCACTCAAAAGACATCCCTTTTTCCATAATTTCCTTCTACCATAAAAAATAGCTTTGAAAACATTTTGCAGTCGGTAACAGATTTGAACAGTGGCAGGGAAAGTGCACATATAAAAGCCAGAAAAAATGCACAAGGTAGAGTAATGTTTTGGGCATATAAGGGTACTAACCATGTAAGCCTTGAACCAAAGTTCATATCCATAAATACTTCTAGAGCAGAGCAAGAATTAAATAAGTGATTTTCTCCCTGATTAGGGCTATCTGCAGACTCCTGTGAAGATTTTTGTCACGTTTTGCAGGGATATAGCATGCAAGGGGCTGGTCTCAAGTTGTGAGCAGGTGCATAGTGATATTGCTTCTGGAACAGACACGTGTCTGCTGCAATGATTTATGAAGCATTCCTCACAGTAGCATGAATTTGGCTGGTGGCTTTTGTAATTTATCTTTGCTGATATCATCATGTACCTTGAGAACATTTATCTTCCTAAACATAAAGAGTAAATGATTGTTTTAATGAGGAGAAAACAAGCTTTATTATAACAGCCCTCGACTAGGGACCACAGAATGGCTTGGATTTTTAACACACTCCAGTCTGTTTTAACAGCTGCTTATGGTTGCTATAGTCACTGAACAAAGATATGGTTATTTTACCTTTCTTTATTGATGGCCCAAGTTCCCTCTAATTTTCTCTGCTGAATGGCAGAGGCCATGCTTAGAGCCACAGACCTTTGGAGCCTGCCAGATCTGCGCAGTTTTCTGCATGCAGTGCTGCAATTGGGATTTCTGACACTGAAATCTTACACTAACAGTTGGATTACACGCAGGGATGCAAAAAAAAAGGGGCCATATCCAATCTAAATAATCCATCCATTGATCTCAGTGGTGTTTTTCAGGCTTTGAGGACTCATGGACTCCCATGGAGTCACTGACAATAGACCTGCTTTTCTTGGTTATTCCTGTAAAACCTTAGATTTAGTTCACAATCACCACAAGGTTTATGGAAACCATGCATATTATCACACATTTAAGGTATTTACATGATGCTAGCACCTAAATTCCTATAGTAATAATGGGTAAACACCAATATACCTTGAGGAAGTTTTATCACTTGCCCAGCAATCGAACTAGATGTGTCATTATGCTTGCTTGTTTTTTCTGGGTCACAAGTTGCCCTAAAGAATCCAGTCTCAGTACAGACTTCATCTGTAACTACAGTAGCTTCTCCTCTAGCAAAGTCAGAGATAGCAGTGACTTGAAATTCGTAAGAATAAAAGCTATTTATTTCCATATTGTTATTCTACACCCTTCCTGGTTATGCGCAGAAACAGAGGAGAACAAGACCTCTCACTGATCTGAAAAAGATAAGGGAGGTGTAAAATGAAATTTTAAGGAGGAATCAGGACTTTGGAGCTGTCAAATGTTGGAGTATGACTGTCCCAGGTCTCATGCCACTAGAAGGGAGAATGGAAATTAAAGCTGGGCTGCTGGGACTGTGAAGGAAGCAGCATAACCACCAATATTTTTGAATACAGGCCCAGTTTTTGCTTTGGAACAAGAAGTTGGACTCACATGAATTGTGTGAGGGCTTGGCCTTGGAAAATCAATGGGTGCTCAGTATCTGGCAGGATCAAGTCCATGGTGAACAAGAAACTTGGCCCAGATGTGAAACAACACGTTTTCTGCTTTCCAACCCCATGGTGTAACCACCAGACCACAAACGTCTTTCCCACTTTTTTGCTGTTTAAGAAGGAAGCATCAGTTTTCAGGCTTGGAGAAATGTGGTGGATTGAGGGCAGAAAGGAACTGTCATTCAGAAGAAAACGTGGGCTAGAATTTCAAGATCTATTCAAGTTTAAAATTTTCTTAAAGCTGATAGAGTCTAGGAGTAGAAGAAGGTCCCCCTGCCTGTGGCTCTCACACCAGCATGGAGCAAGGTCTCTCCTCTGGCTGCCTTTTAAAGCGCCTGTAAAAACTAATGACGCACTTAATTCCTTCACACTTTGGGGAACTGTGGCACCTTACACAAGATAGCTACAAACCTGGCTCATTTCTGATTCTTTCCTCTTCCTCTAGCCCCAGAAGGAACCTTGAATGAATGCACATTCCTGATCAGCACGATGATAGAAATCACAGCAAGCTGCTTTCATGTGAAGCCTGCACTCCACAGTGCCCTGCAGTGCACCTCTTCTCAACATCTTGCAGAGTGATGGAACCCAAGTTGCTTCTGGTGTAATGTGCTACACAAACTGTTACCTCTGAGGATGTGGGAGCTTTCTCTGCTTCAAACCTTTGCTCTCAGACACTGCAAAGTTAATTATAAAATATGCCAAGGGGGAGGCAAAGAGAAACCTTGTTAACCTTTTCTTTCTGTGGTTTTCCCCCCTCGTTGCATTTACATTGGCCTTGAAGAACTGGGACATTTTGCAGATGGTTTGGAGTCTATAAATTCTTATTTAAATCATCATGAGCCAAGTATAACAGGTAGCAGTCCAGACTTCTCTAGAAAAGACAAACTCCAGCTAAGCATGTAAATAATACTTCAGTGCTTTTTAGCATATAAATACATACACTGAGCCAGGTACCCTAGAAGGTTTATTCACATTTTCCTGTTGTTACTCTGTGAAGTGCACTGGGTATGCACTGTATGACTCTGCAATATTTTTTTAAATGCTGCCTCTCAGTGAATAGCACAAAGTAACAGGCTAAAGGAAGGTGGTGGTTCCTTCAGTGTTCCACTGTCAGAAGATGCTCATGCTAGGTGGCTGATAAAGACAACCAAAATGTCATGAATAAATGCTCTGTATGCTGGATTTCTGATGAAGAATCCTCTGTGCATATTAATTGTTTTTAAGAGTGAAAGAAATAGAACCTACACCTTATATATTTTTTTTTTCCTGAGATATTCAGAATGATATAATTTTTCATAGCTTTTTAGTATCTTTTTTCTATCCTCACCTGCCAGCTCTGCATCATGGTCAACCTGTTGGTGATTCAGTGTTAAATGTACACAGATCCCTTCAGACTTCCCCACTGAGATTTAAAGAAGTTCTTGCCATGAGGGACACCTAACTCTCCTCACAAGCACCCCCAAACAGGGATTTATTAGTTCATTCCTCTTATTCTTAGCTGAGACTTGACAAAAGAAGCCATAACTTGGAAGTCCTTCACAGGCACTGAGAAAGATGTTGATTGTACCTTTAAACTCTATCCTGATGTAAACATTTTACAGATGATCATCCACTGCAGTTGAAATTACCTGGATGTATGTCAAGAAAGATCTTTCTTAACATTGTATTTTTGGTATTTTTTGCAGTAATCTTGTGCCTAAAATATAAGCTATGCTAGAAAGCTGCTAGGGCATACTAATTCCCATAGCCCTATAAAACACATCCCTGAAACCGAAATAGAGTGCAAGTGGTTCTACAGGGTAAACATTAGTTGTAAATGGACACACTCAGCACTTTGAGGTGACCCAGTATTTTCAGCTCTGCAAACATTGCATCCCTTGGTATTACCTCTTAGAGGCTGAACTTCAGAAGCAGAGTTGTTATGGCCTATGGACATGGTTTTTTGGGGACCTGAATATCTACTCAGAGGATTCCTTTCTTCGGACAAGCAGTATTTTAAAGAGCTGTTGGCTTATTAATCTTTGGTTTCCTGGCCTGCTGCCTTCATGTGTGGTTGCCTATCCTTGCTAGTCTGGCAAGGGGAAGAGAAAATATTTGGCCTTCGGGGTCTAGGCAACTCATTGCCTTGTGTTGCTTACAAGAGAGCATGATTCTGAGCTCAAATATTCTGTACCTGTTTTGCACAGGAATGAATATTGCACAAGGTGCCAGGCAAGTGAAGCATAGCTAATGTAAAAACACCTTGGTCTGGTTCCCAGTTACCCTGCAGCTGTGTTAGTATTTACAGCACTGTAAGTAAAGTGTTCCTGAATCAGAATAGGAATAGCTTATATTCACTTTGAATGCAAAAATCAGGCCACATAATTCTGGTGGAATTACAGGCTATTTGCAATCATTTGTCTCCCTCCACGTGCTTTGCCCAGCAGGTAGTCTGCAATTATTTGATAATAAAAATTATAGGCATTTTTACATTGCTGGTCCTCTGCAGGAGCTGAAGATTACCCAGCAATTTTTATACGAGTTGAGAATTTAAGCCTGATGTCCTGGCAAGCTTCCAGGTTGCAAGACTTGATCTCCTGTCTAAATCCTCCTGGTATTTCTAACAGGCTGTGGCACTCTTCTCATCCTCCCAGGGCAGCGTGCTGCGAAACAGCTGCACTGCTGTGCTCAGGGAGCTCTTCAACACAATGGTGGAGGAAGAATTCTTCCAAAGAAAAAGTGCCTATGACTTGGTTGCTTTGATAAGGTCTTTTGGGAGCTCGCAGGGATGAAAGAGGCCACTGAATGAAATCTGTCAGTATGCCCTATCACTAGACCCGTTAGTCTGGTATATGATAAAAGCTCATGGTAGCTTACATATGATTATTATAATTTTCAAAAACCTGTGTAAAAACTACTCTGCCTTGGTTTTACTGCCACCCTCAAACAAATGTGCTTAAAATACTCCAAAATAAGTGAAGGAGATTAGTGTTAGAGGTCAGAAATGTCATGAAAAGTGCATAGACAAACCTGCAGTTTGTTACTGGTAGAAAATTACATGTACCAGCATTATTCTGGGTTTGAGTTGAGTTGACTACATCCGAAATTATGTTCTTCTTTGTAAGGTGCAAACTTAGTAACTTAGTGCAAAATTATTCCATTCTCTTTAGCACCATTATAAAGACAACTTTTCTGCCTATGCTTTTGATAATTTATGTATTTGTAAATATAATAAAACCACAGTGGTTTGGACGTTTACCGAGAATGACTGGTTTGGGGATTTTGAGAAACAAAGAGAGATAAAAACATCAGCTAGGAAAAGGAGTGCCTGCATTACAAATGGACTTTGTTATTTTTATCTTGGCAAGTATCATTAAACTTTAATTCTTTATGCGCCCACGATGGATAAGTTTGTCCCACTTCGCATTAAAGATGTTATGCGTTATTTTTGACAACGTAATAAACCCACTGCTCTGAGACCTCACCCCAGCACGCTGAGGCCTCTGCACAGCAAATACGTGACTGCAGAATCAGGCCTCAACTCCTCCTCACTGCAATCAAAAGGACTACTGCTGGGAACTTGGAGGCCAGATTTCCCCCCCTAAAGTTTCCCTTTACCCAGTGATAGCGCCAGTTTCACTTGGAAAAGTGAGTTTGCAGGGTCCTGGGACTCTGCTGGGGGTAAATGTGTTATTCTGATTTCTTTGCCTCATTTGAAAAAACTGAACCTAATTTTTCCAGTCCAGAAAAAGGTGCTAAATCTCAACCTTTACTGCCAACACCATCACAAGTGTTAAGGCTATCAGAGCCATCATGACATGGCCTCTTCCCCTCACCTCTTCCATGGACAACCGGCTCCCGGCATCGCTGGACACACGTTTCACCGTCACTGAGGGGCAGCAAACAGACTGGCTCCACCTTCAGCCAGTTCCTGGTTTCCAGCTCATTCCTAATAAGCCATACAGATGAAGAGCTGCTTTGTCCTAGACACGTCTAGGTTCAGATGTGTGCTTAGCTTCGTGCCAAGTGACGATTATAAGCCCTTTATCAATTGCAGCTCTGCCCCAGGGGCCTTGTTTGGTTGACAGAAAGGGAACTGGCTGCCATGAGGACCAGAATTAGATACCTCAGAGTCACTTTCAAAGAGTCCTGTATATTTTCATTGTGAGATGTTGAGAGGCTTTTTAAGAACTCCAGGTTCCATTCTCTTCATGACACTGGCAGCAGAAGCTGAAGACTACAGCGGGCTTGTGGGGCCTGAGGACATCATGGCCCACAGTGGGCAGGACGGCTATGGCCGTTGGGACTTGGGAATGATCCCCTCACAGCACCACACTGAGGAGAGCTGGCCCAGTCCCCTACCACAGCCTCCAAGACCCCGAAGGAGCCGGGGCAGTCTCTCCACCATGGGTGGGGGTGAGGCGGGGGGTGACACCCGTCGCGAAGACTCCTGAGGCACGGAGCTGCAGGCAGCAGCCATGGCGCCCCGTGGCCAGGCCGCTGGGGTTGGTCCCTGAGGGAGAAGTGCCGGTCCCTGAGGGAAAAGTGCCGGTCCCTGAGGGAAAAGTGCCGGTACTGAGGCAGGCTGTTGGTCTCTGAGGAAAAAGCGTCCCCGTGGCACTGGTGCCGGTTCCGAGACGGGAGTCGTGGTCCCGGTGGCGGTGACTGCCGCGGTCACAACCCTCCTCCTCCTCCCCCGCCTGTGCGATGCGCGGCCGCATGTGGGGCGCAGGCGGCGGAGTCTCCACCTCTTCTGGCAACTTGAACCTGTGGCTGCCAAGCTCCATTAAAGCTATCAGCAGTCGGGGGGACGCGCTCCACAGCGAAGGCGGGGTGGTTGTGGTGGTTTATTTTAAAATATAGACATATATATATATATATATATATATATACTTTTTTTTTTTTTTTTCCCCTTCGCAAGCCTTGGGGCAGAGCACGGTGATTGCTCCAGAGCTTGCCCCGCCGCGCTCAGCCTCCCGCCGGCAGGCTGAAGCCGGGGTCCCGCCGCCGCGGGCACCGGAGCTCCGGGGACGGCCCATGGCTGCACCGCCGGGCGCCGCGCCCCGCTGAGCTCCGCGGGCACCGGCGGCGATCGCGCTTCTTCTGCCGCCGGCTGGGCGAGGAAACAGAGCAGCCACCATGGTCCGGTGCTGGTGGCTCGCCGGGCTGCTCATAGGTAGGTGGCACCGGCGGTCGCTGCCATTCTGGGGCGAGTGGAGGGGTGGGGGAGAGAATGCCGGAGCTGGGGTCGTCCCTTCGGGGGGGTCCCCGCCACTTTCTGCTCCCGGGCACTGCGAAAGGGCAGAAGATTGGTAGGAGGGTGCAAGGGGACTTTATGGAGAGCGCAAATAAATAGCGAGGAGCGTGCAAGAAGTCGTGCAACTAAATGGCAATGTGGAGAGTGCAAGAAAGCTGTATGGAGAGTGCAAGGGGATTGAAAGGAGGGTGCGAGAGGGATGCAAGGAGTGTGTGAAGCGGGTGCGAGAAGATTTGCAAAGAGCGTAAGGAAACTGCAAGGCGGGTGTCTGCGGGGCCAGTTCTGGGATGGGGGTCCCCGGGGACCGCGCTGTCAGCGAGGCAGGGGACAGCTTCCCCGGGAGGGGAGAGCCCCGGAGGGAGCACGGAGCCCCGGGGGATGCTGCCGAGCTGTGGGGCCGGGGAGCTGGTCCAGCCCCTCGCTTCCCTAAAAACTTTCCCGTCCGTGTGGAGATGGCAGAAAGGAGGGAGGTCTGGTGCCGGGCTGGGGCTCAGACTCTGCCTCCCAGCCGGGGCTCCCTGTAGGGTGAGGGTCGCTGTGTTCCCCCCACCCGCAGAGACCCTGTGGTGGTGTTTCACTGAGAACTGGGAATTATCCAGCACCTGCCTTGGCGAGGGACAACTTCAGAAGTAGTCTCCTGCTCCAGGGCCATGCCACTGATCCCAGCTGTGCAGCCAGATCCTCTCAGCAGCACACGCTGCATCTTTGCGGCTCCCTTTCAGAAAGGCATCTTTCGACCCCACAGTTCTTGGAGAAGTTTCAGAAGAAAACGTTCTGGCTTAAGAGACCATATGGGAGAACAAAGACAAGTGTTCTGTGAAGAAAAAGGCAAAATTATTTCTGTTCACGACAAGGAGCAGAGCCTTAGGGAGCTCACTCCATACTTGGGCAGATTATTTTCCTAGAAAATCCACGGGAGACCCTTGGTTGGGATTCTGCACCCCTAACAGAAGGAGCAGGTGAAAGGAGAGGTAGGAGGGTGCCCCTGGGGCCCCTGTGAAGTCTGCACACTGGAAATCCAGACACCTGGGTTTCCTGCTGCCAGTTTCCTTTCTGCCACTTAGTTTACTCATCTGAGGTTTTGGGCAGCAAAATAGCACACTGACCTGCCTCTCCAGCTCAGGGCTTACTTAGTTTAGTGATCGTTGCAAAAGAATCATGTAGTGGCAGCTCTTGGGCATTATTTGCATTAAGTTTAAGGGACCAGACAACAGAAAGAAGTATCTATAGGGTTCTATAGGGCTATGTTTCCTTTCTCTTTATTTGGGGTCTTTGTCATATATTGTTCTCAAAAAGTTAAGGCTGAAAAGGTTAAGAAATGTGGATTTTCCTTCTCTGTATATTGTACTAGCTCAAGTTGCACTGCTCAGAGATCTGTTACACTGCATTATGTCAGATTACACACATAAGATGAATTAGAATACTTTCTTAAATCTTAATACACTTTATTTTAGTACAAACTGATTTAAATCCTATGCTTCTTCCATCTGATGTCAGTGAGAGAATTTCCACTGATTTCAGTAAGAACAGAAGCTGGACCTGGAAACACACATTTAAATAACCAAGTCAGATCCAGAACTCAGTAAAATCAAAGCAGAGTTTGCCAGTGACTTCACTGTGACCAAGACTGGCATTCTGTATTTTGCATAAAACTATACCTCAGCATGAGCATCACCAAGTGCATAATTAAATGCAAAAGCATTTTAGTTAGGTAACTGAATCTGATTTTGGAGCCTCCTCCAGGAAAGAATCACTCATTCCTGGAAATGTCCCCAGAGACTTACTGCGTTTTACCTAAGCTTTCATTAAAGTTTGTACATTCCAGTAACACCATGCTGGTATTTTTCATGTGTAGCTTCTTCTACATGGCATTAACTTAAAAGATCTATTATTGCTTTCAGTGTTTATTTTTAAGTTTGAAAATTACAGTGTTGGCATAAGATAAGAGATTAAGAAGACAATTCTATAAATGATAGTACATTCAATATTGATGTGTGTATATTTACACATGCATATATGTGTACTTACTACTAACCTCATTCTCTTTGGTTGAAATATTTGTTTGGGCAATGTTTACTTAGCTAATTTATTTTTACTAGGATGGTGGTTTTCATTCTTCAGTTCTCAAGCTGGCCAAAAAATCAACAACTAATGTATTATGCCAGCTTGTGTGATATGACTCTATTTGTTCTTTCCATAATTATAGGTTAACCACGTTTCAAAGTATATGAATATAGATAAAAGCAGGGCTGAGACGTAAAAAAAGCATGAGTGAAAAAAAATATCGTGTGGTTTCTATATTTTCCCCACAAGCACAAATTGTTGAGTAAGGAGATTTTCAAAAGCCAGAAATTGCTATGAAGAAAACCAAAGCTGGAATCCAGTTCTAGGGGAGGCTGTATCTGGCAGAACAAAGTTTGGAAAGAGATTTTGCTTTCAATGGGATCCTGTGTTTCCCCACAACATAGCATATGTCATCTATAAAGACAACCCTTTCATGTGTGAGATAAAATCACTGCTAAAATCAACCTCAAAATTAGGAAGCACCTATACAATGCTGTTTTGCAGTTCTTTTGGTTTTCTGATTTATTTGCCAAGGATGATAGAGCTATGAAAAAGGGAGAATTCCTAATATAATATTTTTAAGTTGACGTGTCTCAGATATAATAATACCAAGAGACTGACAATGAGAATGTGAGAAGCTTAATGTGTAACCCTTCTTCTGAAGGCTGAGAGTGCTGCCAGAAACTGAAAATATGATTCACAGAACACGTCCTTCTCTACCTAGCTTGAATTGTGTAAGATCTGAGGGGTTAGTAACCCACAATCTGTGGTGTTGTTTTTTTATTATTTATATCTCTTCTTTTTTTTTCTTTTCTTTAAGGAACTAAAAGGTTTTATGCTCTAAAATTCAAAATTATGGAAGTTCTGTTTCTGTGTATTAGGGAAGAAACTACAATGTCTATTTGAAATCCTGAAGTTACAGAGTTATTTTTGAGTTTTAGCAGGGTGATGGTGTGATAAGCATGTCTTTCATAGTGATGTTTTCTAATTTTCAGTGAACAGCTTATTGATAATCATCACAATTTGAATTCAGCTGAAACAGAATGGTGCAATGAAGCTCAGCTCCTGTGGCACTGTTAGACATTTCAATCAATGCAACAACACCTCTCAACATACAACTGGTGTGATGGTACATAAATTGACAGAAGTCTCACTACTGAGTGTTTGAAGAGATTTCCTTGCGTTTACTTTTTAAAATAATGCTTTAGAATTTAATGTAACCCTTGGGTTGATTGCTGAAAAAGTCCCCTATGGTTTCTGCTGAATTAATAAGAAACACTGACAAATGTGTGATATTTTGTCCTTTTCTAAGCTGAAGACAGAGATCCCTGGACACAGATCCCATGCTCTGAAATCAATGTATACACACCCAGCTCCCCACTGAGACAATTGCATTCACCTTGTTCACACTCTTACCAGATCCACAGGTGCTGGACACTGGCAGGTTATGGCTTTTCAGTGTCTCTTCTCTCCTGTTGATCCCAGACCGCAGTGACACATTATTTCTAAAGCTTTTCAAAGAATCTTTTTCGGAGAAAAAGATAGTTTTTTCCAGTTAGACTCCCTGGGAAAGACAGATGAAAATAAAAACGACAGCAAAGTTTTGCTGCAGAAAAGCTCCTAGGTTTTGTTAGTTTTAGTAGCACAAGTTCCATTATTAGATTATGCAGCACATAGGTTGAATGTCAGCTTTGATTTTAGCATCTGTCGGCAGTGTTTAAGAGAGCTGGAACACATCAAAACTTGGCTAATGTTGACAGGCAAAACAGTAGACTGAAATTTCAGGCTATCTAGAAAACCACACCCAGACCCCAAAACACATGTTAGAAGTAACTTTAATTCTGTGCTTCAGCTGAACAAGTAACCTTTTTCTGTGGTCACTTGTGATTCTAAGTTAAATGTGTGTGTATTTCTGGTGTGGGTTGTGTATCAGTTTACCACCTTTCTGCGGAGGTTTTTTTTTTTGTCTGAGGATGCCTTCTGCTATGACTGCTTTTGAATGCCCTCCTCATCCTTGGCTTTGCATGAGCCAAGTGGCCTCAGAGTATTAGATCCTATTAGATCCTATTTTTATTACTATAAACAGTATCCTTACAGCAGTGCCATGAATCCTGTTGTGTTAGGTGCTAAGTAAGGAGAGAACAAAAGGATCGTTCTAGCTTTAGTGCCTTTATAATCTAATTTCCTGGACTTAGATTCTCAATGGTGAGTACTTGACATTGCAGGGACCTACTGGGATTTCCAGCTGTGTCCAGCATTTTAGTACCTGTTCCAGTCATTTATGTCTATGCACCTGAATGCCTCTGTTCATCCAGCCCTTATTTCTAGTCCCATGGAGGCCAGGCAGTGATTTTGATGAGCAGGATGGCAAACAATGTGCTTACACAGGAGAGCATCTGTCTCCCGTGGGAGCAGGGAACTGGGATGGCTTCATCACAGTGAGAGACTGAAAGGCCACTCTGAGTATCCCACTGACTCCCTGCCAAGAGTGGGTTATTCCCTGCTGCACTAAGTGCTTTGTTCAGTCCCTCAAAATCCTGCCAAACATGTGGACTTGCGCTGCCTACTAGATTGTGCCCCAAGAAGTTCACCCTGATATACAAGCCACATTTTTTCCTCTCTTCATTCACTCCCAACAGAACCTCTTTATTCACAGCAAGGAATTTCTTCCCTTCCTTGGCGTTTATGCTTTGTGAATATTTATAGGCTGTTATCATGTCCATCTTGCCCCAGCCGTCACTCAGCCAGGCTGCATCTACTCTGCTCTTTTAATCTTGCTTCGTAACTCAATCCCTCCCACCCCCTAATAATCTTTTGTTGTTCTACTCTCAAATCCCACCAGTTCCAGTTGCTCATTTTGCTTTGGGTAAATGCTGTATTTATGTTAATATTGTGTGGTGGGTGGTCCTCTCTGCACTTTGGGTCCATGTGAATAATTTAGATATTCAAAATGAGGTTGGCGTTTTATAGCCAAGCCATGGCCTAATTACTGGTTCCACTCTTCAAAGCCCTCCAGGAAAAAGTATGCTTAGCTCTCAGTATTAAAAATAGCCATGATAGCCACTAATAAAGTGTCTGTGCAGAGATTCAAGGGAATTGCCAAAACTGCATGGATGCTCAATGCATTTGAAATGATGGTGTGCCATTAATTTCAAAGCCAAGCACTGTATTTTCTACTGAGTTTCCCTCTCATCTAAATTGAGGAAGATAGATATAATATTTCCCATTTGGTAAGAATATGACTTCTGGTTAAAATTTATCTGAGTCATGATTTTCCCCTGGGGTGTTGTTCAGCCTTAGACTGAGTTGCTTTCTTTTATTTCTGAAAATAAATATTTTCTTCTATGCATTCTCAACAATCTCTTACTGTCTCAGGACGTTAGAGATCATCTCACTATTGCCTCACCTATCTTAACAAATTAAAACTTAAACTTTCACCAGTGGTCCAGCAAAATAATTCCAGTGCCTCACTTCTTTCCTTCAGTTTCTTTTGCTTTTTGGTTATATATTTCTCAGTGCAAAATTTCTGTGGGAATAATGATCAGAGTTTAACACCAGTCATGATGTGTTAGAGTAGCCTGAATCCATTTGCTTGTTTAAGTACTTGCCCATGCTGAAAAAAGAAGGCAGATGGCAATTACTCCATTAGTTCTTACCTCTCCTCCTCATTAACCCCACCTTTCCCTCCAGGCTCTGTCTTGTAGGTACATGGCTACATGGAATGATCAACTGTTCTCCAGCAAATCTTTTGACATTGATTTAGATGTGGAAAAAGCACACGACTCCTCTTTCTGAGTCTGCACAACATGTTTTGGGAGGTGGGAGGGAAAAACACAAATAGCTCTTGTATCTGTCAGGACAGCAGCTATGTGGTAAGTAAAGCTCTGTTGTCTAACTGAAGAGTGTGGCATTTTGATTAACATGAACTGTAGGAGCTTTCTTGGGAAGATCCACTCACATCCACCTCCAGTGCTTTTATTTGTCATCACAACTTACCTAGGCCATGTCTTCCTTAGTTCACTCCATATCCTGTTTCTTCTTTGTATCCCTTCATTCTCCAAATGGAGTAATTACCATTTAAAGATAACTAACATAATACAATCACTCTGCCACCCTGAGAAGAATAACTGAGAAACATCTAGTGAATTTGAAGCACTTTACAAATAGCTCTAGCTGAGCATTAGACTGGAGCAACAGCTATATATAATTATACCCATTCTACAGACAAATAAGAGAAGGGATGAATAATAGAAATACTTTTCCAGAAGCCAAACAGTGCTCCAGTGAAAGCGCTGGCATCCTCCCTCAACCACTTGACCACATTCTGGCTTCAGTTCAGGGAGGCATTACTAATCAGGGAAAATGCTCATGCACTGGCTTAATTTCAAGCACATGCTTAAGTTTCACTGAAACCAATTAGACTTAAGCGTGTGCTTAAATCCTGTCCTGAACTGGGTTCAGTTTGCAAATAGGCAAAATGTAAAGTTCTGCTATGATACAGTTTTCCACTCTCAGTGGTTATATTCAAGTTTTATAACTTTATAAAATTATAATATGAAACGTATCTCTTCCCACAGAATTGTTCTCTTGGGAGTGCCTTATTCTGCGTGAATTAAAAGCACCACTAACTTCATCTCCACACAAATGCAAGGAAAATTGATTTGCTAAATACAAACATTTTCTTTGCTTTTGAAAGAATGCTTATTCCTTTAGAGGCTAACCCAAAATCCATTCTGTGTGCTCTCAGGAAAGAGAAGTGCCAAAGAAACTCATTTATTCTCTCCTAATGATGTCTGTGTGGTTAAATTTAATTTGCTTATACAGAACACATTGACATATTTCTTATCATCCATTTCATTCCAGTCTGAACATTCCTCAGAAAATATCAAGGGTTTTATGTCATCTCTCAATGAAGAAATGTGTAATGCTCCATGACTTCAGGCACTGATCTTATCCCTGTGAATGGGTGACTAACTGAAACATTAGAATTATAAATGGGAATAATAAATTCTGGCCATAGGAGGCAATAACATGTAACAGATTAAGCAATCTAGCTCTGGAGAAGAGTTGATCTGCAGTAACTAATTTGGTGCAAACTGTAATGTATGCATTTTCTCCTCTATTTATAAAGAAACAGATGTGTGACTCTGCTTTTTTCCAAAGTCAATCTGCTTGGAGGAACACAAGATTTTTTTCCAACAAGGCACATTACAGTATTTTTGTCATGGTTGGTATTTTTCTCCTTTACGAGTGAGAAGTGGGTCAGAATCTGGAGCACACAGCACTTACGTAGCACAACCTCACTGGCAGGCTCTCATTTCCAGGCTTGGCCATTGCCTCGGAATCTTTCTTCTTAATTTTACCAACAATTTAGCTTGTGAAGAATTTCCAGTTGGATTTTTCTGGAAGTTTTTTATACAAATGAGTGGATGGAGTAGTTGGTCAGTGTTAGCTCCTCCTGTTATCTCAAGGCTTGGGGGAGTTTCTGCTGATGGTGGTGACCAGCTGCTGTTCCCTGTTACTGGCATTCCCAATTGCCTGAATTTTGTGCAGCCTCCTTGCTCAAAAACCTTGGGACAGTACTTTGGATGCAGCACACACCGGAAAGCTGGAAAAAGATACTGTTTTGTCTAAGTGCTGTGCTGAGGAGCTCTCTGGAAACGCTTGTGGTTAATCGATACAGACAGACGGGATAACGAGAGAATGGAAGTGATCACAGTTGGGGATTTTTTTAGATTTTCCTATGAATGAGTATTTTGGTCTTGAAGATGAATTGTGAATAATTCCTTCCTCCTGCCCAAGTGCTCTATAAAGCAGTTAATTTGTGTCTCTTAAGATGGAGAGAGGACCTGCTCTGATCTGCTTCACCCTGGGCTGAATAACAGAGTGACATATGAGTGACAGCTGCTTTATGCTATGTGCCATAACTACAGTTTTTAGGTCTGGAACTGAATTTTTCCAGTTTGAAAGGATGTTTGGATCTGGTAGGGCTGAACTGCAGTATTTGAGAGAGAAAAGCAGCCACAAAATTTGGAAACAAGCCAATAGCTTTTGGTCTGAGGATGCATCCAGCTTGGAGTCTTGTGTACAGTAAAGTAAGACAAAATCCCTTGGAATTCCCATCATGTCAAATATTTACATTCTGGAAGCTTTTTTTTTTTTTTTTTTTTTTTTTTTTTTGCTTCCCCTGCATCGAATTTGATCCTGATTATAAAAATTCCCTTTTCTATTGAATGTGTCAAAATGTAGTGACTGTGTTGCCAAATTGTCTGTGCTCTCAAACAATGTAGACTTTTAGTGTTTCTGCCAAAAGTAGCAGTAAGTGTTCAGTCAAATATTGAAGCTTCTGCTGCAACAAACAGACACAGTGCAGGTAATTAGAGTGGAGCTGTGTTCTCTGCTGTTATTTTGTTGTGGTTTATGGAACTACACCTACACCTCTAGAGTGTTTCTGTGGTTATGAGCAAGAGCAAACCTGACACTTATAGTCTGTTACCTCTAATACAAATACAGTCAGTTTTTAGTTTACCCTATCCTTTAGGGTAATGATTTCATATTTGTTTTGAGTATAAATAATGTTGCACTGTCCTTTTACTGAAGGCTCTCCAAAAATTTTATCAGTAACTAGGCTTCTTGATAGGACAGTCAGATAAAACTTGGCATACTCTGCAGGTGACTAAAATCCATGAGTAAGGAGCACATGGGAGTAGATTTGCCCAAGGCCACAAAGCAAAGTCACAGCAGAACCAGGATGAGGCTACAGAGCCCCAGGTCCTAATGGGCTCTAATAAATGGACACCTGTGGGGCAGCCCACATGGATGCTGCAGCTCCTAAATTAAAGGTTTCTCTCATAGCAATGTTTCTTTTCATCCACTATTTTCCTTTTTCTATATGAAGACTCACAAGAACTCCTTTTCAGGAAGCAGTAGTGCAAGCAGTTGTGAAGGAGCTGCCTATGCCTGCTTGCCACATTCAGCCCTTAAAGATGATAAAATCAGTACAATTGTGAGTGTGCTCCAGAAAGAGCCCTTAACATTAATAATGTGTCTTTCCAGCTAGTTTATGTATTCCAGTGCACAGTGAGGTAACAGAAAATCCAAGGCTGGTCTCACTGGCCCTTAGGTAGGTAAGCTGCTCCTGTTTCTGCTCTCCTGCTTCATTGTGGGCTCCACTCTTCATGTGTTTATTTCCTCTGTGGTAGTTTCAGGGTCTTAGTGTTTAAATCTACACAAATTTACATTTCAAAGACTCTGTGACTTGTAAACTTCAGCAAATGGCAGTGCCAAAATGAAGTGACTCTGAATTTGTCCATCAGATGCAAGTTTTAAGTTATATTATCAGATTATTAATAAAATATTGTTTGAGTGGCAATCTTTCTACTTTGACACTTTTGGGAGCCTGTGACTTGCATATCAGACTCTAATCGCTGGTTCCCATTTGGCTTGGTCTGGGACTCAAATTTGTGGCAAACTTGGATGCTGAAGATTTTTAACAGGGATTTAACCCTGTAGGATGTGCTGATGCCAGAGATGAGAGGCTCCTATCTCAGAATTAATTGGCTGTTGGCTGTGGGAATCAGGGGAGCCTCCCTGGTAGACCCCAGCTGTGAGTCTCACCCTGACTGTTTAGATTTGTAATATATCTTGAGCTTGTGAGCCAGGGAATTTTGCTGACCTTGCTCAGCAGCTCATAGCCTTGCCCATGGTTTGCAGCAGATCTGTATGTGCTGGCTTCATCTGCAAACACTTCTTGGTAGGAAGGTGACTGCACTCTCCAAGCCAGGCTTGGGCCCTTCATGATCTCAGCTGTCACTTCTCTCATGTGCCCGTAGATGGTTTGGGTTTCTCTTCCCAATGGAAGAGAAGGCTTAGGCAGATTTCCTTGTAAAGGTCATGGGATGGTTCAGGTTGTATAGAGATATGTTTGTGGCACAGAGGGACTGGAGGAGTGGTTGTGACTCCAGATCTTGATCTCTTTGACTGAGGCACAAGGTGTGCAAATGTTGAGCATCCTCACGCTGTGGAAAGGTAACACACAGACGTTTGATCTTTCATTCCAGCTGACAGGCAGGCTGGGAAGCAACCTGTGTTCTTGCCATTTTATTCACCATAGTGAATAAAAATTGGCTTGAAAATTTCCAGCACTAGGCAAATCGCACAGCACAGCTAAAATGAGTGAAGACCAGCCAGGCTCATAAACCCCAGGCAGCCCTGGGCTGAGCTGAACACCCCTGGCTGATGGACCTGGCTCTGCCAGACAGGGCAGTTGTGTGATAGAAAATCGGTGGGGTTTCAGGAGGAGCTTGTAACACCTTTCATGGTGTTACAAAGAGACAAATCCCAAATTTTTTACTAAAGCGAACCCACGATGAGTGCAACAGAAGTTTGCTTAAGTGAACAGTGAATAACATATAGGAATATATGTGCATGTGTATGTGTGCATGCAAAGGTCTTCAGGATTTAGCTGAGTGTTCACACATTCCCTAAGCCAATAACATCCGTTGTTATGGGAAATGAGGTAAGTGACAGAATTGCTGTCCTTATGGCAGGCGACAGGCAAGTCTAATGTTCCCATGCTGTAATTCCCTGCTTCAGTTACTGCTTCAACAATAGCTTGAGAGAGAGAATATGAACAAAGAGCACTCAGTTTCATTTGAAGATTTCATCTAAAAAATAGCTGGATTCAGATGTGGCTTAAACTGGAAAACAGAAAAAAAAAAAAAAAAAAAAAAAAAAAAAAAAAAAAAAAAATCCGTGTCTGTAACTAAGAGCTTGCTGCTTAGATAACCCGTTTGGGGGTTTCATGCTCCAGCCTGTCTTCCTTAGTGCAGCTAAAGGAGTTGTCCTGGGCAATGCATGGCGTTCGGGATGTGTCCCGTGTCCCTGAACCGCTCTGGCCAGGCCAGTGCTGAGGCCCTGGCGGGGTCCAAGCTGTACCTGTGGGTACCCTGCGGACCCCCGCGCAGAGCCCCACTGACCTTCCCGCCTCCGCAGAAGCAGATCCGGGGCTCTCTTGGTGCGCAGACCCCGTAGCAGCCGCTACCGGCCCCAGTGGGACCCTCCCCGCCCCACTGCGGAGCGGGCGCGCAACCTCCGCGGCGCGGACGGACCTGTGTGTGTGTGTGTGTGTGTGTGTGTATGGGTAGTGGAACGGAGACGCAAACTCCGCGGTGCTGACGGTCTCCGCCCTTCTCTCTTCCATCCCCCCCTTTACTCCGCGCAGCCTGCGCGGCCGCGGAGCCGCCACTGCGCTGGGAGCCGCGGTGCCGGCAGCAGCTGCGCCACCTGCAGGACGGCGCCGGGATCGCAGCGCGGCTGCCTCCCCGCCTGGAGGGACGCTGGGTCTCCACCGGGTAAGGACCCCCCACCCCACCCCCAGGAACGCACCCCACACCCCCGGGCCGATACCCCTCCTGAGCCCGGTGCTGCCGGGCGGCAGCATGGTGGCATGGAGAGAGCACCGCAAAGCAAACCTGTCCTCCCCTCTGCCCTCCACAGGCACCCGTCCGAAGGGAGGCCTCAGGTCCCCTCTGCCCTTAGAGCACCCTTAGACCCTCCGACCTTCTCCTCTGGGGTGCAGCTGATGAGCACACCAGGCTCACATGGACAGGGCAGCCTTGATGTCCCCCTGACCCTGGCACTCCTCCTTGGGGATGTGGCACGAAGTCAAAGATCGTTTATCTGGAACCATCACATTTAGGTAGCAGATACCCAGATCTCAAAATCTCCTAGGAGTGGTCACCAGGTGTTGGGAGCCCATGATGCTGCTCCCATGCATGCTCGGCCCCCTCCTGCCATCTCCCGGGTGTCCCTGGGGAGGGATGTCACCCTGTGCATGGGTGGCTCAGGACTGCCTTCCTCCCCAGGTGTGAGGTACGCCCAGGACCCGAGTTCCTCACCCGGTCCTACCTCTTCTACGCCAACCGCCTCTTCAAGGCTTACCAGTTCTACTACTGGGACCCCTCCTGCCACGATCCCTCCTACTCTCTGGTCATCAAGGGCAAGCTCCGCCTGCGCCAGGCCTCCTGGATCACCCGCGGGGCCACCGAGGCCGACTACCACCTCCACAAGGTTGGCATCGTTTTCCACAGCCAGAAAGCCATGGAGGAAGTGTCCACCTGGATCAACCAAACCTCCAGTGAGGGCTGCAGCGGGTTCTTGCCCCCGGGACGCACCTGGGCTCCTGGAGCTCTCTACGAACTGCTGAGTGCCAAGAGTGAGCGTGACTGCACTGCTGCCTTGGGCTTCGCCATGCATGAGCTGAGCCTGGTGAGGGTGGAGAGGCATTACCAACCCCTGCTGCAGCCACAGCAGAGTGGGAGCCGGCTGGTGGAGGAGCTGTACCTGGGGGACATCCACACGGAGTGGGGTGAGAGGCTCCACTACCGACCGACCGGGTACCAGCGACCCATGCAGAGCGCTGTGGTAAGGACGGTGTCTTCATGTGCTCCTCTCATCCATTCATGGGCTTTGCCAAGCATGTGTTCTTTTCCTGTTAAAACGCTGCCTGCCTGCACGTGGCTCCCTTCAGTCCTAAGGCCAGACAGATGACGGGGTGAAAGGCTGGAGGTGGAGGTCCCCATGGGGCTGCCTGGGGCTCTGCAGCACTGGGGTTCACTCTCACCCTCACCAAGACAGTGGGACTTGGGTGGGTGGAAGTTCAGCAAAACTAACATCAGAAACAAGCCTGCATTGGCATGGGCCTGGAGTTGGCTTTTCTTTGGCTCTGTGTTATCCTAGGGTATACAGTTTCTTACTTTCTTCTCCAAAGCCAGTGAATGCTTTGGGCAGCACATCATTAGAGGCTGCTTGCTCTGCCATTTGTCTTCTTCCTCTCTCTTTTGCTCTTTGTTGAGTCCTCCTGGTTGAGAGAGGAGTAAGGAAGTAATATCTGCCATTAAAACATTACTCCTTTTTGTAATGCCATTAGAAGAGGAAATGGTCCTGAATACAATTATGTAATTACAAAAAAAGCAAACTTTGACTGTGGTTTTATTATGCCACCATAATAAAACTAAGCAGGAGACTTAGTTGCATTTTCTTTTTTTCTTTTCTCATTGTCATTTTCCCTCTTCTCTTCTCTTCTCTTCTCTTCTCTTCTCTTCTCTTCTCTTCTCTTCTCTTCTCTTCTCTTCTCTTCTCTTCTCTTCTCTTCTCTTCTCTTCTCTTCTCTTCTCTTCTCTTCTCTTCTCTTCTCTTCTCTTTTCTCCTCTCCTCTCCTCTCCTCTCCTCTCCTCTCCTCTCCTCTCCTCTCCTCTCCTCTCCTCTCCTCTCCTCTCCTCTCCTCTCCTCTCCTCTCCTCTCCTCTCCTCCCCTCCTCTTCTATCTTTATTTATTTATTTTTATTAATTTATTTTGCAGCAGATTAGCTATGATTCAGGTAGGAATGTGCTTTCCTAGAAATAAACTAATCAATTCAGGAATTATTAAGTAGTGAGATGGGATGAAAAAAACTTCCCTGAACTTCACCAGATAGAATAGAATTAAACGAAAAACAGTTATTTTGGGAGTATTTCCCCACACCCTAATCTATGCCAACTGAACTCTGAAAAGCACAGAGCAACTCCCCTCTCCCCCTCAAACGTAACATTCTCAAGTTGGTTAAACTTGTGTTATCTTGGGCCAACACCATATATATGAGCAAAACCAGGTGGTAAACATAAACACTTTTAAAAGTTAATTTAAAACCAAACCTAAAGATACTGCAATTCACTCTCTGAATAGAACACTGTAATTAATCAGCTAATAGCTCTCCAATGGACCAGCACATGATGTCACCACTTGGTGATAATTAGAAGCTGCCATACATAAGAAATAACTTCACACAACTGCTTTAGGCAAGTAGGGGATTTGGCTCCATGTCTGTAGTGATAATTTTACTGGGTACAGGATTTTTTTGTTTTTTTTTTCCTCTTAACTAACATCGATTGCTTGTGCTAGTGAGGTTTACACAGCTATGCTAGGAATTATTTTTTAACCCCGTTTATGAAAATATCAGTCTTTTCCCCTTAAATTTATATCTGTTTTAAAGAAACCCATTCTCCCCAAATTACCTTTCATTATCAAAGAATTTCCTGTCTAAGGAGAGCATATATATTTGCCAACTTCTGGGATTATTTAGCCGTAATGTACTGTGCACTGTCAGCACTCATTAGTGTGACAGTAGCAGTAAAGCAAGTTGAAAATGACTAAATTACAGTAGACTCCAATCAACTTGCATGTAAATTACCCACCCTACAGTTAACTACTGAGTTATTTAACCTTGTTGCCTACAACAGCTCAGTAAAGATTAGCTTGTGTTCTAGGCAATGATACAATGTTCAAACCCTTGTTATTTAAACATAAATCAGTTGTGATATATGAAGTAAAAGAAATAGTTCAAAGCTGCACAGAAACAATCCCCTTGGCCTTGGATGTGCTGTGGGACTGGTTTAAACGACTCAGAGAGCTGCACCAAGAAAAGGTCAGGCTCTTGATTTGCTGTGGATCCTTTTCTTGTCTCCAGTGCAATGCCCATTCTGGCTTCTTGGCCAGCCTTGGTCTCCCTCCCTCCTCACCTCACTGACAGGGGTGAGTGGGACCAAAATTTTGGCCATCCTGGAGAGGCTGTGATGCAGCACAGACAAAGCCTCTGTGCAGCAAGGCTTCAGAGCTTGCTTGATTTCTAAAAAGACTGTATTGTATTCTCTGATTCAGTGCAGAAACAGTGGTGTAGTTGACATTTCTCAACACCCTCATCCTCATCCATGGGCATGGGCAGCAGCTTGCAGTGAAAAACTTGTGGGGGAACAACCTGGCTAGCTTGAGGGATCATTCCCTACCCTTAGAGAAGCTCTGGCCTTGTCCTCTCCTCCTGATTATCCATAGTACCCTGGCACAGGACAGCCTCGGGGCACAGTCTGCTCCATCCTTCCTGGTACCAGAATAGCAAAAAGCCAGAGCAGCACTTGATCTCACTTAATCTGCTTGAATGTCTTCAGCCAAGTTCAGTGCAGTTGAACACCCTGATACAGGAGAGAGGAGTTTCAGCTTTTAAAATATTATGAAAAGGTTTTTTGCCTATTGTTTTACGAAAATATGTTTGTTTCTTTTTTTGTGGTTTTTTTTTTTTTTTTTTTGGTTGGTTGGTTTTTTTTCTCTACTGCAGCACCACGTGCATCCTTGCCCAGCCTGTGGGATTATTTACAGAGCTGATGAACACCACCCCCCCATCCTACCCCTCAGGGCTCAGCTGCCAATGCAGCTCAGTGGCAGCTGGGTGAGCACCCACTGCGAGGTCCGACCTGCTGTGCTTTTCCTGACCAGGTACTTCATATTCCATGGTAACAACCACACCTGGGAGGGTTATTACTATCACTACTCTGACCCACTCTGCAAACAGCCAACTTTCACCATCTATGCATCTGGGCACTACACCCAAGGCATCCCCTCATCCAAAGTGAGAGGTGGGACAGAGCTGGCTTTCAAAGTCACTCAGGCACGGGTGACACCAATGGACCAGGTGACCGTGATGATGCTGAACTCCTCAGAACCTGGAAGCTGTGGGCTAACAAACTCCTGGAGCGCTGGGGTGGAGCAGGATATAACACCCACAAATGGATGTTTGGCCTTGGGCATCAAGCTGCCCCACACTGAGTATGAACTTTTCAAAATGGAGCACGACACAAAGGACAACAGCCTGCTGTATGTTGGGGAGAGGCCCACGGATGGATCCAGTCCTGACAGCCCAGCCAAGAGACCCACATCATATCAGGCACCTCTGATTCAGTGTGCTGGGCCAACAGAGGAATTCTCTAACTATGTTAGTCTAAAATACTTGGGAAAAAAGGATGCTAATGGGAATGAAGCACTAAAACCTTTGCCTGTGGCCTTTTTATTGTTTATAGCACTTCTGTTTTTAAGATGGGACTAATCATCTGTTCAGGTACAGCACAGAATGCAGACAGTCTTGGTGCTAGCGTGACTTTTATATCCTTCAAACAGGCACATCTGGAATCAGTTTTACTCAGATTTGGAAATGCTTTTTTAAAAACACCCAACAGGAGTGAGGGAAGCCAAGAAGATATGGCTGGCTACATACTGTTTGTTCTGTGGCATTATTGCCTAATCTCCCCTCTTCTTTGCATACAAGTTTAATGTAGTGACATGGATGCACTGCACATTGCAATAGATAACTTAGCAATATGAGAGGGGGGGAAGCTACATAAATTACAATTGCTGCTTTGAGCTTTTGACATTGCTGAGACCTAATTAAGAGCTGGATTCAGATGTGATTCAAAGATCCCAAGTGTCAGCTGATGAGTTTCTTTGAGGTTAAGTTCCCTTCCATCATACTCCTTATTGCTGTTCTTGCAAATTTAGTCTGCAGAGTCAGTCAGCAGTAGTCTGCAAGTGCTCTTGATAAGGGCACTGGTAATCGTGCCTTTCTCAGTTTACAGACATTTTCTGCAGTTTCCACATGTACGTGCACACATAAGGAAGCAACATACAATGTTTCACTTCTGTGTGTACTAAAAGCAGCCCTTACAGAGTTTTAATTAGCTTGACAAACTGTTATGTCTGATCCTGGTCATAGAAGAAGACAGTACTAAAAGGAAAAGGCTTCTGTGTATAACTGCTCCAACCTTCAGCATCACCTAGCTGCATTATCCTTGCTGCATTATTCTGGTTCTCCCAGTGCAGTACTGGCCTGTGCTTTGGAACGTCAGCAATGTCCCCATGTCACTGCACACCTTGTCCAGCAGGCAAAGGCACTGCCAGGCAATTACAGCTCCTGCTCACCGTGCACTGACTGAAGCAAAAGATCACTTACAAGCCTTCTCAGGCTGTGTATTTTCACTGCGTCCTCTTTAGGAAGTGCACTGGCATCCCAGTTGTTAATCCAGCTCTCCTTTTAATCAAAATGTCACTTCCAGTCACATTCCTGTTCAGATGTTTTATATATCTGCCCCTAATGAACAGTGGGCTGAGGACATACTCGAATCAGACAGCACAATCAGGTCAGACTGATTTCTACCAACAAGGACAAACTAAGAAATTTTATTCCCTGTCTGCTGCAGCTAAGAAGCATATAACTTACTTGGAGGAGACCTCCCAGTAGCTAAATCCTCTCCAAATAAGCCTATATATCTTACTCACAAAGGATATTTTGTTAAACCATCTATGCAATAGCTACCTTCTTAATGCTGTATTTACAAACTTGCAGCTTGTACTTAGATAAATTATGGGTTTTATAACATAAAAATACTTTTGGGAGATCTGTACATTAACTGGTAATTCAAATGAGATTCTTATTAAATGCATACAATTGTGACATAAATGTTGTCAGCATCTTCGCATGTTCCAGGCATTATCAAATATTAATCACACACATTAACTTTTATACTAAAATGATACACAAAAAGGCCATGTTTGGCTACCTCATGGTTGGTTCCCTCTACAATCAATTGAAGAGACTTCTCCAGGGTAAGTTCAGCAGGCAAAATACCTCCATTTCTAAAGGTGGTTTTTTTGCTGCCTGCTACTATGTGGAGATCCATGGGCAAATGTTTGAAGAACTGGAAGTGCATCTTGGAGAACATCTCCTTTGGGATGTCTCCACTGAGATGACCCAAAGTGGAGCAAGTCTGGGGTAGCACAGCTGTGTCTTCTGTAAACAATACAGAATACATGACTTCTTTAGCAGACCCATTTCCCATCACCATACTGGAGTGGTCACTCCCTGCAGCCCAGAGGAAAGGCTCTCGTGACTCAGATCAGCAAAGTGTCTGCAGGACCCAAAGGTGTCCATGGAAAAAAAAGGGAAACAGCCCTGAGCTGTCTTTGGAAGATGGGTGGAGGAGGGGGAAGGCAATTCCTGCCCTAAATTTACCCCCAAGAATGCTAGTTGTGTGCAGGTATTTTTCTTGATTTATTTACATAGTGTGGAAATGTATCAAAATAAACAAATGTTCAGATACCACACAGGGTAAGAACTCCTCTAAGACCACATATCTTTCAAGTGGTGATAGGATTAACATGATGTGACAAGTTACAACATCGAGTACTTATGCAAAAAACACCTTGAGAAAGCTCCCACCTCTCTCATAGCACTCAGCTCCAGCAGTCCTGGATGCTTAGGCACAGCTCCACAGCTTCACATGATGGATGGGCTATGCTGACTAAACTTCCCTATGAAAGCCTCATCAGGAGCCTCTTTGTCCTCTGTTTCCCCCCCTTTAAGTATACTTCTGAAAGAAAAAAGAGCCATGAAAAAGCTATTTGCATAAATATCATAACTTTTATTGTTCTTTTCACAGTTTTTGGAGAAACATTCCTAAATTACACAGTTATTCTCTCAAGAATTTGTGCCTTTTTCCAATTTGAATTTGCCTGGCTTCAATTGCCAGTCAGTGATTCTTGTTGTGTTGCTCTTTTTAGGATCAGAGAGCTGCAGTGTTCAGTATTTTTTCCTGTGAAGGTACTCGTGCACTGTAATCAAGACATTCTCAATTTTGGTAGATAAACTCAGCCAACTGAGTTTCTCTCTTTCTCTCTTGAAGGCATTTTCACACTCCACCAGTAATTTTTGAATCTTTTTTTTTTGCATCCGTTCCAATTAGTCAGCTTCTCTTTTAAAATGTAAATATCCAAATTGCATCCAAAATTCCCAACTCTCACAGCTGAGACATACAGAAGTACAATCACTTAGTGCTAATGGTAATTAAAAAAAAGAACACATTCATTAATCTTTTGCCTTGGGATTGCACAGGGAACACATGGAGCTGTTACTCTAGTCCTGGGTATAGGTATTTTTGTCATGATGATTTTATCAGTAGTCATTTTATATCCACCTTCAGTGATCTGGAACCACTGAATCCTACTGGGTCCCAGTAGAACTCTTCTATAAGCATCCCCATTTCATTATGGTTCTCTTTGAACAACCCTCTAAAAGGTGTGACTGGCAGAACACATCAAGCTTTGCAAGGGCACAAATACACTCAGTTCACTCTAATCCCAAAGAAAACTGAAAACCAAAGACAGAATGAAGTGACTTACATCATGCCCCGACATGAACATTCATCTCCTTTTTGATCTCTTCCCTGTGGTGCCAAGCTAGCCAAGCACTGCCCTGTCTGCTGTCCTTATCTGCAGCTCAGAGGTTGCCTCAGGCATCTTCCTTAGAAGCACTGATACAAGGTTTCTAGACCTACTGAATTTAAAAATGTTGATTTTTAATATTGAGCACTGCTAATGCATGACATCACCTTCCCACTTCTCTTACATCATCATTAGCAGTTTCACCACCTGCAATTAGTCATGGTCATTATCCTACTGCAAAGATTTCCTCTAAACTTCAGCTCTACCACCCTCTCTAAGCACTCCAACCCATACATGTTTCCTTTCCCTTGGCTGTTGCTTTTCTTATTCATTTTCTACACTTCCTAACTCCCATTTTGAGTTGATTGCTGTCTGCTTCCTTTTTTCTTGTTTGTTTTATATTCCTCTACATCAATTTTTCCCCTTCATTTCATCACTGAAACAGGATGGGCAGTTAGCCAAAGCTGTCCCCTTTCTCAACTGCAAAACTGTTGGGGTTTTGGCCACTTAACAGCTTTCACTTAGAAAACTGCCAATTCTAATTCTTTTTCCCATCTAATTTCTTCTTCACTACTAGACTTGATAGTGAATTTGCTCATCTGTGCCCCTTTGAAGCACCAGCTACATTTATTTCTCAGCACTGTGCATGGCTGCATGCCAAGCTCCAGTGTAATCAGGATTCCAACTCCCAGCTCCCAGTCCTATGATTCATTTATCTTCACCTCATGTAAACAGGACAAAACCAAACAGCTTTACATTTCATGTCTAACACTCTGTTAGAGAAACAGGTCTGTGACACAGGCAATGAATGTCAGCCCTCAGTACTGGATTCCTTTCAACTGTACAAAACCAGACCCCTTTTCATTGCATCTATGAAGAAAAAGCAGGCTAAGAGATGTCCTGGCAGGTGAGTGCCAGCTGAAGTCAATGATGAGTCTTGGGCAACTCTTCCCCATTCACTTCTTCCATATTACTCAAAAAAAGTTTACTAATTCTTAACCACCCCAAAAAGCAGATAAAAAGAAAATAATTTCCAGACATTTGCTGGCTTCTTGCATGAACTCTGAGCATGAAGGTTTTTTGTAACTTCTTTAATATCACAAGTGACTTAGACAAGTTGCCTTTGCAATTTCCCACTTCATTAGCAGGCACAAAAATTTCAAGCATGAGCTGGGCTTGCCAGACAAATATCATCATGGGTCTGATCAACTCTTCACAGCTCAATTAATAGCAACTTATTTTTCCCATTCACCACCTTTGTGCCCCCATGCTTAAAATGCCTTAAAAATGTATTTTGCACTGTAGATTTCCCAAGTAATTCTTAAACTGAAACAAAATTAAATGCTTCTGGATATATTACCAGCATTAGGTTGGTGCTTCCTTTGATAATCAATCCACACTGAAGAGAAAAGCCTGCTTTTTACTGTAAATAAATTTATTGCATCGAAACAGCAGAAAAAAGCTGAAGACAGAAAGGAGAAGGTTGACAACACACACTGCTCCAAACTCTAAAGGGAGCGAAGAGGAAAAAGGAAAAATTTGATCAAAAAGGATGCAGAAAGGTGAGTGGTTCCCTGGGATGGAGGAGACACCTGGGAGCAGAGGGAGCAGTGTTGAGGGAGGGCTCTGCCAGACAGCCAGGAAGCCACCAAGTGCTCCTTTGGGCCCCATGCCCAAGACAGGCAGGTAGGGAAGTGCAAGACTGGAAGGCAAGGGGAAGAAATAGACTGATATGGAAAATAAATAGGCAGCAAAGAAGAAAAGCCACTTTAAGATGCTCAGCCGAAAATCAGTTTCTTTGCCAAGATGCAATAAAGGAACAAGGATGACTTGGATTAAACCAAAAGGCAAATGGAGTGAGATTTGACAGCTCCAGAATAGATCAGGGAAGAAACTGGGCTGAAGAGCCAGCAGCCTTCACGGAGCTCTTTTGGGCTCAGAACTGAAGCAAAAATTCCTGGCTCAAATCACACTTCTGTGTGGCCTGCCTGGGAAATGCAAAAACAAAAGTGCTCAGCTGCTCACCACTATGTGGGATGCTTAGGTCAAGAATGGGGGTCCACAGGCAGAACATAAAGGATTCCATCCTGACACATGCTCGGGCTACACACAATAGCCATGATGCTATTTTTTAACTTCAACTTTTAAAAACCAAATTATAAGTATCTGAAGATCATTTAAGATTACACAAGATCATGCACACAAAGTTGGGCAGCTTTGGACACTTCCTGCCTTGCTCACTCGCTGAGTAGGTACTGAGGGCTTGAGCAGACACTGCAGAGTACTCACAAAAAAGCAGCCAAACCAACTGTACAAACTTGGTTTTGCCATTTCCTAACTTCTGAGTGCTTGACTTTGTACAGCCTTAATAAAGGTCTCTTAAAAGTAGTTGTGTGTGGATAATTGTGTGGGGGAATTTTGCCAACTCAAACACGAGGGAGTTCAAGAGGCTTTTCTAATCTTGTGAGTTTATCCACTGAAGAAAAAGATTTGATTAAAAATATGAAGTACAGCTAAACTGGGAGCAATACTTTACTACAGGCTGTTCTTCAGTTTTTCATAGGCACTTCAAATTCTTGAAAAAAAATAATCACAAAATTAGGAACTTAGAGGAATGAAATGTACTGATGCAGAAACACAAACAGAAATGCCAGATGTATAATGTCAACTTGTAATATGCAGCTTCAATTAATTCTTCTTAATTCATTTGTTTTCTTAACTTCTTTTGTTTTGCCATCTGGAAAAGGCCATTTTCTAATGACAGATCATAAGAGGAAGGATTCAAAGTTCAAGTTTGCTTCAAGGAAAAGCAGCCTTATTTTCTGGACTCATAGACTCAGCATTCTTTTTCTTGCTTTCATTCAAGTAGAAGCTTCTAGACAGCAAAAAAATCTAAATGGAAGTTTAGTAAAGCTTTCTGAAGTTTTACTCTTCTAAGTAAAAATGTCAAGACAGTTCTGTAAAAGGAATAAATCCACAGGAAACATCAGAGTAAATGAAAGGTACAGAGGCATTTTGGAAGGATGCACGTGCATACTTACTAGAATCTTATATGTAAGAGATTTCTGGCTCTTTCTTGTGTTATTTTAAAAAACAATCTACAGTTATCCAGTAAAAAAAAAAAAAAAAAAAAAAAAATCAGCCCATTAATAAAACAAGCAAATTTTATAGTTAAGCAGACCTGAGTAGTGGAAACACACAATTACTTTGTCCTCTGAAGCTAATCAAAATAAAAGTCAGTAACAGCACAATGAGTAATGTCACTTTTGCACTGACACCCATTTGACAAAAGTGATTCAGTATACATGGAAGCTGTCAGCATAATACAAAGGAATCTTAATTCATCATGTCAAAGGACCAGCATTTCCCTGTGTGAACAATAAATCCCACTGTTTATCTAATTGTAATGCAAGATTTATACTGGCACTGTATCCCATGCTCATCTTTTAATGAAGAATGTCTAGAGAACTGCTAGTTCTCACTATATGAGGAAGCAGCCTTGCTCAGTAGTTGCTCATCTTTCCAAAATGCTTTAACATTAGCTTACATTTAGAAAATGTATAAACCAAATCTGTAGACGTGAATCTGATGAGAAAGAACAGTAACTTCCACATAAACTACTGAACTAGGATAACAGAACTGGTCTCATTCCTGCAGATTACTTTTTTATAGTAGTGTTTTAGTTGCAAGAAAAAAAAAATATTCAAATATGCACACTACAATTCACTTGCCACCTGTCCCTTCTCAACTTGCTCACTTGAGGTTTTGAGTAATGGATGCTTAACCCATTTCCAAACAATGAAAAAGTGGCTCTCCACCCCAGGCTGCTCCAGTGCTCCTGTGAAGTACTATTGCAGCTGTAACACAGCCACAACAAACATGGAGTTCAGAGTGTTTGTTTTACATGTGCTTTAATTTAAAACAGAGGGACTGTGGGCTCTGTTCTTTCCTCTGTTCTTTTCCTCTGTTAGTCAAAAAAAGAATGCAGGATATGCTATGCTAGGACATTATGTAGAGCAAGAGTATAGTTTCAAAAACTTAGAAAGCTACAGTTAAGTCACTGTCATTCCTGAGAATTAAAGTGCTTCAATGAAGAAACAGAAGTGTCAGACACATTTTCTAAGGAAAAGGGATGATATAGTTTTCTTTCATTAAACAGCTGCAACTTCAAGTATCCTAGAACATTATCAATTTTTGTGTGCACACCACTGTATAAATATGCTGACTGTTAAATCAAGATTATAGTAAGAATTCCAAGTATACAACGTGCAGTGAATAAAAACCCTTTACAGTTTATTCTTGAGAAAACCAGTGATTTGCAAAGTGAGCCCACTAACAGCATTTCAGGACAAAAAAGTAACATGGAATACCACCACAATCCTGCATTTTTAGAAAATTACATTATGTTACATCAATCTCTCTCAACAGGAGAGGGGCTCTTCAGTCCCCACAGCTACTCAGCAGTCACCTGAGCTGGGTGCCTACCTCACATATGCAATTGTTCCAGTTGTGCATTCACAGCCAATTACTACCAATGCAGAGCAATAGTTATGATCATTCATGCATGGAGTATTTGCTTCAAGGTGTGGATAACTACAATGAAATAGTAGAAACCATTTTCCATTCATTTCTTAGTACTAGGCTTCTAGACATTTCAGATATTACCAAATCTGCCCAAAGAGTACAGACAGGAGTGTAAAGCTACAAAATGAAGACCACCTAGGCAGCCTCTACTGGATCTTCCAAAAACTAAAAACTAAAGTATATGCAAGGGGGCATCTTAAAACAACAATAAGGACAATAATTGAAGTAATAACTTAATTTCTATCATGTATTGATTAGTTTTCTAATACTTGGTGTTGTGCTGGGACACCAGACAAAAATCTTACTTAGAAACTCTCATTCAGGCATAACTTCCTGAGATATACAATGCTCTCCAGAATAATTCCCTTTCTACAAATACTTCATTTAGACATTTGCTCCTGTGTCATCAGGTAAGAACAACTTACAAAAGATACAAGTGGTTTAAGACCATCCATCCAACATATTTTTGCAATAGACTACACTTTTAGGAACCTTGGAATCAAAAACATCCTTAGATTTCTTTCTAGATATGCTTATGAAACAGACAGATATGAAACAAAGGTCTGGTCATACAGCCAGGTAATGATTCCACTTGATCAGTCATTTTATTTTAGGCTTGGCAAAAGCAAAGCATTACCCAGATAAGCCAGTGCTACTGTCTGTTCAGGCTGTTGTCAGAAATGGTTACAAAAGACCTAAGAAGTTTGTTAAATTCCTAAATATAGGCAGCTAATTGAACAATCTTGTTTTGGCCTAATGGTATGGCTGAGCCCCACATGCTCAGTCCTTACCAACAGATCCTTAACTGAGCTGCTCTGTTGGCCTTCTTGATCTTGTGTTTTTATGCCATCTTGCCAAGCATGACAGTGTTTTCTGGGACTTCTTTATAATCCTGGAGTGCAAGCCACAAGAACAACTTCGCTCTCAAATGATTTTAAGTTCCAAGTGAAAACTAGGAAGTGACTATTGAACACTGGGAAGAGGACAGGTATTCTGCTGGCTTTTTCCTTCATCTGGGAGCTGCCTGTGCCAGCAAAGTCAACTGTGGAAGGTAACAGCACAAGTAACATTTGCCTGAAATATTTCAGAGGCCAATTTAAAGCTTTGATCCCCTCCCTTCACCCTGCAAATTTTTTTAAATAAACTTTTTTTGAGGCTTTTTTTCAGCAGAACAAAGGAGCCTCAAAAATGTTTAATTTTTTTTTTAAAGCAAGTTAGAAATTCAGCTCTACTGTAACAGATTTTTAGTGAGATCGAGATATTTACAGTTCTTAATACAGCATAGCTCAGTTACCCTTCAGAGAAGGTTTTATAAAATATATTCTAAAGCAAAGAAAACAAATTTTGCAACATCACTTACAACCTTGTCTTTCAGAAAAGGTTCTTTTAAAGTGTTTCATGGAGAAGTTGTCATTAGCTTCTCCTGCCCAGAAAATATCTTCTTCTTGATCAGTTCCACCCAATTTGCCACACTGAACTCAGTGCTTCGTTCTTTCCAGCTCATCTCCCATCTTCTCTGCCCTTTACAGCCATACCTTAACAGCTTTGTCACTTCCCTCCTGAGCAGACAAGGCACCAGCATTTTAAAATGCTAAAGATATATGTCTCATTTCTGTTGAATCTTCCAGAAGTACTTCCACAGCTGTGTTCGTAGGCTGAACACACTGATTAAGATTTTTTCCTCCTATTTTCTTATTAAGCCTCACAGAAAATTTTACTTATTTGCACTTTCAAAGCAGGAAGCTCTTGGGACAGAAGTGTAACAAATATAAAGGTCAAGGAGTGCAGCAGACAGGGTGCAGTGCAAACAGCTTTTTCAAGAAATCACAGGAGTAATAAAGGAATGAAAGAAGTGGCTTTTAAAAGATGTGTCTTAATCCTGAAATGTGCTACGAAAACTGTTGTCAAACATGGTTTTTGGACTTACCATCAAAGAATACATGGGAATTTACCTGCTTCAAAAGCTATTTCATCTACTGAAGTCCAATATGGTAAAACACCTTGACTTTATGTACTTTGTATTGTAAGTATGCTTAGAAACAAAATTAACTCAATCTTATTTTCAACATGCTACCAAGCATATTAACTACTTAGCTACTGAACCCAACTAGACTGAAAAATGGGAAATTACCTTGTACCTCAGCAGTCAGCATGGTTATTTTGAACAACAATTATGGTTATCAAGCTCATGATGGCGTTGTTTGAATTGATTTTAAAATTAGGCTGGAAAAAAAAAAAAATCATCCTGAAACAAGGCTGCAAGTTTCCTTATGCCAATAACAAACTAAGTTGACAGAGAATATTGTTTCCTCCCCACCTCTAAAACTGTGACAACATGACAAAGTAACAAAGAACATTAATTTGGGGGCTTTATTTAATTTTTCTTCTTTTTTTCTTTTTTTTTTTTTTTTTTTTTCTTTTTAAGATGCTACATAGTCAAACAGGATTGGTCTTTTACGGCATAGGACTAGTTTACTACTAATATTTTTTCCCCTAGATAGACTTATTTACATACAAAAACAGTTTCCTGACCACTGTTTCTCCAATGCTCAGATGATCAAAACTCCCAACAATTGTGTAGTGCTCAAAACACCAGGAGGCAGAAGAATCTTGCATCACTACAGCAGCAAATTTTTAGTTCTAGTCACTGGCTTTAAACAGGTGCCTTTTCATACCATATAGTATTAGTCAATTCTGTGACAATAAGGAAACATGAGATGAAATACATTAAATAAGTTAAATATGCATTAAACATCTCTGAATAACATTTTAATTCAACTAAATGAACCAACAGCAATGTAGCTTGGTCCCTTTGTGAGAACAAGGCATTGACCTTTATTCCAAGTGAGCGCCACACCAGCCAACAGACGTCTCTTCATGATGCCTTAGCACATTCAGCTTTGCCACATACAATTCTTTTCAGCTTCTCACTATTCATTTAAGTGCCAAGAAATTGGTAACTTGCACAGAGTTGAAGACACTGACAGAAACTGTTAAATTTATGAGCAGAATGGTGGATTAACATATTTTACAGAAGTTATCAACACCTCCTGCCTAACCCAGCTCCAAACATCCAGTAGGGCCAGCTCCAGCAGTGGAGCAATATGTTCTACTTTTCCTTTTTTTAATTTTTTTTTCTCCTTTTTTTTTTTTTCTTTTTTTTTTTTTTTAAAAAGAGGTAATCCAGCAACATGTACCAGGGTCTAAGAATGTTTAAAATGACATATACAATATTCCATTGTAGTGTTAAATCATGATTTTCTCCCCCTCTTCATCACTAAAGCATATTCTCTTTCAGTCATTGTACATTTTAAACTTTCTAGATTATGTTACAGAGTATTTGTGCAGGGGTAATTTAAAGGCAAGACCTGTGAGATGTCATACATTAATTTTTTTTTAAACATTGTTATGAATAAATTTAATCCAATGATATGGCAGAACCATCAAACCAATTAACAAATTTCCAGCATGCTGCCTCTACAAGGCTATTTTTCCTATAATTACACCAAAGACAAAGAACAAAACCACCAAAGCAAGTAGTCTGGAGCTGAACCCTTCATCCTTGACAACTGCTGCAGAAGCAGATATTGGGTTGTTTGTCTGGGGTGCCTTCCTCATCCGCAGTCCATCTTCTTCCTAAAGGAAGAGATACTGATTACTTCTGCTGAAAAAAAAAAAAAGCTGTAAATATTCACCCTTGTCATGTTTATTTTAGGTGGGCATACACCAATAGGCAAAAACTGATTTATAGATAATTTAGAGCTACATTTTCTGGACTGTCCTGAGAACGAAAGGGTAGGAGAGAAATTCTGTATCTACTTGACTAGCAGAGCAAAAAAGACAGGCTCCTGGAAGTTTTCTCCTGCTGACTGAGGTAACAGGGGAAGCAATGAGGAAGCCTGCAAGAATACTTGTCCTAAGCCAGGACACAGCTCTGGAACTTTAAAAAATGGTGGAGGGAATGGCATGAAGATGCTTTTTTCTTGTTCTGTAAGCAAATCCAGTACTGTTGGGGAGAGACTGCTTTTCAATACAACTAAAATAGGTTGTGATAAATATGCAACTTTAAAGCAATTATACTCATCATTCTCTTAGTTAAATGTCACAAGCACATTTTACCAGCATTTGAAGGGAAATCCATTTCCCTCATCATATTAAAACTGACATTTTGACATGAAACTGATGGCAATAATTAGGATATTTTTCTGGTATGCTCTCTTGGTTTAAAAATGTATGAGACAACAGACAAAACATCATAACATCAGATACTATTGTTTCAAGTGGAGACGTGGCCCTGATCTTGATCTAAACTGCTGTGCAGCAGGGCTGTGTGTTAGAACACTCCATTCCACAAACAGAGCACTTAGGAGAGTGAGTCCTCTGTGACCTAATTTGTATACAGCTGAAGCAGTGTTAGACTTTATGTGATTCTGTGTTATCCTGTGAAAGTGTAAGATACTGAAACAAAAGGCTCCAGTCTATGATTTAAAAATACTCAAGAAATAAAATTGTAATAAGAGCTACCGCAGCCTTAAAAATTGTCAAATAAATAAAATTTAGAAGGCTCAGTATATCAATGTTTCTCACTTCTAAATTTAAAGGGGCACCTCATGTTAAAAAAAAAATAATTATTTATTAAATGTCACAGATCACCTGAGATACCTCACTACTGCAGTAAGTCTGGATGGGGGCAACTGACTTTTGTAAGCAATAAAATGCTGTTTATCTATGTAGTAATTTTACAGCTAGAAACAACACATTTTCATTTAAAATATTTACACTTCCTTCTGACAGTGACTCTAGCACTGTCTGGCGACACTGACAGCACCTGGTGGCTGGCAGTAATTTAACATTGTTTTCTGATGTGTGACAGATTTTTCTAACACTGCATAAAGGGAACAAACAGCTCACCGTTTTAAGATGTCACTGTGAGATATCAGCTCAATTCTAGGTATCTCCTGTAGAGTGTTTACTCAAGACTAATTTGCAATAAAATAAAATAAATCATAGAGTACTTAGAGTATTGTGAGATGCTGGCAAAACAAGAACACAAGTTAAGGTCATATCTTAGATATATGCATATATTATTTCTATGTGCAAAATTAAACTGGTTTACAAATGTTTATTAATTTCTTCATGCATCAGCCAGCCAAGAAGCCTCAGCTGATGGAACAAGAGTTGCTTTTATTGGGCTCCAACAGTCACAAATTCCAAATGACCACTGGTGCCATTATTTATGAAACTAGACATTAACAACAACTAGCATTACTGTGAAATGTTTTTCAGCTCAGTGATAAAGACTACTCAATAACCTGATTTCACAGAGATGTGCTGGATATGACAGGAAGCATGTTTCCTATTAAATCTGTCTCACTTTGGTTATTTCACCTGCATATTATAATATTACAGGTGCTATATTACTCAAACAGTCAGTATTAGCACAATATTGCCCTCAAGCTCTCATCAGATTGAGAAAATGGCCAAATTCAACACTGAATGCTTAATTCAGACTCAGAAAATCAGGTGGGAAAAGAAAAGATAGACAATTCATTACTTCAGGTTGCTATCCAATCAATTTCTCTGACTGCATACTCTTTTCAAAGGCAGCATTGATTTCACCACTTTTTCTCAGTTTATAGAAAGAAATCTAAATTTCCATTTATAGACAGCATTAAAATACAGTGCCAAGGTCAGGTAACCAAACCTGAAAGGCTTCCTTTTCAGGAAAGGTAAATCTGAAAAGAAGAAGAATCTTTACCTTAAACTGTTTATTCTCCTCCCGTAACCTCTGAACTTCTACTTGAAGCCTCTTATAGTCTTCCATTACTTTCTTAACTTCAGTGTCATCCAAAGAAGAACTTATTGATTTAGACATAACAGAGGAATCTGTCTTTGTTGCAGTTGTGGATACAATTTTATTTATTTCTATGTCATGCTGTTAAAAAAGGATAGAGTGATTTTTGGTTAGTTATTAACACCACACCACACACAACTGGTATTTAGGATGAGACACAGGTAAAATTGTCTGTGCACACCTGAAGCATGCCTGTATCAAAAGAAATAAATAACATTTCTCTTTTACACCTAATTGCCCCTTTCTGTTCCACAGAAAACACCAGATCAGCAGCAATAAGTGCAGACAGAATAAGCTCAAGTTTTAAGTCTCCACACAAATAGGAAAGGAAATATCCTTTTCCACAATATGAATGGGAGTGTATTTGCTCAAAGTCTCATCTGATTCAGATTTTTTCATTCCTCTCATCACACCACTGACACAGGGAAGTACCCTGGCCTTTAACGTAAGCACCTGCTTTTAAAGGAAATGTTTGCTGTCTGGAGCAGGTGGAGCAGCCACAGTGAGACTACAAAATACTAGCAGTAGTAGTAGTATAGTACAGTATAACAATACATAATGGTAACTACAAGCAGCCCAACTACAAGCAAGGTAGAACAATTGTGCCTTCAGTACCTGCACACTAGGCGACAGCTTTCAATCTGCTGAATTCATTGGCAGTTCTACATTTGACACCACATAGTCCCACTAGAAATTAATGAGTTCATTACCCTAACAAAAAAGAACTCTGCAATATTATAGCTACTAATTGCATCATAATCCCTAACTAGTTTTCTACCAATTTACTTGCTAAAATCAGTGTTGTATCAAGGAAGCAAAGGGGAACACTTACAGGCAAATTTATATTGGTGACTGTTACAATTGCTTTAGTATAAACTCAAGCTTTATAACCATCCATCAGCAGCTTTCAAACTTTTTAAAAAATATTTTTTTTATCCTGCGATCTTTCACTAAATAAAAACAGATCAACTCAAAGATTTTTTTGTGCTTGTGCTGCACTGACACTGTTGTTCAAATAATTGTTAGTTACATTAAGCATCACTAAGATTATAAATAGCTTGTGTTTTCAAAGGGTGATGCTATCCAGCCAGTGAAACACAGAGTTCTGTCTATTGATTCTATGGCTGTCTGTATAAACATGCCATTTTGCATGATTTGCTGTGGTATTAAGTTAAAAACACTCAATATGCATCTGAAAATACTCACAGGCTTATCATTTTCCGCTGGTAGCTCAAACACACACCTAAGTTTCGAATCCATGAGTTCTTCTGGTTTTGCTTCTTTCCACTGGAATAATTTAATATTAGTTTAATATTAAATATATTAGTATAATAAGAGAGATGGAAACTGCAGCATATTATGTAAACAAAACACATCAGCTTACTCAGGAAATTCCACAGGTGTTTATCATGCTACCATTGCCACATACATGATGAATAATGAAACGAAATATGTTACTGAGTAGTACCATAAAGAAAGACCAGATCCTACAAAGGAAATAACTTTAAATAGTCTGAAAGTTACACAGGTAATTTATGAGATACCTGGGAACTGTGCAAGAGTAATTAGCATAGATAGGGGGAGCTATGGTCCTGATTAAAAAAAATAAAAAGAGGGTGCATTGAAAGGAAGGGAACAATTAAAAAACTCAAATTAGTAACACTGTTAGCTCTGAAGTATTTGCTCAGCAGAGTTCCTATTCAAGCTTTTCAAATTTCTTATGAGGTTTTCTTCCTGCCTGGTATGAACTACAGGACCATTCTTCCTTCTCTTCCTTTTTACTACCTTATTTTTCAACAACAATGGCTAAACAGTAAGAGATGGGCTACATATCAATAGGGACAGCCTTCCCCTTTCATTCTGCTCTCACCTTCAACTAAGGAGTTTACAATAAAAAAGTTTCCTTCCAATATTTTTTGGGGGATTAACATTCATAAATCTTTGTTGGTATCAGCTGTAACCCTGAACTAGAAACACTGATTCATAGTAGCAATGTACAAGAAAGTGTCCACATTTATGTGCTAGAGGTCTCACACACTGACCAAGCTTCAGGTTGTACAGGACTGGTCAGCACATCTCAAGAAGGTGTCAAACTATGGCTTAACCCTTGTGCAACCTGAAAAAATATTTGACTCATCCTCAATAGCTGAATCGTACTTCAAGCTCTTCTGTGGCTGAAATAAGAATTCTATTTTGAGCTCGTTGGCTGTCTGCAAAGTGTTGAAAGCTTAATAGTGCTCCAGTAATTTGTCTCACCTGTTTATCTGGCATAGGAAGAGATTTGGAGAGTGGTAACAAAACTGAGAACTGAACAAGTGTTATAAAAAAAGAAACTGTATTGGTCTAGAGTGCTCTGCAAAACTGAACAGGACATCCAGGCTCTATCCTAGCAGACTAACATTTTTCATGGGATAAATTAAATCATAAATCATAAAAATTAAAGAGTAAAAGAAAGGCAGACTGGCTTATCTCTCTAGTGATGTAGACTTTTTATTACTATTGCTGTTTCTCCCACTGGATCCTATTTTTATACCATTAAAGAAATATAGTTCCATAAATCTCTTTTAGAGTGCTGTAGCTTTAAAAAGCTATTCAGAAGTGATGCATATTGTAAAAACTACAGTAAAAAAGCCATGATCCATACTCTCAGGATTTTTGGGGTTAGCCTTTTTGTTTTTTAAGTAATAAACAAAAATACAAACACACAACTGTGAGGGCCTGGTTCTTGCTGGGAAAAGGAACTGTGCAAGAGACTCAAGACTGAGAGTACCAGCATAAAATATAAAACATGCCACAGATTTAGAATATATTCTAAATGTTCTTACATATATAGTTCAAGTCAGCCCTTCTAAAAATTATATATCTTGAAAAAAAAAATACAACTAATTAACTTTTGTTTCCTGTCTTGCAATCCTATTACTGACAGCAGCATTCTTAAGAAGAAAACACAGATACTAAACTTTTTTTTCAGTGCAAGATTCTTAGGGTTGATATAAACAGAAAACACCTTGACATGCACAGGAATGGAAATGTGGCAAAGCTTTCAAGGAACATTCCAGCATGTTCCAACAAAAGGTCTTAAAAATTATACAGTCAGAAAGAAATACATTTAAATTAATTTCAATACTTACTACTGCTTCCATATCTGAAGTATCAGCTGGAGCAAACATAGACTGAACCATAAACTTGTGTTTACTTTTCTCATTAGGGTCATAGTCAAAAGGCTGTAGCATCACTGCAAGAAAAAGCCAAAAAAACATGTTAACATTATTCTGATGCATAGTCATGCACTGACAATATAGTTATCAGATTTGAAAATTTGAAAACAGATTTGAAAACATTAAAAAGACATTTCTATAAGTTTTCAGGCTGTATGTCTCTTATGACCAAAGAAGCAGCTGAGATCAGGAACATCACTTAAATCAAAATTTTAGATGAAGATAAGAGTAAAAGACTCCTTCAGTCTAGATTTTTGTCTAAGTGTTTTGGAAATGCTGATCACTATATGATATTTTGTACACAGCTATGGCAAGATAATAATAGCAATTTATAGTGAATAGAGCAATTTACATACTGTCTGGGACAAAGGGAAAAACTCTCAAAAAAATTTTTTTTTTTTTTTTTTTTTTTTTCCCTTCTTCCATCCTTGGGCTAGAACTAATGAGCTGGCATTTTGGATAGTTGAACACCATATTGTTGATAGTGACTGAAAAAAGCTACAGAGGCAAAGCAAAACATTTTAAATTTTGAGGTTCAAGTCTCCAGACGAAAATTTCCTCTACAAAGTTTAAGATACTCCTGGTATTTGTTCTATCAAGTACAAGCATTTAATCTTCAAAAAAATAAGCTGCTGAAAGTCTGTTACTAATTTATAACTGGAAGTTTATGGTTAAATGCTTTATTATATAAACTTCACCTCTAAGAGGTATACAAAAATTAATTTATCTACATTAAAGAAAACAAACCAAGAATAATCTCAAACATTCCAGAAAATACTTATGCAGAAAACTACTGTGTTCAGAGGACAGAGCAAGGAATGACAGGTTTGAGGGGGGTGTGTGTGCTTTTGTAGGTTTTTTTTAGTATTATGAATTTCCATGTCTTTTCTTTTTGGGTAAAGAACATGTTAAGCAACTTGAAGAGGGAGAGTTGTGCATTTCATTTACATAGAATATTATTTAATCAGAGTGGTCACTTAATAGCCCTACATTTTGTAAATGACACTGGGATATTCAGCTCCTGTGACATTAACAAACAGGATAATCAGAACTATCCACTGGTTATGGAACTTCTCCAGAGCTGCAGTTTCAACCATTTGCTTTGCTGAGTGCAACTGAAAGCTCATTTGAAAATCATTATTTCCTAAATGGTAGTGTTGAAGCCATTCTTGAACACCAAACGATCTCTGCTCTGAATCCCATTCACTGAATCATAAGAGCAAACAGCTAGAGAGGGCTTGACAGAACAAATGTTGTTAGCATTTGTATTTTTACATCAACACATGAAAGCCACACTGAAACAAATTGCTCAGCAAAGGTCTTCTAAGCCAGATGGAAAACTCAAAAATATGCACTTTGCTCAAGAGAAAACCAATCCCTTTCAACATTTATTCACATTCTTTAAGGGTGTTCCTGTGAAAGATCCATTCCATGTAAGTGCCCTAATTTCTGGAGAATTTGCTACTGTGAATGTGGCTCCTTCATTTGGACTGGAAATTACAAGAAACAGAATGATTAACATGATCTTCAAGTTTACTAACACCAGTATCCATTTGGCAGACACTTATTTCAACCTCTTTCTAAACTGATCACCCTACAGCTAAAGCACCAGAAGTATTCTAGCACAGGCAAAAACTGCAAAGTCATTGAGAGATCAATGGAATGAGAAGTAACACAAGTTCTATTTGTTAGCCTACTTTTCTCTTCCAAAATTTAAACACAAGGTACTGACCTTACGTACATCCTGTTCTGGCATGTTTCTAAAGAAATGGATACCAGTTTTCTCACTCTCCTCTTATACCCTCTATATTTTACATAAGGTTCTTGAGGACAGCAGAAGCAGTGACTACCTAACATGTTCTTTCCTTCTCCTACAACACTTTACTGGCAAAGTTAATAATGTCAGAAGCATTAAACTCTTCTGGCTTTCCTGGAGTAAACCTGCCTTCTCAAGGAACAGACGAAATCTGAAGCAAGGGGTATGGAAGGAGGCAAAACTCTACCCCAAACACCTGCTAGGATCTAGCACTCCCTTCCAGGAGCAGAAGGAACAGAAAAGTCTCCCTGCTCAGCTAGTCAGCAACCTTCCTCTAGTTTCCATCTAAATTTATCAATGGCCTGTTTACTTGGTCCCTGACCCATATTGCCCTTGTGCTTCAATATCAAAGAAGGGGAAGAGTCACTTCTAGTGCACTCCAAGACATAAATCACAGTAACTCTTGGCCTTCTGGTAAACTAAAGGAGCCAGACTCAGTGGGTCCTCTCTGGGCTAGGCTCCCCATTCATTCTCTGCACCTGTTCTGGCTGCACTGCTCTATATATGAGCTACTCTAATTATACACCCAGGAAATTTTACTAGTGCATCCAACAATAGCAGTAATACTCTCTTATCTCTTCCATTATCCATACTGCATTTGTCTTAGTCACAACCACATTATGTCAGCATCTTGGTAACCCTACCCAGCCTCCTTCACTTAATCTTGTGATTATAGCAGGGGTATTTTATTCTCCAAGTACATGATTTTGCAGTTTTTCTGATGAAACTCATCCTCTGTTTCTCTTACTGTAGCCTCCAAGGACACCCAATTCTGCCACATATCTTCAGACTCCCAACTTAACTTCATCATCAGGGTTTTCTGTGAACTCTTTCTGTGCCAAAATTGCTTATAAAAGCATTAAACAAGATCAGTACCAAGAATCATTCTCAAGAAATGCCACTAGTAGCTTCCTGGTATTACATTTCCATCCACCACATTGCAGTTTACTCTTTAAGTAGCCAATTCAATAGCCTGAGAATCTATTTTTCTTTTCTAGCTTCATGGATATTTTTCCCAAATGGCACTGAAGGAAATTCCTGATAGCCAGGATAGATCAATCTTACCACTTATATCACCTTTACATAACATACCCCAACCAGCTTCAGGCACAAGCCTCAAGCTCACTGTGTAATTTGATCAGCCCTACTAGAGAGGAGCAAAGGACACTTTTATGTACAGAAACAGGTAGAAACTATTGTATCGCTTCACATTTGTTCCATGTTTACATAACTCTTTCTGTAAAAAAAAAAAAAATCAGTAATATTAAAAATGTTGCATCTGTGAAGATAACAGCAACCTAGGGATAATGTCAGCTTCTCCCTATTTTTAGGATGCATGTTTTGACTGCTCTTTTCAGTGAGGCACTGCATGGATGGTACCATCTGTACTTTCTCTCTCCCCTGTTATGCACCTATCTGCAGACAGAAAATTTCATATGAAATTTTCACTTTCCCTTTGAAATCCATTCATGCCTCTTAGTTAGATCTCAACCTCTGAGAAACCACTAAACCAGATATCTTTGTTGAAATAGGACATGTTGGAACAAAAATGGAATGTGTGCAAATACCCTGCTTTTCAAACTATTTCAGACCACAAACAGTGAAATCTGATGACAGCACATGGAGACACTTCCCAACAGTTACATAAACTCAGCTGTTAAAATCACATGCCATAACCCAACAGGTGACAATATGGGCTACAAACCTGACATCACAGTGAGCAGCATGAGCTGGCAGGGCCTTAAATGCAGATATTTAGCAGAAGCTGTGATATGGCATAAGAACTCAGGATGTGACATCCCACTAGAATAAAGCAGGCTTTACTTTTTGTCACATTTCATGTATTTTAAAAGAGCCATTACACTAATCTGAAATAAAATGGAATAATTTTCTGATTGCTGCATGTTTTAGGGCAGAATATATATTTGCAAGAAAATACTACAGAGAGTTTCACAAGAATTTAAAGGCTTTTGATTACTACAGCCCAAAGAAGATAAGGTTTCTCCAAACTCAGCTTCAGTCAGTAAAATCCTCTCAAATTTTTCCAGAGCTTCATGCCACTATACTTAGGCATTGATTTTTTTTTTTTTTTGAGGTGCAGTACCAATGCAGTGCTGCCATGCAGCTTTGCTAAAGCCAGTCAGCAATTCTCAAGAGGACAGACTGCATCTACTAATACAGCCCAATTAGTTTAAGTGTCCAGAAGTTACTACTGAATTAACTGTGTTCTGGTAATTTTTCATCCATAGCATTTTCACTAGGTTTGGAGGACTTCAAACCCTATTTTTATGCTCCATGCAAGATTTGAATTACATCACTAAATAATTTATTCAGAAGCAAAGAAACCAATTCGATTTATTTTTCAATCCATTAACTCCAAAATCAGCCCTCTGTTCTTAAGCAACATTACTCCAAAGAAAAAATTTAACACTTCTCTCCCCTTTCTGTGAATCTGAAAATAATTCTGTTCTATAAGTTAATGAAATTTCCCCCCTTGATCCCTCCCTATCTGAAAAATCCTTTCTGTTAATCAGAAACAAAGCCACTGACATCTTTCAAGTCCAAAATTAAGTGCACGACTTAAAGGAGGTACCAGCAGTGCAGTACTATACAGCTCTATTAAGGAGAAATTCAACTATAGCACATATTAAGACAGCTTCAGCTTAGAATATGATAAAGAATTAACATTTTTAACCCCAGAATTCCATAACACATCTAGCTATAAATTTACCTTAATATATGATGTAAAGAACAACAAATGTGTACTGCTTGCATTTTAAAATATGCTAATGTAAGTACAGGCCACTGAGGATTGTTATTTATTACTAGGTTATTATCCACATGAAAATATGCAGAACACAAACATGAGCTTGTGCTGAAATATACCACAGCCATTAGTGAAACTAACTAAATCATTAATCACTACAAATAGGATTATCAGAAAAGGTAAATTTTTCAAAGCTATTTAAGCAAGAGCAAAACACGGGTTGGGGTTAGCACATCAGTCTCTCATAATGGGATACTTCAAGTCTGGGACTAAATCCATATTCTATCTGGTTTGCTGCTGGGAAGAGTCAGAGTGGAAAAGCAAGTAAGGTGAAGGCATGCTGGTGGTACAGGTAAGATGGCTTCTACACCACTTGCCTATACCATGTGCTGCACAAGGTAGAGCAAGGGGTCATTGTAAGCAGAACTTCCAGAAAACAGGCAAAGCTGAGACCAGGATGACATTTTAAAAAGCATGGCATGTGCCAACAAATGAAGTGGGCTTTTAATTCCAAAAGTTCATCTGAAAGATGAAAAGAATCCACATCATTATAGCATTAAGATAATTTATAGCTAGAAACCATGCTAATTTTCATTATCACTTTATTGATTTCTGTGCATTTAATGTGCTTGCCTGAAGCTAGTACAGATGACACAGCTTTACTTGAGAACTCATACCGAGTTCTAAAAAAAAAAAAAAAAAAATCTTAATTACTCTGTACAGAGCTTTTAAATTTACATATTAGTCATTTCAGAGCTTGCTGGATATGTGCTAGCCCTCTCCTGAAAAAGTGCTTTGCCTGACATAAACAGACAACAGTTTGCAGGATTAGAGTCTCTATACATTACAGTGTAAAGTATTTTTGTGAGCAATTTTTATTTTGTTGAAGAAAGCTCCTTAAGGGTGAGGTATTTAAATATTTTACACTTTATTAAGTAATAAACCTGAAGTCTTGATTTTTACAATTTGCTTTTTTTTTCAAGTCAAAAGCAGCAGTTTTAGGTCCAAAATTTTTTTACTCTAGCCTAGATAAGTTGGTAAGACACTAATGGCAAACCAAATTACCCATGGGTAAGTAATTTTTCTTATTATGCCAATATTAAAATATACTACAAATAATAAAACAAATCTCCATGTTTATAGGAATGATTTTCTTAACTAAAAAGTCAGTCTTTATTCATAAAGTATGCCAGTACTACACGTTTTGATAGAATTCTATATTAAAAACATGGATTGGAGAAGTCATTGAGAAAATATATTACTTTCAAGCACATATCCTCAGCAAGCTAATGTACTGACATTCTGTTGAAGAGAAATATTCAACACTTAATGCTTTTGAAGTAAGCCACTTCTTTACTTTTCCATTACCAAACTTAGGCAAGTCAAGAGCTACTGACTCATTAGAGAACATCACTAACTTTTTCTGTGGAACAGCAAAGATTTAGTCACTTGACATTTCTAACACCAAAGCATATTGCATCTTCAAGGAACACAAAAGAAGCATGGTTTGAAAGTAAATGCTTTCATTATTGGTTATATCTGGCAGTTTGGCAATAGTCTACATCTGTCTAAACTGGTGAGGCTGCAATCCAGTGAGTTTTATTCTGACTTTAATGTACCCAGCCAAGCACTTATTTGACCCTGCAGTGAGCTTGTTCAGGAAGTTAAGCTGGCAAAAAACTAACAGTACAAAAATAATCCCACAGGGAGGGCAGGGCTGATTTGGACAGGCTGGCCAAGGCTGTAATTGAACTATATAAATAATTTATGTATTTCTCCCTGCCATTCACCCCAACAAAATGTAAAAACAAATCTGTTACTGCTAGACCAGGAATAAGGAAAGTACATCTATGAAGTGGCTGCTCCTCCATGAAATCTCAATCTTTTGCTTTAAAAAACATTCAACAAAATACTTCCAGATTAAAAAAGATTCTTGGAATCAATACTCTAAGAAGTAATTGATTAGAAGAAACTATTTTCAATCACCAAAAAATTACTTACCAGAAACATTAATTGATGTTCCTGCATCAATAATTCCACTGTTAGGCCTTACACAGTATCTACGTGGTGCTGTAGTCTTAACTTTGAAGCACACATTTCTGTCTGTAGGATTCCCTAGTTTCAGATTTGTGGTGACAACATCTGTGAAAGGACCTGAGGAAGAGAGCAAAACCAGATATGAAGTCACACAGAAAGTACTTTCAAGCAGGGTCTAAGCAGTCTTTAATTCTCTCTTCACAAATCTAGGTTAATTAGGTGTTCAATTTCCACCTATGGCACATATTGATAATTTTGCACACCAAGCTGAGGATGCAGTGAGGCTCTGAGCACTCTGCCATGCAGCCAGCATGCTCCAACACTCACAGGGCAACAGCTGAAGTTGATCATTAACAGCAAAACAAAAAGGGAGAAATCACTTGAACATGGTGCCAACACCACCACATGGCATACAAACAATGCCAAATTCTCTGCTGTATCACACTTACTCCAGTCTTACTACTGAATCCTAATACAACCAGGGTTACAGAGAGATAAATGTTATAGATGGTAACAGTTTTACCTAGAAAATGGAATGGCTACTACAGATTTAGCTGCATATGTCAGCTGTACCTCCATGGAAGAAGGATTCCAGCAGGTTCTTAAAAATGCTGTACCATAACCAGCAAGACAAACATTCAGTGTGCATTCCTTGGGTTGTTTTTGGTTTTTTTCTTGTTTCTTTTTGTTCTCTTGGCTACTAGAAATGATAAGCCCAAAGAAATCTTCCTAAGATAGCCGGCCTCACCCAAGACAGGAAATAACCACATGGGAACAGAAAAATTCTTGGATGCTGAGAGCAGTGGCAAAGATTTCTGTACTAGAAAATACCAGAATTAACCCATTGTCAAGTTCTGCAACACCAAGTGCAGGTGACTAAATTTCTCACAAGCTCATTACACTTAGATGAAACTGCCCAAATACTTTAAGTTAGAGGAAAGGCTATTTCATAATAAAAGGAATAGAACCACACTTTGATCAACTGCCTTCTGCATTAAAGTAATTAATTTGATGTCTGAATAAAGTATCTTCCTCTGTCCTGAGGAGTAAAAGCAAATTGATAAAAAAAAAAATCAAATCAACATTGAACATTTCCCTGCAGAAATGACAGCCCTAAAATTTAAAAAGGGTGAAAGATGATGATGAGAAAAAAAAAATACTGGCAGGCAACATTCCATGATCCTCCTCTTGCATCACAGTTGGCTCAAAGTAACTTGAATTTGCTTCCTTTTCTGCAAATTCATCACATAAATTTGTCTCCTAAGATGACATTTAATACAGCCATAAAATTACTGCAGTACTGCAACCTTTATCCTTGATTCACTTTGCTTTCAGTAATTAGAAGGTAAAAAAACCCCAAAACAGCTCCCCACACAAATCCCCCCAACTGGACCATATGCAGCACCATCTCTGCCTGCACTCTGACCAAGCCAGCTTTGTATTTACAATGCAACCCAGTCACAAAGAAAAATAAATTGAAGCAATAAATGTTTTAGATCCCAAGACAAAGATTGCACTAAAGCTGTGTCTGGAGAAACACTGAAATGTGAAAGAGAATGAAACAAGAGCTGTCAACTTTTCTGTGTTCTGCATGTGGAGAGAGACTGAGTGTAACAGAAAATAACTGGTTAGAACAAGCCATGAGTTGTTAAAGAAGTTTAAAAAGCCCAATTATTAGACAAACCCAGAAAAAATTGCACAAAACCAATAGAGGATCTTCAAGGTAGCTCTAACTGGAAGAAGTCAACATTTCAGAAGAAATGCTGAAGCAATAAGGATGTCCCTTTACTGAACCACTAGAGCTTGAGGAATTCCAGCACAGAAGGAGAGTTGTCTGTACAAAGTCCTACATATGCAGCTGCATCCTCAACAGTGCTTTACCAGTCTACATGCTGGGATAGATTTCCTGTGGGAAATACAATGTTTTTACTTGGCTGATGCAGGAATGCATGTGGGATTTCTGCACCCTAGCACAGAGTTGCTGTTTGTAATAGCAATATGACAACAATTCTGTGTGTAAAATTATTTCCAAATGGAATTACTTATTGCTAACATAAATTATATCAAAATTTTTGCCAGCAAAACCTTCCAGCAGACCAAATTAATTTCTTCTTGTCTGCCTTTCTGACCACTGATCTTTAAACAGTTTCTTTTAGCTACAACTTCCCCAAATTACAGGCTTTACAGATCAGCCAGAAAAAGGCTGATGTCTTCTTTCAGCAAACCTGTGCACAGGCATACTCCTTACAGCACTGCTGTTCAAATATTGTAGCAAAACAAAACATAGCAGACAAATGTAGGATTGAAGTGCCATTGTAAGTGCTTTGAAGTACATAAAAGAAGAAATACACAAGTGGGTATTACTGGGGAGTAATTAGGGCGTGGCAGTGAAATATTACCAGCTTGGTCGGCCTGTCTTTTAAGAGCAAGGTCCAGAGACTGCCAGCTCAGGCTGAGATGAAACCTTGATAGCTGGTTGTTAGATTACTACAGCCCAGGTCAGTTGTTTTTGTGGGAGGCTGGGATAGGTGGGGGAACTGATCCCAGGATAAACACAAGCTAATTCTGTGCTGGAGCTACACCTTTGCTTTCCAATGTTTGGATTTGTGCATGGGAGTTAAGGTTGGCTTGGGTATTAAGTTCTATGAGACATTTACCCTGGAGCTTCATTTTTCAACACAGGGCATTAGGAATTCTGGAACCATACCCAGAGATACTGTAAGACAAAGTGCTCTACACAATGTCTTCCTCCTCACCACAAGTGGATGGACTATTTATACAAGTATATGCAAGACCTGGATAGTGCCTACAGCACTAAGTTGGGCTGCAAGCATAATCACCATCAGTCAGGAGTAGCATCTGGGTGGTACTTGGGTTGAAAGCACCAAGGTGCCAGCAGTGAAGAGTGACTCCTACTGAGTGCTGAAACAGGAGCCATGCTCTTAAAGAACACAACCTATATTTAATAACATTCCAAACAAACATAATGTATTTTTGATGGCTCTCAATATTCTAGATAAGTGAAACTTCTACTAAAGCAGGGTGCTTTCCAAATGGCAATTCACACTCTGTTTTTAAATAAACTATTTTTCTCCCACGTTTTTAAAGATCATGAGAAAAACGCCACTGGTGTCATCCCAAAGACAAGGTTATGGGAAATGCAGGGTCTGTACATGTATTATCTGACATGGGGCTGTCATGGGAGAAAGATGTCTAGAAAGAAGAATGTAGTAAATTAAATTTGGTGGTTAAAGTTTGGAGTATTCCACAAGGGCTCAATGACTTCTTCCTGCCAGTTAGAATAAACTTGTGTTAATGCAAACTGGGCACCTAGTGATATGCAAACTAGCAGCACTACTTAAAGAAAACCACCTCATATAGTCGTGCAGCAGCAAACTCTAAGAGGTATCATGGTTTTTCCTCATGTTACTCTTCAGCAGGCTAGTTTCAAACTACAGCTTTGGCTTTCCACCCAGTAGCTGTACATACATCCCTTCACATTCAAAGATCACAGCATTATCTCAAGAATTTGCCATGCTCCATTTCCTATTCAAACACCAGGGCTGTTACCAATCTTTCCACAGAGTGCCATTCTGCAGTGTACTGCACTGTAGTATCCCAGATCATTTCAGTAATAATACAAAAGTCTTAGAATTAGGTCAAAAGAACATGGTGTTGACTCATATTTTAAATAACTCTCATTGCCACAAAAATTTTCAATAATTGTAGAAGCAAATTCAGGCTGGTAACTTTTTGACCAGCACAGTACTTGCTGTGGGTTGTTTGCCACTCACTACTCACAGTGCCCCTGTCCCACAGCTACATCATCGTATCAAACCTTAATACAATTATTCCCACTTTCACCAAAATTCAGTGCTTTAAGCATGGCAGATAAACAACCCTCATACACATGTACTTCCAATGCAGCAGGAATGCTGCTGTGGCACTCTTTGGCATGTGAAGGAAGTTAGCACAAGCATCAGCAGAGGTAAAGCTTTGATGGCACAGGCCTGGGCAGGAATGTTCAAAGCAAGCAGGCACAGTGCTGCAGATACGCAGGCACAAATACTACATCTTCATAATCAGCTGCACACAGCAGCTGGGCTACAGCCCTGGGGCTGTTTTATTCCTTGATCAGTCTGCCTTAGTGCTGAAAGGGAAAGTGGTCTGACCTCTCATCTCTATCAACTGCTCATGCTTAGCTGCCCAGTGTTCATCTGGCTACGCTGAGAGACGAGCCAGGGAGCTGCTTGGGCTGAAAATTAATCCCGTTACAGGACAGGAGGGAAGAGAAAAAGGAGAATCAGTTTTCAGCCAAACCAAGTAGCACTCAAAACACTGGTATCAGGGAAACCACATCTTCCTACACAGCATTCTACCAAATTAAGGCAAAGAGGTCTCATATTCAGTAGGTTAAAGCTAGCATATCTAGGCATAAACTCTGCAGTCACATTTTCCTTGTAGAGTTGGCATTGCTGTATAATTAAAGCACATACCCCATGTGTACTTAAATCTCATGCAAATTCTCATCTGCTTAAACCAAAGCATCCCCTAAAAAACCGACTGAACTGGTGCTGTTCACAGCAAAAGCTCTGCAGTCAGTAGCAACTGATGCAATGATAGTTGACTCATGTTGACCTGGCAATTGTTGATTAATAATACAAAATATAACCTCTCATCAAGCTGCCCATGTTATTCCCAGAATATCTGAGGTGCACTTTCATCATCTTTCCCTAAACAACCTTTTTTTTGCCATTCCAACTCAGCACCTCACACGTGTGACCTAAAGCAAGGTAATTGAAAACAGGCAGAAATATGGGCAGAGCTTCTACTGAGACAACCCCTCTCATGCTTCCTTTGTGGAAAGTGGCAGAATGCCACAATAGGAGGGGAAAGACATATTTCACCATGGTTTAATCCCATCAATGTGTCAGATGAAAGTCATTAATCACCTGGCAAATTAATCCACCATAGAAAGATAACAAAGGAATCTTTTAATAAGGGAGATGGTGGAAAGCAGTGAAGGGGACGCTGAATTTACTTTGTGGCTATTCTCAAGGGTCCAAATCCTACCCATTCATGTGTCCTGACTAGTGCATGCCCACGTGAAGCAATAATTCATCCAGTAAAAGAGACACATTGACCTTGCATGTAAAAGTGGTGAGGGTGGGGGTTGGATATGGTACTTGAGGCTCCCTTCCCCATCACACACCATGCCAGCTCCTGCTCCCAATGCAGTGCATCCCTGCCAGCTTGGTCAGCCCCTCAAGCTGGGGATGCACCTTGCCCTGCTCTAACATCTGTGAATCTACTGTAGAGTCCTAAGCAAAAGTGTATTAGCACCCCAGCTGAATATTTCAGTCTTTCTATTTACTACTTTTCTTATTTGAATTCTCCGTTTCCTTACTATGCCTCTTACAGTAGTGATTACAGTGATTTAATTCTATTTTCACAATTTCTCCCATTTTCTCTTTGGGGTTGTCCATCAGCAACAGGAAGAGAGTCACAAGAAGAACACTACTGATGAGCAAGAGGACTCAATAGCAGGTGCAGAACTCAACTTACTGTACACTTCTTTCTAAAATTTATAGCTAAAGTTGATGACCTTTGAAACAAAATCAAAAAAGCTGAAATGTCAAGCAAGACATCTTAAGCTATCAGCCAGGTGCCTCTGAATCAACAACACCCAAGATCCAATCAAACTCTCCCACCATCTTACTTGTCTTTAGACAAATCACTCAAGGGCTTGATCTTCTCCTATTAAGAGCCTTAAGAGTTGAAAACAACTGCAAAACAGAAGCAGGTTTGGACCCTTACAATTTCCCTCTCTGTGAAGTCAGGAGAATACTTATCTAAATTACAGAGGATCTTGAAGATTGGTGTTTTAAAAAAGTGCCGTATGCCAAGTTTTAATCATAATCATCATCTGTCTCTGTAGATATTCACATTTAGGTGAGAATCCACAACTTCTGAAATAAGAAAAAAGTCAAAGAACAAGAAAAAAGAAGTGCCTGTGTTGCATAAACATCTGATTTCATAAGTAACTCACTGAGAGGACCCAACCACCCCCAATTTTCAAGCAAAACTTGGGTTACTATTTTTAAGAAAAACTTAGGCCTCTCTTAAACCTCATATAAGTCACTGATAAACCTCTCAATCACAGTTCAGATTTTAAATGGAAATAACAGAAAAACCTCAGTCCCACAGAACCAGTTTCTTTACTCTTACTGCAACTACCTAACCCAAAGGAGCCCTGGAAGCAAAATGATGGGAGGGAAGTGGTTGTTTCCACTTCTGCTGTCAAGTCTTGATGAAAAACATATTACAAAAATAGAAGTGTCATCCAAATCATTGCCTAGGCAGTATCTGATGCAGTAAAATTCTTAAAAAAAAAACAACACACACAATAAAATAATTCTATTTAAATAAAATAAATTTTCTAAATAAAATTTTCTAAAGAAGATGTAGTAAAATGACAAAATTACTGACAAAGCTGACAAAAGTAACTTTTCCAGTAAACTGACAAAAGGATCCAGATGCCAAAGCTGGAGCGTGGCTGACAAGAAATTTGGATGGATTAATCAGTGTCCTTTTCTGGCCTATTTTGCCACAAACAATTTGTGCCAGAGGGTGCATCATGCTTAATGGGGAAAAAAAAAAAGATAAAAAAATAAATGAGACTGAAGACTATTTCTTGTGTATCTACTGGTGTATAATTTTTGTCACCTTTTTTCCTCAGAGGATCATTAACAGTTTGACTTCACAGTTGTAAGAACTGTGAGGGCACACATAAGCTTGCCAAGAGAAATAGAAGAACATGCCCTTCAAATAATTTTGGTAACAGTGTAATTTGTTTTTTCCCAACTGATCTCTTCAGGATTTTATAACACCCAAACATTACTTACAGCACTCTTCAACAACAAAATCTCACATGAAATATTTTCTTTACATCCTAAGCTTAAAGCAGTTTTCTGCACACAACTGCATAAAAAAAGAGACTGATATCAAAGCTGGGGAGTTTTTAGAGGTAGATCTGTTTCAGATGTGCTTTCACATCCTTTTAGAACCAAATGCCAAACATATTGGTTTACTTTCTTCATTCCACACACAAATATCACATGTATCAACTCAATCCCAGGCATGGTAACAACTGGGAAAATAGTGACTTGGTCTTGATAGCAGAACAGTAAATACATCCCTTTCAATAAGCACAGCACAGGAAGAACTACTTAAAGAAGACACCCACATGGTGAGCAGCCTCATTCCTGGGAGCTGGTGGGTGGGTACTGAAAGGATGCTGAAACAAAGCACAGGACCCCAGGGAGAAGTGGGGATGCAGCACCAGAGAGAGCAGTGATTCGTGCTGATGACCCTGATGTGGAAGCTTCCCTGGCAAAAAAACTGAAGTTAATGTAAAGTGTCTCCCTGGAAGAAGGGCATTGGTTTTAATCACCATCCCAAACTAAATTTAATCTTGTATTTTTTCTTTCCTGGTCTAATTTCATCACTAATTTCCATTTCAGATGAACATTAAAATGGGAGAGAAGGAGCAACTTAAATTCTCTAATTTTATGCTCATATATGCTCTGTAAATAGACAAAATTGAGGTCCAACTTCTACAGCAAATGAGCAAATATTTTAAGTGTAAAACCACACAGAAATTGCAAATACCAGAAGAAACAAACAAAATTAGAGATTTCATTATACACAATGAGTAGCTGCTTTTTTATTAAGTAAAGAAAAAATTAAATATTCAGTAAGAAACTAATTATAGCTACAAATAAGCAAGGAATCCTAAATTTAGCAAGATACATTTCTGGGAACTCACTTGAAAATCAGCCTATTAATTGTAATTTCAGAATCAAAGAGAAAAAAAACCAAAACAAAACTAAACACCATCTGACAAGATACAAAACTTAAACTCCTCTAAGCATTATCTGTACCACCATATGACACCAGTAATCATACTTAAAAAAAAATTTTTAAATCTTACTTTAATAAGTAATCTTACTACTCCTAGTCTGGTTAACATGTAGGAAGGCCAGAAGAAGAGACACTGCAAACCAGAGGAAGTTACACATGAATACATTTTGATTAGATGCAAAATATACTGTTAATTCACATATCACAAGAAGCAGCAGTTTCAAATATAAACAGGCAACTGTGTCAGTCCAAACATGAAACTGCACCCAGCCAGGCTGAGCTCCTGCTTCGGAGAAAACTTAGAAGCACCAGTAAGGATGAAGTAAGTGGTGAGATGAAAAGAAGCAGTCATGGGAAAAACAAAACAAAAAAAAGAGCAATTACACAGTGATTTGACACACCCTCTAAAGCACAACTAACTTGAATTAGGGCTGTAAAATTGTTTGCAAAAATATAAGATTTGGCTCTGCAGTGGGCCCTACAGCTACGTGAGTTTGTAATTTGCATTGTAAGAAACTGGATCACCAGGCAAACCTCTCCCTGCTCTATTTTTTACACCCCTTGTGGAAACCAACCAAGAAAACAGGATTAAATTTAGGATGATAAAATCTTTAATCCATAGCACCATGGTATGAGGTACTTCGTTCACAGCTCAGAGAACCAGCCACTAAAGTAGTTTAGTAAAGAGATTATTTTCATAAAGTATTTATATTAATGTGGGATAAAGTACTGCAGGCAGCAGCAGTCCCCAATTTGTACACAGGTTTTTGAGGGCAGGAAAATTGCAGTTGAAGTAAGCAATTTTCAGAACAGCTATCATACAGAAAGCATAGACTTAGTCAACTCTCAGTCTGGATTGTGTTGCTAGTGTAAACACTCAATCACTTCAATCCATCTGCGTTTTAATCCTGCACTGAATTAAACATGGCAATGGTGATTCACTTTGCATACATTTTCAATGACAGCAAGATTGTGACAGCTGTTCCAGACTGATGGCACAAATCCCTCTTCATGAAAGGTTGCCCAGCAGGCCAAGTTTTCGTATCAACAATATCCCAAATCTATCAGAAAATATCCTAAATGCCTCTACAGACATCTCAGTCTACCAAAGCAGGTATGAAAGGATTTATGTATTGAATAAATAGTGGGTCAAATGCCAGTTAGAGACCAGGCATTAGCATGGTCTCTAGTTGAGATAAACTGGTAATTAAATATTTATATAAGTACGTAAAAATAGGCTTTGTTTTTGTGTCTGGTCATCACAGAGGAGGACAATGAAAGGAGGTAAAGGGGTAATTGTGACAGGAACTGTCAATGTCAGAGTTCTTCATCTGGAGAAGAGGTGGAGGTCTAACTGGGAAAGAGTTCCTGACCCAACCAGATTCCCACTTAGATCACTGAAGGAAAACAAAAAAACCAAACCAGCTTGCAGTAGCATGACAGTAATGTTAGGGATCACATTCTCTACAAATACAAAGATGAAATTTAAGTCTGAAACAACAGCTGTTACCACAAACAAAACTGTTGCAAACATCAATAAAGCTTTCAAAGCCAACCAACTACACAGACAGAGAAAGTAAAAAGGCTGTTGTTGTATCAACTATGAAATGCATTCAGTAGTTATTAGTTCTTCCCTGCAGGGAACAAACATAAGACCAATATGGTAACAAGACAGCAGAAAATGTGTGTGACTGCAAGATGTGGGCAGAATTAGCAAGGGTCATTTGATTCCTGCATTGTCTCCAGCTAGGCAGAAAACTGTGTTTAGAGGCACTCTAAAAGCAAGAAACAAGACAATGCCTTGGCCACACAATTTTCTACAAGAATTGTATTATTACATATGTAGAAGTTGCTCGTTTGACTCAAAACTCGTTTGAAGCAATCAAAACTCTCCAGAGCAGGGTGCATACAACAAATAAAGCTTCTTTTAAAACAGAGTATTCGTTCATAGATGGAAGCTGACCTCAGCTCATAAAATTGGATCATTCACTATGGTGATGATGCCTTTTTTCCAGTTGAATTTCAAAACAGATCTGACAATCTGTAACGGTTCTAACTCTCATTTTTTACAATGGCAACTCCAAATCAGAGTGCAGTTCAACAAAATTCAGCCTTGTATTCAAAGGTAGCTAGCCTGTTTTAAAAGGAATAAAGCACTGCCTGAATTCTGATATGCTTTTCATTTATAAAACCTGGGAAATTATGAAAAATTAGGCAGTAATTTAATTTCCAATGAGAAGAAGCTATGAGAAACTCCTGTACAAATTTCTTCTCTAAATTCCTCTTTCACAGATAAGACACTGCACATGCAGGGTAGCAGCTGGTAAATACAATTTAGTGCTAAGCATCTGTGTGAACCTGAACCCACTATGATACATTACCTTTGTTTTGACATGATACCCATGCTCCTAGGACTTAAGACAGCCACCCCTTACCTTATGGTTCAGTATCTATTGTCAAGATAATTTGTTAACAGATTTATTTTATGAAGTGATGAACATCCCATCAGCAAAACCAGACTGCCAATCTGCCACTCTGAGGAGCTTTAAATAACAAACTTGACAAACTTTTTCCCATATCATTGCCATGGACCCACAGATCAAAGTGAGCTGAAAATTGATGAGCAAATGTGATATTCCTAAAGAATGAGAAACTGTGAATATATGTGCCCCATCCCTTGCAATAAAGGCAAACAGTTGCTCACAGTAAAACCACAAAATTCCACAAAACTAAGAGAAGTAACCACCAAATAACAGTTGCTAATGCTGCTTTTATTACTGTATTGGACCTTTCTTGAAATAGTAATACTTTGAGCTCATTAATGCTTGTTACTTCAACTGCAATTCTTAAATTGCAGTACATAATTCAAAAGCCCTTAACCCATAAATCCCATTGGCCAAAGCCTTCAAGCAAAGTATGCATTTTCTGGAAGAGTCTTGGGAGACTTAAATACATTAATTAAATTTAACAGAAAATGCAGCTAAGCCTCCTTGACTGCTTCACACATCTCAATTTTTTTTTTTTTTTTTTTTTTTTTTTAATTTTTAGCCATTGGATTCAAAGCTTCAAATTTATTAGTCCTACATTTCTCCCTGCTTTCCCCGTGGAGCTCTTAGTGTCATGTCTCTAGTGTACAGGGCACCAGCAGGTTAAGGAAGAGCTACCTCAACAAAAGAACCATCTTCAACTTATTCCACCTCCCAAAACATTAGATGTTTATGAGATAATCAGAACACATCACTAGCTTGCTTTTATCTCCATCCCTTTTCTTCCAAACAATGCTATTTTAAAGTTAAGGGTCTATGCAAAGTGATGAAGTAATTATAAAACTAATGGTGCATGTGAAATTAGAGCAGGTCACTGACATGCACCAAGTCTGTACAACTATAACAAACACTTAATAGGTAGAATAAGCTATTGGTTTTAGCTAAGTTGCAAGAATAGCAAACATAACATGAACTACAAATATTTAAGTGTCACCAGAAAATTACTGATTTTGTTCAGTAGTTGGGCTACATATTTCTGTTTGTTCAGATGTTGAAAGCCTGCCTGGTATTTAAATACTTTGTCCTCTTTTTAAGTGTGTAACTTGATAATCAAATATGCAGAGATGTGAAGATTCAGTAGTATTTGCTCTAACAAGTATTTTACTAGGAATCAGGCTAGACAAGGGGAAGCACAGACTGGTACATTTTCCAGCAGAAAAACAGATAGCCATTGACAGAGCAGCCTTCAAAGTGTAAAGAAAACCTAGTACTGGCTTCAATTATGCTGTTAATACTAGGAGGGCCCTAAGAAAAGAGCATGTAAATTTTCAGCTTAAAAGATGCATAGTAATAATACTTAACAGGCTATTTCTCACAACACTCAGTATTCTACATTCTTAAAGCCTGTTCCAGTGGCTGTGGCTAAAAATCTCTATTTATCCAACACAGAACAGAATGAGGACTAAGTTAAATCCCTCCAAATACCTTCAGTGCAGGAGTGGTTCCATCATTACAGACAGATCCCAAGATAGATATATAATTATATATGGTGGTTGTAATGTCCACCTAAGTCCTTAACCTCTGTTCCAAAATTTGACAACTGTAGGCTCAATAAAGACTAATCTTATGTCCCAAATGTTACTGAACTGTTGGCTTCAGAGCCTTAGCCTGGTACCCTGTAAGAACTGGATATTCATGTCAGAGGCAGGAGGTTTTGCTCTCCTACACTGCAATGCACAGAGCTGTCTATAGTTTACACAGACTTACCCTGAAGGAGCTTTAATTATGTTCTTTGGGAGTGGTAGCTGCCTAACCATGGTAAGGCCAGTTAGACAAGATACATGGGACTCTGGATAAATACTAAATACTTCACTTGCAGGACTGCAGATCCATTGTAGGCTGAGAATACCTGCATGAGCTGAGCTCACACCTTTGGACTGCAGCTCTGGTGTACCCAGAGGATTCACTTGAGCCGGTGGCAGGTGAAAACACAGCTGGGCCTGAGGCCAGGTCTGATTCAGTACAATTAGGACTGGGGAGTATTGGCCATACCTGTTTATTATTGTGCCCTTTTCAGAAAGCAAAGTTACACAGTAACACGCTGCATACCTGCAGGTGCAAAATCACATGCTGGGAACGGGACACAGCATTTCCAGTTAGTAGCAACTTACAGTTTCTTGAGGAATTAATCCTGCATTTGGCAATACTGCTATTTGCCACTTGGGGAGCACTGCAACAGAGTGCTGAGTCATGAGTCCAGCCTAACCTGTAGCAAACCTCCACAAACGTTGCTATCTGTCCCTCAGCCTGTGCCACCGCCCATTTGTCCATGTCCCCTCCTAAACACCACTCCCCTGACACCCTGCATCTGCAAAGATTGCAGGTGCATGTCAAACAACTAAAACCCAAGGCATGTTCTAAAATAAGTTATATTCTCAAATTTACTTGCTGACATTACACAAATGATCTCCATTCCATGATACTGAAATGACAGATTGGTCTCACTGGGCTGCAGTCCTGTGAAGTGCAGGAGGCAGAGCACAAGTGTGGCACAGTAATCAACAATTGTATCAAAAGACACCTAATATAAGGGGGCAGAATTCCACATCCTCTTCTAAACTTAAATTTCGTAATTCCTCAAGTCAGGCCCTTGAATATTGTATCCTAATTGTTGGCAGATTGCTGGATGTTATGTCCTAGATTAAAAAAAAATAGAAAATGAAAACATAATTGGCAATGTCATCATATATACCAAAAGTCTGACCAATAACCCTTTAGTTTGATGCTTTCACAAGTCTACCACAAGAAGAGGAAGAAGTAACTGGCAAGGCAATAAAGCTCCTGTTTCATGGGGCATCAAAGACCAAGGCAAGGAAATGGGCACCTCCAGCTACATAATATTGGGCAGAAGAGTGTCCTGCCTCCCACTCTTCATGGTTGCATTTCAGCACAGCACATGCTGATGCTATTTTGGAGCACGTGTGTTAAGGTGTATGAGATGCAAGGCAAGGAGGAAAGACAACCCTGCTCATGTTCACATGCTGTGAGAAATTCTAGCATGAAAAACTCCTTTGATATTTTTGCAAACAAGTAGCAAACACAGTATTTTGAAATAGAAAACCAAATTAATTTTGAAGATTCACTACAAACCAACGGGCTTCAAAAGCTTGCTTAAAAAGATCTTCAAATCCTTTACAGGCAGAAAAGCTGACTAAGAGATGTCTGCAACCCCATAGTGACTGAACACATTAGAGAAGAAATCCTCACTTTCTTACTCCCTGCATCTTTTTGCAAACATAACACATCTCTCTAGATTTTATATTTAAGAACTATAGACAGCACTTCAACAGAATCAGAGATATTTTCTCCTTTTTCTATTTGTCTGCATTTTTACTACAGCCTTTACTCATTTCCAGGGTTTCTGAAACTCAGTTTACAGTCCTGCCTCACTGACACTGCTGCCCTATGTTAAGCTTCAGATCTTTCAACACACACCAGCAAGACAGCACAACTGTACCAGTGAGCAGCACTACTGACCTCTGCCTGTTTGTCTCTACTCCTAGGGTGCAAAGCAATGCTCTAGAAACAAACACAACTATTTACAAAGGTGAGAAAAATAATTGCTGCCATATTACCAGGCAATATACCATGACAAAACCAGTAGGACAAGAAACACTTAGAGCAGAATTTAAACCATAAACACTTCAAATTGGCTTTTCTTGAATGAAGGGCAGCAGTCAGCACTACTTGTTAGAAAGGACTGTAAGACATCATTTATTGCCAAAGCTAATGCAATCCACAGCATTAAGTCTGCTTGAACATCAATATTTAAGCATACTTTTAAACTAAGCCATTTATTAGCTGCTGTTAGTCAAGCAACATTTTGCACTGTAAGGAGTGTATGCTGCTGGCTAAAGATCTGGCACTCAAAATCTATACAGTTAGTGGATTTAACTCGGTTACTTATTATTTAGCCTAGAACCTCAACCGAAGGACAGGCAGCCTGACAACTTATCTTTATTTCAAGAGAAAAACAGCATCTGGCTGTGTTTATACCTACTTGTGATGAAGTGAGGAAAAAAAAGCCCCAAACCAACTCCTGAATTACAATTATGTCTCACTGGTAAGTCAGTGCCAATTAAGGCCTTGCTTTTTGCCCACCTGAGTTTGGATTTGTTTGCTTGCTTGTCGAAAGCACTATTATTCAGCACAAGAATGCTAAAACAACAGTCTTCTTAGGCACGTTTGATACTGCTGCCATAACAACATGCAAATACTTCAGCTTGCAACAAAGATATATTCATTCCACCTAGTATTTATTACCATGCTTTTTGATAAGCCCACTTTCCATTATTACTTTCAATATATTTACCAAAAAAACCAGCTAAAGACTTCTCCACATCTGAAAATGTACACAGAGACTTTTTAAATTAATACTATTTTTATCTGAAGTCAGTAAATAAACCGCTATTTTTAAAAAAAGCCTATTAGCCAGATATTCAAATGAAGCTATAAAGCACCTCTGACCCTGGAAGCATAAATAAACTTGCTGAATGCTTATTTGTAATCCCAGAATATTGTATTACAGTAGTGCTATCTGTCAAGCCACAAGCCAGGAATTTCAATGCTTGCAAAAATTCAAACCCATTCAAGACTTTATTTCAAGAAACGATGGACTTTTGTGCAGGCACAGCGTTCACGATTTATTTATCTAAATGGCCTGTCAGATCATAAGAATAGTATGAAAAAGCCACAGAACGGTGCCAAGCAGCTCCCAGCGGCCCTGTGTTTTCTGTCAAACCCCGGCTCAGCCGCACGGACCTTTCGGGTCCCCCACGCCCCGGCTGCGTGACAGCCCGGGCAGGACCCGCTCCCCCCGGGCGGGCCGGGGGTGTCGAAGCTACCGAGCTCCTGCCTCGATGCTGGAACACCCCGAACACACACACAAACACAAACACACACACACACCCCAACACATACACACCCCACACACACACCCGCCCTTCTGCTGCCACTGCACCTCCGCGGAGGCCGAGGGCTCCTCCCGACGCCTCCTCAGATATTCCTCGCTCCCGGGCAGCCCCTCGGGGCTCCGGCGCTGCTCGCCGCAGCCCCCGGCCCGCAGCCCTCTCCTCGACGGCGGGGAAAGGTCAGCCCGAGGGAGAAAGGGGCTCTGCCGGGGCGCGCTGCCCCGCTGCCAGCTAGGGAAGGCGGCGGCCGGGACCCCCCCCCCCCCCGCGCGTTCTCCCCTCAGGCCGCCCTCGGCCCTGCAGCAGCCGCCCGCGGCGAGGGTGGGGGCGGGCAGCGCAGCCGCGGCAGAGACCCCCGCACTCCCGCTGCGGCCCCAGTGGGCTGCGGGGGGAGCTTCCCCGCTCCGCGGCAGGCGGGAGAGGCCCGGCAGGGCGGGGGGCGGCGGCGCTGAAGGACATTTTAGCGGCTGGTGCCCAGCCCCGGCCCCCGGAAAATGGCTGCCGCTGGAGCGGGGCCTGAGAGCCACCGCGCCGCCAGCCCGGCGCGGGGAGGGAGCAAGGGGGTAGCGGCGGCCGCTTCGTACCTTTGAATTTGAGCTCATGTTGCGGTTCGAGGCTGAGGACCTGCTCCGCTTTCGCCATGTTCCTCCTCCTCCTCCTCGGCGGTGGCGGCACCAGGCGGAGAGAGGAAGGGACGGGGAGGGAGGGGAAGGAAGGGGGTGGGAGGGGAGGAGGGAAGGCGGGCGAGCGGGCGGGGGCGGGGGGCGCGCCCGAGTGCTTTATTCACTCCCTGCCAAGCGGCCCCGGAACGGCGAGGGGAGAGGCGCTGCGGTCGGCGGAGCGGGGCCGAGTCGGGGAGGGCGGGCGGGCGACAGCTCCCAGCGCACACAGTGTCCCGTCAGGGACGCGGAGAGCTGGCGGGAGGCGGGATGATGCAGCACGGAGGGGCCAGAGGGAGGCTGCGGCTGACGTCTGCAGCCGGCACCGCCGCCCCCCCGGCCTCGCCCGCCCTGGCTGCCAGCAGAGGAAGGGCCGGGGGCTGCGTGGTCCTTTGGCTCCGCGTTCCGCCCTCCACCTGTCACTTTATAGCGGAGAAAGAGGCCTAATTAATATTAATGAAGTTTAATCATCACTGAAAAATCGTGATTTGTAATAAATGCCTTCCTCTCTAATAGCAACCTGTTATTTTAGGCCTTGATTCCGTAATCCGTACCGCCTGAGGGCTGAACCCGCCACAGAAGGGCCCCCCCCGGCCGCCCCTCCCCGGGTGGAGCTGGGGAAAGGAAACGCGTCCCGGGCACGGAGGAACACGGAGAACCGCTCTGCACTGTGCGACATCCAGGGCTGGAGAAGGACGCGTTACAGCACCAGGAAATCCTGGTAACCGTCATCAAGCCCCAGGAAAGACTTTTGATAAAATATATTTAATTAATACAAATATTTTTAAATAAAGTTTCCGGTCAGTTTAGTAACTTTAAAGCACTTCACCCCCTTTCTTAAGTAAGCTCTAACCGAAGTTTTATGTAATATGTTTTGGAATTTTTCTTGTTGGGTTTGGGATTTTTTTTTTTTTTTTTTTTTTTTTTTACTCCAAATAGCACAATTTAAAATGTTATTGACAGCCATAGGAGTTACAATAGTACTAGGATTTTGGGGTTTTTTATTCCCTCTCAAGTTCTTTTAAGCGTTCTAAAGGTTCCTAAAAATTTACATAGAATTTATTGCTGTAACCTTTTGAATTCTGTTGGGGGGTAACAACGATGTAGGAGCTTGGCGCACACATTACCAGCAGAAACGTGCTGATCTTAAAAACATGTAGTTTATATATACAAAAAATTATCCATTAGGAAACTGGACTTTAGACATACAGGACTTCAGGAGGAGATACCATTTGCACAGATAAAAGCCACCTACGTCAACATTTAACAACATCCAGAGAGTAACAACTCAAAGCATCGAGTTACTTCAAGTAAGTCCTAATCAAGGCTGATTAACAACCAGGTAAGAGGTGAACAGAAATATGGTAATAGTAAAATATTATGAAAATTCATTTTATGACACCGATACAATGAGTGTGATACAGTGTACCTCACCTCCATGCAGTTCTTTGCACAATGAATGTATAAAGAGGCTAAAAAGATCTGGACTTTGTAACAAGATGGTGGTTGTTTCTGTTGATGACAGCAATAACAAGTGATGGACAGCCGTGTCAAAACTGACACTGATGTAACAGCACTCAAGGCTCTAAGTGCATCTGCAGGACTTGCAACACATCCCAACACTTGAGCTGCTCTTGTCCATGATAATACCTGTTTTTTAACTAGTCTGCTTAACCCCCTCCAATCCTCTTTCATCTTTTGTTTTTGAAAGAGACCTTTCAATTCCATGCCAAACAAACCCTGCTTAGTATATCTCTTGGTTTTGCACAATGCAAGTGAAACCTGCTAACTCCCTCTAGCCAATACTAATTTTTAGAAGTTTCAGCAATGTATGGCAACATGCTTAAATAATATACTTCTGTTCTTCCTTAAAATCCTGCTCTGTTGAAGAAAAGATGGTCATATAATTTCATGAAGGAGCCCACTTTTTTTCCCATGTCTTTGCTATTCTACTTTGCTTAATTAGATTTGGAGCCAGGACATCCTTGGCTTATTATTTTTGCTGCTTGTGGGGGTTTAACTTATAGCATAAACTATGGATTACGTCATAACATTTTACTAGATGTCAAAGCAGGAGAGAAAAGAGTTAGATCACTTGCACTTTGGAGTAGAGCTTTCCTTGGCTGATATTCTAGAAAGGTTCTCTTCTTTCACATACTCGGGTTTTATTGTTATAAACAGATTCTTTCACTGAACTAGGCATTCTCAGTCCAGTAATTAGTAGAAAAGAGAAGCTTTATATATATCTGCAAGCTAAAAGAAAACTAACAGGAATAAGACAGATTAAACTTTATCCAACATAGTCATACATAATAAAAAAAAAACCCTTAAAGTAAATAAACAGTGTTGCTGCCCAGACATTTCCAAGTTCTACTTTTCCTGAAATTAGTACAAAGTACATCCTTAAGCATTTGATGATCCATGTCTTAAACAGTTTGTCAAGTTGTATCATCTCACATCAACTTGCAGCTCTGACCTTACCTGCCTGTATTTGAAGGACTTGCCCACATTTTCATCCAAGCTGAAGTTTCTATAAATTCTAAAATTTTAACATTAAGTTAAAAATATATGAAGTCTTAGGAATGCAAGTTGTCATGGTTTTTTAACACATATCTAAGAGGATAACTTAAAACCAGCAGATACTGGACAATAAATTTAGGTTATTCCGGGTCTCTGTTACAAAGATGACAGTATGTGTTTCCACCATATGAACTGCAGCCAGTTGAGCAGTAGAAACTTGAATCCAACATTTTCAGGTGAAACAGCAGTATCAGAAACAGGACTTTTTTTGCTTATTTATGCTCTTGCAGTTGCTATTAAGTGAACACGTTAGTCTTGCATCACACACTGAAACAGGAAATTTACATCTATTAAGCATCACATAAGATACGTGAGAGAACCACAGCCAACTCCATATTTTTATGCTGCACATCACCACCAAACCAGTGGTTTAAAAAAGAAAACAAGCTAACAACCAGCTGGCTGTATTAACAACTAAGAAAGGATTCCATCCCAGCATGACAAGCCCCCACAACACTGTGCAGATATTAAAAGCACTTCAGTTTTGATTGACAGAAACCTGGCCTAAGCAGTCAAGAATTTTACATTTCATGCAGTCTAAGCTAAAAGCAACGTCCCAAATAACTAGACCCTGGTAGAATTTGTCAGGCCTTGCACTGCTTGACAAGCCTGTGTGTGGCCTGCAGTTTCTCAGGCATCATGCTGCAAAGAAAGGAAGCACTACACAAAAGCTGCATTCTCCCTGCTTTTTTTCCCCAACCCCTCTTTGTACAAGTTCATCTTCTGCCTTTGTCTGTGTATACATAAACTAGAGAAAAGCCTCAGTTACTGAATGACCAGTAGTCAGTACATTTGGAAAACAGCTATTTAAATCATCACTTAGATTCACTTCCCACATGGTATTGCTTACATTCCTCTTCTATAATTCTATTGCTACGGAGACTATTTTTCATCATGTTGAAAACTTTGGAAGCATTTATAAACAAAGCCAACACATTTATAAACAAAGCTTTTTATTAATAAAATGTTTACATCTTTCTTTTTTTTTTTTGCACAATACATCAGACTGGTAGTGATTTAGCATGTTATTACACTATAAAAGTTTATTATGAATGCTTATGCTGAAAAGGCTGTTTACATTATGCCAAATCAACAGGTCTTTATTTGCATTTTATGCCCTATATGGGAGTGTAACAATTCAAACAAAAAGGAGAGAACAAAAGCCTGGTTTTCCTCATTGGCATCTACAAACCAACAATACAGACAAACCTGTACACACTCTCAGGACCAGCCCAAGAGAAGACTAAATAAAAGTCTCAAAACATTCATAAGCTTGGGAATTCATCACTACAATATTTCATCACTAGTAATCTGACTATATTTCATGCAGTGAAGCAATGGTTGTAAATTTGTGCAGTTTACAGTGCTGCAAATGCTCTGTAACTCTGAGCGGCTTAAGTTTTTTCTTTAATAAGAGATACTATAATAAGAAGGCACAGACCTTTCAACCCCTGTAACAGGTTAACCCAATCCTACAATGAAAAGGCAGAATGCTTTTATGAGGGACAATAATTGCTGATACAAAGGTTAACCTTTACACTTAATTTTACAGGCAAACATTTATTACACTGCAAGAGCTATATGCGTATCAGGTTATTTTTGTACTCCCAAATACACAAAGTTTCTTGTTAAGAAGAAACCTTCAGATTTTTTATATTTTCTGTATTTTATTGGAGGTGGGGGTTACTAGAGGGAAGATTGCCAGGAAGTGTATTACAGCAACAGAAATATGATCCATTTCTGTGTCTTAATTCACTGTGTCACAATTTCAATGTTGAATACACAATATTCAGAAATGCAAAGTGCAAAAAATCAAAGTTAAAATACAGGAGTTTAGGTCATGTTACTACAGCCTTAGAACAATTTGCTCCCCCAGGTAAATGTGCTTTTAGCCTTCATTATATAAAGAAGTAGTGGTATGCCTCAGCTGCTATGTTCCATAAAGTTGCACTAATGAATCACCTTTTATTTTACAAGTATTTGCTGCTGTGACAGATACTTCTAGAACCTTTGAGGAGAAAAAGACACTTGCCACCTATTCTTGGCTAAATCCCATAAGGAAACAAAGAACAAATTGTCAAGAAAACATAATGGATTTAATAGGAAATACATACTGTAACATGAGTAAAAGCAAGGCAAGAAAGTAGCACTGAACCTATGCAGGTGTCAGAGTTACAGCATATCCAAGTGCAACAACTGACTGGAGTATTACACTCACAAATAAAGGGCATGACAGAAAGTGGTCTGTAACCTTCCAATCTGAACAAATAACAGTTGCTTTGTTCAATAAAACGTATGAAAAAATTAACATAAGTGAAGCAAAGAAAACCCCAAACTTCTTTAAAGAAGAGTACCTTTAGGAAGGTAATCAGCTCCTTGATTAAAATTGTTAGTGTTTAAAAAAATTTTAAAAACCCCAACTTGCAGGATGATGAAATAGGAAAAGCAATTGTTTCTTAGAAGTCTTCATTCTAGCATGAGAGCACTTCCAGCAAATGCTGTCTCAATTTTTTCAGGGACAAACCATCCTACTGCCTTGATTTTTCATGTAAAATAGGAACCACCAAATAACTCTACGCCACTGGAACTTTTTCTTAAATTTTTAATAGCTCTTCATAGCACATACACTCTGAAAACACTATGTTAAAAATTCAGAGTAGGATCGAGGGAAAATGGAAGGAGGAAAAAACTGACCCTAGGATCACTTTGACATGTCACAGACTAAGCCCATCAGTTCTCTGGAGTTTCAGGATAGTCAGATCCTTTGAAGGATTTATTACCTGCAACATTTGGTAGATAAAATTTAGTAATGCTTTGATTTTTCCAAGTCACACATTTTTTTATTGCAGCTGACCAAGAAAGGGTTTGAATGCAAACTTGAGACCTCCAAAATATCAGAGATATTCCATAAGTAAGCATTGGTGTGAGAAGGCCTAATAATTTTAAGGAAATGTTGGTTTGGCACCTGAATTATTTTAAAAGAAACAAAGATGTGGTTTCAAGCATATTTCTTTTGACAAGCTTGAGTCATATGATTCTGAAAAGGGCAGGTGACATGACTTTTTTCATACTAACACCTATACTACTTATATTGGTAGTTCATACCAACATCCTATTTCTATAAATCTTTTGTCACCTATCATTACCGGGGCTGTTATCTGAAAATAAAATTTTAAGTTTTATTTTGAGAACTCTGAATAGGTTTTTCAGAGGGTCAGTCCGAAGCACAAAGCTCTCCTGCTTCAAGTAACTGACTCATGACAAAAGCTCTCTCAGACCACTGTAAAACAACTTCCTGCTAAAAAAGTAAAGAAAGTTTGTCCTTTTTGCTTGTGTATGAACAGAACAGCCTTTTTTTTTCAGAGGTTTAGGGTGTTTGAGAGATACATGAAGCTTTTAGAAAATTAATATGCAGTGTAAAAGTTTAAGTCAGTGAATTATTCAAATTCTCACGTTTGAGATGATTTTTCTGTTTCTATGTAGCTATTGATGCTCCTAAGTAAGGTTTGCTACAGGGTGAGCAGCTAAACATTTCAGAAAGCTTCTGTCCTGTAAATCATTAATTCCCAAGAGAGTCTTTGCAGGTTGCTGACATAGCACACCACAATACACCATCCTTCATAAACTAAAGGCTGCTTCACAAGACTGTCATCCAAATATCACTGATAAAGCTTCCTTTTCCAATTAATAGTCAGTAAGCCATACAGGAAATTAACACTAATGTCAAGGGATAATTTAGGATTAACATAATAACAAAAATCTCATGGCAGCAAACTTTAAAATTGTTCAAGATATCCAGCCTGAATTATTTTTTAATAATTAGAATGAAGTCTTAAACAGTAATTTAGACAGCTTCCAATGAATCCCACACCAGGATTGGTGGTTTAAAGGACTAGACTTCCAAATCAGTAAGTAGGTATTGTCTCCTCCCTCTTACTCTCTTCCAAAGCACATAAATAATCTTTCTTGAGCAGGCTGGTAGCATTAAATTGGTATTACATACACCAACACATTAAAGATTCAAGTCTGCATAAAATATCCCTCTGAACTACTTTCTGATCCTATAGCAGCTAAAAGGGTCCCACTGATGTCAGTAAAGATTTGAAGTGATTATTGGTTTTGTTTCAACATGGATCTAAGAAAGTAAATAAAGTCTTTACCTTATTGGCAACAGCAAAAGTTGTTAGAATTGTCTTAGAACTTTTCAAAGCACCTGTTAAAAGTTTCAGTAGTTTAACCACTAGATGCTTCTGTTATTAAACATAAGCTTCCAGATTTCACCTACTGAAGCATTTAGTATGCCAGTTTTCAGCATGTGTGTGATACACTACAAAACTCCCTGCAGATCAAAAGCCTGGCAAGTCAGATAAGAGACTATTGTAATTCAGAGAGTTGGATGAAGACACCCTCCAAAACTTGGGGAGCATGTTTAAGTTGCTCCAAAGCTTAAGACTTAACCATTTATCAAATGATATTTTTGCACAGATATATAACTTCCATGGGAAAGAAGTGGTGTTAAGAAGATGAACTAGTCATATTTTGTCAGTTAAAAAAATACTCTGGATCAATGATATGATATGACATTCACCTCACTACATCTTTACATACATGGTACTTTTCCAAACATACTTTGCAGCAATGAATTCCCTTTGAGATTATCTGGAAGTCTTGTCTTTATGATGAGCTCCTTTCATTAAACAGAATGGCATAGTGGAATAAAACTTGTGTCCTGAGCTTTTTCAACAACTTCTTAACCGAAAATGTTAGTAAAAATTTAGCCAGAATGGTTTATAATGAGCACTCCAAATGCTCAAAGGCTAACTTTTCTCCAAATAGGGAAGCTATGTTAGGACAAAATATAACCAATTTCAGCAAGTCTAATGCACAATGAAAGCAGACAGCCTAACAAATTAATACAGAAGAAAGTATTCTCCTCCAACAAAAATGAAACAATGAACATATGCATCTCATCCAGGGATGACTGCATTCCAGCTTTCAGCCAGGGCCAGCTGATCAATAAACAGTTATCTTGGCTCAAAAGAACTTGCATCAACAGTCTATCGTTTTAAATAGGCATGTATTAAAAAGCAGCCTTACATCAGTGTTTGCAGTTTGGACAGAAACACTGGCTATTTCCTTGTTCTCATTAACTGCAAGATCAGAACCACAATAAGGATGTGAAACATGCTGGTATTCCACTTGGACTGGTAACAAAAGAAGCATCCGAGGCATTAAAACCGTTATATTTGAGAAGAGCAAGATTGCTGCTGCTTCTTTAGTGTTTTGGGCTGGGGTTCCGGGTTTTTTTTGTATAGCTTTTAAAGTCTAATTTTGGTGTATAGCAAATGAGTGAGGATAGATCAGAAAGCAGTTCATAAGGATTTGCTAAGATACATGGATCTCTCTCGTGAGAGATCAGAGAGAACAATAACTTCACTACCAGCCTAACTCTCAGGCTTGAAAAGAGTTCAGTATTTTCTTCTCAAGTCAATAATTCTTAGATAAATACCATTAATCCAGTTTTGTTACCCTACTGAAAACCAGATTTAAACTCCATTTTTATCAACTGCTTACTCTGTTCTTTCTTTACTAATTATATTTCCATCAAGCATTTTGTAGGAGTACTGAAGTTTTCTGGTCCTAATTTATTTGCTTTGAGCAACAGAAAAAAAGAAGTTATAGAACAGGCTGAACACCAAACAAATCTGTTTGTACTAGGAGATGCTTTGTTAAGGACTGGTGTTTCAAAGGGGCTTCAAACAACCTTTATTTGATGCAACTCAAAATTGATACAATTCATGGGCTCGCTATAAGCACATAGCCTGTACAACTGTGGAAAAGAAGCATAATTGACAATGCAGGGCAAATGCAGGTGGGGTAAAATTCCAGCCACTGAATTTCATTAAAACATACTAACCTATTCAAAATCTTACTGTAATGGTTCATCTGTTCTGCTCCAGAATAGCTCTGCCAGAATTTTCACTAATATAAACTAATCTGAACTACAAGTCCTTTCATGTAATATGAACTTTTCTACATTTCTTTCAGAGAAAATACTTGATAGTAAACCAGATTACAAATAAAGAATAAGCATCATCAACATGACCTCATTTCAATACTAAAGCTAAGCAGCATATTTCATTCAGTATATACTCAAGCTGTTTTTCTTCAAAAGTATGAAGTTTCTCACTAGTGCTGGCAGGAACCAAAAAGTAAAAATAAATAAAATAGCACAAATGGGTATGGTCAACCTATGGTTTCATTAAGAGGGTAGGAAAACCAATGTAGAATAAGCTCATCTGCTAGGAAAACTCACAGATGAAAAAAGCCCAGGAACCACAAGGTAATGATCTACATTACCATGTGTTAAGGTTACATCTTATTTGTACTTTTGTGCCCAAAACAGGGAAGACTGGGTGCACCACAGATGAAAACTCATTTTTAAGACCTCATGCTGCACCAACAGTATTCTCTATTGGCTCTTTCAAATGGGATTGAAAGAGAAATAATTTCAGTATGCTTCTGGATGAACTCACAGTGACAATACCCAAAATGCTGGAAAAGCCCCCATCGAAGATTCCATAGGAGTTTATCCATAGGTGTGGAATGGAAGGAGTGTGTAAGATTGCATTATTTTTTACTGTTTTTACATAATTTATAATACTTTAAACAGTGGTCTCATAAATATAACATGAACACTTTAAATGTGCCAAGCAATTAGAAGCTTTCCCCAAAAACTCTTAAGGTCTTAGCAGAACCACTGGCAGCATGTGTTTTCAGTCAGTAATCACTTAAGTCAACTACACAACCACATTTTCTTCAACATCTTAATATTAAAAACTTGTAGGAACAAAAAGATGCATAGAAGCATATCAGTTTGCCTTAAAGTGATCAAAGTCAGCATGAAAAAAAGATTGTCTGTAGTTTAAGATCTGTTGTTTGTGTCCCCAGCCCTGGTGCATACCATTATTAAATAAAAAAGTGCAAATGGGACTTGGGGACTGGATGGACTGATTTGCCTATTATTTGTCTTCAGTTGCTTATTCTGTAGCCAGCTCATATCAACTGTTCCGTTGTACTTTGAATTAGCTACAAATAAATTTAAAATAAGGCTCACTGAAGAAAAGGAAGAAATGACATCGAAATTCCAGACTCTTCACACCCTTAAGTCCCACAAAAGTGCTCATTTCCCTTTTGACAAAAACAACCCCTAAAATCTTGATTACAAAATTATTAAACATTTCAGCTCTACCCTCCACAGTCACCTTCCTTTCAAGCAAGGCCAAAAAAGTGATGATGGATTCCCTTTGAATGCAAGAGATACTACACTTCTTGTAAGTAAACAGGCTGACATTACGACTGCAGTCTTTTCTGCAAGTGTGCAGATGTCAGATGAGCTGGTCCATTTTTGTGGGACCTTGGGTGTATGAACACCAGCAGATAAAGATCTAAGACTGATAATATAAACCCAACGTGAACTATTAACTTCCCAGACCACCTACTGTATAAACAAGTCTTATTTTCTAAGAGATGAGTCAACAGCAGCTGCGCTTTGTCACCGATGGCTGCCTCCTTAGTTTGAAGCCCTTACCACTAGATGGGGGGTTGGTGTCAGTTGATGGAATTCTGCGACCTACAAGGAAGCAGAAAAAAAATATTATAGCAAACATCACACTTGAAACCAATTCTAAGTATTCAGTGTATGTTTTACATACAAAAATGTGTCTTCAATTAGTCCTGTGTCAATAATAACAACATTCCTGCAAACAGAAGGAAGGCAGTTAATAATCTATACTATGCCTGCAAGAGAAGCAGCAGTTTCAGGCTCATTTTGCAATGTTTACACTTCAGGCTAATCTAGACTTAGAGAGTTAAGATACAAAAACACTCAGGGAATGTATCTGCGGGATTCAATACCATCTGGAATATCTTCCTTGAGAACTACCATCCTAACTTGTATTTACACAGTAGATCACCTGCAACAGGTGCTTGTAGAGATTGCTGCTTTAGTCATTTAATCATTCTTTAAAATTGGCTATTCCCTGTTAAGTATCCTTTTCTGAAGAGGATTTAAAGGTTTTTTTACCATACTTTATTCAAGACCATTTTTAGAGAGCAACTATCAAGTCAGTAAATTAGGAAGCTAACCTACACCATATACTTTTTACATCGTCCTTAATATATTTAACTGCTTTTAAGGACACCTTTTTTTTTTCTTTTTTTGAAAGGTAATATTTCTATAGCTATTCAAAATGAGACAGCCATGCACACACACACACACACACACACACACACACAAACAGGCTGCTCTCTGTCCTCATTTCACAAGCAGATTGACAAACTTGCTCATTGGTGCTGCTGCCTAAAACATACCCCTGCAAATAATACTGGACAGAATTCACTCTGGAATTCTGTCTGCTTTTCATTCACACACAAAAAAACTTGTCATTCCTGCCATGAACGAGATAGAAAAGATTTGCAATTTAATTAAATAACCCCAAGGTACCACAAATTACCTGTGCAAATACTACACACAATAGTTGCTATCTCTTAGGGAATAATCTGGCATTTATGAATTCTTGTCATTTTGAAAAGACACTGGTTTGAACTAAGTAGAAACACTAAGAGAAGAACCTAATTCCTTTTCTCAGCTATAAAAAGTTTGTATCTTCCTCACGCAATTTCCTTTCTCTTCCATAATCTTGCAAGTACTAATTAAAACATTCAATAATGGATACTGTAAGATGACACTGACTTCTGACACAAGAGCCCTGCTTGCTATTTATCCAGCAGTATTACAGCAGGTTTAAAATCTCTGGAAGGAGTGTGTAGAGGTCATTAGACGACCAAAATTTATAGAGGTCATTTTGCAGTTTCTACTTGTATCTGATAGTAACAAATATACTTTCACCTAAAGAGCACAAAAACCAATACATCAATCAAATTTCTACTTGAACTTCTCCCAGAAGAAAGTATATTAACTGTTTAAATACTTACTAATTTCTATAAAGAGTTCATTAATGTTTATTGCATTTTTCGCACTTGTCTCTACAAATATTGCATGAATGGAATCTGCATAGTCTTTAGCATCTTTTTCCATGACTTCTCTGGAAAAACAAAGCAAAGAAAAAAACTGTGAATGCAAAAAACTCCAACAAAACCATTATTAAAAATCTTATGGGATATATTAAGCTTTCAAGTGTCCCAGTAAAGTACTGATTTGCATTTTGTGTTTGACATCACAGTGCTCCCTCATCCTAAAGTTGTTGCTCATTTTTTCATCTATGCTGCCTTGAGGTATGAGCATCACTAAAGCACAATCATAAACTAAACAAGGCCTTAATCATTAGTCACCATTGCAGTGGAGCTTGTTTCTTGAGCACTTTAAGTGTAGGTCTGCAGTCAATCATTAGGGAGAGCTTTATTTTTCACTCACATAACAGTTTTAGATGTACTAAAAGATCCTAAAGTATTAGATCTGCTACTCCAGTGAACTTCCTACAGATGTTTACAAAACCAAGTATCTCAAAACACTGCACAGATGGTTAGCATAGCACTTTCTCTACATGAAGCCATAGCTATATTAAAAAAAAAATATCTAGACTGAGCACACAACAGCAGAGCCAAGAAGTGTAGAAGTTATTCTGCACCCCCAAGTAGACAAATTAACAATGAAGTATGCTTCCTCAACATGAAAACATGAAAAAAACAAACCCCAGTAGGTGGAAAGAGTATTGGATTATGTTGCATCACCTTATACATGATTTTTAGAAGACCTAGGCTGGCTTCAGTAACAAGGGACTCAAGATATCAAAAGCACAGACTTGGGATGGGAGACTAAAAAACTGGCTCTAGTCAAGGTACAAGTAATATTGCTCATTAGCCTGAATAGCAATGCTTTTGTCACTTACGTCGTCACCTAAGCACCCAGAAATACCCATGTAAAACTTAGATATGCTACTCTCAGAAAAAGTTATTAGAGCTCATTAGGCAACTGCAATGCATCAAAATTTTGTAAAACTGTACTAAGAACCAACTTTGCAGTGGTTCCTTAACTACATAACCATCTGTCTCCTTTGAGACACCAGCTGTGGTATCTTTTCCAAGAAGATCTAAACCCAAGAAGTTTGCACATACCTTATTTCTGAGTTTTGGCTTATTTAACCAGGATTTCAATAAAATGGACTTCTTTTGTTTTTAGTACATGCCATTTTGAAAGTGTGGCTGCTCATAAAATTTCTCAAAAACTTTTCCTGCTCCCTGCAACTATTTCAGCCACAGCCAATTCCGTCCCAGTATTTAAGCAGGGAAGGAAGACACCTGAACAAGCAAGTCAGAAAACCCTACACAGTGCTTTCCAACAGGCTTGATGTTTTTCCTAACAAAATGAGGTGCTATAGACTGACAGGGGTATTTCTTACAAAGTGAGGTAAACAGCTTGTATTACACTGTAGTTTCACAGGCAGTTTAGGCTTGTGTAACTTGGCACTGCCAGCAGAAAAGGTAATCCAGCCTCCTTGTAAACTGCTCCTTCGTAATCCTGTGATCCCACCTCTGTCATGCCAGAGAGTGATGATGGTGTGAGCAAGATAAATGCACTTGGATCAGCTTTTGGTTTTTCATATGGTTAGTTTTAGCCTGCATCCATTTTACAGCCTGATTTACTGCCCAATCATCTATGTACTCACACTGGTACAGCAGAGGAAGCAGGCAACACTGTCCAAGCACAGACTTAGCCAAATCTTCTGACAGTAAAAACAGCTCAGACCCCTTGTGAAACTACAATGCTAGTGCAAAACGGCCTAAATTGCTCTACATCCTTCACCTGCTCTGAAATAATTAAAACATTAAGCAGTATGAGCTTAAGTGAAAACCTCAAAATTGTCAAATTATTTACCTTACATCATTAAGATCACACTTATTTCCTGCAATAGCTACAACAATGTTTGGAGGCCCATGCTGTCGAAGTTCTTTAACCCAGTTCTTTAATGTTGAGAAAGTTTCCTGATGTAGGGAAAACAAACAAACAAAAAGAAACAAACAGAAGGAATTAAGAGTCAGAACTGGCCCATAAAACACAAAAAGTAGAAATTGTAAAGCTGGGTCATGATCAAATTTCTTACCTCTTTTGTGATATCATACACTATAATGGCTGCTGCTGACCCTCTGTAATACATCGGGGCTAAAGCACGGAACTGAAAGAGACAGCATACATCATGAATCCCAGCTTCCACCTGACCTTCATCATTTCCTTACAGTCATTATTACCAAAGATTTAAAGTTCCCATTAAGTGGAAAAAACCTTCTTACAATTACAGAGGCTGTGCAACAGAGTACATAAACTTCTGTCAAATTATTGCTTTGCAAAGCCCAACCAATAAATGGTTCAGGGATCAGCAGCACACCTACTGCAAAAGGCAGGAAGCCAAACTTGACCTGAATTTGACTATATTGGAATATCTCATCTAAAAGACCACAGATTATTCACAAACTCACAGGATATATGATTAACTTTAAACACTGAGCAAGAAGAAAATAGTCAGGAATGAACAGGTGAGTTCAAGACATGTTTTTGGAAAAGAATTAATTTCAAGAAAACCAGCACGTTACTGGTTATGGCAAACGTTGGTGTCAACCTCTAGCCCCATGGATCAGGCATGGCTAGAGATGTTGGTTTCTTCATAATCTAATTTATGGCTTTAGGAATTTTACTTGAGTTTTTCCTGAAACTCAAAATTTTGAACAATGTTTAAATCTAAAAAGCCACAACAATGTGACCTGTTGCAAACAGAGCTTTAAGGAGCATGCTTGCAGTAATTTCATTGTAATTTCAGACTGAAATCTACAGAAGGCATATTTGGTTGGTAGTGCATTTGCAGGACATAAACCAGGCCTGTACCTTTGCACAGGCACAGGATTATGAATCCAGGACTGAAAAAAGTGACAGAGAGCATGATTAAATTGCATGAAACACATCAAGTATTCTTAAAAACAGTGTGATATTCTGCTTATGTAAAAATAACCAGACAACTCCATCTAGCAATCAAAACTCTCAAAGGACAAACTACATGTCCTGCTTTGATATAAACATAGATGATTCAGAGCTTTTGTACACATAATTACTGAGGGTAAAAAATCACTAATATAATATGTATTTTCATAAAGCCTTATTTTGTTCTAATAAAATACCAGCTTCCTTTTGCTTAGTACAGTTCAACTAAGAGCAATATTATAAATCATAAATATCTTGGTATAAAGCAGAATTTCAGACCATTCACATTTGGCTCTCAAATTCTATTTTGAAAACAGGATTTTGAACACAAAGTTCAGAGTATTAAAAAAAATAGTGGGAAAAGGAAAAGTAGGCAGGCATTCCATTCATGATGGGCCATGATCCTTCTCTTCCTCCTAAGTACTAAAACGTAAAGGGAAACATATTTGGTAAACCACCACTTGGACTGGTTGCAACCTGGCTTTTTGATTATTTGAGTATTTACATTGGGCATAAACCAACTTTCATTTGCTGATTCTGAATTACTCTCATTTCCTGCCTAACACTTAGATACTTTTTTCCAACTAAGAGAAGTCAGCAGATAAAATACATGAACAAAACAGATGTTACCAGAAACACTGGATTTTCCTTTTGTTGCCCTCAAGCCTACAATTTCTGTTCTAACTGAAGTATGAAGCAGGCACAATGTAATTATCCAGAGAAACAGTCACAATTGTTAGGCAAGAAGGCAAAAATTTTCATTGCTATAAGAGATCTCCTATCAACTTCACTCAGTGTAGAAGGAATGAGAGAAGAAATAAGGCACATGTGGATAGGGAAATGAGCTGCACAAAGTGAGTTACTGCACATTTCCTCCTTTGGAGTGAAGCTAGCCAGCTACTCCATGAAGCCATTTAGAACAAGGGGTTGCCCAGTGTAGTGCAGAAAATTTGCTGCTGTGCTTTTGAAGTAGAAAACAGCAAATGCTCCTCAAGAAGCCAGGACTATGAATTTTGTGCATTACACATCATAGCTCAGAGACGTTTTAATTTCAAGAATGGTGCAGACATTTTTGGTATTCCAAATATCCAGGGATGGGATCACCTCAATAAACCATTGCCAGGGGTGTTGCACAACCAGAAAACTATGCTACAAATTTCAGGGCAAGGCAGGTCTACAGACCATTTGTGACTAGCACTAAGTGATAACACTGTTCTGGTTTGGAGGTAAAAATATCTATGAAGATACTGACATCACTTAAAAGTAAATATTCTCTCTCCCATACATCACTGGTTTCCTTGGATGTATTGGGGCCACACAGTGACTCCTCTCAGGTGTGTAAAATAAGCTTCACAGATATTGTTGCTGCTGGGTCAGAGCCCATATCTTTCCTGTTTTGATTTCCATAAAGATATCACTCAAGTCTAAAAAAAGACAGATAAGGAACATGCCAGTCATGAACAGATATGCTTCCTCAGATTGTAGTGTAGTGTGCTGAACCCAAAGTAGGGCATTCTCCCATTGCTTGCAACCACAGTTAAAGGGAACAGGATGGAATGCTAATATGTAATGGATGTTTCCTGCCAAGTTGTGGTAGGCATGTTTATAAAGCTTTCCATTTAAGATTACCAGCCCCTCAAAATTCATTCTCTACCTCACAGAAGACACATTCCAGAGTTAACATTTCAGAATGGGCTAGGATGTTCACTTAGGACAAACTATTTGCAATGGATGTTGACTGACTGATAGTAATGGAAGGACTTGGACACTCCTGATAACATGGATACTGCTGGACATCTCCCTGGGACACAGCCCTGATAAGCTAAGTTTGTTTCCTTCCAGCAGTACCATGAAAAGCAAATTGTCATTCAAAATCCAGAGCACTGAAATGCAATACAAATATATCTGAGTTATTTTCCAGCCATCAATACTCTTAGCAAGCTGAAAACTAGCAAGTCAGTTTCACCAGGACTCCAAAAGGTCAGGTAACAGGAGTGAGACTTTACAAGTTTTGGGTTGGGTTTTTTGGGGGGTTCTGGGTTTGGTTTTTTTTTTTTGCATTGGTGAAAAAGAGCCTGAAAAACAGTCCAGCTGCATTTAGCCAGTTGTCTTTAAGTAATAACCCAACCTAATCAAACTGATTCTTACTGGGGATGGCTCTGATGTCTAACTTTGTTGCAGTTATCTGATATCCTACATAAACTCATTATAAGTAATTGACAGTTGCCAGTAGTTAACAGTTCAGAAATAGCAAGAATTAGCACTGTTAATACAGCTATTATAATTTCTGCTAATTACTAGGAATCCAGAAACAAACAGCTAGGGAAGCTTCCTTTTTAAGTTCTAGGTAAAAATAATACAAATTAATTGTGTTTTAATTTGATTTTATTTAAATAGTTTTCTTGGAAGCTTTTGCCATCTTCTCTAAGAACTGTACATGCTGCAGAGATAAAACCCCCAAACTACAAAATTAACATTTCAAAACAGATTTCTTCACATAGCTTCTAACACTTTCAGATCCGAGAAGTAAAACTTTACAAAACAATAAAAGATCAGTTATGACCCAAAACACTGTTTGAAACACTGCTTGTGAAAACCTGAACCACATCCTTCTCACATTAATATCCCTAACACTGAAGGTAACAGAATGTATTGGCCATTGTATGTTTTTCCAGAATTGGGAGATTACTTGTACTATGGAAATTGATCATTCATTTCACTTTTATTCTCATCTTGCACATTGCACTGGTTGCAAATACTGCAGTTGAATGCTTAAAACTAAACTAGAAATGGTACTAGAATCAGGCAGCTTCCTCCCTGCTTTTTTTTCCTTTTGAAACAGCACTCCCTGTCATTGAACCTTAATCCAGTCTTTTGTTTTAGAAGTTCCTCTTCTGAGGTAATTGTCCTTTTTACTTGTACCCTGATAACACCTAAAAATAAAACTATATGTACAAGACCCATATCTTGATGGAAACCTGCAAAGAAGCAAAGGTTTTAATAGATGTTCATAAAGCAGCTCACATTGTGACTTTCAAGGGCAGGGATGAAAAATAAACCACTCCTGCCAGTACCATCACCACAGACACTCATTCTACTTACCCGTTCCTGTCCAGCTGTATCCCAAATTAGGAATTTATGCAGCTCATTTTGATACTGAACAGTCTTGGTCATAAATGATGCTCTGGAAAAAAAAGTTACAGTTTGTTTTTCATAATATATATTTTTGTATCATTGTCACAATTAACTTTTTTAAAAGTTAACATTTTAATAGAAGTGCTTTCCCCAAAAAAACCCTAACCTGATAAACAAAGATTTTTGTACATAAAAGCTGAAACTAATGAGGCAAGGTACCTCAGAGGATGGAATCTTCTTTTAGAGGATGAAATTCAACTAACAAAGCAGAAGGAACATGTATACAAATTTTAAGCTTTTATTGTTCATAAGGTCTTGATAAGCTTATGACCCAAAATATCAGAAAGCGCAGCCTTTTTAACAAATCACTTCAGTGTATAACAGAAATTTTTGGAGGGAAAGAGATCAAATTCTTCTGCTTTGTATCAGCTTTTTCTCTCTCTCTACTAACACTCAGATAAATGCTGTTAAATCCATACTTGGGAATAAGCTATGAGAGATCTGTATTGCCATTGCCAGATGTCAAGAGGACAAATAAATTGATAATCAATAACATGCTTGTTGTCTGCACTCTGTTCAGCTCTCAAATTGTGTCATTATATACTTCAATCTGCAGAGGCTCTTGCACTTCCAGGAGACAAAAAAAATCTCTTGGTATGCCCGAGCTGCTCCAATCCCCTCCGTCTTCCAGGTGTTTTACATTACAATGTTGCAGAAATATTATAAGGTACTTTTGTGCTATACTTGATCTGCTTCACATGATACAGTGCATTTCCCACAAGAAGAGGACTTCAGAGACCTAATCTTTTCATTACCTGTGGGCACCTTTTTTTGCTAGAAAAGCCACACCTGAATTCAAATCCTTACAGACTAGGAACCATAGATGCCATAATTACTTTAAGCATATGAGATCTTTTGTTATGATCTTTAAAACCTTTTGTATACTTCATCCTTGTCAGTTGAAAACACTGCAGACATCCAAACTTGTTCTACTGTCAGTTTTGGACAGGATGTAGGATAGGATCCTGGAGCTTCTTACAGTACTCCCAACCTTGCTGTAGACTCAGAGAGCAAGAATCTTTCAGCACTATCAACAACATTAAATATCTGAGTCAAAGACTCCAGATTTCAGTTTATCTCTGAGCTTAAGTACCACCAGGGCATTGATTTTAATGCAGTCCATGATACTTTTGTAGTTAATACAGCTGAAGTCTTTGGGCATGTCACAATGTTAACAAGAGGACAAAACAGCTCCCTATGTTTAAAAAAAAGACAGGAAGCAAATACACAACACTTTCAGCTGTAAAGGGTAACCTTCTCCCCATTCTTTAAGCTCAGATGGTTTGCCAAACAGCACATCAATCTTCAAAGCTGATTACTCTTTTAAGAAGCCAAATGTAAGATTGCAGAATCCCTAAAAAGAGTCTACATACTTGCTATAGGATACCTTGTAATTTAATACCAGTATTTACATCCAAAACAAAAGGCAGAGTGTGAAGGGGGGAAGAGAAAGATGATAAAAACCTCTTTTTTTTTTTTTCTTTTCTTTTTTTTTTTCTTTTTTAAGAAGGACAGGATGAGACACAGCTGATTTTTATCAGCAGTAACTTTTGGGGTCAAAGCTGTAGTGGAGGCTGTGTGACACCTGTGACAGGAAGCTGCACCAACCCACCACAAACACTTCTCAGCATCAAGTGAAGTCAAGTCCCCCTGTAAGTAAAGAACTGCAGAGCACACAGAGCAAAGAAACAAAGCTGCAACCACTACAAGAATTCTTGACACTCCCCCTTTCTTCTATCAATTTTAAGATTTGAGCTCAGTAACATCTCTGCTCTTATGCTCAACTTTCAAATATCCTTACCTGAGACCAACTGCTTTAAGTTTTATCAGTTACTTACAAGTGTAACATGCATACAGATGTATAACATTAAAACTAATTCATGAAAACAACTACAACCTGAATTAGCATGTTAACTACCTTCAAAAACTTGACTCAAAAACCCAATAAAATTATGTACTTGCATTATTACTATACTTTGGAATTTAGGAGTAGTGCATGGGAAAAGCATATTGCTCTGTAAACAGAAGCATCTCTAGAGTAATTTATTCATAACTCAGAACCCCTAGCAAAATTTTGTTAACTTAGGTTAACAATACAAAACAGGTCCAGATTTTATACCTGAAAATGGAAGCTGCAGGAGTGCTGAACACACTCCTACCTTTCCTAAGGTACTCATGAGCTAATTAAGACTGCAGTCATTTTTATTACCACACTGAGCTGCCACACAGGGAAAACCCTCAAGTGATCTATTCAGGAGATAAAAATACATATTCATACAGTTAGGTTTTATTCTTGAATAAGCCACATTTAGTTTATTTAGTTTCTTACCCTATTGTTGGGTTGATGTTGGGATCAAAACTATCTTCTACAAATCTCCACACAATACTTGATTTACCCACACCAGTGTCCTAAAAAAAGAAAAAAACCAAACTATAAACCAGAAACAGTTGCAAGTGACAATAGTTACTATAAACAGATGATTCTTTTTGTCCTCAAATCTTTCAATACACTCTGCATGAACACATTCCTGTAGAGAATCTCAGAGAAGTTAAGATTCTCAAAGACTGCAGGTATTATACTTAACAGAAAAATGAAGTCTCTGATAAGTTACAGTTTTCTGTTTTCATCTTAACAAAAACGTTAAGATGTTTTTATGGAGAACTATACACAACTGCATTTGTGCATATTATCCATTATTCAAACTTTCTAATTTTTTTTTCTTCCCCCAATACTTCGCATGAATTGCATTTGATTAGGAATAGGGAAAGACCATCTATCACTTTTAGTAAAATGGTTCTACATTTTTGCAAGCCAATGAAGCACATAAATTATACAAGTGTGACACATGCGTTTCAACATCTGACTAATGCTGTCCCACCCTGCCTAATGAAAGACTTGAAATTTCTCCTGTGACACACCTGAAACATGTTTCTAATGTGACTCTACAGACCTGTATATGATAAAAGAGGAAACATGTAATAAAAATTCTGGGTCATGTATATATTTGCATCACTGACTCCATCTATATATAATAAAAAGATATACACAAGGCACTTTCAGGGGTTAACTAAGGCAACAAAGTATTAGAACTGTTCTCAATAGCAGTTGGAAATTTAAAATGGCCATTTAACTAAAAACAGGTGAAGACAAACTTTTCCTTTTTATCTCCAAACACAGTAAAACTTTAAGAAAAAAAGAGGAGCTGCTTCATTAAAAACGAAATTTTATGTCATTCTTGAATCTTCAGAATACTGTAGCAAAATTGGGTACAGTATATACACTTGTATTGATCTTCTGAAGCGATTTTCCTCTCAAGGAAAAAGATATTAGCTCAGTTCGGTATTTTTTAATATATGTGGGCCAAATAAGCAGAGCAAATCTTAAGAAAAATATATATGTAGTTCCTGGCTTCAGAAGTTCAAAGACCAGTTTTCCTGGGTGCTTATTCTCCTTATCTTACAGGATGAAAGGTTTCTCAGGTCGGATGAACACAAGTAGTAGCTAGTAGTTACTACAAATGCCTTAATAACACAAAACACAGGAACACGTCATTTTCTCCCCGAAGGGCAATGTGGCCGTATAGAAGCAGAACTCAGTTCTGCCTCTCATACCCTCTAAAACACGGAATTCAGACACAGGTGTAGCCAACCCCACCTGTTCAACGTGAGCCTCCCCAGTGAAGCCTTCAGACCAACCCAAGCCAACACACAGCTTTAGAGACGTAAATTTTATTTCTAAACTTATACTTCGCTTTACTTTATGTCTCCTTCTTCCACCACCTGCAACATTTGGGACATTTTCAAAGCTTACATATGTTGTTTTTAAAAAAAAAAAAAAAAAGTTCAGGCCCCTCCTCCTCTCCTGCGAGTTTAACTTCAGGTGCTTTCATTTAGTTATTTTGCGAACTACAATCCTGAAACAGCTTGCTAGGAAGAGGGAAACTGGATGTTAGTGCTTTCTCTCTCTCTCTTTTTTTTTTTTTTTTTTTTTTTAGGACAACATTGTGAGGGGGGGAAAAAAAAAAAAAAAAAAAAAAGCGGTATTTACCTCTCGAAAACGCCTCCCCCCGCGGAGGGGAAGGCCCTTACGGGCGCTCTCTCCCCTCAGCGGGCCGGGGCCCCAGTTCTGGCGGCAGCAAGGCCCACCCTTTACCCGGGGAGAAAAACCCCATATTTCAGAGCCTCCCCGGGGCTCACACACAGGCTCTCCCCCCCCCAGACAGAGGCTCTCAGGCCAGTCCCTCAGCAGGCTCCCTCCCGCGCCCAGCACCGAGGCCAAGTACTTACCCCTAGAAGGCAAACTTTCAGCTCCCTCAGAGCCATGGCCGGGAAGGCTGCGCCTTTAACAAGCGCCTGAGACGCAGCCCTGAACGATCATAGCCCTTCCTCAGGGACGCGTAAACTTGAGGCCTATGGGGGCAGCCCCCTGCCTCCCCCACGCCGTGGTTACCAGTAAACCTTCCTCCTCAGGCTCCACAGACGCGGCGCCATCTTGGGCGGCCCGACGGAATCACCTGACCGCTTTCCACCCCCGCTGCCGCCGAGGTTTTCTTCTCTCACAGGAGGCGACGGCGGGCGCTGAGGGGAGGTTTGCCCCCCCGACAGCGGCTGTTTATAAAACCGGCAGCGTTCCGGCTGCGTGAGGGCTGACCCGGGGGCAGGAAGTACCGGCGGCTCCTCCCTTTGCCCTCCCGCTCCCCTCCTTCTCCTCCTCGCCCATGTCCATTCCAAGATGGCCGGTAAGTGGGGCCGGCGGGCAGGCGGGGGGGTGCTGGGGCGGCTCACCCGCGGCTGCCGCCGTCCTTGCCGCAGCCCTCCGAAACCAACCCCCTGGTGTCTCTCTTCTGTTTTTGTTTGTAGGGATCCCTTTGTATTTTGTGGATTTGCAGGATGACTTAGATGATTGTGAGTAACTGTTTTTTATTTTTCTGCTCCCTATTTAGGCCTTCCCCCGCTCTCCCACATCGGGGTCCTTCTGTCGTCCTCTTTCCCTCTCCTCGTTTTTATCCAGGTTAGGGCGAAGGGAGGATTTTGAGGCCGTTTCTGCGGGTAGGTGAAGGTTTATAGGCGTTAGGGCGCACCAATTCAGAAAGTATTTGTGTGTGTACAGGAGCGCGGTGCAGGCGGGCAGTGGGCTTGCTGCCTCCCTCAGCTGCCGGCCCTCGCCTCATCTGCTGTGTTTCAGAAGCCTTTCAGTGCTGGCTGATGGGGCGAGCCGTCGAAGAACTGACAGCCTCTTCGAGCGGGATTTTGGGGGGTCCATCCCGGCGGGGAAGGAGGACCCGCGGGCGGGAGGCATCCCTGGGGCGGTGTCTGGACACCGACCTTCAAAAACCCCATTTTCACAGTTTCCAAGGGCCGCTGAGCTGTTGGGTTCCGTGTAAGCAGCACCTCCAGCAATGGCCAGTGATGAATCTTTAGAAAAGGAAAACGGGTCGGGCCGGACCGGCGGGGGTTTAGGGGATTATCTCTGCTGTTGTTGTCGGTGGTAGATACCCTGGAATAGCTGAGGGATTTCCTAGTAGCGGTAGGTTGTGGGGGTGAGACTTTTCAATGAGGACGCCGGGTGCTTTGCTGTTCCTGCGTCCCAACCGCACAGGTGCTCCGGTGCTGCGGTCCTCGGGAGCGGAGGTAAAAGGAAAACCGCTGTTGCGCTCTGGTTGGCGAATACAAGCCAGTGGTTTTAGGTTAAATACCATGTTGTGGGTCCTAGGCCAGGTGAACAGCTCCACCTCAAGCAGGTGCTGTTCAGAGCTGGGTTACAGAATTAGAGCTGAACGCCTATCAGTAGCTCTGAGGTGTTGCTTAAGGCAATAAATCTCTGAACAATAATTATGTGAACCTGGGATACCTTAGAAAGCGGCTTTATGGTTTCATTAACAGCTTGGATGCTGGGTTGATTTCTCTATTAAAAAAAACCCCTGATGCTTACATTTGTTGCCTGTGAGAGACTGTGTTTACCACACAACCATCATTGTTTAATAGTACTTGAGAATGTGTAACAGATGGATTCCCCCCTCCCCGAGTGTAGCATGAGTAAATTAATTACGGAAGAAGGTGGTCTTCAGGAACACCAGGGGAAATGTTAGCATACAAATAAGATTAGAAGTGCATTCCTGTGGAAAAATGTGCAGAGACACAAAGATTCTGCAGGCAGGGGGTCCTTCAGTGGGATTTTGTTAGTTGCAACTTTTAAGTGTTGTTGTTTTTAGTCTTTGAGATGCCTGCGTTTCACTAATAACTATTAGAGAAAATGTTTGTATTTTGGTAAAGTTTGGGATCTTTTGGATTCGGCATGTAAGAATTCTTGGTTTGTTTTTGTTTTTGTGTTACTTGAAAATATTTTCAGCGTTTCTCTTACACAGATAAACTGTATTCTGTGAGTGTTATTTATTTTAAAGCTGCGATTAAAAAGCATCCTCTTTACCTTGATTGAAAAGCTAGAAACCTAAGAAAAATACGGAGGACAGCATTTGGTAACTCTGCAAGAATTTGCTTTAAGAGAGGTCGTTGCTTGCTGCAGTAAGAAAATTTTAAAAGTTTGTAAGAAGTCATCACCTTAGATGCATTAAATAGGAGTTTGGTGGGAAGGACATAAGCTGATATGTTTCAATGTGCTTATGCTGATTTAAAGTCTGGTTTGCAATGAATTCCCTAGCAGAAGAGCTGCAACTGTTGTTGCTGGAGCACCTTTTTTATGGTGCCCTAATTGAAAAAAAAAAAAAAGGAACAAAAGAAACAAAATATTTGATAGTGCTAATAGATGCCTATCTGTTTTAATTGATTGGGTCTTTCTGCGTTGCTCCCAGATACAATTTTCTTCTCCCTGTCCTAAGAAAACAACACCAAAACTCGTGTGTCATTTGAGGTGAGGTTGCTAAATATGTAAAGTACAGCAGAAATAAATGCAAACTGGTGTTGTCTGATGTGGTCTTGGCCTGGAACCAGGAGTGACCATCAGTAGGAGTTAAGTGTTCGTTCTCAGTTTCTGGTCAGTCTTTGGCTGCTCCATTGAGGCTGGATTTGTCTGTTTTGTGGATTAATAAGCTTGATGCTTGGAGGCAAAACTAGTTTGGGTATTTAATAAAAATGTTCAGATAAATCCGTTCTTGCCATAAACAGTAATTAATAAGCTTTATATATGGGGTCACTTAAAATTTGTGTAAAAGAAATTATCTGTCTCAGTATGAGCATGTAGATAAAGTGATGTGGGTTTTTTGAGCATTATTGAAATCTTTGATTTAAAAATATTCTTTGATTAAATTCATTCATTTGACAATGCAGCTAGATTTATGGCATTGAAAGCTGTCTCTTGTTTGTGTTACAGTAGAGTTCAGGTGTCATGACTAGTTCATGACAAATCCAGCAAAGTTATGGTGCATTTTAGGAAATGAAAAATCACTATAACTGTATACTTATTATCTGGAAAAATTATCTTAATTATGCCCTTCATATAGTAAATAAAATATATTTTTTAATTGATTTTTCCTTTTTAAAATAGCAGGAGAGAAAATGACTTTCCTGAGCTAATGAAATCATTGCACTCTGCAATAGTATTTACTGCCTTGTATTGGAAAAGGTGGATAGTGAGCCCAGCTAGGGATGCTGAACTGCACAGTAGGTGTTTCTTATAGGCTCTAAATAACTTTTCAGTCTAGGTAGAACTAGAGAATGGTGAACTCAAGTTCAGCTGTGAATGCTGTCATGTTTGTTCTTGTTAGTTGGTGGACAGATTTCAAGCTTGATTGTTTTGTATCATTAGAGAGAAAAATACTGAATGTTTGCATCATCTGTGAAAGAACATTAGAAAAGAAATAATAGTTCATTATTTTTCTGTAATTTTATTTCTAGTACTTTGGTGTATTCTGAAGCTTGCAAACACGGCTTCTTATTTTACAGAAAAGAAAAGGAATATTTTTGAGAAAAGACAAAATGGATTCTGCCATGACTGTTACTTACTGATGTGTACTGAGAGTGTGTGGAAAAAATTTCAGGAATTTAATTCTCTTGGTCCTGAGCTTAAGCAGTTTGCTCTTTTTTCACTTTGGTCTTGGAAGCACTGGTGTGTTTTTAGCTACTCTAAATGAATAATAGAACTACTCCAGGTAGTAAAATTAAGCATCCTAGTCCCAGGTGTAGTTTTGTAGTAAAACTTTGAATTGAGATTTGCTTCATTATCTGAATTGGTAGGAATCCTGAGATATTTGAAGTAAACTGATAAGAGCCTTCTTTTTTAAACTGTTTCTTAATTCAACAAAGGGGCACTAAAATTAATGGCATTAATTCTTTTAGTAAATCTTTCTTTATAAAACAGGAGAGAAGGCTCAAAAATTAGCTAGTAAGAAAGTGCTGAATCAGTCTGGATTTTAAAATACATTTGTGTTATAACTGCATATCTATAAGGGTGGTCAGAGTTGAGTTTGGATATGGAGTTTGTTGCAGCCTCGAAGGACATCTGAAGTCCTGTGTATGCTGCATAGCTTCCTGTGAGCTTTCAGTGCTACAGTAGATTTCTTTTGAAGTAGCAAATACTGCAAATGCTACTTCTTCAGGTGCTTTGCTGGGTGTGTGGGAAAGCTAGGAAAACACATGGACAGATGAGTCCCAGGCAGATCTGTGCTATGTGAATTACACTTGTGCAAGATGAATGTTTTGGATCGGGCAGAACTGAAAATACACAAAGAGCAGCCCCTAGAAATAATCATGACCTATTGAATGGTGTCAGTACAACACACAGTCATTGGACAAAGCCATGAATAATTAGCATGTGTTGCTCATTATGTACCTCTGGGTTCCCTTGTAGTATCTGGATGCATTTGGAATGTGAACGTTCTAGTCCCATGGTTTTCTTCTGTTTGAATGCTATTGAACATGGTAGAGCTTATTGTCTACAGCGAGGAAAACTCATCACAGTAGACACAGGAAACAATACAGTTTGGGATTTTCCGTCATTATTAGAATTTCAGTTTCTTTTATAGGGCTGATTTTGCTTTTGAATGTGTCTGGAAGTTTGTGGCATGTGGTTTTGTTAGCTGAGTCTCTTGACTTGGTGGATGTGGTTAGTCCGTTCTAATTACGGAGTAAAATGTGTTAAAAACCAAGGGCTTATGACAGTTGAAACGAATGAAAATTCAAAGAATGAATTTACAGGTCTATAGGCAAGTGTTGTTCTTCGTCAGGAAAAATTGAAGATTTTTTTCTTTTTGTAAGCCATTCCATTGAAGAATAATTATTGGTATAGTGTAGTTAACATAGTAATATCTGTTCCTGACTTCATGATTGGGTTGTGTTTTTGTATTTGGTTTTGGGTTTTTTTGACTACTCTTCCTGTCTTTCAAGTTGGATTTGAAGATTATGGACCAGACTGTGATAGCATGAGGATAACAGCATTCTTGGATATTCCTGGACAGGATAATTTAACTCCACTGGCTCGCCTCGAAAAATATGCCTTCAGTGATAACATATTTAACAGGTAAGGGTACAATGTAAGAGTCTGATAGCATTCTGGCTGTTAAGGTGTCACTGCTTTTTTTATTATTCTCCTAAGCACATACCTAGTACTATTTCTGTTTGAATAACTTTTGTGTAGCATTTCCATTAAAAGAGTTTTCCATTCTTTAGTATCTCTCTTGATTGCATCTTTGTTCTGTTGGGAGGTGTAGAAACTCTATCATTTGTAGCTTGATCTTTTAAAAAGAGCCTGCCTTGTTTGATAAGTTCCTTTGCATCCCATCAACATGTTGTTGGCAGGACATTACAGCAATTAATATGTTGTTTATTCCACAGGCAAATTATTGCCAGAGGTCTTTTGGATGTCTTTCGAGATTTCAGTAATAATGAAGAAGACTTCCTGACTGTAATGGAAATAATGGTCAGACTCTCTGAAGATGCAGGTTTGAAAGTTGTTTTTCAAATCTTTGTCACTTTTTTTACATAAACTGCAATAGAGACATCAGATTTCAATTTTGAGGAGGCAGTGAGTGAACTAAAGAAACCAAATCATCTAAGAGTATTTCCGGTCAGAAAAGATGAGATTTATTTTGTCCTCTCCTTTGGAAGAAATTTGTATGGTGTATATATAAAAATGAAAGGTACTTACTTGGTATAAAGCCCTAGAAGTAGTGTTAATAAATGTTACTGTTAATTATTAGTAATATTTTTCAAGGAATTAATCATATCAGAACATACAGTGTATGTGGCACGGAACAGTTGTGTCTCTAATACATTTACATAAAATCATGGCGATTAGGTTTTATAGCTGGCACTCTTGCTTTATCTGATTTATTAGGGAACTGATTGCAAGTCACTGGACTGTGATGATGTATGTAAGGCTGTTCTGTTTTATTTTATTCAGCTTTCCTTTAAGAGCAGACAGTCTCAGAGGTGATATTTCTTGTTCTGAGTATTTTCTTTTCCTCAGTTGTGAAAACATTAAATAAAAAATATGCTACTTTTTCTTAAGGCACTTGATCTTAATTTTTTATTTACTGATGTGGCTTTTCCTTTTATTGCTAGAACCAACTGTAAGGACAGAACTGATGGAACAAATACCTCCTATTGCCATTTTTTTGCAAGAAAGTCGACCAAAATTCCCAACTGCATTTTTTGAGTACCTGATGCCCATAGTAGTGCGATACCTCACAGATGTTAACAATCAGGTAGGAAAAATAGATTGCATGAGTTGAATCAAACACTGTGTGGTTCAGTGAATTTCAAGCATGAGGAAGAGATACTAGGAAATTCCATGTTGCTTGATAACTATTTTATATGGTGCTTTAGCTTTATTGGTTTCAGCTCACTTTGCTAGCAGTTCTGAATTTTTTAATATATTTTCACTAGCACGTAATGGGAAATCTGCAGGTTTTGCCTGGCAGCATATTGACACAGTATTTTACATCATGGCTTACAAGTCCTGTCTTCTAATTCATCTTTTGGCTTTTCCACAGAATTTGGTGAAACATCATCCAATGATTGTATTAAACTTCAGTCTTTCTAATTCCTTAAATTAGAGATGAGTGGTTTTCTCTGCTTTTTAACTCAAACCTGTGTGTTCATTGAAAATGTGTCATTTGTGGTTCTTACATCAGTAAATGGTTTTACAGTGGCATACTTTTGTATGTTTGTTCATATTAATAGGTCAGAAAGGCAGGTCAAGAAGCACTGCTTATACTGCTAGAGCAAGATCTTGTTGCTCAGAATGACATTGAGAATAAGGTGTGTCCAATTCTGTTGGATCTCTCTGCTCCTGACAGTGATGATGAGTATAAGGTGGAAGCTGTGAATGTAAGTTAACTTTCCCTTTTACTTGATTTTGTTCTCTATCAGTGCTACTGATTTAAAAAAAAAAAAAAAAGGAAAAGATTCTGTTTTCACTTTCAAGAAATCATCTGACTCCACAGGAAAATGCTGGTGTGTAATTACATTTCAACATGGATATCTGACACCTGATGTGTAAAATAGTTTAGGAGGTAGATTTTCCTCTTCCATGTTTGGGAGTTGTATATTGCTTAGGCAGTTTTTCAGGGTGACATCTGAGCACCAGATGCCTTTTAGGAGTTTGAAAATTTGTAGGAAAGTCCTTGAATGGGGTCTTCCTTGTATCATGTTTAGCATTCTATTAAAAAGGGAAATGTTGCTCAGAATAAAGCTTATTTCTGTGGAGGTAGCCTCACTTTTTGAAAAATAAAAATAGAGGAGTACTGTTAATCTGATAAGGTGTGTAAGCATGAGCAGGCAGAACAGTTAAGTAGAAAGGTGCATGAGAGCCCTTTCTTTTTTTCTCGTGCTCAGAATCCGAGAAAATGGGAGCTGAAAAGAAAAGGTAAAATCAAAAGCACCTGTAAAATCAATGTAGAATCAAAAGCACCTGCTGTAAAATAAAAAACACCTGATTCTCACAGCAGAAGCATTGTTATGGTAGTTGAAATTGACAGGTCAGAGAGCTCAGTTAATGAGCATGTGACCAATTTACTTTATGCTGTAGTGTTAACTCCTGAAATTTCTGAGTATTATTCGTGTAGACTGCATTATTATTATCTCATATATATAACTAGTTTATTTTACTTTCCCTTTTCACTCCTGTCTTATGTTGCCTGAGCCTGTAAAGAGCTGTGATTGTGCTAGTTTTTAAATAACTGAACAGTCCTGTTAAATCCAAGGGGCTTATGTGCATGCTTAAGCTTGAGATATTTCTAATATGCTTAAAGACTGATTTTGTGTGCTGGCTACTGCAATGGAACTTTTGTCTTCTCCATACAAAACTGTGGTGTATGCCATGTTGTAAAACACCTTGAAAATGCATTTATTAATAAAATATTAACCAGTTAAAAAAGACAATGGATTATGTGCAGAAAATGTTAAGTTCAGGCACAGTGGTGTAGAATGATTTCAGGTAACTATAGTTGTGTTTCACATAAAACACAGGTGTATGAAGATAAATAATTTGTAACCATTAAATAGATTTAGTTCCTCTCTTGGAGGTAATTTTTAGGAGAAATATTTGGCCATACTTGCAATCTTTGTAATTTTATTGTCCTTGCACATATCCTCTTCTTGATTTTTAGATAATCTGTAAAATGGCTTCTGTGTTAAGCAGAACAACAGTTGAACATATGCTGCTTCCTCGTTTCTGTGAACTGTGCAGTGATGGGAAATTGTTTCAAGTCCGAAAGGTTGGTGTCTTTGCAACCCTAAACCATGTAAAAATGGATTTGTATGTTACTGTTCAGATGCCTTGATGAACTTTTGAAAGAGTTTGGAAGATGAGTTTTAATTAATTATAGTTTTTGTAGTTCAGTAAAGAAAAAGGTAACAGTCCTTTATTAAAAGCTTTGGTGTATTGGTTAAACTGATCTTGCACAGTTAATAGTTATGCACAACGTATTCAAGGCATTGGTTATAGAATGCAAACAAGTTTCCTGATCTCCACCGTCTTATCCAAAATGAGAAATTCCAAGTAATAATACTTGAGGAGTGCTTCCCTTCAGAATAAATAAATAAATCTGGTGTTATTAAAAGGAGAACTTTTAATTCATGGTCCAGTACAAAAGGAAACTTGTAGCATAAGAAGGTTTAAAATATTTGAGTAGTCTTAAGGGTCAGGCAGAGCTTTAGCTTGGTCCTTAATGTAAGCTGTACTTGTTGGAATTTGAGCTCCATTATAACCTTTTAAACAAGCATATGGAAGGAATAAATTGTGTTCACAGTGTTATCTTAATTTGGCAGCATCTCTTTCCTTCATGAGAGTGTCCCTTTTGCCTTAATTATAGCATTTGTAATGTACTGTGAATGTCATTAACTTGAGACCTTTATTAAACTTTGCTTCAGCAAAGCTCTTAAGCCAGTCTCAGCCATAGCAGAGATAGTTCTGTCAGTACACCTAAGTCCTGACCCTTGTATCATATTTTACTCTGCTTTGGTTTTGACAGCTGTTGTTCAAAGTAGTTTAAACTTTCAAGGAGGTTGATTGTCCCTTTTAATGATTACTGAAATAGATGATGCTCTTCATGCAGAAAACTTCATTATTACTGATTTCAAACACGTGGCTTATGGAAGCTCATTTTTAATGAGTCTTTGTTTAGGATGAGTTAATATTACAGGATTTAGTTACATGGCTCAAGTTTGAATAGTCAAACATGAGCAGTTGTTTCATGGGATAAATAATGCATGGTGAAGTTGATAATAAAACTAATGCATCTGAAAGAGCCAGAATATTATGTGTTACTTTTTCATTTCTTAGATTTGTGCAGCTAATTTTGGTGACATTTGTAATGCAGTTGGGCAAGAAGCCACAGAAAGATTGCTGGTATGTAAAAATAAAAATCTACTTACAAGACTTGTTCAAAAGGTTTATCAATGAGTTCTTTTATTGTCTTCTCTGTAAATTAATCAACATGCCTTTTTAAAATTTGATTTGGCTACAGCTTTGGTTGCAGTTATGTAGCAAAACTGGAAATGAGTAGAAATCCAAAGTTCTTGTTTTGCGAAATGTTTGTAAAAATTTAATAGACAGGATGTATCTACACACACACACACATTTTAGAATTGTTGACTTTTTTTCCCCTGAACTGGATGATCAGTGAATTTATAGTTTCAGGAAAAATAGGCCATAAAAAATTCTAGTGCATATATATATATAGACATATGTATATATATATATATATATGTATATATATATTCCTAGTGCATATAGTTATAGGTAAAATCTAATGAAGTAAATGTGAGGGAATTTTTACAACTTTTTCAATTAATATTTGTTTTTAACCTGTCCCCATTTCTTGTACTCTTATTTTCTATCCTGAGTTGTTATTGTCTCCAGTTTATAAGAAAAAAAACCCTGTCTTGACAGTAAGTTGCTGTAGTCTTTATTTAGTCTTTAATTAGTCTTGTGTTTTTTTTATTTTTGGCAGATTCCCAAGTTCTTTGAACTCTGTTCTGATAGTGTTTGGGGGATGAGAAAAGCTTGTGCTGAATGTTTTATGGCAGTGTCTTACACCACATCCCCAGAAGTTCGCAGGAGCAAACTGTCCCCACTGTTTATCAGTCTTATTAGTGACACTTGCAGATGGGTAAGTAACTCACTCCACTTGATGCATCTTCTCAAGCAGTTGATACACAAATAAAGGGCAAGTCAGAAGTGTCCTGTAAAAGTTCACTAAACTAAATTTGCTGAGATAAGATTTTAGTACATAAGATTCTAATCTCCTCTTATGGTGTTTTTCCTCTCTCTTACTACTTAGAGTTTCTATCAGCAGGTTTCTTAAAAAGTGTAAACACTCTCCTGTAAAAAGTGTAACACAGGTTGCCTGTGTTAAAGGTATTACTTGAAATAGATAATGATGTCCTTTAAATTTGTAACTTTGAAAATTTTCCTTACTATGATTGCAGATACATGCTTAATATTCTAACACCTTTTGCTTGGATGTCACTTACATGGTAATTGATATTTGGATATGTTTGGTATTAAGTGAAGCTGCTACAGTAAGAACCAACTGGTCTAAAAAAATTAACTAAAAAATAAACCAAATTTTTCTTTTCCAGCATTAACAGTGTGGGAGTTGCATGAATCTTGATTGTTGTCTCTGTACTACTACCCCAGGTTCGTCAGGCTGCTTTTCAGTCTCTTGGCCCATTTATTTCCACCTTTGCAAACCCTTCCAGTGCTGGGCTTTACATTCGAGAGGATGGGACACTGAGTATTCGACCATCAGTGCAAGATGGGAATTCCAGTTCCTGTCAGCCAAGCAACAATATTACTTCAGTGTCCTCCAGCACAAATGCCACCCTGTCCAGGTAAAAGTTCATGAGAGATGTGGAGTGGAAGGGAGAAGAACAAAGTTAATTCTTTTTGTTGCTCTTCAGAGCTAAAAATCTCAACTTGAGAATATACTTTTAGAAAAGTATGAAGAGTTGAGATGTAACCACTGTACGCACTGTATGTGTTTGAGTGTAACCACTTTATTGAAAAATTGACTTTCTTGGCTTCATTAGGAGAGTAAAAAGCACAGTGGTAACATAAATTCTAAACTCTGTCATGCTGCAGAGAAAAGAAGCTTCTGTAGTTGATGCTGTCTTTAATGAAGTACTTTACTGAAAACTGTTGTCACAGAGTATTTTACCTTTTATTTGGATAACTGTGTGTGTCTGTTACACAGTTCAGAACAACCAATGGAAATCAAACCAGAATCATCGACTGAGGAGATGGCAGCTGAAGTTAACACAAAACTCTCAGTTGAGAACCTAAATAAAGACAAACAGGAAGAAAGCTCAGACTCTTCCAGCTCTGGAGAAGATGTGTCTCGGTTGTCTCAGAGTGACAAAGTTGCTGGTGTTGTAGAAGTCACAAAGGACAGCAGTTTTCCTGGAGCAAACTCAAAGCTACCATCTACTGAAGATGTATTTAATACCTTTTTATACTGGCGCCCTCCTCTGCCTGATATAAGTCAGGATCTGGAGTTGCTTCAGTTCAAGACTGAAAAGCACAAAGATAGCTGCTCTGTGCCATGTAATAACTGTGTTGCTAGCAGTGAAATAAAAAAAGTTCTAGAAAGCTTACAGGAGCACTTAAATGATCCAGATGTTCAAGGTGAGACTCTTAACAGTAAAGTCATGTTTTCACTGAGCAATTGTTCTTCTGACCTTTACAAAACCCTTAAATTGGCTTGGTATTTGTAACGTGGTAAGGGTTCTTGAGTGGTAAATTATAGTAGAGTTATTCAGCAGCCTTTTCCTCAAGACCTGAGTTATTTCTAAAGCAGCTGAGGAATATTTTTTCTCCTGTTATCATGAAATAAATTGGATCTAAATACGAAACAGAAAAAAACTTGATCAAATCTGTTAAGCTGTCTTTAAGTACTGTGTTTTTAGGGACAAAGCTACCTATTTCCAGCTGAGTTAATCTAATATTTGCTGAGTGAGAGTGGACCTAATTTCAAGTCATCCTTCCCTAGCCTCCCATATAAGCCTTGCTGATGAGAATGGTGATGATAGACTGCTAGTGGGATGCTTGTTTGTGTCCTGGGCCAAATCCTTTTTGACAAGCCTGTTATCCACACTTTCTTGTTCCATCAAGTGCCTTGAATACTGCAGTGAATTAACAGTTTTCATCTGCCTGTTCATTCATCTCTTCTCTGCATGCAGAGTCACATCTGCAGGAACTGCAGCATCATTTGGATTCCTTGCTGCAGTAGTAGTGAGAAGTAAGCTGGCTGGTAGTGTGGCATATTTAGATGACTATATACTATTTCTGTGCTGCTGAAACTGGGCTTTTTGTCTTCAGATTTAACTAAATAGAAATGTAATGCTCTCAAGTGCAGAAGGGAGACTAAAAAGTCATTTTTCCATTATACAGCTCAGGTCCAAGTGTTGTCTGCTGCTCTGAGAGCCGCTCAGTTTGATTCTGTTGGTGACTATGAGACCAAAAAAATGGAAGAAAGCAGTGGCAAACTTCAGAACAAAACTGTTTCAGATGAAACAAGTGTTTCAGATGCTACCTGTAGCCAGATGGAGGAGGATGCTTTTTCATCCCCAACCTCCCAGGATAATATCAGTGACCTGTCTGCTTCCAGTGTACTAAAAAGCACAGTAAGTATGCATTGTGCTTTCTGTCTGAAATGAATTCTTCTGTACTGTGTGTGCTCGTGTTGTCTCTGGTTTAATTGACCCACTTCTGATCTAAAGCCTTTGAACATACCTACATTGTCACTGTCATTTGCTACTTTTTAATGACAAAAAAGAAAAGCTATTGAGGGCTATTTTTTCTTTTTGCACACAGATCAGAGAGGAATTAGTTTTGCAGTTGTCTTTTTCAGATTTTTCAGATTCAGTTTTTTTTCAGATTAAATGTACTCCTCCTGTAATGAGTCTAAATGTGTCTAAAAATGTGTCTAAATGAGTCTAAAATTAGTCTTTTATCTCCAGACAGGAGGCTGAATCAGGTGGTGACACACTCACAGTTCCTGGTTACTGTTTCTTGATTATAATATATAGATAGATACTGTACAGTTTGTACAGTATTCAATGTTGCTGGAACATAAAGTGTGTGTGGAACACACAATTGTGTGAACACAATTGTGAAACACAAAGCAAAAATTATCTATGAAAAAAATTGTACATAAAACCCACTACTTTTATATATGCATGAATGCATACTTTGTGAACTTTTGAACTTTGTGTGGTTTGGTCTTTTTAATTCCTTCAAAGATTTTTGTTGATATTTAGGGAGAGGAGCAACTACTAAGTTGTCTTGTTTAGTGTAATTTATATTCATACCAAGAATACAAACCATTCAAGAATATAGTAAAAGTAGCTGTCCATAGTCTATGTAAATGCTGAGTTATTGTTAAATTAGTTTGCTTTGTTCAGAAATAAATCTCACTACCATTCATCTCAATGCTGTGATGATCTTAAGAGTGTTATGTCTAAGTGTACAGCTCTGTTGTCTTCCTGTAGTTGTATAAACACACTGCACAGGCTTTGCCTGTACAAAGCTTTATCTGTGAAAGGCAATTCTGTATCAGAATTGTGTTTTGTAATGCAATGCTTTGGAACTGCCCAAGCAGCAGTGTGTCTGATCCATTTCACCAGTCTGACCTTTTACAGGACTTGGAGGAGCAACACAGTGGAACAAGTGAATTTTTAAAGAAAGAGCAAGAAAATAATCCACCATTTGAAGATGAAAAATCAAAATTACAGGTGATGGAAATGGAATCTTAACTGCTTTAGTGGGATGTTGAATGCAGTTCATCTTATCCTTAATACAGTGATAGCTTTTCCAGTTATCAGTTGTAGAATGAGAAGAATACCAATTAAGAAGAAACGTATTTTCAGTTGGAAAGCTAGAAAAATTCTGCCTTTTTTGTGCTTTAGAGGTGATCTGTGCAACTTAGACAGATACTCACTATTTTGTTGCTGGATTTACTCTTGGACTTCAGCAAAGAAGAAATTTTGAGTTTGGTTTGGTGCATCCTGTTGATAAAGTAATAATTACTGTTCACTGCTGACTGTTCTAATGAGAGGACAAATCTACATAGGTCATTTCCACTTTGTAAAGCTAGTGCACAAAAGGAGTGTCTTTTCACTATTGGTGCTTTGCTGCCAGCTGATTGCTAGCAAGAGAATACTGTAGCACAACAGGTATCTTTCTTTCAGCTCTAAAATGAAGGTGTGTGTTGCTGATGCAGTGTCTCTATCTGCAGGATATCATACCTCAGCCTTTGTTAGACCAGTACTTGTCAATGACTGACCCTGCTCGAGCCCAGACTGTTGATACTGAAATAGCCAAACACTGTGCCTACAGTCTTCCTGGGGTGGCCTTAACACTGGGCAGGCAGAACTGGCACTGCCTGAAGGATACATATGAGACACTGGCCTCAGATGTACAGGTAAAAACTAAAAACCAAAGCTTCATAGCAAAAACTTAAAATTTTAAATTGCTTTTCTGTTCTGCTTGTTGCACTGAAGTTACAGCATTGTGTATTTTCTCATAAGAGATTAAAATGGTCACAAAGAATATAAAACTCGTGATCTTTCCTCAAAGTTAAGGATGTAAATCAGACTTCTTTGATAGGACAAGGGATAATGGGTGTAAATTGGAGCATAGGAGGTTCAAGTTGAATATCAGAAAAAATTTTTTTACTGTAAGGGTGATGGAGCCCTGGAACAGGCTGCCCAGGGGGGTTGTGGAGTCTCCTTCACTGGAGACATTCAAAACCCGCCTGGACACGTTCCTAGGGGATGTACTCTAGGGGGCCCTGCTCTGGCAGGGGGGGTTGGAGTAGATGATCTTTCGAGGTCCCTTCCAACCCCTAGGATTCTATGATTCTATGATTCTTAAATGTGACTAACATTTCCTACTAGCCCTGTTTCTTCTGCTCTCTCTGTCCTCACATAGGTGTAGTTGAAAAGCTGCTTTATTTTAGTTATGGTGCCTAATCTAGTTCACTTCTTAAACTGCTTGCAGTGGAAGGTACGCCGGACACTGGCTTTCTCCATCCATGAGTTAGCAGTTATCCTGGGAGATCAGCTTACAGCTGCTGATCTGGTGCCAATTTTCAATGGATTCTTGAAAGATCTGGATGAAGTGCGCATCGGTGTCCTTAAGCACCTGTATGACTTCCTAAAGGTAGGAAAGTGTAACTTATTTACCAAGATGAAATTTTTCTGACTCTGTTTAGTTTCTTGAAGTGTGCAGGTATCCATATCCAATTACATATTTAGTTTTGTGTGATACTGCCATTTTTTTCTGTGTCTACTGCTTTTTTACAAAGTGCCTATTTTCTGTCTCATCCCAACAAAGTACCAAAACTGAAAACCCTTTGTAAATGTGGTTTTAAATGCTCTCAGCTGCTGTAAAGGAATTACAATTTTGTGCAGTCCAGATGGAAAGTTGGACCATTAACAACTTGTGCTTGAGGCTGGAGAGAAGAGACCAAGTCTTGGAGGGCTGCTGCATAATAAGCACAAACCTTTAGCTTTTTGATTGCTCAGTCTTATGCCCAGGGATGATGTTTTGATGATGTCCTTGCAGAAGTAAGGACTTTAATGTATTTCTTTGGGTGTCAGTCTTGTGTCCAGGCAGTCAGCTGATTGTGCCCAATTTTTAGTGAGCATCTTGTGAATGGTCACTTGCTTTCAAGCAGGAAAATGCATAGAGGTGTGACTAGAGTAATACACCAGAGAACTGCAAGTATTGAATTTCATCAGTTTTATACTAGGAATGTTTTTTCTTCAGTTACTGCATGCAGAAAAAAGGAGGGAATACCTTTACCAACTTCAAGAATTTGTAGTGACTGATAACAGCAGGAACTGGAGGTTTCGTTACGAGCTGGCAGAGTATGTAATTTTTCACTTCATATTTTTACTCTACTAACATGGAAATGAATAATTACATTCAGAAGTTAGCACACCATAGTTAGGAGCCAAACTATTATAACTATTTTGTATTAAGGAACTGAACCTAGAAGCCACTGGCTGTTGGGGTTTGGTTTATTCTTTTATTTTGGAGGGGGTTTTTTAGTGTGGGGGCAGAGGGGTGGGAGTTGGCAAGTTGTGTTGTAATCAGGTATGACCGAAGCTTAAATGTCTGTGGTTATGCCAAAGCAGGGATCTGGTTTGCATACAGCTGATGAGATATGGCAATCTGATAGATGCTATTCATGAGGTTGCAGATTTTATTGAGTTCTAGATTGCCTTGTAAAAATTAGTGAAATGTGTGTACAAAGTTAACGATATCAAAGGCCTTTCCCAAGCCAAATGATCTAATAAAGACATTTCTCTAATGTGCATGAAAGAAAAAATAGTTCTATAAAATCTGTTTACTCGTATTTCCATATGACTGGATGTATAATGGAGATAGAGTAACATCCCACAGTTCTTTCTTTGCAAGCCCTCTTAATATTTGAAACACCCGAAGAGTGTTCATGGACATAGTTAATAGCTAAAATCCATCCTTCATGTTTATTTTATTGCTTTGTTAGGGCTATTGAGGATTTACTCTCCCTTTGTCATTTGGCAAAGTGACCTCACGCTCACTGCGGTGGGGAAGGTTGTGCAGCAGTTCCCTGACATCTAGTGGAGACTGCCACTCAGCTCTTTGGTTTGTGATGGCTGCTGGGAACACGGTGGCAGTGGTGTGGCTGGAATTTGGGATAAATTTGATTCATTGGTACACTGAGTTTGCATAAATGTTTCTCTTGGACTCACTGATGTATTAAAGCACATGTGCACCTTTATAAAGGAGAGAGATGAGCAAACTGGTCAAGGGCTTTGTAAGAACCATGGTAGTTTTGAGGCTCCAAATGATCCTTCTCTATGTTTAACAGATTGTAAAATCGAAGCAGGTTAGTGTTCTGCTTGTTAATCACTTCCTTTGTGTTCCAGGCAGCTGATCCTGATACTGGAACTCTACAATCCCAATGATGTGTATGACTACTTAAGACATATTGCACTAACTCTCTGCTCCGATAAGGTTTCGGAAGTTCGGTGGATCTCCTTCAGACTGGTAGGGGATTTAGTGCACTCCCTGGCAGGAGAGGAGGAAAATGATCCTTGAGAGGGAAAACTGAAATCACTTTGCTTTCTTTCAGACAAGTAGGCTGAATATACACGTTTTGATAAATATGATAACTTGGAAGTGAAATTAAAGTTGTCAGACTTCCACAGACATTAAACTCTTTCTCTGTTCTTTGTATGGGAATGCTAAATATACCTTCAGCTGGGTGAAAACCAGGATATAGAAGATTTGGGAGATCTTGTTCTGGGAGAAAAAAAAATGTTACTGATCTTTCCTCAAGGTTAAATTGTTATGAACTTCATGGTATTGCTGTCACCCCATAGATGTACTGAATGAGAACAAAGATTCCTTCCATTTCTTCCTTTGCTTCATGGCACCATGGAAATGGACATAATTTTTAATGGTTGCTTTAGTTTTTTATTGTTTGTTGTTTCACCTGAACAAAATTTTTTTTTCAAGCTTATATTTATTTTTTCCAGAATAAGCACAGTAGCTTCCTAAATTCTGCAGACACAGCTGATTACTCTGAATACCTTTTTTTTTGCGTCCCTTTGTAGGGACATTAATTCAAATGAAATCAAGCTTTTTTTTAACTTTAAGGGCTTCAAGTTAACTTTTTCTTTTTTCCCTTTCCCCCTTCCTTTGCTTTGCAGGTTGTAGCAATACTACAAAAGTTCTATGCAAACAATGCAAATGCACTGGGATTAAATTTCATTAATGAGCTTGTAGTGCGATTTCGTCACTGCTCCAAGTGGGTTGGAAGACAAGCTTTTGCCTTCATTTGTCAGGTTGGAATGTTTTCTCTCTTTCTGTTTATTTTGGAGCATTTAATTTGGAGCCAGTTCGAGGCTTTTCAGCAACGTGGGCAAAACTAAAATTTGGAGTCAGTAATTTTTTGCGATTCTTGGGGTTGTGCTTCTGTGTGTCAAGTGAAGACAGGGGCAGAGTGGGTCTATCTCAGGAGTAGTTTTGGAAAGCATCCAGTTTTGAAGTTGTGGTCCTTGTTTTGTTTTGCACCTCCAGCTTAAATAGGTCATTCTTGTATTTTCTGGTATCCCTGTAGCAAAATCAAGAATTATGTCCTTATCCAAGATACATTTTCTAATACTTTGCCATGTAAGGATAGAGGTTCACAAGAGCCCTTGAAGCTGCCAGTGGATGCTAGATGCCAGGAACTATTCTCTCTATTTCCACTTAACTATGCCCCTCCAAACCAAAAATGTTTATTTTAATAGCAGTAAGGATCAAGGTTTGAATGTTGAAAGGCGAAGGGATGATGATAGGCAAGAGAACAGTATTTCCTAAAATACAGTTGAAAGTTATCAGCTCTTTTTGAGTACTCTTCAGGTGAACTTCAGAATGTTAAGACATGTTTTCATAACAGTATTTCAAAGGCTGTGCGTTTTTCACCAACATCAGGTGTGTTTGTTTGACAGGGACTTTTTTAAAAGGCCAAATTAAATTCAGTATAGAAATGAATGAGAAATAGTGTAATTTTAACCTGAATCTTGCTTTCTTGTGTTCTGTGTTTATCCTGTAGGCCGTAGTAGAAGAGGAATGCATGCCAGTCGACCAGTTTGTTGAACACTTACTCCCCAGTCTTTTAAGTCTTGCTTCAGATCCTGTGCCAAACGTCAGGGTTCTGCTTGCCAAGGCTCTGAGGCAGACCTTGCTGGAGAAAGGTGAGGTCATTATTTCCTTGGAAAGAACTCATTTGTGACCCGAGCTCTCTTTCTTCTGCTAGCCTAGGTCTTTATAAATTGGCTCAAACTGGCTGTTTGGTTCTGTTGATACTGAACACAGAACTACACTTTGTAACCTGCGGTATTACATTTAAACTCGGATTTGGGAAAACAGATTTAGGAGTGTATGTTTACTGTGGTGGCTTTTGTGTCTTTGAAAACGTGATCATTGTCCCTGGAAGGGCCTGGGTCTGGTGTCACTCCTCAGACACGGTTGCGTCCTCGCTAGAGGGCAGTCACGCTTTGCTGCTAGCAAAGTGCCGGGTGCTGCTGCAGGTGGCTGGATTGGGTATCCATGATGTGTATGGCAGATCAAATGTTTAAGGAAAACCTATTTCCAACTTCTATGTTAATGAAGCGTTCATCTGTGGCATCTTTCAGATGAATTGTTACCCCTTTCTCTGACATGGTTTGCTTTGTCATTTTAAGAAACCTAAGAAACCTTTGTCATGTTAAGAAACCTTTGTCATGTTAAGAAACCTTTGTCATGTTAAGAAACCTTTGTCATGTTAAGAAACCTTTGTCATGTTAAGAAACCTTTGTCATGTTAAGAAACCTTTGTCATGTTAAGAAACCTTTGTCATGTTAAGAAACCTTTGTCATGTTAAGAAACCTAAGAGTTATACTTGGGAAAAGGTAATTGATGCTGCTCCAATTTCCTATATTCCTATATTACAATTTCTTAAAAAGAAAAAATCACCTAGTTTCTGATTATTCAAAGGAAGATGCACAGAAATGTCCTCTGCTTTATTATTTTCAGAAGTGTGGAGAATGTTGTGTAAATCCTTGTACAATGGCAGCTTCCTGAGCTTGTTTTTACTTGCTGATACATTTTTATTTAGGGCTCAGCAAAAAGAATTTCTCTTAGGAATACTGAAGTACCTAATAAGATGAGTAAGCAGCAGCATATTTCTGTTTCTGTGTCAGCCTCCTCAGCTTGCTCTAGTTTCTCTAAAGAGCCTATAAATTGGATGAGCTACCCCAAATGTTTTTTGCATCCTCTGTATTTCTGCACTACTTACGCCCTAGGGCTTATTATTTTGGCTCTGATTGAAGTTGTCTTTTTCTTCTCCTATTCTAGCTTACTTCAAAAGTGTTGGCAATCCTCATCTAGAAGCAGCAGAAGAGACCATTCTAACCCTGCAATCTGACAGAGATCAAGATGTGTCCTTCTTTGCCACTATAAAGCTAAAACATGGTAACATGGACAATACCACCATTGAAAAACAAAGCTAAGGTGTTCCTCTGCAGTAAGCACTGAACATGAAAATGGTTATTCACCTTACATTTGCAGATAGTATGAATAATGTGGACAAATAAGGTTTTTTGCTACCTACTTGAGCTGGAAAAGCTCTGAAAAATTATTACCTTTCAACTATAGCTGCGTTTGTCTGATGTGTGTGAGTAATTCCTTCTGGGTTTTTTTTCTTTGTAAATGAGGGGGATAACTCTGATCTTACTTGCAGTTAAGGATAATATGCAATGTCTTACTCCATACTCAGTCTTCCAGTGCAACTGGAATTCAAATTCCATTTTTAACAAAATACTTCCAGTAGTAGAGCAGTCAGCTATAAGCTTAGTGGTTTCTTAATCTGAAAACCTGACTGTAGAAAACTGACAAAGATATTTCTTTACTTTTATTGTGGTCTTTGTTTCAAATATTCCATTTCAACTGAAAAAAGTGTATATATGTGAATAGTTTTTAATTGTAACAAAAATCATGAGCTGTACTAGTGAAGAAAAACCTCAAAATAATTTCACTTTATGAAGTAGTTACTCTGCTAGAGTTAAGGCATGGTTCATTTTTGCTTACTGTGATATTTTTCAAAGCACAGAGAGCTCAAGATCCTTTGTATATTGTGATTTTTTTTTTTAGTTATTTCTGAGCTATGACCTCACAGGTATTAACATATCTGTTTATTACTGTTGGCTCTGCTAGTGGTAGGGAGACTGTTAATTTCCCAAACTGAAAATTCCTCATTCTGCCCAAGCAAAGTTCACTTCCTTTAAGGGATTCAGTTCCTGTGTTGTGCTGTCTCTATAGAAGGGTATTACAGAATTATACAGACTTAAGTGTTCTGTTTGTATTTGTTGTATATGTGCCTCATTTGAAAAACACTTTTTAACTGGTGCAGCATTCAAATCCTAAACAGCCTGATACTTTGTTCCTAAGAAACAGGGAAGCTATAAATTTAAAAAAAAACAAACCAAAAACCCAACCCAAACAGCAAATGTCAGGGGAAAGGTGTTGATGCAGTTTGCTCTTTGACTTCTGTTGGTTGCATGGTTAAATCTTGGGCAAACAGTAAATGAGTGTTACAGAAATCCCTAGGTTTAAGTGAGATGTCCTCTGTGTACTTAAACAGGTATTCAGGTGTTTTAGAAGAACCAGAATATACAGATAGAACAAGGTTCTGTTAATAAAATTAGATGGCTTCTGAAGAGTTTAAAAATTATAAAGCTAGGGGTTTTTTGGTAGATCCTGTCTTCTGGTATGTCTCAAATTGGAAGGTAATGTGGGGCCTGGGAAAAAAGTAGACTTAGTTTAGATTGTGGGTTGGATGCTTGTGTTGTTCAAAAACTAATGCTTAAATACTGAAGAAATAGCTTCATATAATAAGTTATTTTCTCTCTGTGAACACAATATTTTAGCATAAATAGATCTGTGTCAATATTTCCCCTTACTTTGCTGTTATACTAGGACGTAGTTCACGTGGGTGAAGTTTTTACAGAAATTACTTTTTTGTGTTATTTTGTTTTCAGTCTGGCTCGTCTGCAATACAGCAAATAAGTTCCTCGGTTGTGTTCTATGTTCTTGGAGGGCTCAGTTTTGTATCAGTTTGTTTAACCAGTCTTGTATTATAACATGTACAGTATTTGTAACAAATTGTTTGCCTGTGAGATCACAAAATGGTTTTTGGAAGCTGCAGGCAGAAACAGACCACTGCTATCACTGCTATTACAGCAAACAGTATAAACTCTGTAAATTCTGCAACATTCTACATTTATTTTTTACAATTTTTTTATAATTTAAAACAAATGCTTCTTCAGTACAGTTTTTTACAATTGCTATTTCTTAACAAAAAGACCTCTCGAGTTAATTTTTTCTAGTTCTAATAACTTTTTCTAATGCTGGCATTATACTGGTTTTTCTAACAGTTCAGATTTTCTAAGGCATTTCTGACAAGGTTTTACTTCTGTTTTTTATTATGAGTTCATTAAATTTCTCAGCACTGAACAAATTTTTTAAGTGTGTGTATATGTAAGTATGTTTGAAATGTATATAAATTAAATACTTTTAACATTAGCCTAACCCAAGTTTCTGTTGGTCAGATAATCTGAAATAATTACCTTCAATTGCAATAATCCACTGGAAAACACAAATTGCTATACATTTTAGATTGGTTAGTGTTCACTAAGAGCTTTTAATTAGGATATGTGTAAACACTAAGCTACCAGCTGTAAAAGTTCACTGAAAGGCTAAACAAAGTTGTCTTTTTCTGTTTTCCTTTAACAATGTTTTGGCACCTCACTGGCTCCAGAAATCATGTCTGCTTTAAATGATATTATTTCAGCAGAGCATTTAAAACCTTCTGTTTAAAACTCTCCAGTTGCATGCACTACTAGGGGACGTCATAGTTTTGGGGTGGGTGTTTTTTGTAGACAATATGCAGGTCTATTAAACACATTTACTCTCTACAAGGTTTGTCTCTGGTTTAGTTTTAAACTAGAAATTATTTCAGCATGACTAAAGACTGCACTTTATGTCTTGTACTAGACAAATGTATGCAATGATGAGCAAAGCAGTGAGTTCACATACAGTTCTCTGGGTTGTTTAAATTATGCAAAAATATGTATTTTAAAAAGCCAGATGGTGCAAAGTTAGGTAGTTGATCCACTTTCATACCAGGAGTAAGAATATAAATTTGGAACATTTCTAGCTAAGGAACATTATTTTCATGTTAGTGGGTGCAATATTGCTGGGGTGCTGTAGGAAACAATCAAGCACTTGCAATCCAGAGCATGTCAGTCGTGTTGCTTAGAATTCAGACTCACTGGTATCTTGTGTATGATGTTGGCATTGGTTGGGGTGCTGCCCTAGTGCTGGTTTGGTCTGTACAGTGTTGTTTAGAACCCAATTAAGCAAGGACACTCTGGAAGTGTCATTCATTTGTCAGAATAGAGAATCTATGTAACTTTCTATTTATCTCAATAAATCCTGTGACTGTTTTATAAACTAACTTGTGGTAACTGACTTTTGTCCTAAATGGGATGTGAGTGTATTCTTTTGGTTAATGAATATTCTTTTGGTTAACAAAGCATCTTCCTGGCATTAAACACTGTGACCTGTCAAACCAGGGGTGAGTGTGGAATTAATGATGCTGTGTAGTGAAAAACAGATTACATGTCCTGAGATCCTAAGTTGCTCTTTCCTGCACTTTTTCCTTGAAGTGAAAATGCTTGGGCTTTGAAACTAAAATTGCTGAGTTTCCATTCTACGCAAACAAGATTTATGTTAAATGACAAGAACTTGTGGGTGCTGGGTGAGACTGGCACTCAAGTATTTATCTTAAATCCTTCCCTCTCCAAACCTCAGCCTGGAAGAATATTCTGGACTTTTTTTCAGTGTGGTGTTATTCTTGGACATCTTACATCTATGGCCTCTGTGGAGCTGTTAAACCTTGGGGAGTGTTTGAGGGGGGGAAATGAATAATCAGCACCTGGCTGGTTGGTTTTGCTTCTAAGCTCAGGGCTCTTCTATGTCTTCTCCAGCTGCAGTCACCTTTTTGGTGATTTCCACTCTAGAGCTTCAGCTAACTGCTGCAAAAGAATATCTGGCCTTCCCCCCTCTTTTAACTGCAGGATTTCAGCCCATGCAGGAGTGAGGAGAATAAACACTGCACCCCCTGGCAAAGCCTACCCTCATGCTTTGAGTTGGAGTCCAAGACCCCTGTGTATTAAACTGGAAACACAAACAGCTGTACACCCTTCTTTTATTACACTTTAGACTAAACATGCAGCTTCAGATCTGTATTTTAACAAAGAAAACAGGAACATGAAATACAGGTAACCATTGGTATTTACCCAAGTTACTACTTGGTTTCTCTACAGGTTGTTTTCCGAGTCATCTTATGTCATTCCAGCAAAAATCAAAAGATGGGCAGGAACAAGTCTTCTGTAACCACTCTGGTGCATTACTTTCTGAGGTGTTCTCTGTTAAGTTGTTACAGGCTATTACATCACATGAGTGGACTGTGCTTCTATGATGTCAATTTAAGCTACTTGGATACTATAATGTGCAGTGGGATCTATACAGGGAGGGCTTTGACACAAGGGGAATGTCTGGGGGAGGGAAGAATTACCAGGTATAGACCCCTGTCCTTATAATGATTCTGATCTTTTTCTGAGAGGCAAGTCTCTCAAACACTTCCTGGTAAGGGGCCACTCCATCTCCATGCCTTCCAGGCCCCTGCACACCTTTAGTGTCCAGCTGTGTCTAGTTGAAACTGCTGAGATCTTTTCACTGCCTCAATGCCAAAATGATTTGACTCTGAAGAAGCTTAAATCACATTTAGAACTCTTGACTGGGATCCCCTTTCACTTCCAGAGGCTTCAGTACCTGGATGAAGGTGAGGACCTGTAATCTCTGGGATTCTTGGAGATTATTTGTAGGATCTTATTACCTGCTGGCTATGACTGCTTAGGTCATGCTTTCCTGTTCTTACTGTACTGGATTTGGAATTCAGTTCTCAACACTTAACTTTGCTTCCTTCTCCTTAAAGATAATGCTCTGCTCAAAAGGGTCTCTTTAGGTTAGAGATTGGCTGGTGGGCTCAGGTGAGGCCAATCAGCTGGTTGATAAGGGGGTGGCACCCAGCACTGCCCAGAGGGATAGAAAGGGCTGCGAGGCAGGCCACACCCTTCTGCTGGTGGTGGTCTCAGGTGAGGCCAATCAGCTGATTGATAAGAGGGTGGTACCCAGCACTGCCCAGAGGGATATAAAGGGCAGCAAAGAGCTGCCCCACCTTCTGCTGGTGGTCTCAGGTGAGGCCAATCAGCTGATGAGGGAGTGGCACCCAGCACTGCCCAGAGGGATAGAAAGGGCTGCGAGGGGCGCCAGTGACCTGGAGCGCGGTGAACAGGTACGTGGCACGGCAGTTCTTGAGGCAGTTCACACAGGCAGGGCAAGCAGGAGGGGCACAGCCACCTCCCAGCTCTCTTGAAGGAGTAATGGTCTCCAAAAAAGCAAAACCTGTTGCTGTTAAGACACAGGGTGTGTCCACACAGATGGAACCCCTGAAGAGGGACAGCAAGAGCGGCGTAGCTGTTCAGGCCTCTGGCTGAGTGTCTGAGCCTCGTGTTAGCACCAGAGGACAGGGTGAGGGGGGTCTCTGTGCAATGCGAGCAGGTGAATGACTTGCTATGCCTGGTGCCAGAGCTCAAGGAGGAGGTAGAGAGACTAAGAAGTATTAGGGACAGTGAAATTGACTGGTGGAGTCATACCCTTTCTAACCCAAAAGAAGTCCAAAAGGAGACGGTGAAGCCCTGCCCCTCCTGCCATCAGGCAGTTGGAGCAAACCAGGTGGATGGGAGGGAATGGAAACAGGTCCCTCATTGGAGAGGCAAAAGAATCCCCTCCCAACCCCCACCATCTCCCCAGGTGCCCTTATAAATCTATGGGACCAGATGGGATCCACCCGAGGGTGATGAGAGAGCTGGCAGAAGAGCTCCCCAAGCCTCTCTCTATCATCTACCAACAGTCCTGGCTCACCAGGGACATCCCAGATGATTGGAACCTGGTGAATGTTACAGCAATCCACAAAAAGGGCCGGAAGGAGAACCCGGAAAACTCCAGGCCCATCAGCCTGACCTCAGTGCCTGGCAGGGTTATGGAGCAGATCATGATCATGATTCTCTGTCCCTGGAGATATTTAAAAAGAGACTGGATGTGGCACTCAGTGCCATGGGCTGGTAACCGTGGCGGTAGTGGAGCAAGGGTTGGACTTGATCTCAGAGGTCTCTTCCAGCCCAGCTGATTCTATGATTCTAAATGCCTCTAAATTCCTACTTAGCACAACAGGACCCAAGGTGCCCTCAATGTATTGTGACAGTAACCTCAGAGAGCATGGCTAAAACAATTTGGTCATCACGTGACTTTGTTTTCCAAGCTGGTCTTTGTCTTCTTTCAGGATATATTGACCTGCTTTTCCTTCTAACTCCCTCCAGCAGATCTGCCAGACGAGTCTACATTTAAGGACAATGACATTGTCCCTGGTGGAAGGATCAAAATGCGTATCTGGCGGCACGATGGCTGGGGACATCTGGTGGCAGCTGCTGCAGAAGGAGATACTGACAAGGTTGATTCCATTACTTCCATGCATGGATGGTGTGCTCTAAGTTAAAAGCTTCTTTCTTAAGGTCTAAGTGCTCTTAGAGCAAGACTTCATAGAGCAAACAGTGGGGAAGTCTTTAATGGAAGAGGCTTGCCATAGGAATGAAGCAGGTTGGCTGTTCTGGCAACAACTCACAATGAAAATAGTAATCTGATAGGGATTAGGAATCTCAGACTGAGGAATCAATCCCTCATGCAGCCTGTTCAGTTTTAAAATAACTTGCATGTGCTGTTCACTGGTAACAGCAAATATACTTGGAGTGGAAGTTCTTGCCATTTTATAACTTTGCACCGCTAATGTGAGTGTACTTTCAGACTACTTTTCCTGTCCCTAGTTGTCCTGATGTCTGCCATTTCTTACTTAGCTGTCTGCCATTTTACCCTTCTCATGTGGTTTCATGGTCTCAACAAAAGATTCTTAATCCCAGTGTTTTTCATATGGCAGGAGAAATAATATGCAGTATGTAAGCAAGGCCTTTTTCTGAATTATCTTGAAACATCATTAGAAGATGGAGATTATCTGTGCTTGAGTATTCCCAGAAGGCTGGGTGACTTGGTTGTGACAATTAGAGGCAGAAACTGTGTTAGAGTATATCCACCACTGCCCAGACTGATTTCAGAGTAAGAAGGGGACTCAATGTCTGCCAAAATCAAGAATCAGAAGATATTCTGTCTCATCCACTTTATCTGGTGCTAGTTTATGGACCATCTTGAGTTCATGATCCTGTCAACTCTGATTAGCAAGAACGCTTTGATTTTTCTTTTTATTTTATTTTTTTAATGTAGCAAATAGTTTCTGTGGAGCTTTGATAAAGGTCACACTGCTCTCTCAATTTAGGACAGAAACGTTGGCTCAGCAGAAACACAAGGTACTGCAGCTCAGCTGTACTGTAAACCTTCAGGCCTGAACAGATGTGGCCATGAAATATCCTTTGGCACCTTTCATAGAGAACCATTATCTCCTTTTCCTTGGCCAAATTCCAAGCTGGCTAATCACATTCTATTCTTCTGCTTTTCCCTAACCACTGCAAATGGATACCACAGGGTTCTTCACTTCCTTTTGTTAACTGTTGTGTAGTGTTGCAGTTCACTGGCAAGCAGCTGTTCTGTCCTGTGCCACAGATGGCTTGTCCTTTGCTCTTGGGCAAATTGGTTTTTGTGGGGTTTTTTTATTTTTATTTTTTTCCCCCCTCTGTTTTGAGTTCTCTTTGTATTGAGAAGCTTTCTACTCAGGGTAGAGCAGGAAAGAAAAGGATGTGCTACAAAGAGAAATTGTAAATGGTCTCCTTTGAAATGAAAGTTGTGTTGGCATAGGAGCTTCACAAAAAGCTTCTTGATACTGTTGATTTTTCAAAAGGAGAAAAAAACCTTATTTTTTAAGAAGTAACCATATAGCTGTTCTAATAATGTGCTTCTGCCTGCTAGATGAGAATACTATAGTGCACTGTGGAAGATGTAGCCCAACATGGAAATGGTTTCTCAGGAAGAACAGCAGCATAAGGCACCTAAAAATCGTGCCAAGGGGCCTCTCAACAACACTTTAGGACTAGTGTGTTAGGGTTTATTACCAAAAAAATCCTCCTTCTGGGAAAGAAAGTGATACAAGACTGTTTCCTGAGGTGGCTTAGGTTTAAGAGTTGGAATTAAGGCCCAAAGTCTCACCTGCCTCCTAGGGAACCTGGGCTTATGTGGACACACTGTCTTTGTCCTCTTTCTTCAAAAACAGGTCAGGTCTTGACAAATTTAAAAGAAGGATAAGAACTGCAAAGAGAAGCAGTTTCTGTAAGATTTTGTGGTGCTTAATAACCACATACAAAAGGAAAACCCAAATTCATGTTCCCTCCAGGGGGTGGCTATGGTAGAGAATCAAGATGAGGGAGAGTAAGAAATGAGTGGGATTTATTTAGCTGATCTTTGAGTGATTTATGCGTTGTGCAAGTATCCCCCAAGTCCAGACACAAGACTTTGTTGATACCTGAAAAGAATTAAACTACTCTTTTGAAAGTGAGTGTAAGTTTTGTGTTCATTTTGCAGCTAGCTCATCTGGGAGTTACGGAGGACTCTGCAGGCACCACACCACATGCAGAGTTACTGGGACCAGAGCAGAAAAAGGACTGGGTAGCACACCGAGCTTTCGTGGCACTGTTCATTGCCATCCACAGAGGTCACACTGAAACTGCCAAGTTTCTGCTGATAAATGGTAATAACTCTGGGAACAATCCTTCTCTAGCTGTAGCTGCACATGATACCACCTTCCTGTTTACTCAGGCCATAGAATTTTACCCAAATGGCCTCAAGTGTTTTGTATTTGTGGTGGAGAATGTATTCAGCACATCAGTTCTGATGTAGACTTGTTGATGCTAAAAGCTGCTGATCTTGCTAAGTGTAAGGACTTCTGGCATTAGACACATTGATTTTGGAAAACAGGTTTCTTTTTTTTTTTTTTTTTTTGTTTTTTTTTTTTTTTTGTTTTTTTTTTTTTTGTTTCCTCTCGTTTATTTATTGCTTTTTCTTATTATCTAGGAATGTTTAGTTTTTATCAATCCTGTGCAGTGGTGTTTCAGCCACTGAAGTGCAAGGAGAGTTGTGAGCTCTGACATTTGGACTTTTTTGTTGCTTTGCAGCTTTCCCCAGACATCTGCTTTTGCACAAGGGACAGTCCTTTTGGCCAGCTGTGGTCACTTAAATGTCCTGAATGAAAGGACATTTGATAATGAAATCCCACCTTATTTGCTGGTGCTCCCTTCAGTCCAGGTCCTCAAGCCTGGCCTCCTCTCTTCTAGGAGGTCGAGATCTCCCAGTGCTATAACAACACCTCGCTGGGGCAGAGGGCAGCAGGAGCAGTTGTTCACCAGACAGCTTTGTTAGTTGCGCTGATTAGACGTGACTAAACCAATCTGCATCCGCCTGCAGAAAATCATGGTGCGTTCTGGCCCGCAGGTGGCATTGCCTCCTTTCCGATGCAGTGCCACGCTCCCCATCTGTGCGGTTTTTGGCAGGTGCGGATCTGCACGCTAAGACCCCTCTGGGAAGGACGGCCCTTCACGTCGCCGCTGCCATGGGCCGCTGTGACTGCATCGAGCTGCTCCTGAGCTGGGGGGCACAAGCTCTGGTCCCGGACGACGAGGGACAGACTGCAGTCAGCCTGGCCCGTCTGTGGGGCCAGAAGCAGAGCCAGAACATCCTGAGCCGCTCCCCTCGCCCTCTGCCGCCCTCCCGCCCCCTCACTCGGGCCTTGCAGCCGACGTCTGCTCCCACCTCCTGAAATACATGCAGACTAACTCGGTTCTGGCAAATTTCAAGGGACAGTCAATAACTTTCCCAGAGACCCACACCTCAAATATAGGTCACCGGGTGGGATTTGTAGGTTTTAGTTATGAAATAAGCTCACGTACTGGTGTGATGCTGCGGCAAAGATGACAGCGAGCTTGACGGCGCGGCTCTCAAACACCTCCTTAATTTGTAGCTTAAGTATTTATAATGCTGTTCCTCGCCAAACTGGCCATTTAGTTAATACAGTTTTGTAGGAGAGCTCAAGCCTGTCTGCAAGTTCTCTTTGGAATGCTCCATGGTAGGATAATTTCCTAACAGTTGGCAGCAGACCAGGGCGATGTAGTTTAGTGGATATTTCAGGGGACTGGAAATCCCTAGATCTTTAATCCGGTTCTGGTCCTGTCTGGCTTTATTGCCTCTGGCAGATCAGCTGAGGGTTATTCTCTAAGTAGGGCAGTTTGTCTGCCATGGGAGGGTGCAGGCAAAGTTGATGTGCATGTAAGTGGCTAATTATGATTGCCCAGCACTTGCTTAGCATCTCCAATGTTTTCTGCCTCAGGGCTTTGAAGGATGGCGTTTCCTGAAGCCAGTGATGGGGTAAAGGGACTTGCCTGTCTGCTTTCAAAGTTTCTCAGTACTCCAGATTCCTTAGATGCTTTAAAAACAGAAGTACTACTTACAGTCTCTTTATGCCTCTCTGATCAGTAGAAGGAAGCTGAGCTTCTGATCTGTTTCCTGAGGGTTTATTAATGACTCTGCTCAATCTTGAGCAGTTTCCATTGTTTCCCTTAAAGAGACATTTTTCCAAGGAGCTCAGTACTTCAGTTATTCACAGAAGAGGTGGTTCTCAATGGGAACTGAGCAATTCTGAGTGAGAGCAGGGACTGGCTGCTTTTTTGCTTGCAAAGCTGCACGCATACGTGGGAGACTACAAATAGCTGACATGAATTGTTCTTGTTTCCTTGTGTCTGAGCATTTCTTTAAGTGATACCAGGAGTGCTATGTAAATATCCAGGTAATTGGTGAATTTGAGCTTCAATACTTAGGTTTGTGCCCCAGATCAGTGCCTGGGAGTAGCCATATCAAGAATGTGATAGAGAGCTGCAATCTGTGGTTCAGCATTGTCTTTTATGAATAGGTGAAATGAGGATCAGAAAGATGCTGGCTTTAACCTTGGATACCTTTAGTTTATATCCTTGCAGGCAGAGATTGTGGCTGGTGATGTGGATTAAGAATTGACTTGAATGCTGTGCACCCAGCATAGCTTTGTGTGCACAGAATGAATGGAGACAGGAAGAGCTGCAAAGCAGGACACTGTAGTGTACCCAAGCAAAGGTGCCCTACATTCAAGGAAAAAAAAAAAAAAAAAAAAGGATCTGAATAATGTTCCTGTGTATGTTTCTTGTCAGATAGTCCCAGACAGAAATATGGAGTGTTGCTCAGGGTAAGCACAGTAAGCGTGACATGGCAGGTATCCAGGCATGTGGCTGCCTGGCGTAGAGACAGATAGATTTGTCTGTCCAGGGAATTGTTTCCCTGTGCTCACAATCCTCAGCTTCCTGGAAGTAAGTCCTTAAGCCTAGTTTTCATGTTAATAAAGTTACAATGTGAACCTGGAATGTTTTAAAAATGCAGCTGCATCCTCTGAGCACTCTCTTTCTCGTTCAGGGTGGACAGTTGGGTGGATGCCTGGTCTGAAGGCTTTGTGTTCCTCAGCTGTTCCCTGCCACTGTGAGACGTGCTGTGCTGAGCACAGGGTGTGTGAACCAGAACAGAGACAGAAATGAAAAATACAGATCCAGTTTCTAGAGTCAACTAAGAAAAATATCCCTTCAGCTCTTTTTGTAAACTGAAAGGGCTTTGGGGTGATTGTTTTACTACTTTGTTGCTGTTGTTTTCCTTTCCTTGAGCTTAAAAGGTCACAAATGAAAGGGGAAATTGCCAGTTGCTTTTTTAAATTGCCTGAACTTGCTCAACAGGAAATGCAATTGGGGAATAGCAGGAGCAGGGCTTCTGGATCTATCAGTCCACAGGGTGCAGGAGCTCACTTGTCCCCATTCCTCTATGACAAATCTCTATTTGCTTTTTTTGAGCCACATCTCAGCTGCAACCAGTTGTCAAGGTAATCTACCCAGAGTTTCCAAGGCAGCAGACCTGTATTTCTTCTGAATTGATATTTGTATTTAAAGTGTCTCAAATCTAAAATGATAAACACTCTTACCTTTCAATTCCTTATTTTAATCAAGTAATAAAGCAAGGTACAGAACTTCAGGCTATGGGAAGTACCACTTCTGAAGCCAGCTGCTGTGATGGAGCACATGTAGCAATGCTTTCAAACGCTGACATGAGTGAACAACAGAGCACAGAATCCCTTCTGTTTGAGGGGCCATGTTAATGGTATCATTTCAACAAAGTCCACTCAAACAGGTCTTTGGCTAATTATTGGTTCTATGTGACTTAAATATACAATTGTGAAATAATTTCTTAGGAGAATGGCAAGGCCACAGATTGTACCTAAGTGATCAGTCAACAATATACAAAAAGACGGTGCTTCTGGCATTGTGCTGAGCAGGGGAATATTGCATAGAAATCCTTTATTTTTAATTCTTACTGTCTGTCTAGCCTGTCTAATTTGTACCCAAGCTTCCAGAAATGTGGAGAGGATCTGTAGTTGCTTTTAGAGGTTAGGTACATGCTCTGAACCAGAACAGCAAATGCCACATGGAGAGAATTGGGCGACCTCAGGACAAGGATGCCAGAGTGGCAGGAAATTAATGTAGGATGTGATTATGTAGTTAGGAACAAATACCAAGTTCTTTTTGCTGGAAGCTGGATACTCAGCCCAAGAGCAGAAGTCACCAGTGTGCTGCAGCTGGGCAATGGATCACAACTATCCAAAACTGTATTGGAGCCCATGAGAAGAGATGTAATGTCTGGGTGAGATAAGCCCTAGGACAGTGTGTGCTGCTCTGGTTAGGTCAGAAAGGTAAATTCAAGTTAGAGGAGATCTGTAAATTAAACAGGGGAAAGGAAAAGAGGGCACAGCTGGTAGAAAAGACCATGCAAGGACAATATTGTTCTTTATCTAGAATGTTAAATACCAGGGGGGAAAATTAAGTTGTTTACACTGAACTAAACTGCTGCCATAATAGACTAGAAATTGGAATAGGTTCTGCAGCTCTTGTCAGGGAGGAGGAGTGGGGCAAACAGACCTAAACAAAGGTGTGTGCCTTTCAAAATATGACAGCCTGGAAAAGTGTTTGGACTGGATGGCAGCATTGCAGGATGCTGCTTTTATTTGCTGCAATGTTGTATTAGATGCTTAAAATTTCTATTCCAAATAATAAAAATAGGATGTAGAAAAAGCAGATAAAATTGCTTGCCCTAAAGTAACCAGCTATGCTTTAGAAGGCACCAGAAACAAACATCAGAGGAGACAGCAGTCTGAGATACAGAGCTCAGAGAGAGCTGCTGAAGAGACTGAGGCTCTTGGGTACCCAAAATCCATTTTCAGCACTGCCACTGCTTTGTACATGATCTTGAGAACTTCTGTATAATACAGGATCACAAATCCCTGTGAATGTTGTTTCTGTATTGCATTAGTGTGCAAGTCTGTTCTAGAGGGAAGCTGTAATAAGAACCTATTCAAAGAAAGGAAATGAGAGCAAGATTTGTGCATTTTACATTGCAACCCATACTTTTCCTTCTCTGTGTTACAGCAAAGGAAAAGAATCAATCTCCAGAAGACTTTAGTGAGGACTTGTTTAGTGACCTTTGGGATCCTCAGATAAAGCAATAGGGAGATTGTTATGGAGAAAAAAAAACAGCACTAAAATGCCTTAAGTCTAATCATGCCCAGGGAAGGACAAATGTCACAACTGCCTCCTAATATTAAGAAATCCAAAGTAACTCTTTTGGAAGGACTGTGTTTCCCTGGATGCAAAAGGGAGTAAGTTAAATAAAGGTGACAAGCCCAGGAATAATTCATCACACTTTCTTATCCTTATCAGCTTACTCCCTTTCCATGCCTGGGCAGACTCCCAGTATTGCTCACAGCCATCATGCTGGCTGCTGTTCCCACAGAGCCTTCAGAAAGCTGAAGTTCAGCAAGCCTGAAACAGTGACTGCTGCAATTTAGAAAGAGTCACTGTGTCCATGGAGAGCTCTGGATGTCTCTGAACTGTTCCCCTTCATGCTTTCTAACGTCAATGAAATGTTCTCCTAACGTTTCCCCTTTCTCTAGAAACGTTTCTAATTTCACCTGAGTTACACCCTAAACTTGTTCATCTTATTTTGTTTCCCTCCGAGCTCCTCCCAAGGGATCCTGCAGAACAGAAAGGCTTGGTGCTGTTGCCAAAATTGAGATGCTATGAGGATGCACCTGGTGGAGAATGGATCTATCTATAAAGGAGTACAACAAATACAGCTCTTATGTTGCAGCATTAACTTTCAGGCATCTCACTGCTTTATATTCCAGGGTCCCCAGGTCTCTGTATAATGTGTAGATCCCCCTCACTGATCCAAGAGCTTGTACTTCCCTTTAGGCAGCAAACAAACCTCTCCTTCTGCTCCCAGTTCATAGCCCTGAAACTTATTTGCTAATGAAGTCCCTTTCAATGAAGACAGAGGTAATTTCTTTCAAACTGTGACATTTATTGATACAATTCCATACCTGTAGGCATATGGGCCCCTTCAGACTCAGGCAGGATCTGAGCAGAGTTTTGTGCTCATGTATTTCATCAACACTCCTGGAAGCCTAACACCACTGTTGATCTTATTTGTGAAATACAGCCTACAGCAGACCTCCCTCTGGCAACCAAATATTTCAACTCCAGAGCAAAGACCTGTCATTACTTTGGCATTGCACAAATAACTTGTTAGATCAGTGAATTTTAGAACAGAAAAGAGAGCAAGCTTGTTTTTATACCTGTTCCATATTTATCAATAGACACCAGTGGTGCAGAACACTGGGGCAATCATTACATTCATTTCTTAAAGTGAAGCAAATGAACAGAAATCATTAAGTGCCAGAGTACAATAGAGCTTACAAAACCCAACAGACATCAGGAAACTTGTACTGATTGGGCTCTTAGATGTTGTTTTCCTTTTTCTTAGGAAAGGGAATTGTAGTCAGCTTGCAATCTCCCTGACATTGTTCATGTAGGAAGCAGACAAAAAGTACCAATGAAACAGAAGGGCTGCAATTTAGTTAATCTTATGCAAAACATAATCAGCATTCAAACTGGGAGTTACCAAGCAGAAATGTACTGATAGAGAAACCAAAATATTCTCTGCTCGTATATGGTGAAATACTAAACATTTCAAAGGCTCCTTGAACTCATGTAATGATAGGGCAGAGAAGATGCAAGGGTGAAGTTTGACACTGTCAAAGTCAAGAGGAGTTCAGAGGCTGTGATTTAATCCCTGAGACCCCAAATCCTGCCTCTATATAGTATGAACCAGCACAGCTCTGATGTGATCCAAGACCTTGTATCAACGAGGATAAATGTGAAAAAATTTTCACAAGTGTGAATAGAAAGTGATTGCTCATAAAAGATGGTTGCAAAGCATCTATACAAGGAAGAAGATGGAAAGAGCAATTAGGAGGTGTTAAAGGACAGAGAGAAAGTGAAAGAATTGTTTATCAGCTGGGGAATATAATGATGAAGGTGACAGGTATGAAGGAATCTGCTTCCTAGTCCTGCCTCCCCCCCCTCCCCCCCAGCTGATGTTGGTGGACATCAATGTCCCATTTTGGATTTTACTTGGCACAATGGTCTACTGGTAGCATTAAAATTAACTAAGCAGGCACAAAATGTTCTTGTACAGAACACCACTTCTCTTCCCCAAAACTTCATGTCCCCCAGTGAAATTTTTTGAGCAGTGTTTGTACTTCAAATCCTTGAAGGCTCCAGCCCAATGTACATAGTCTGCCTATAGCATAATCTCTGTCAATAGCAAAACCTGTGTATACATGCTTTCCTGCCTTTATTTTTTGAAATTTGCAGTGGTCCTTGAGTTGTAACCACCAACTGTGTTCAAAGACAACCAGAAGTGGGTTGAAGTGGGTTGTGAACCTTGTCTGAGGATCATGGTGACCATTAACATTTGGGAAGGATGGTGGTTTGCAGAGGGAAGCCAACAGCTATTCACTTTCTACTGCACTTCCAGCATCCCGTTTGGGTTGGTTTGCTGCCTAACCTAGGCTGCAATTGAGGTTAGTGCTTTGGCTTTACTTCAAGTTCCAATTCTCCATACGCTGCTCTGTTTGTAACATTTTCTTGACATGACTGTCTGGTATGGTTTGATGGTGTTTTGCTTGAATTCCTATGTGTACAGAAGCTAATAAAGGAACTGTCAACTCAGAAAGCCCATCTTAAAATATGGTCCTGCTGGCTTGGGATAAGAAACGCAGAGATCCCTTTCCCAGGCCTCTTCCATGGAATTTGTGATGCTATTTCAATTCCTTTGGTTTCCAGTAACCAAACAACCACTGGGGTTAAGCAGAAGTCAAGGTATAAAAATTCATCACTCAGAGCCTCCTTACCTAAAGGCTGGCCATAGATGAGAGGAGTGATCTGGACTAGAGCAGTTATCTTGCATGCCTTGATGAGCATTGGCACGTATGATTCAAGTGTGTGTGCTTGGGTTCCAGCTTGTATTGACTGGACTGGTCTCTGATAATAAACAGAATAAATAAATCAGATGGGAGTTAAAGAATTGACAGGCTGTATGGTGGGAAGAATTAGATTCATTGCAGTGACCTTGACCAGAATGTAATTTCAAAAATGCCTTAAATATGCTGATGATATAAAATAAGTCTGAGGAAGTTGAGGTGACAGGAGGGAAGGGGACAGAGGAACAAAGCAAACTCATTCAAAATTACTTGGAGTTATCAGGATTATAGGCAGGTAAATGGCTTATGCACTTTATTGTTGAGAAGTGTGAAGTAATGAGGTCAAAGACCAGAAGTAATTAGACTCCAGTCAGAGTGAGAACAGTGTGGAATGCAGAGTCAGAGTGTGGTGAAAAGGGCACATGCACTGGGGAAGTCTCTAGGGTGGGAAACTATCTTGGTGCTTCTCTTCTAGAGCTCAGCTCTGCAACTGGACTCACTGCATGGCTGAAAAGGCTGGTCCTGCTAAAGAGGTTATGTGAGAGCTGGGTTTAAAATGATCTTTCTGAAGATCTCCACATTTAGTAGCACCTCCTTCTGTAAGTAACCAAGTAAGGTGAAGAGGAAGATGGAGGGAATGTTCATTCCAGCACGTATGAGAGGAACAGAGTCAGGTTTTCGTCTCCTGTTGTATAAACACACAGGAATCTTTTCATGCTGGTTTGGCCAAGCAAAAACCCTTCAGAGGCATAAGATGAATAGAAGAGAATCCAGCTTTAGATGTTACAGGAAATATGATGTGTAACAGTGCTGCCTAAACAGCTGTACCTGGATCCCATGTTTCTGTTATCCATTGGTTCACTATGGCAATTGGTTGATTCTGGTTAGAATCTGTATCCTTGGAGTTCTGTTGTCAGTTTGGGCTGTTGTCACACACTTAGCTAATACCCTCTAGTAATTTTATTTCTTAGTCACATGCACACTTAATGTCCTTAGTCATTAGAGTGAAAAATGTTAACCTTGTCATAGTTAGTGACTGGAAGCAGAAAAGTCCATTTAATTCTCGGGGGAACGAATTCTAATTTTCTGCTTGTCAGAAAGTGACATTTTACATATTTTTCTCTTTTTTCCCCACCAGTTTAGTGCTAAATTTAAATGTGTGTGTCATAGGAATAAACCTTTTGTCTGTACTCAACACCCCAAAAGCCTTGGTGGGTACTCAGTGCATGAGACTCTTGACCAACAGCTGCTGCTAGAGCTGATTTTATGCACTGAAGAGAATGGGAGGAGAGAATGAAAAGTTAGAGATAAGAGGTCATTGCAGAGGGCATATTAGCATTGTTATGTCAGAATGCATATTTTTTCCCCTAGAAAATATGGATGAAAACCTGCTCATCTGGAATAAAATAACGAGTGTAGAAACAAATTATGTTAATCAAGCAAGCTAGTACTAATGTTTGTCATTAAGATGTGACACCTTCTTCTATTTAATGTCACAAACTACTGGGAGCCTTTGAAAAACATACTGGTTTCCAGGCAAGCTGTCTGCAGATATTGAGTTCACTGTTCTATGAAAGGGAATAACTTGTGTCTTGAAAAATAGATGGCATTTATGGCAAAGAGAAATAATCCTCCCACAGATTACAGCCATTCACTGCATCGTTGTGTTGGTGGTCTTATTTTATCAGGGAATATTTTATAAGGTTCTTTTTTTTTTTTTTTTTCTTGATATGTTTCATAAGGCTGTTCTGAGGGGGACAATGTGTAACTGGGAGCTGGATGTATTTTGAGAGACACTGCTACAAAGAACTGAGTCTAAATTGCAGAGATGGATGAAGTAAAAAGGAGTAATGGTTATTTTGCTTTTTACAGATGGGAACTGAAGCAGGGGAGAGTGACTGTTGTGGCCAAAGCCACCCTGGGAGTCTGTGGAATTGCATCCTGATCTTTGAAGTCCAATTCCAGTGTCTTTACCATATATTGTCTTTCTGTTCCCTTTCTGCTGAGTATAGATTTAATATGCACATGTGTAATGAGCCAAACATGTTCTGCATACGTTTAGCCAAATTCTGACCTTAGGGACATGAGGCAAACTCTCCCTGATCTAGTTAGGATCTAGTTGAGTGCTTTCATGGCTGGGCTCAACCCAAGGAGTGCAAAACAATGTTGGCATTTAGTTCATAAAACTAAACCTCTCCTGGACTTGAAGTTCAGTTCATCTGCCTATTTCATGTTTTAACAGACTTCAGCTTCTCAGAGAATTCTGGAGAAGAGATGGTAGGCCAGTGGGTAATAGACTGCATGGCTGATTGACTGACCTCTTGTGTTCTCTGTGTACCATATGCTGATAAATGATTAGTATGTAACAAATTAATAAATCAATACCACAAACAAAAAATCCATCCATTGCAGTGGCCTGCATTACATTCCTCACTGTAGGTAAGTACCTCTGGACTACATGCTATCTTGGCACCTTAAAGATATGACATGCAGATGAGATTAATTATATGCCCTAGGGAGTTTGATATGTGCTGAAAAAGAATAGTTGAAGTTTTTTGCTTAGTTTTGTTCAGTGCAGATGTTCTTGAAGGGAAGGGTGAGTGGTCGGCACAGTAAATGTGCTTGAACAAAAAAGTTCAGTCTGCTTTCTTCCTATCCAGCCCTTGCATCTTGCCTTGAAGGGGTTATCCATGCTAATGCCAGACAATGACTTTTCTATACGACCCAAGCTCCCTCTGTAGCTTTGTGGAGAAAGCAAGGATCCTATAATGTATTGTTTAAAGGTCTGAATTGTCCTGAGTTATGATCAGAGAAGTTTAAAATTAATCAATGTGAAATAGCAAGCATCACTGACCTCAGGCTGAGACAGAATCAAGCAACAAATTGAGTTTCTGTGTAGTCATCAATAGGCTGCTAGAAGCACAAAAACTTCTGTGCATCTGGCCTTCTTCTTCAGAAATAAAAACCATCTGAAAGGGTTGTGATGCATTATGGAATACAGCTAGTTAATGCCCTTTTAAAAATCAAAGAGAGACTCAAACAGAATTCAGAGGTAGTTTCTGAACCTGTATGCAAACCTCCAAATCCAAAATGGGACAGGAGGGTAAATAAATTCCTGACTGGCCTGACTGATTTTTTCCATTCTCCTTACAGAGGAAGTGTGCACATACTTCTGTGCAGTTCTTTTGTCAAGATTTATATATTATAATAAATAACTAGCATATGTGTGCATAATTAGAAGGGACAATAAAGAAAAGCAATTTATTAAATTGAATTATGCATAATAAAGATGTAATTTTATAGAGAAGGCTGTAGTCATCAGGAGAGAAAGTGAAGCTTACTTGTTTTATTAGTGTTGTCAGAGACCTGAGCTGGAACTATTGTCTTATAAGCTTTAATATTTTATGATATCTCAGTGTATAACAAAGAACTTATTTTCTAACTCTTTATTTTGCTCATCTGTGGGCCTTGCCTAAAGCAGCATATCCTGCCTGCACTCTACTTTACAGGCTTCCTATCCTCTTACACTATTCTGGCTCTGCAGGCCTTGGGTCAGCTGTTGTCTGGACTGTCTTTAAGGAGGATTTGTGATTAAATATGGCTGTAAATTTATTCCCTGCATTTTGACAGATATCCTGCCTCATGTGGCAATGTGATTAGAGGATCTGGTAGTCAGCTGAAGTCTAAATTCGGAACTGTTTCTTAGAAGTATAGACCTGAGGAGGTTCACAATCTAGTCCAGCACTGCTAGATAGTAGGTTGGATCCAAAACCCACTGGGTTAAGGTGCGATCAGCTGAACAGAACAACCTTTCGGAACCCAACCTGGCCTTATGGGGACCAATAAGTAGACATAGGCTTAAAAGCCAACAGAGTGTGTTTATCTACTTTTTCTCATTAAAAAATGCAAAAAACATCAGCACAGAGCTCTTCTTCAAAACAGAGTTTTGTCTTATTAGGTCTGAAGACCTTTTCTCTTCAGATGCTTTTATCATATCCATGACTACTACCTGCATGTGCATTATTCAGTTCCAAAACAACTCTAGCTACACTGCCAAATACACACATGAAATGAATATACAAGACATTCCAAATAATTGCAGTATTTATGTGATTTTGTGTCTTCTGTGCTTCACAAACCCACAACAGATAACTCCAGCAGAACCAGCAAACCAATAGGTGCACACAGCAGTAGAGAATCTGACTACCCAACAGAAAGCAGCAGGAGCAGAACCAGCCTGGTTCACTATTGACAGATAATGACTGATTGGCAATGACTCTAAGAGTGAAGTGAAAGGAGAATTAAAAGCAGATTTAGGCAAGCCTTTCTCCTTCTTGAGTCCTTTAAATGTAAAATACTGCACAAATGCCTGAGGGGCATTTTAATTGTTAATTGCTGAGTATGAATTAGATTGTTCCCTCTCAAGTTAAAGAGTTCTGACACAAGATGAGGGGTTAGGCTCAAGCTGTCCATTGCTAGCTGCTGTCCCATTACAATGCTTATTTTCTCAGCAGTCCTACATGAGGCAAGTAGAACAAACAAACATGGTGAAAATCCTTTTTGGTCAGAATCATGGTGAGAGCTGGTGAAACTGGTCTTTTGTTATTCACATCCAAGTAACTCAAATTATTAAGGACATAGATTCTAGGAGAACAAACACCTGCAGTGACCCTTGAGAGCCAGGTTATTGTCTAGTTTGCACTGCAAGCTGGTCCCTTTATCCTGACACTGTGCCCTGGTCAGAACTGGCTCAAGACCCCCCAGAAGCATAGGCTAAAGGGAATCTTCCTACCTTAGAGATTCAGGGCCCATCTCCTGGTGCTCTGCACTGCAGTGAAAGAGCAGGAGTTGTCAGAGCTTTCTCTCCTCCCAGTCCCTGACCCAGTGGCACCACTGCTCACACACCCTCACATTTCCTGTCACAGGAGCAGCACAGCCAGCCTGACTTCTCCGGACTTGAGCTTAAGCAAGGGCTATTTTGTTGCCCCTAAGGATGTGTTGCCACAGAGAACTCCCAACTTCGCCTGTGTCTACAGCCAGGAAGGAAATGAGCTGGGGGACAACATCTCTCTGCCCAAGTGAACAAATTAAACAGTGTCTCTCCCTGCATTCTCTCCAGCCTGTCAGCTCTATCTTGGCTTTTACAGCAGATACGTGGGTTCTGTTCATTAAGCAAATATAATGCTAAGATGGAAGGTGTAATTCACATGGTGGGGAGCATGAGAAATCTCTACAGCTTTCATTTAAACAAAGGACATGACTGTCCTCTGGCAATAAGAGCATAATGTCTGCTTAATTTTTCCAGACAGGGATGGTAGCTCACTAACGTTTTTTTTTGGGCTCTTGCTCTGTTCTTGTTTTTGCTGCAATTTTTAAGGATGAGTATGTTGTGTCTGACGCGTGTCAGCAAGCAGAGGAGATTCACTAGCATAGCTGAGTTCATCTTGCTCCCCGGTGAGGAATAAAAGCATTAACCGTCTCTCACTTCAGAAGGAGAAAGAGGGGGGTGTTTTCAGTCTGCCAGAAGTGAGAAGGCATTGTCAGGTTTAGGTCAGGCTGGAGCACAGGGCTGTGTGGCACTCTCAGCAGGACAGATTAGCTGGGTGTCACACGGCAGCCTGGAGGCATCGTTCAGAAAAAAGCAAGAGACAGAAGTGCGTGTGTGCAGGGTGTGGGGGGGGTGAAGGCTGCCGTGCCTTGTTTGGGTGCGAGGCTATTCCTACAACAATAATCTCTCTGGAAAGCAGACTCGGAAAAATGGATCAAATAAAGAGCCTTTATCAAGGAAGGAGGGAGAGAAAATGGCCACATCTACACTCCTTATGCTCGAACTCTAAGCAATGCTGTAATTAGAGCTGTTACAAACATTGCTTCGCAGGAGTCCTGCCCAGCCACATTTAATCCCAGTCTGGTACCTGTAGCCTACACTGGATGGCACCCCATGAAGCTGGTGTCAGTGGAGACACCAAACTGAAAAGGTCTGGGGGGAGGAAGTAAGATTCTTTCTGTTCTGTTTGTTTATTTCTTCATGGTTGCATCTATTTTTGTGTTTTAATGTTCTCAGGTTTACTTTAATCACAGCCTCTTCACTGAAACAGATAAAAGTATGGAGGGCTAAAATACAAGGGAAAGGGAAAAATTCAAAATTGAATCAAACTTGGACAACATACACAGTCTGCAATCATAAGCTGTCATTTACATTAATAAAAAGACATGGTGCTGATAAACCACTTCAAACTTTCTGCCATATTTCAGCACAGCTATGGAACTATTCCCCACCTAAAGCAGGATCCATTGGGTTACCACATGGTAAAGGAACATTTATCACACAAAGGAAGAGCTGAGCTTGGAATAGGTGAGCTGCCTCACAACAGAAATGCATCTGCAGTATTATTTTTTGTTTCCTGGACTCCATATTTACTGATGTAATCCTTTCTTTCCATTCTGAAACAGTTATATGAATAAGTACAAGCTTGAAAATCCCTAAAGTGGGATTCCCATTATTGCAATAAGTGCACAGTGACCATTAAATGGAAATAGAGTTAAATTCCTTTGACTTGCAGAGCAAGCCTTAGCAACTTCAGCTGGGGAAACAGAGATTTTTGCCTGTGTCTGATCTAAAGTTTGGATAGGCATCTAAGTGTTCAGAGGTTTGGTTGCCACAGGGCTTTAGATATGCTGCAATATGTTTTTTAGTGCAACACTGAAAATGCCTGAGGAATTAACTGAAATGAAAACAGAAACGCACTGCTCCTGTGTGAAACATGGCTGCCTTTTTCTTAGCAATCCTTAAATCCCAAGCTTTTTGTTACTGACACAAGTCAGGAGTAATAAACTTGAATTATATAAAAGATATGACAGGTAATTATCCTCAGAGATACTCTCTAAAAAAGCTATTTTAATGTATTGTACTATAATGTACCTCGCACACCTCTTCCATAAAATGTAACCTCTATTATGCATTTCCAAAGAGTAGGAAGTGTGCTTATTCTAAGCTCAGGTTTTTCATGTGCTCTCACCTCTTAAAAAAGAAAGAAATAAAAAAAATTTAAAAAATTTAAAAGCACTACAAGTAACAACCAGCCTTTGGTCTATGATTTTCTGGGCTGTTGCTAAACACACAGTGATTTTTTTTTGGTACTTTTAGAAGGTTTGCTTTCTGTAAAAATAACTGTAATGTTACTTTTGAGATCAGTGTGCTGAATTAAGAATAACTCAAGCATTAAAGGCTGGAAAAAAGTACACTTGGGTTAAGACATAATGATGTTTATTGCTAACCTGCTTTACAGCTTTTTGAAGTGATGTTCTGAAGAATACTTTGTTTCATGTTCAACCAGAATTTTGCATGTCATAGTAAATACAGCTGCCTTTGCTTAAATGATATTAAATTAACCTGTTATGTTTCTTTTTATATTTAACAGATGGGGTCTGACTCCATCTTATCTTTCTCTGAACATCTGACAAACTGCCTTCAAAAGCTGAGATGCTGTCCCTAAGCTGCAGCATTTTATGGTGGCCATCTGAAGCCATGGTAGTTCAAGGATGGTGCAGAGGGAAATACAGATGTTTCAGAAAACCCCTCATGAACACAACCTCTGGCTTTTCTGCAGGCCTTGTGCCAAGTGTCCAGTGGCTTATCACAATATTGGAATAGTTTTGGACATTTCATAATCTGTCAGAGCCTGTAAAATCCAATGCTCAGACTGATAAGTTTGTCTTGAAGGTGGCAACGCTGTATTGTTCTGCATTGAGGTGAAAAACTGTCCTGTCCTACTCTTCTGGTTATATCAAGGAATTTCCAGTAACAAATCCTTACGGAAATAAATCCACCACTGAGGCACACAGGAAGGAGCATTATTTAAATCTCTTTGACCTGTTCTCTGTGTAACAGTACAAGTCTTTAGATGGGTGAGCAGCCTTAAATACTAAGGTTGTAATTATCTCCAATTCATCTGACAAAAATAATGACCCTTTCTAATGTTTTGTTTTTAACTGATGGAACATGAAATAGATTCGTGTTGTTTTCAACAAGTTTCTGGTTTTGTTTTATATTTATTTCTCAATACTGCTTGTTTTTTCCATGTATGATAGAGCAGACTGAAGGGGCAATGTGATCAGTTTCACAGCACATCAGCATCATTTTCCAGTACAGTTAAATTTATTACACTGTGGTCCTATGAAATGGTTTGACATGCTTTCAACTAGCTGAGTAACAATTTGATGGGATGTGAAAACCACAGGAGTCAGGAAGAAGTCTGTAAGTGGGCCTTATCTGTCCTGCTTCACTGACAGGGTTTCAAGGGGAATTAAATACAACACATTTAGGAACTTTATACAAGAAATGACCTGGGCTGAGCTTCACATGGGAGTAGAGACTTCAGTTCTGGATGCCAAGGTCTATGTTAGACTTGTGCTTGTCATTTTGGTAGTCTGCTGAATGTGGAAGAAACCACAAGGAATCCTTCACTAAAGGGGAAAATGGGGATGCCTTAAGTCTCTGAACCAAAAAAAAAAAAAAAAAAAGAAAAAAAAAAAAAAGAAAAAAAAAAAAAAGAAAAAAAGGATCTACCTCTTCTGTTTTGTGAGGCAAACAATCTCAGATTTAAATTTAATTCATGCTGACAGAGAAACCAACAGCAGGAACTGGAGACAGTAATTGTTGGATTATCCATTAGGATAGTCACAGTGTGTAACTTTGTAGGGATGCCCCATGATGAACAGTGATTAGATTTATTCTCTAAGTGCTCACCTTGTACAGTAGCTGGAGCAATTGGCTATGCCCATGCTCTGGTTGCTTTTCATTTTGCTTATTTCAAAATGTACAGCAACACTTGTATGGTGACTGAAATTAGAGTAGGGCTACTTATTCAGAACCACCACTTCACTATCAACTAATCAGCACTCTGTTCTCTGATGCAAAATACATTTTAAATAAATAATAATCTTTCAGCTGAGAGCTCCCTGTAAAGTATCTTACATTAATGAAATTATAAATAGGAAGTACCAGTTCTATGCCAGTTCTAACAGCACAGAAAAGAACACAATGTGAAAGAAAACGCACCAGGTTTTTGTCACCCAATTTTGTTGTTTATAAAGCAAGTGTTTGTCAGAAAGATAATTCTGATTTCATAGTTCTTCAACTTAAATGCAACAGTCATTTAAGCCTTTAGTATTATTTAATCACACACCCAGTAAAGTATATGAAGGCACACACCCATGGTGGCAAAAGATGTATGGTTGACCTATTTTCTTGCTGTGGTGACTGCATTGAATACAATACATTTTTTGCATGTGCAATTCTGAAAGTGTCACCCATATCTCTTCTTTAAAATGCACCTGTTAGTGAAGAACTAGTTCATTTGAAAATAGTAAAAAAAAAAGATGGTTTCAGTTTTCTGAAAAAAATTTAGTTTAGTTTAGTAATTAAAATAAAAACCTAGCAATAGCAGGAAAGGACACTGATTTAAAATACTATTCTTACAATTATCTTACTTGTTTGAAAAACAGTTAACACGTGTTATAGTTAGTAGCTAAACTACAATTTAGCATCAATTTCCAGAGTTTGATTCCAAGTTATTCTTCATTCTGTTTTTTAAGTAATGTGTCTGAAGTTACTTCTGATATGTATTCTTTCTTGGGTAATCTTTCCAAAGGATATGAGTCACTTCTCTGTTATTTGTAAAGAATATGGAAAAAGTAAAACATTATTATTTGGGGGGCATTTGGAACTAGATGTTAAAAAATAGGTGGGATGCTGATCATTGTGAGTCATTTCTTGGGAAGAAAGAAAGAACAAACACTAACTGGTGACCTACTGCTATGAAAGCCAAGGACTTACTGCTGACTCAAGAAGTAGAATACAAAGGAGATCTTGCAGCAGGATTAAAGTGAAAAGAAATAACAAGTTAGAATGAGCTGCCTGTATTGATTTCTTCTTTGTTTGTTTAAACAGTCTTTTAGTTTAAACACCCAACTAGAGCTATATCCTGCAAATAGTTGCTATAATATTTACAACTTCAGAGTTTACGTGCAGGTAGGTAATGAAGTGCAAGACTGAACTCCACAGCACTGAGGTAGCTACACCAGTAACTCCCAGTGCAACCCCTACTGATCCTCAGTCTTTCACCAGTCATGGTTGGAAAAAATATTTGCATAAACAAAACTGGTGCAACATAAATACTTTGTAACACTTTTGCATTCAGATCAACTAATTGAAAAAACCGCTGTTTTGAAAGTGACTTCATCTTGTTAAAGGGACTTTTTCTGCCTTATTTATACCAATCAGGCAGCTGCACTGGGAACTACCCAGTTACTTATATATGTAACTACACAAACTACCTGCAAAGCAAACACAACAAAAAAGACATTTAATAGCTTGAGCCAATTCAAGTCGTGCCTGCTACTCTTCTCCGCCTTTTATCCCCTTGCAGTACAAAAGAGATATTTTGTATTTAGCACACGCACTTGAGCAACTCAGTAGTGATCCAGTTCAGAGTGCTAATTGAAAATTAGTTTTAAACACAGATTTCAGTACTGGTACAGTGTTGGGGATGAGCAGGTTAAGATTCTCAGGAACATTACAGTATGTATTCATGTTTGGAAAAGGTGCTGTGAAACTTAGGTCTGAATGGAGATGTTCATGGAGAAGCAATTATAAAATGTGTTCTGTCATTATAAATAAAGTTTTTCAAAGACTTGCAATAAATATTTAAAAATCATAGTCTTACTAATGCTAATAAAACTAGAACCTGCTCTGTGATCTTTGTATGAGTTTATTAATTGTTACTTCTAAGTAAACCTGAAGCACTGTTAACAGCTCGGATGCCATGAATTTCAAAAAGTCAGTAGCAAGTAAAATGCTACATTAAAATGTTTGCACTTTACCAAAACAGTTGTGGATATTTATGCAAATCATATTTTAAGCATAGATGTTTAACAATCCAACAGTCCACTATAGAATGTTAGGGTAGGGATGCAAATGGAACTGTTTGTCTCACTGGTGTTTCTGGTGTCAGTCAGTGGGCCCAGATGGCCACTTCAAATCCTTAGAAAAGCTACCTTTGCAGCTATGGATTTGAAAACCATGTTCAAGGCTCAGCTCTGGAACACCTGATCTCCATCCAATAAACCCCTGGGTAGTCTTAGGTACTGGAGGAGATGGAAGCACCTAAAATAAGAGTAACATGTAAAATTAAATTATTATAAGTTTTTTTTAAATTGTAGTATCAGTCATGCAACATCCTGTTTTATGCTGTACTGTGTGGATGGAAAAGAGAACTTATGAAAAATATTGTTTTTAAATGCAATCTGATTAATTAATACCCTGCACATATACTGACACTAATAAAAGCAAAAAAGAACCAAGAAAGAAAGCTCAGTTGCATGCAGGTCTGATTTATAGTACAGGATAGTTGATAAAAGTCACTTGAATAATTTAGTTCCTACTCTATAGCAAGGAAAAAAAGAAGTAAAATGTTCAAATTATAATGAAGTAACTTACTTTGATTTACCACCGTTTTTTAAAAAAATCTTTTACTTCCCTAATTGGTATGTAAAACAGGAAATAAAATAGTAAAGGTGTTGTTTAGTAGTGTATGTTTGTTTTGTTTTGTTTTTTCTTTAAGTTTTTCTTAATAACTTTCTAAGGGCTTTGGTGTCTTAGCATTATTAGAAGACTTTGGTCTTTATCTTTAGCTTTTTTCCTTACAGAATAATAATAATCCTTCAAACAAGTTAACTAAACAGGAGAAATAGCATTTTATACTTGCTGTTACATATTTGGTGGCAATCCAGCTATGGAATAATGGTTGTGTTGCCAAATGCTAAAGATATTACTGACCAAGCTGGCTTTTGCATCAAGAGCTACTTACTCATTCCACTTTCTTTCTACTTGAAAAGATGGGTAAGCATCAAGTTAAACTGCAACTAATCTAGCTAAAAAGCAAACAAAACAAAAGCCAACAGCCTCTGTTCAGTGACTGCTGTGCTTACTTTGGCTGAATCATCTCAATTGGGCACGTTGTATCATTTTAGCATCTGGGGACTTAGCAGAGAAACACACAGCAAGAGAACAATGTTTCAGTTCTCTTGCCAGAGTTGCTTCACTTTGTTCTTTGGCCAAGATTAGAAAATGTTTATGATACTTAGGTGGAGCAGTTCCTCAAAAAAGATAATTTTTATGGCCAGAAGTGCCACCCACTGAGCAGGATAATGAAGGAAATCATGTCACACTTGCAATCTGGGGGAAGGGACTATGAAGAAGCAATTCTTAATCTAACCTACAGACAAGAACAGATAGGAGGACTGTTGCCACGAAGGTAAATCTGCAGAAAGACTGAACATAGTTCTGAATAAGGATTTAAAAAACTTCACTCTGAATACATAAATGGTGACCTAAATCACAACTAACCCTTATCTTCCTTAGCAAATAAGGATTCTGAGGTGAAATTGAAACTATGAATCCAGTTTCAGTATGCACAAGGCTATGCATTCTACTTTTGCAGCTAATAACAGAGTGATTTGTTAACTCAAATACACCCTGACTGTACTGAAGCAGAAGTAAAATTGAGACAAAACTGAAGAACACATTGTACTAAAGGCAGAAATGCTGCCATTTAATTGCTCTGCCACACTCAGCACTAGCTCTTCATTTTTGTTTCCATTTAATCTCAGGTTTTACTGCTTCCCCACCTTACCTTCCCACCGTTGGAATCCTTTGAAATAAAGCTAATTCAGCAAGTAGGAATTTCCCATCTCTTGTTTCCTTAATCTTCTCTAAATGGACTAAAATATTCCTTTTCATTAGCATCTTCTCCTTCCCCTCTTATATGTTCTTCTCCCAATGTCACTGATTCAGCTGCCTGTATAGTTACCCTGCCACTGGTGATTCTGACACTGTATATTTATAAATCAAACCATCAGTCACATTTGTCTCTCACTTCCAGGTGTTTGACAACTTTTAGAATTTGAATATATGAATATAAATATATAATATACAACTGAATATTACAAACTCGCTCACTAAAACTCCTGTTCTGTTTGTGCCACTGAAGAGGACAGGGGCATTGTCTGCCAAAAAGAAGACTGTTAAATAAAGCTAGAAAAATGACTGCATCTTAACCAATAGTTAACACTGAGAGTTAAGATTATGGTAGAATTAAGACATGTATATGAATATTTGAGCAATAAATGGTCAGCAGTCATAAATAGCTCTGTGAGCACTCCTCTGTATTAAGCTGTAGAGCTGACTGTTCTGTTACAAGATGTCACAGAGGAGTGCATGGAAGAGCTTCTTTACAGAAAGATGATTATGTACAGTGAAAGCTCTGTGAACCAACAGCCATATCCAAAGAGCAATTCCTTGTCTTAAATGAATGCTCCTAAAGCATTGCTCAGGTTGCAAATGCAATTTACTTTGACCTTTAGTTGAAGGCCCACCTGTACGACACAACTGATTTTTAGAACTTGTGTGGTTTCTTAAGACAGATATTGCTGTATTGCAATTTTAAAAGCTAATTTTCTAACCTTAATGTATTTTTCCACAGGTGACACAGATCGAAACCGCAGATGTTCTGGGAGCTCTATCTTGGGCCTTGTGCTTTCTTTCTTTTCATCTTTAAATAACTAAAACCAAAATATCAACATTAAAAATTGGCCTCTATCTTTTGGAATATATTGTAATATCTGATATCTATACCATTCCCCTCATTGTTGCATCTGAACTCCTTGTTCTTTCCATCTAAATCAGGACTACTTAGTATAGAGTTTTGCAAATTACTGTAATGCACTTTTTTGGTTTCAGAAAGTGATGTAGTTCAGAATTTCAGATGAAAGGCTAAATATTGCTGAGTGATTCTGACTCTCTATATTGCTGGTTGAAAAAGGGCTAGAAATATATTTTATATGACCACAGAACAAAGACTAATTAATTCTACAAGTTAGTACTGTGTGAAGGTGGTATACATGACAGACTGCAGTTATCAAGGATGGATGTAGAAGTCTAGAGGACCAAAATTTTCAAAGGTGCTAATTTGCATTAACTACAGAAAAAAAAAAAAAAAGAAAAAAAAAAAAAAGAAAAAAAAAAAATCTAGAACAGACTAAGTATTTCTAATCCTATGGAAAGTACATTTATAACTATTCAGGGGCCGCATCAACCCTGTTCTTTAGCACCACAATGCTGTGATTCCAAAGGTAACATTATGTGCTACTATATACTAATATCTAAACATTACTGGGAATAGACATCTCTCCAAATATTTTCATTTGTTGTAAATTCCCCCACTGAAATTTTAATTAGCTAGAACCTTTTCCCCTTGATTTTTAAACTACCATATGGATAGACAAAGGGGAAATATTTTCCTGTCAGTGTGCATCTAGTACTTGTTAACACTGTTGGGAATCATGTTTCTCAAGAGAAATATATCAGAATATGCACAGCATATAAATTACCACTTGCAATGTTTTATTCAGAGGAAAACAGAGACTATGAACCCATCTTAAAAGGAGTACACTTGTTACCTTGGAACCTGACTTAGTAAAGCATACTCTATACTATTGAAGTCTTTTGACCTCTTCATATTTTGTGTCCAGATAAATTTGTGTACATGTAAATTTCATGTTTTGCTTCTATGCCTTTAAACGTTACCTCCTCAGGACGTCCTTTCAAGAAGCCCCATTTTTGATACCACATTCTTGCAACTTCTCGCTCATTTTCAACGTTTTTTTTCCTAAAACAGAGAACATTTGACTTTGAAACACTTATTAAACACCCCTCACACACACACACAATGCAAAGCCAACCACTAATGTCACAAAGCAATACATTCTAGAACAAATCTTTAGACTTTTACCTCAAAACAGTAACTATGTATTTACAAGCTAACAGTTGTGTCTCTGAGGTAACAGGGAAATAATTTCCATAGGTCTGAAACGGAGCAGTCGGTGCGAATGCATCTCCCTGCAAATTACGTTAGGAACTGGAAGAGGGCAAATTTGCTGACACATTTTTTAGAAGAAACACTCAAAAGCAAGCACTTGCGTCCTTTTGTACATATTTTAATTTCCTATGGAATGATGAAACGGCCCCAGCTCTGCCCCGGGCCTGCTGCTCTTTCCTCACCCGGGGAGGGAGGATGGAGGGGAACAGAGGAGCAGCCCGGGTCTGTCACAGCTGCGCTCGGCCACCGGTTCTGTCACAGCTGCGCACGGCCACCCCGGGGCTCTGCCACCTGAGGGTATTTAAAACCCCAGGCTACCTACAGGCAGCTGGATGAGCACACACACGTGAAGTGAATATACGAACATATTCCTTCAGCCTCCCCCCTCCTAAAAGCGGAGCTAAAGGGGGAGAGGGAAGGAAAGAGGCACTAGAGGAGCCTTGCGGCTGGGGCTGTTACCAGCAGTTATCCCGTGCTACGAAGTTGCAGGCCTCCGCCATGTTCCCCGGCGGGACCTATGGCCGGCCCGGGGCCCTCAGGACCTGGGCGTTGCTGGGCGATGCAGAGGGGACGGCCGCCACAAAATGGCAGGAAGGGCCCTGCCAACGTTCGCCTGCGCGACATGGGGCGAGGGTGGGCTCCGTCCCCTCTGCTTTGTGTCTGCTGCTCCTGTCCCCTGGTGAGTGACCCTCCCGGGGTGGTACTGTAATGGTGTTTCTCAGGTGAAAGGCTGAAAATCCGGTGTTTGCCATAGCGCCCTCAGGAACCCAGGGAAAGCGTGCTTGATGTTAGTAATTGTTTGTGGAGTGACTTGAAGCATTTGGGTTTTTAAGATGTTGTTCAGGAGGAAAACATGTTTGGATTAAGCTGATGAAAAGCTGTTACCTTGCTTGAGAAGTTAGACATATTTTTGGGAAAAAGGTGTTGTCTAAACTCTGATTAGTGCGGCTCACCTTAGCAGAAAATGAATTTGACACTTTTCTGGGTACGGAGCTGCTAAGGGTCTGTTCTACACCTGGACAAGGGAATTCTTCAGTAGCCAAAAACCTGCAGTATTTTTAGTTGTTTATAACGGATATGAATAAGGCTTACAGGATGCTGGTTTTTTGGGTTTTTTTTTTGTTTTTAATTTTTATAAGAAGCATCTTATTAGTGTCCTAAGTTCAGACTGTATGTGTTATTATGGCTGTTTGCCCGTGTTTCTAGTTTTTTAACCTTCTGTCTCCAATTCTTTGGTCCTCTTGATACACAACAATTAGCTTTTTGTAATTGTAGTGAGAAATAACATTGGTCTTGTAACACAATGTCTTTCTGATCTTTTTCTGTGATAGATAGTGTTCTTTAAGAACTCCGTGCTAATATTAGGAGTTCTGAGAAAAACCTCAACATTCTTTATGGTTTACATGTGAGAACCCAAAAAAGTATTTACAGCTTGTAAAAAGTTCACTGTGTTCCAATACATTAATATTTTTGGCTCTCCATCAATTTTTTTTTCGTAATTTTATTTTCTTGCAGTTGCTTTATGAAACATTTCAACAATGACCGTAGCCAACTGGCTCTTTGCCCTTTATAGGTTTAAATAGCTCCTTGACTCTTTTTGTCTGGAAATTGGGTTGTGGAAACATGCTGTAAATGGTTAATATGACTTTTTCACACTGTTGGACAGTTATTATCCTTATAAAATAAATGCAGAAAGGTTTTGACCTAAGCCGAGTGGTTTATAGGTAGTGTGTTTGAATACTTAATTGCTGCCTTTTTATTTGTTCTGCATTGGTACAGCAGAGGATATATAAGGCTTTAAATATTTGACTATGAGAAGACTGTATATACATTTATTAGTCACTTTAGAGGTACTAAGGACCGCTATTTTAGTAAGAAGAGAAAAATCTCCTTCTGTAGTCCTAAAATAGCAATTAATACTGTTCTTCTGGGTCTCTAAAATCATTAAACTTTCACCAAATAGAATATTTCACTTACGTGCTGTTTCTTGATTTTCTAATTGATAATTAGACTGGCAATTAAATCAGCTGGGCCTCCTATCACACCCATCAATGCTTACTCATTGTCCTACTTAATTAACTCCTGCTGCTTAGTCACATTTATCTCAGGAGTCCTCTTATTACGGCCTTGATGCAGTCTGTGAAAAAAGTAATTTGTTACTGAAAACAATCAATTTCATAGTTTACTATGCGTCAGTATTTAAACTGCAATAGCACTTGTTAAGAGAGAATGAAACTTTTAATACTAGCATTGTAAAAATGGGCTTATAATATTCAGTCTTTCTCTTTTTTTTTGTACTTAATTGTTTTTCAGATGAGGGGATGTTGTAAATGAGAAGTTATTAGGCTCTTCTGAGCACAAGGCCATATTAGGCTTGCACTTTTAATGAGTTAACTATACTGAAAGATGTAGGGATACAGGTCCATTGAGATTAAAAAGTAATTTGCTGAAAGTCTGGATCTTGCACTGTATCCAGCACCATTTGCCACCACACGACAAATGCTGAAGTAGATATTACAAAACTCAACATATATCTAAGTAGAATCCAGTATAAATACTTGGTGCTTCTGAGCAACATTCAGATCTTTTAAGATGGGCCAAATTCAAACTTGGATATGGCCATAAATGTGGAGATGCCAATGCTTCCAATCAGGAAATACCCAATTCAGGTGCTCTGTAGTGTTGCTTTTGATCAAGTGGCCATTCTCGGAGAACTTAAATCTGTTCTAGATTTTCCAACCTATCTAACTTGAGAGCTGCAAATTAGTATCTTGAATTTCAGATATCCTTCCAACTGCATAAGACATCACCCTATCATTGGAGAAATAGTTTCAGTCTTGGTTTTTTGTTTTTTTTCTAACAGACCCTGTACTCACTTCTCCCAGCAGGCTATTGCTATAAATTAAAACTAACCAAGTGGAAAACAAAGTGCTTAAACTCAAATGAAGTTTTCTGTGTAGCTGTACAGATGCTTCAAACAGCAAATGATGGGGAAATGCATGAGGGTTTGGAGAAGGGTAGTACTGGATGATAATGGTAAGTATGAGTTTTTACAAAGCTACAAACTTAGGATGCTGTGTTGACACAAACATAGGTACTACAGCTCTGCAAAATAGGTTAGGGAACCAGTCTGGCTTAAATAGACTGCAGAAAGTGAAAGATCTCTTCTTTAATCTGTTTCACAGAACACAAGAGCTTGTGCTTCTGCAATCAAGGCACCAGACAGAATGGAGACAGGAAAAGGTGATGTGTGAGCTGAAATGAACAGCCCAGGGTAGGTGGATATCTTAAACCTCTACTGCTGCTAAAGACTTTGTATTATGTAATGATGGCTTTGTTAATGCCACTCATGGTCTTCAATATTTGAGTTGAGTTCCAGAAATCAATACTTGGTTTCTGGAAATCTTATATGTCTACCCTGATATGAAAACGCTAAGGCTTTTTATATTGCTTGTTTATGAGAAAAGTGTCCAAATTGGCACACAATAGCTTTCTTTGTGATAATCTTAAATGTCATTAAAGGTACAAACCTGTTCTCCTTTGGGCTTTAAGTAGGTATGGTAAACACTCCTGAGAGAAGGCAACAATGGAAAGGAAAAAGTATCACTGTATTTCACCTTTTAATCTGAAAGTTTCCAGTTTGAGAAACATTTGTTGCTAAAAGAAGCTTCCAATTGTGTACTTGTTTTCTGAACTCTTTTGAAAGAAAGTAGCAACCGTAAAGATCTGATGTAATAAAAATACTTTCCTATGAAGAGAAGGGCTTTATAAATAGTAATTCTTTTTTCAAGAGCTATAGCACAGGGGACCATGTGACTTCTATTACATTGTGTCCTGCTGGGGTAGATGTTTGTAAACGCTAATTTCTGAGAAGTTCAGAAAGTGTAATGGACTGCATGTGCTTTGAATAGCACATGTTGGTGATTTGGGGAATTGTCCCAGAGCTGAGTTGCTAAGGGTTGTGGGACCAGTAAGTCCCATATTTCCTGTTGTGCTATTGGTGGGTGTCTGTCAGCTGTAGAGGCAACTGACAGTGCTCTGACAAGTCTGGAAATGGAGGGAAAAGTAGAGAAAATGCTCTGCATTGATGGGAGGTAATAGCAGTAAGGGAGAGGAGAATACTCATGTCCCTAAGGAAACCCACACTGGTGTGTACCAGTCCATATTCTCTGGATTTGCTTCTGAAGGGCCTGCACTTCACACTCTAAGCAGTTCCACCTTCACATCAAAAAACTTGAAAAGCAGCTTCTTTATTTACTTCTAGCTAGACTGAACTTGCTTTTCCTTTTAAAATGTCTGCAATATCAAAACCTTGGAAAATGAAGCTGTTTGCTGAGGTGCTTGTATATCCATTTGTGTATCTATGCTTATGCTCTTGCATTGAAAATATTTATTAAAAAGCACTAATTATTGTTGTCAGTTCTGTGCTTGCTGCCCCATGGTTTGCAAGGTGGAAGCCTAGTAGAGGAGACTGTAAACATCAGTGCCTTTTGCTAAAGTTTCTAAATAATATTTCAGATGTGGGCAGCCTGTATAGTAAACTGCTTTATGACTACTGTGATTTAAGTAAACGGAGTCCCATTGACACTATAGATGCTGGCTTCTTTCCAAAAAAAACCTGCTACAGTCTATCACATCAAGAATATGTTAATTGGAGTTCCTGAACTTCTGTTTATAAAAGGAATCCAAGGGCCTGGTTAGATCCATTATGTGTTGTGGCAAAATTCAGAACTGTCATCTTACTGTGGCTGTAATTACCCAGTGACTTTTGAACTGTGAGTGGCATGTCTGTTTTCCCCCCAAAAAGATGTTTTCTTTTCTCTCCATAAAATGGCATTTACATCTACAGTTCTATGCAGATTTCTGTGCTTGAAAGTCATGACCAATTATCATTTAATTCAATGATACCATTTGATTATTCCTAGAGTTTTATTTGTTCTGAGCAGATTAATTGCTTTTTGTTCCAACTAAGAATTTTCATGAGAATTCTATCCATCAGGCATCATGTAAACACTTAGATTTGTATTGTACCTGGTTAAATAAGTATACATGCCCTCCAAATAAAATTATTTCTGGTAGTGACATGCAGGGCTTTGTCACATTCACATTGGAGGCTATGTTTGCATTAAAACTTTTCATTAATGAGCACTGTCTCTGAGTACCTAGGCACAATATTAATTAAAGGTGAAGGAAAAAGACACAGTTCTGAATTTTTTTGTCTTGTATAAATGAAAGGAGTCTCTGCATGGTCTTAAAGTATTTCTTGTTTCAGTGCATGTTTCCAGTCAGAAAGTTGCCTTTTCCTTTTGCATGGAAGGCAGGGGGTTGAGGACATTTTAATAGCTTTCATATTATACTCTGCAGATATATTATTGCAGCATAATACTTTCTTTGCATGAGAATTTCTTAAATGATTCAGAATGGATTGAAAAATGTATTTCGAGTTTTAATTTTATGCACAGAACATTAATGAGCAGTGCCCCTTAGAGATTTGCTGTCCATTTAACATATTCACAATAACCTCAACACAGATGTTATTCCATCTAAATCCTTTTAGAGGGAAGAAACTAGTGATTTTTCCTTGGAGAATGTCAGAAAATGTTATTGTTGAAATTACATTTTGATCCTAGAATGTTATGTAAAATATCATAGCTAGGAAGAATAAGTAGCACATTGTTTCTGAGGTAAAATGAATGTGAAATTTTTCTGAGCCTCCTGTAAACTTTAAAACAAGTGAACAATTTTTTTAGTCCCATGCATTTTTTTCCTCCCTTGAGGGGGATTGTAGGCAATGACAGATATCAGCATCTAATTGTATTCTAATTTAAGAGGGTATTTGTTGTTAATTCAGACTTCTCTATTTGCAGCTGAATTGTGCTGGAGTTTTTGAGATAAAATTCCCCGGGCCTTCTCTGAGCAAGTGCATAAAAATACTTGATAGAAATTGCATACTTATTGTAAGAGGTGTGTTTTTGTTGTTTTTTTTCCCCCTGAAAATACGTAAAATTAGTCTTTCTGTTTTGTATTCTGTGAGATGACTTTTTTTTTTTTTTCTGCTTGGTGCACTCATGTTGTACTCAGCTTGCTTTTATATTTATTTTAAAATATCTTTTTGTGTGTGTGTGTTAAACCAGTCTTACCTGAGCACAGCTTTGATACTGAAGTTATGTTGATGCTGTGAAAGTGCTAAGGTTGTAAATACACAGTAAATATTGCTCAATAATGGAGAAACTCCTATTCCACTTAATTTTAAGGTTGATCTTCAGTGGAGAAGCTGTAACTATTGCCCTCCACAGACCCCAGCTATAAGTAGTGCACAGGTGATAGAGCAGAATTAGTGAAGTGTTGCATGACTCAAAGCAATAATTCTACAATTTTCCTGGCATAAATAAGTGAATAATACTTATAGTTGTTGCCAGTGGAGTACATAGTGAATTATCAGTTCTAATCAAAGACAGATGGTATAGAATAAGTACACAAAATGGCAGGGGATGATGACTTGCTGGAACTTCAGAATAGTGCAGTGGAATATCTTTTATGAAAATGTATTTATTTTGCAAAAGCAGATAAGTTCATTTTTCCGCTTTGATATTGGGAATTGTAAGGGGGAAATGACTGCTAATAGAGTCATAAAATAACTGCAAAAAAAGAAAGGCAGATAAAATTTTCAAACAACTCCTGGTTTTAAATAAAGCCTGTTATATAAAGTAAAAAAATGGATCAGAATCCTATTCCAATGTAAAGGTAATTTATATAATCGTACCACTAAATTTTTCAAATTGCTAATGCGTATTCTGTTTGAATGTGTAAATGTAAAATTTTGACATGTATTTAAATATTAATAGGAACTTGGTCTAGATAGGCAAATATAAAAATATTCTTTTGCATTTTTAAAGAACAAGGAACATAATTTGCCTACTGTTGTAGCAGATTGGTATAAGTGTGTATTAATAACAGTAATGACCACTAGCTTTGGGCTTGTACCATTGTGGCTGATAAATTTGCCTCTACTTGTCAGAATTCAGAATCCCATTCTCTTGTTTACATGCATTTTTGTCTGGTTGAGATTTATATGTCTCCAATGGGAGTGAAGTACTTGGAACTTGTGGATATATAGTAAATATTTCTGGACAAATACTAAGTCCCACTCTTTAAATGTTTTTTTAGCAAATAAATTGATAGAAATTCCCAGAATTCCTTAAATTCTTTCTTTTAAGACTGGGGAATAATAAAAAAAAAAAAAAAAAAAAAAAAACACCCAAACAAAAAAATCCCCCCAGAAGCATCATTAAAATGCACTTCTTTATTTGTTATAGGAACTAAAAATTGTATAGATTTGATAGACTAATTGATACCAATTTCTTTACCAAAAAGTCATTGAGCCTATTGTATTAAATTCAAACACTTTCATTCTAGCTTCTAAATCTATAAAGCATCATTTTATCAAAGTGCTTATTATCTTCAGTGTTTTAACAGTTTGGATTTAGGAAGCCAGTTGTATGCACTGCTTTTATTTTACTCACATAGCCTCATGCAGGTTCAGTCTGATATAGAAGGTTCAGACATAAGCATCAGCACCATAATGACATCTGCAATCCATAATGAGAGAATCTTTGTCCTGGGGAGGGTATCTCTGAGACCACTCCACTTGGGTTACCTTGGTTTATGTAGGGTAAGCAGCCTTTTGGCATTTAGTTAACATTTTCAGGCAGCAAACTAAGAAACTAAGGCAAAATTTAATATTACATGTTCCTGTCTGTGGAACTGCCTGTGATAGATGTTTTATTCTGTGGAATTAAAATGTTGTAATCTATTGGCTAAGTTTCAGATGTAACCTCCAGAGGGCCTCTGAACTGCTAAAAAGAGACCATGAAACCAAATTAATCAGCTTGTGTTTAATACAGGAATAGGAATTGCCTGTACTCTTCTGTCTTCACTGGTTCCTCACCAGATCCTGAACCAGAGTGTGGCTTCAAGAAGGAAAGCTGCTCTCTGGTTTAAGTATATCTTAACCACTTCTCTTGTGCTCATGGGATTTTTATTAAATAAATATGAATTTTACAGTATCTGTACTTAAGAAATAAATACTTTCTTTTTCTCTCCACTATTAAACTTTCTGTATTCTTTTGGTTTGGGTGCAGATCATAATTTGAGCAGTTTAAACAAGGGCAAAGGTTTTCCCCATATTGATCATTTATGTATTTTCTCTCGGGTCTGGCAGGCTTAGTTTATATTCCCCAAAGAAAACATGTTAAGTAAAACTGTATTTAAGTTCACTTGAAAAAGAGTCATTTATCCCTGTGCTGTGAGTCCTTGCCTCAGAGAAGGCAAATGTTATGCTGAGAAGGGTTGGGAAAGGTGATTTCTTCTGCACCTAAGGAAAATATTTTTACCATGAGGGAAAACATTGAAGGCATTTTCACACAGGTAGCCACAACTTTAGAAGCTCTGCACTGTCAGCTTCATGAATTATTTTGTTTTCCCTGAAACCATTATGTTTGTCTGAATCTCTCTGCTACTAAACTTGAAGGGATCCAACTGCTTCTAATATATGGATAGGTACTGAAGGCAAGAGATGCTTGCAGAAATAATTTCTTCACTTACTACTTTTAAGCCCTACTGTTTAGAAAAAGTTCAGTCTTCTGGGAAGATGTTTCCTCAGAAAGCACGTTGACTTTCTTTATCACAGTAATGAAAAGGCTCTTTCTAGCTCAGTGAAAATCATGTACATTATGCTGCTGTGTTTCTGCATTGTGCAAAGTAGTGAGGGATTTCAGCAGTTCCTCTGAGCTCTTGCCTTGCTGCTGATAAAATGTGTAGACTGGTCTGCAATCATCTATGGAATCCTGCTCTGTAAAGGATGCTTCTCTCTTTTTAAAAAATTTTCTCAGTATCTGGAAGGATCTTAAGATAAACCCCTGCCTGGAGAATGAAATTCTGTTTCTCTGTAGAATACAAGGAGAAAGAAATACATGGAGCAGCAAGCTGGTTCTTTTGGGTTTTTTTTTTTTTGTTGCTTTGGGATGTTATGGAATTTAAAATATTTACACTGTCATACTTGGAAAAGACAGCCAACTTAGGCATACTTTCTTGCATTCAAAAGCCACAATATTTAGACATATGCTCTATAGGTAATGTTGCCATAGTGAAGGATGGTTGTACAGCAACTGTAGTAGGAAAAATAATGCATAAGTCAATTTAGTATTGATACTGGAAGAATATAGCATGTTGGTATTGAATTTGAATTTTGCTGCTTTTATTTATCCTGAAAGTAAAGTTACTTTTTCTGCACAACCTTGGAAAAATGTGCCTTCTCACCCATCATTGCATTCATGGTTTAGCAGCTTTCTTTCATTGGATTTTTTGCTCCTTACATAAACTGCACCTTTAAATGTAACCTGAATAGGTTCTTTCCTGTAAGGAAAAATGAGTGTTTAACCAGGTGCTGTAGGAAGATATATGCAATAGAAAGGCAAATGCTGAAGCATCTTAATGTAGATAGAAACTTTTTAATAGATCTTTGACTAACCCAGGTTATGACATATAATTTAATACATGTACCCCAGTTCAATGAAAATCTTTCAGTAGTGTGTTAAATAGTACCCACTTGTACAGGCTTCCTCATTAAAGTAATTATGGGGGAGGGGTGAATTGTAAGAACAGAAAGAAAGTTTACTCTTCCTCTTTATAGTGAAAACAAATGTGTTTTTCTCCAGAATCTGCCAAGCCTGTGTTTTAATGATTTAACAGATGGAATTGGCACATGTGAACCTGGAAGATGCATCTGTCTGATTTTTCCAGTCTGGGGATTTTTTAACTGCATTAATGGCACAGACGATGGTAAAATATCACCTCCCCAGGCTGCTTTGCTCTCCTAACACATAATGTCTTTTAAGGAAAAAAAAAGTGATAGGAGACTGGGGTGAGGAAAAGGCCAGAGAAATGAGGATTTGAAAAGTTTATTTTCTGTCTTCACTGCATTAGTCTTGTAAGCCTTTGAGCTTCATGGGTGTATGATGTGGAAACAAATTCTATGCAGGCAGAATTATCTGTGATCTCAGGGTTCTGTTAATTGCTCTAAATAAGCACCATTTAAACAAGGAGAACAATAACCACTAGTGCTTTGTCCTTTGTAATTTAATTGGATGAGTGTTGCATTTCCAATTTGATTATTTTTTGTTAGTTCTTGCAAAGGTTCTGTGCTTGTATAACTTCACTTTAGGAATCTCATTTAGTCACTGATGCTGTTCATTCAAGCAAGTGTGCAGATGCTTAACTGCTATAACTGGACTGAGGGCCCTAATTTGAATTTCTTTTTTGTAGAGTGGAAAACTTAGCACTCACCAGGGCTTTCTACTGAATCCAATGATATGACTATCTGTGTAAAAATCCTGAAGGTTATTGGTTAAATGTATGGTAGTGCACAGGAGTGGACTAAATTACAGGCTCCTTTTATTTCTGCTTCTCTCTGCTTCTGCAGATATCTCTACAGGAAAGTCTTCTCCTAAGGGAGATAAAGTCCAAGGGCCAGATCAGAACTTAACTTGTGCAAACTGTTCATCTGGTTGCACTGACAATACAGATAAGTGCTTGGTAGGATGTGAAAAGCTGTTTCTAAACAAAAATGTACTGATAAAATGAAATTAATTTATCAGTGGGCTGTGAACTCTCCAGCAATTGGTTTAGTAGCACCATACTTTTTGGTCCACTTCACCTTTACCTTGCTACTGCTGAGGAAGGAGATCTAAAGAGGAACAACTCCGTTAGTGAAATTAGCAGAGATTTTCTGACAAATATGCTGAAAAAAATTGAGATAATGAAAAGGGCAGAAAAACTTGCAAATATAACTGTGCATCAGCAATGAGTGCAGAGTCACATGCTTCACTTGTGTAGAATCAGACAGGCACAGATTTACTAATTGGTCTAATGAGTGATAGTACCTGTGTTTATGAATACAGCATTGCTGATGTTACTAGGTGATTATGGCTAAAAAAACAATATATAGAAATGTACAGGTACATGTTTTTACTCTTCAGAAAATCTATTTGAAGTCACTAGAGATACCCCACCTGGGTATCAACCATCATAGGATTTGCCAGCCTTTAGAGGTGCCAGTTTCATTTGGCAATGCCATCTTAAGTAGCCAGCTTCAAACAAATTTCTAAGTTCTGGTTGAAGTTGTGTGCTTGACACTACTTTTGTTCTTTATCATGTGTAGTAGGAGGGCTTCAAAATGCATTTGCACAGTTATTAAAAAAGTACTTAAGCCAGTGCAGAATCAAGTGCATTTATTTCAGTAGTTTTATTCTGATTCATGTAGCTATAAACAGAAACAGAATGATTCTCTTCCTTTTTAGTGAACTGGAGAACAGCACTAAAACTTTCTTCAGAAGCACTCAAGGTCTGGAAAGTAGGTGCCAATTTTCTGTAAGCCTAGGACACTGAAAATACCATTGTATTAACCATAGCAAATATCATTAGAACTGTCTGATTTCTTAAAATCCTTTTGTATTTTAACAAATGGCTGTAAAAATTTTCTTTACAGTTTTAAGATTTGTTTAATCAGTTCATTGTGTTCTTTCTTCAGAAGAAAATGTGCTGCTGATACCCCTCAGTATGAGTGACATATGGGTCCTAGCTGAAGTGATAGAACGTCCTTTAATTTAGGAAAACAAAAATATGCCTTGGCACTCTGTTCTTCTTTGCTACTATTCCAGCCAAATTCCATTTGCAAGAGTGATGTAGCTTTTTTATCATTGACTATGGTGTCAATTATTTGTCTGGATGAGATTCTTCATGCTTGTGAGGTGCAATCCCTGGTATTTGAATAATGATGAGAAAGGTGACATTTCATTTGCACTCCCCTTCTGTGCCAAAGGTCTTTACAGCTGCAGCTCAAGTCAGCCATAGATTAGAAAAGGGTGGATACACCTGAAAACATGAAAAAACCTTGAGTGAGTTCCTTCCTTTCTTTGTTTTTCTCTTTCAAGTTTTCTGTAGTTATTTTTTCTTTTGAAAATTCTGGAGTGTTTAACATCATCTTTAAACACTCTAAAATCTGTACTAAGGGAGATGCCCTTGAAATGCAGAAATGGAAATGATATACTCTCCAGGATTCAAACCAGTTAATAAACTGGGTTATTCCAAAGTGCTTATATGTGCTTTACTATGTTTCAGAACACATCCACTAAGGCCATCCATTTCAAAACTGAGCCTCCTCTGAACACTATTAGGAATGGACATGGTACTCTTTGGTCTGTCTCATGCTAACTGTTCATCCTTTGCATGTCAGAACACAAAAGTTTCTTCTAGTAGATCAGCTCAAACCTTCTGCTATATAACTGAGATGAATTCCATTCTTCAGAGAAAAGAATTTCTCCATTATTAAGGGATGTTCTTATTAAAAAATATTAACTGCCTTGTGAAAGCAAAGAATGGAATATCCAGTCTAAGAAAGATGGAATTATAAATTGCATAGGAAATAGGTGGCTGTCATCCAACACTTATCTGTATTGTTTGGAACTTATGACCATGGCATATGAACACTGCAAGTTATCTTACTCAAAGCCTTTTATTTCCTAGCAAATAAATGGAAGCCAATACTGAATATAACAAACCAAACGGGGATATTTTATGCATGGCAAACATTTGTAGCTCTGACTATCAGAACTTTGCATATTTCTTTCCTTTACCTGTGTCTTGTATAAGGAGAGACAACATTGCCAAAATTTTAAGAGATTTCTGAAAGATGGTGATTCTGTATTGGTGTGTGCATATGCTGGTGGTGGTGGCTGAGAAACTGTTTGTGCTTAAGCATGGATTTAGATTTTTTTTTTTTAGTAAGCTGTTTATTTTTTTCCAAAAAGTAGAACAATTTGTGCTTAAAAAGAAAAGGTTAGTGCAGAAATATAACCACCAGCTTTCACAATTTTAAAAACATGCATTTTTTTAACACACTAATTAGGACTCAAGAGTGAGTTAAGATCATGCCCCTTACACACTTACGGGGTTTTTCAAAATAGGTTACATCAACTTTAAAGTAATCTGTGATTCAAGAACTAAAATAGGAACAACAATTTTTAAAATAGGAAGGATCAGAGAAGAATTGACACCAACGTGAGGTAAACTCAGTTTGCAGCAATATTTGTAAAAATTATATTAAAATATTTTAGCAAGTATATGAAAACATGGGTGCTATGGCTGGAAAGTGCCCTATGGCAGCTTATGTAAGATATTGGTGGAAGAACGTAAGAGGGACAAACTGAATCAGTCTTTGAAGATCTCTCATCAGTAATCTGAATAAGATTTGTCTTTCACTGTAACCAGCAAGCCAAGGAAGAAAGGTATTAAAAGCTTTTAGTAATAAAGTGTAATTGATGTAGGAGAAATGAACAACTCTTCATCATGACAGTGCTGGTTGCCAGCTCTGATGTGCTAAACACTCTGAGAGAAGACAAATACTCTCTGCAGCACAAAGTGTGACTGAATGCCTTTAAGGAATAGAGAGTGCTAAATGACCTTTCATCACTTTAATCACTTGACTGGGGAGGAAATTTTTTAATGAAGGTCACACAACTGGAAATACAGTTGAAAATGTAACTGGCACACACTTGTCTCTTAAATACTCCTGATCAGTGTCTTTTCCAAAAATGTTATTTGCAACCAGTGACTCTTTCTTGGGAAGTTAATACTTTAGCATAGTAAGAGTAACAGAATTCTAATATACTATGTAGTGTCAGATGGTGAAGACTGGTGAGTCTTTAAAGCAGTGATTGGAGTAACAAATAAGAGTTTAAAGAATTTAAATTTATCTGTGTTTTGGTTTTTTTTGGTTTTTAATCCTATTCTTACAGTATAAAATAAATCACTGGTGTGATAACTAGAGCTTCTAAAGGCTGGTTGAGACCTTTAGAAACTGGGTCAGAGAAAACAGTCAGTTTTGACTTTTCTTTTTGAAAGTGTAATGTCTGGGTTTCTTTGAGAAGTCGTCAAGAACTGTAATACAGTTATGTTTAGATCCTACAGGTTTCTTATCCCTCTAATGACAATAATTATTCCTTATAATGATCATAAGTCTCCTTGGAGACTTGATCATAAGTCTCCTGGATGGTTCTCTGTTCCCTATTTAAAACAAAAGTGTGGGAGAAAAAAAAGCAAAGAACTCAATTTAAAGATTGGGCTTTCATAGGAGGCTGGGGTGAAGCCATATAATAAATGTTAGGAAGATGACCTATTGAACACAGGCTTGGGAGCAGAGTAGAGCTTAGAGGTTTGGCTTGACACCCAAGTAGTTCTGCTTGGTGCAATCCTATAGGGAGTGATTGCTTACAAGGGTATTCTGGACTGAAGAAAGAATATGATATATGGAAATTATGTTCATGTTTTTAGTTTAGAGGATTGAGTTGAACATGAAGACCTTTGCCATCTCACATGTCACCATAAAAACTGGAAAAAACCCCCCAAAAACAAAACAAAAAACACCTGAAAAAACCCAAACCCTGATACTAAGTTTATTCAATGGATGTGGTCTATTTTCTGATATTCTGAGGACTCTGTGTGAATTTACACTTGCTTATTTCACAAGACTACTTTCACATATACTTTAAGGCTCCTTCTTCTGTAATTTGAGAGCTGATTTGTTGTTTTCTAATCAGTGCAATGAAAGCAGTCTGCAGAGGCATCAATATTAAACATCAGAAGACAGTTTTCTAAGCACAGTGTGCAGCCGATGAGCCATGTCAGAGCTGCAGGAAATAGGTCTATGCTGGCATCAAAAAATAAAACCAGCTTGCCATGTTTGAACAGAGACAAATGGAACATTTGCATCCTTGGTAATTTGGTTGCTAGTAAAGAAGCCCTTTTTGTCAGTTCTTTGACTTCAGATGCTGTCATATAACTTAAACTCTGAGAATATATACTAAAGGTAAAAGAATGCAAAGTGTTTATTTCTTTAAATGTTGATCAGGAAGCCAGTGATTTGCTATTCAGACATTGTAATGTTATGCAGTGAAATTCACAGTGATGTGTGATAGGTTCTGAGAGCTGAAACTGTCTCTGGGACAATCACAAATGTGCCTTTCCAAGTCAAAGCAGAACAACAGAAATCCCAATATCTGTGATGTGTGCTCTTACTTTTTTTACAAATCCAATTAAAAAAAGCTTGTGCAAAATGTTGCCTCCAGTTTCTGTGTTATGTAAATTAACTAATTCCTTTCTTATTTCTTCTTTTCCACCAAATTTTACTAGCATTTGTAGTTTGCAGTCGACTCAGACTGAAAGCAAAATATTGTGTTTCCATCTGATTCTGCATGAAAAGCACGGGCACATGAGAATTTTGCAGACTCAGCACAAAACCATAGGACCTTGAAGTACATTTAAGTAGGTTCATGTCACGTAACTGTGCAAAGCTCTGTAGAGTTTAGCAAAGTCTTTTTACTCTGAGTTTGTCATCTAATTTGGAAGTTTAATTACAGTCCTGAAACTGCTGAGGTTATTATAATTCACCATGTTTCCTTAGCTGCAGGTGAGGCAAGGCAAGACAGCAAAGAGTTGTGGTGAGGAGACTTATTTAATATGCTGAGATCTTCCTGTGTTTCTCCCATGACAGCTTGTCTGCCAGTTTGCATTCCTGAGCCTCAAATATCACTCCAAGCTAGACATCTCTTCAAATTTGCCCCATTTATTCTATTCCTACTCATCACATTTTGGTGAGGAGGTTAGGTTCACATCTAACCTGATCTGCACAGGAAGATGCAAGAGGAAAATAGAAGTTTCATACATTTTCACTGGATGGGAGAAGTTGCCCTGCAAATTGGAAATTTTCTGAATGAGCAGTTTGTTCAAATCTCAAGGGTGCTGCAAATGATGAGCAGGAAAAGAAGGCAAGAGAAAGCAGTAAGAACAAAATTCTTGCTTTAATGAAATCTTCTCTGTGGTGCTGGAGAGTTCTTAATGTAAAAGGAAAATGGGGCCCCAAAATTGTACCTGAGTTTTTAACCTAGTGTTCTGCTGTCCCTGGCCTTGTCAGTGCTGCTTTCTATTTCATTGTTAATTCTGAACCATTTTATTTATGCAGTCTCCAATGAGTAAATGTAAGCCATTTTTCTATTAAAAATCATTTATCTCCATTCTTGACTCTTCACAGGGATCTTAAACCCTTCATTTATGTTGTAGTAATATCTGGAAACCCCTACCAGGGAATCAGGATTGTATTGTCCTAGATACCTCATGAACACCAATGCCAGTTCTTGTCCTAAAAATATATATTTTGGCCATTGGCATAGTCAGCTGGTTACATTTGGCTACGTTCTATGGAGCTATTTCAGCAGATTAAGTGTAATATTATAGCAAACTAATTCTGACACTTGCTGGATTAAAACTTTTCTGATCTGTGCAATGTTTCTCAGTGAATCTTCAGTTCTCCCAAGAAAAAAATTATTAGGCTAATTAAAATGCCTCTACATGCTTCTTGGACGTGTTGGAAATTAAAAATATTCCCTTCATATTTTCTTTGTGTCACTTACGTAGGAATGAGAGATGGAGTTTGAATCAGTTTTACATCTGTTCTGTAGGGATGCACACAGACTTCTGGTGCATCTCTCGTGTGCTCCAGTCGAGGTTTCCTTTGCCCTTGGAGCCAGAAGCTGTGTGAGCACCCGTGCACTACCAAACGTGTGTCTCACCAGTGCTGACTTGCTCAAGCTCAGTGCTGTGTTTGCAGTGTTAGCTCAGTCTGGATGGAAGTTGCAGGCACCCCCTTGTCAAGTGCTCTCCAGCACCATTGCTAAATAGCTGATCAATGTGTTGCCCTTTCTTTGAGTGCCTGTATGAATTATGTGCTTTTCTGAACAGAGGGAAGGGAATGGAAGAGAGAAGGAAGGAGATAGATGTTGAATGTTTGTGCTCATCAAGTGCATCCAATACCTCTTGAGATTTAAGTCAGGAATGCTGCTATCCACCATGGGTGGTGTTTTGCAGCAAAATTAACCTTTTAGTGGTAGTTGGATGAAAACAGTATAAAAAAAAAAATAAAAAAATTATTGAATGCCATCCCCTGTGCATAAGAAAGTCAATCATCTGTGAAGGGAGGTTTAGAATTTTCTCAGCAAAACTATAAAAGTGGTTTAGCTAACAGAATAGTCTGTAAAGTGGCAACTGGATAGTGGTGATCCTACCAGCAAATCTGTTTATCTTTTTACAAGTCCATTTGGCTCTGTAGATAAAACATGAACCTACTTTGAAAGTTAACCTCTTATAAAGCAGTAACTTTTGCTTAATGGCTTGAAAATAGAAACATTTTAATGAAATTTGGTCCATTCTCTCCTACAGATGGTGCTATTTTCCCATGAAAAAACTTTGTTTGAAAAGTCAGATTACTTCAATGAAATAAATTTTAAGCCCAAAGAAAAAACCCAGGGTGTTGCAGGGACTGTTAACCACAATATGAAGCCCTATTGCTCTAGAAGTGGATTAAAATCAAATGTAAGCTCCTAAAAGCTGTCCCTTTCAGTTCTGCCCACTCAGCCTCTTAGTCTGAGCTATGAGATGTTGTCAAAAATTGGAATAGATTCATATAGTACTGTGATTTATTTCTGAGAAATGAGGGGTTCATGCATGCAAATGAGTGGAATATATGACTTTCAGAACTTTCCAAGTCTGTATGTTTCTGGACCTAATTTATCCATCCTTCTTTGTTTTGCCTCACACTTAACTGCTTTTGAAATATCCTGTAGTAAAAGCAGGGAGGTACTTCAGGCATCTTAAGTGTTCATTCACCAACTCTGGTTTTAGACAAATGTTAATGTTTTCTTGAGATATAATTTTTATATATTAAGTATAATAAAGACCTTGTATACTGACAGTTTCAGGAATCTTCTGCTACTCAGTCTTTTCCATGTTTCTAGTGCACTTCACAGGACCTGGGTGATGCTCAGCCTGATACTAGGAATGCAACATTCAGAATAACTTTTTCTTTTCCTGCTGACAGAACTTTGATTCAATCTGTTCCCCTTAGAAAAACATCTGTACCTATTTCTAACAGATAATGCAAAGTAACTGATTCAACTTGTTTCATGAGATGGTGACTGTTATCTGTTACACAGCTATAAAATTCTATGTCAGGACACTCCTTGTAATTCCAGCCTGTTATCCCACTTATGCCACTCAGTACTTTTTAGTTTCTGTCTTGACTTGAGTATAGAATGGAATTTGCAGCCTGCTAGATTGCTGCTTATACAGAGGGCCATAATATGGAGAATTTGATGCCTGTATTAAAAAGCTCCAAGAAAGCATTTGTAGATTTAAAGTCAAAGTACATTTTTAAAAGGAAGCAACAGCCCATATTGTGTTTTCTGTCACTTTCTGAAATCCCATTCTTGGTGTGTGCTGTGAATAGGTTTTGTTGCTGCTGATCCAGGCTCAGGATGAATCAGAAATTTGTCAGGAGAAATTTCTGATACAAAACCTGAAATGTCAACAAGGCAGCACTGATACTGGGAGGAGGTGCCCTTCTCTGAAATTGCACTGTGTGAGTGCAAAAAGGAAATCTCATTTCTCCTCATTCCAGACCAGTGAGAGTTTTGTAGTTTTGTGCTTGGGTTATTTTTTCTTTTTTTACACTAGATGTGTGTTATGGGCTGGTGAAGGCTGAGTGTGCCCCTCTGTGAAGACAGTCACTGCTGGAAACAGACTGCTGCCAGCAGTGTGTGACCAAAACAATACACTTTTCTTTCTTTCCTTTTTTTTTTTTTTTTTTTTTTTTTTTCTCTTCAGTACTACTCCTAGATGTTCTATATACTGGCAGACAGGAGGAAAAGAGACAGATGGTGTGACAGTGGGAGAACAGTCTATTTTAGCACTAATAAAAATGGGACTTGAGATCCATGTATGGCAGAGAAATTATAAAATGGGAATGCTAGGGGTAAAGCAAGGCAAGCAATGACCTTTCAGTGTTACAGAGTTACACAGTGATGTTTTTTCTTTTGCTCCTGAAATTTATAATTTTAGTTTTTCCTGCAAAATACAAATCAAATCAATGTGCGTTCTGATTTAAAGCCTAAATCCTGTTAGATAATATTAAGCAAAATATTATTTGGTTACAGAAAGTAAAATATTCTCATGTTCCAAAACACTACCCCTGCTTGCATCATTCCTAAACTGTTTATTTTGCACACTTTCTCTTCTTAAGTATCAAAAAAGGAATAAAAATAGATATTCTTCCACTCTGGAAACTCTAATGGGTTCATGCCAATTCACCTGTCTCACAGGTGTAGCTGCTGCTGGGCTTGGGTAGCTCTGAGGAAGTGATAACAGCTGAAGAGGAGAGAGTCTGTTCGGTTGCTGTGGGCATTCTCGTTGTACAGCTCAGTGTTTGATTTGAAGTGTTTTCCCCTTTAGCAGTAGTACCTGTTTTGCTGTGTTTGGATGAGTAGGACCGTGGCATGGGCTCTTGTGGAAGTAAAATGAGGGGAGCTCTTGTTTAGTCAGCCATAAGGTCTTGCCTCTTCCTTTTTACTGAGGTTCCCATAGCCCCAGGGTTTTTATATCAGTCTGCAAGGTGGTAACCATAACTGCTGGAGAGGATAAAGGTTGTCAAAATGAAATTAAGATTCCTCTTGGGGGAGCTTTTACAGGTCAGCATAGCTAGGCCTGTTTTACCTGTTTTCTATGAAGGAGCTTACTATGAACTGCATTAAAATTAGTGCAGCAATCTGTTGCTGGATGCCATCGGTCTATTTTCTCATTAATAGGAAGAAAAAATATATCCCCTCTCTTGAAATATAAACATGCCTAATCCCCCTGGCAGTTTTAACATCTGCAAACTGCTTGAATATTTGGGTTATCTCTTGAGTGTATAACACTTCAAACTTACAGAAGTGGCAGACCCTCAGTTGATAAAATAAGTTGTTTCTAGAGTTGATAGAGAGAAAATAGTTTATTTAAGCCACCTTTTCTGTTTCCTTAGGATTTAGTTCCCATACTATCACCAAGAAATATCTGAGGGGGAAAAAAAAAATCACTATCACCTTTCCACACTTTTCTGAAAAGTGTCATCACTTGAAAGAAAGTCTGACTTTTACAGACACTCCCATCAGGCTGAACAAAGTTTGAGGTGTTGACAGAAACAGAATGGAGATTCCTACAAGGCTGATCTCTGGCATGCTCCTGGAATTCCTTGCCTGCAGTGATCCTGCACGCAAGGTTTCATTCGCTTTTAGAAGTTTGATGCACTCCTCTGTTAACTGAGTTGTAAGAACAGATGTGTGGTGTATGCCAGTGCTTCCAAACTGTCCTGCCTCTTCAAGGATTGAAGAGGGGGCATAAAAGAAATTGTGTGGAAGGAAGGAAGCAACAGAAGCCAAATTCATCTCTAATGAAAGTCTACAGGAGTTTTCCCAGCAGCCTTATGGGAACCAAATTAAGTTGTTGGTGAGGAGCCATGTCCAAAGAAACTCCAAACCTCCTCTTCTATTCTACATCTGCATGAGATCTGTTGAATTTATTAGGAATAAAAATCTAGCTTACAGCATGAGAAAAATAGAGGGGGTGAAGTTTATAAGAAACCCCCAACTTATTGATGTGGGAGTGGAAAAGTCCTGCAAAATAAACTATTTCAAATATATTAAAAACCTATCCCCTCAAAGCACACAAAGCCTTCCTGCATTCATAGTCACTGACTTCATCAGTTTCACAGCATTGCATTTCAATCAGCCAAACATCATAAAAACAAGAAAGCAGATTTATAGCTGTTTATTAGCCAGCACCATTACTGTATTTACTGTAGTGTGAAAAGGAATTGGGGAAAAGTGCTATAAATCTCAGTGGCTTGCAACCCAGATGCATTTATTTACTTACTGGATACTTCACTACTAGCTTAGCAGATGCCTGCTAGTTTACACATATATTTTGAGCATAACAGCAGAATGCTCTAGAGGGATGGGTGTTAAAATTCTGCTGGGGTCTGTTGTGGGCACTGCTAGGAAGAAGCTAGTGAAATGTGTTCAGTTTAAGTAGCTAAAGTAGTTCTTGAAGAAACACCAATGTGTTAACCAATCCCTGCTTATTTAAAGGGAGCATAATTCTAAATGTATAACCTTACAATGACAACAGAAAGTTGAAGAACTGACTCTGAATAGGGTTAAGAGTAAAACACCTGTCTTACTAACATTAAGAAATTCTCTGTTCAAAATGGAGCCACATCCTCTCATAGTCATGGAGCTGTAATATTTCACTTGCTCTGTGGGGAAATAGTATCAACTATGGATTTCTGTTTCCTGCAGGCCAGGTCCAAATGTTGTACTTGACCATTGTAGATATAATTGCAATTTATTGAAACACACTGAGTCATCTGACCCTGGATGACCTCTTTCTCTCTGCAGTCAGATAAAATATTGTCTGTGAACATGGCTGACTTTAAATGTGGATGCAGGCACAAGTGCTTTCTTTACAGAATGCATCCACATCATTCTGAGCAAAGGGGCTCTCAGTTTTGAAGAAAGCTGCTTCAAAACATCAACTGGTGCATTGGCTAGGCCTAGTCACATCTTTTTTATCTAGAAAAATCTAAATGGGTGGAAATTTAATTGAATGTGTTTAGGCTTCAAGTATGTTTGAGAGATCTATTTAGTCTGTCAACTTTTCAATAAAAGCACAGCTTTTTTATTTTATTCAATTCAGATTTGTGGTCAAATGAAAATGTCTGGATCTAGATTTATGTAAAAAATTGAAAAATATTTTTCCTAAGGGGCAATCATAAATCCAAGCCAATTGCAATGTTGCCATTGTTGCTTAGTGAATCAGGAATAAGTTCAGTAAGTTCATCCCAAAACCTAAAGGGTGCAACATCTCTAAATCACCTTGGTTTTAATTTTTACTATTTTTTTTCTGCTTAATGTTGGCTCTTATAGTTAACACTGTTTTAAAAATGAACAGTGAAATGCAAAGAGTATAAATTATAAATGAACAGTTTCAATGAGGCTGTTGATTGCAATGACTGAAATCTAATTAAGCAGTTTAAGAACTAAGTGATATTATTATTAAAGAATTATGTTAACAGAGCATTTGATCAGCCTCTTAATTTGTTTCATGTGAATTATACTTATGAGATAATGTGATTCTAAGTGACAAAAAGAATTTTTTTCTTTTTTTTTTTTTATGGGAAAACCTCTATAATTAAATTGAAATAAATTGATAGAAAAATCTCAGAGAAACAAAAGCACCTTTTGGCATCTTGCTTTAACTGTCTTAATGTAAATACAAGTCCTGACCATGGTTTTGGTTTTGAGATGCGATTCTGTGAAGTACTTTAAAAAACAGGAACAGAAACAAATGCACTTACATTTTTTACCCAAATATGCTATTGTTATGGTGGGAAGTATGTTAATAGTAGCCAGCAAATTGGTGGTACTTCCCACTACCATTTTGTTTATCAAATTACAGTAAACATCTAATTTGAATGCAAATATGCTCTGAAATACAATGCAAGTTTTTAAACCAATGTGAATTTTTCAGACGCATGTTAAGTATTCAATTTATAAGCACAGTTTGTACAGATGTATGAACAGGCTGGATTGCTTCCTGCACGATGCACCTAGGAAGCAATCACGGGAGCTGCATGCTGGAGAAATAGATTCCCAATTTTTGGAAATGGGGTTTACGCTTGGGGACTTTCTGGCAGTCCGTGCTGGTATGGTTCTAATAGATAAACAACTCTAGTTCTGTCTGTGCCTCTGCCCTCCCAGCTTGTGGACATCCAGTCGTTAGAATTTAGTGGAACACATTTAATTTTAAACTTTCAAAAGTGAATTGGGGGTCAGGAGGAGAAAATGATTGGGAAGATTGAGATACCATGCATTTAAGACACACGGGAGGGTTAAGGGATGCCAAACACTGCAGAGGAAAAAAAATAATGAAACAGATGATGACAGAAAGAAAGGAAGTGTGCCTGGCTGAGTCTTGCTGTGCAGTTAATTTCTGTATGCTGGGACTCTGATATGCAATAACCAAACCCTTATGTCTCACTCTCTTAAAGTTAGACCCTCTTAAACTTGTTGTGCCCAATCTCATATGGCTCATTCTGCATCTTTTCATGAAGACAATCTCCTCTGAGCCACACTGAGCAGGCTTGGTTTTGAATACATTCTTCATTGTCTTATGTCTGTAAGAATGGAAAATTAATTTTGCACTTGAAATGGTTCAAAACCTTCCTCCCACAACGTGGAGCCTGGATGTGGTGTTGGGAGATAGTATTTTCAAAGTGAGATCTAAAGGGTAAACATCTTTAAATATTTAACTACTAATAATCTGGTTCATAAAACTGACTTGGTGTTTATGGAAGGCAGCATTGCTACTTAATGCTATTGATCTAACAGATGCAGTTAATACTGTATTTTTAGAATATAAACATGTGTAAAAGTCATCCTGGATAGATAAAAAGAAACACTCAACTCAGCAAAGTACTTTTGAATGTTGATGTCTCAGCAGCCATGCTATCTGTCCTTAGCTTTATCCTAATATTATAAATCTAATCAATACTATTTTAAGGTAATGATCAAGTAGCATAAAACATTTTACAAAATCTGTTTGCATGTGTCTGAAGGTTCTGAATCTAATCAGTGATCTAGCAGCCAGCATTAGTAACTACTGACAGATTGTGGCTTAAACTTAAAGGTGAATGACCACTTTTGGTGTTTCAAGCTTTTAACCAATAAACTAAACATATTTCTGAAGATATTTATTTTCACTGATCAGAACTGAGCTCTCGCCAGATATCAGGCATTGTCTGAGGCCCTTAAATTTGGCTTATTCACTGGAAATCACCAGAATTCCATAAGAATTTTAAGGTGTACTAGTTCTACAACAACTTGAGAATTTCAAGTTCAAGTACAGTAGAAGAGGAATTGTTTTATTAGTATGTTAAGCGACATGTTATTAAATAGGCACCTACTGAATGATGGTTTCCAATATTAAAAGATGATTATTCAGAGTTCCATGGCAGTGATGCCTTGAAAGGGCTTTCAGGATTGTTGGAATGGAATGATAGAAGGACAATTGCAGATTAATACTTAGGGGTATTTTTTGTTCTTCACAAATAATATAAATTTATGTCCATGAAAGGGGCCATGCTTAAATTTCAGGCCAATTGAGCAGGAACTTCCTTCAGTATGTTCCCTTCCTTGTTTTTAGTCATCTCCCAGCCTCCAAGACACTCCACCTCTGTTCTAGCAGCCTACGAAGGGGAAATCCCTGTGTGTGCTGTATGCAGACTATAGGAGGCATTCAGATCATAAAAAGCATGGGATATGATTAGGTAAAATAAGCCATGTGTGAGAAGGAACTAGAATGCCTGTGTTTGTTTAATATGTGCACAGCACACGATGTAAACAGTTGTTAAAAAAAAAAAAAAAAAGGAGGAAGAATAAGGAAGTGTCTATGCTTACTGAGTCCTGGGGTATTCCTGTAAGTTTGCTCTTTCTGTACATTCTTGTTACCTTGGAGATCATAGGGAAGGGAGAATAGTAATTTGTACAAGAAAAAAGAACAATCCCCAATATGACTACAGAACAACATGAAATTTTAATTTTTGTTTTTACAAAAATACATCTGCTACACCATCCCTCTCCATTTTTCTTCCCCCTTAAGGTCAGGTACCACTTCTTCTTAATCATGATCTCTGGCTTTTATGCAAGTAACTTCTGCTTGAAATTTTTCATGTAACACTCATATGTCTGTAGGATGAAACATATTTCTTGGGCTTGTATTACTTTTTTGAAGCTGACATGTAGTCATAAAAGTGACCTATTTCATATTAACAATCAATTTGCTGTCATTGTCACCACAAGGTTATGTTCTACCATTTCACTTCCCCTGTCAGAAGTGTAGACTTAGGGATCAGATTGAAGTTTCTTTGGAGGTAAAAAGCTGATTGATTTCATGATCACTGATTTCTATCAATTGTATTTTAATGCTGAGGAAAATTACCCAAACAGAGGGCTTTCTGACAGAGAGCAATAGAAGGCAGTCATATTTATGTATCAAACTTTGTATGCAATCTTGGTAATGTTTTTTTTTTTCATAATGCAGAATGTGTTATATGCATCCTATTACTTTCAAGACATAATAGGATATTATTGGCGTTTCTGTGAGTTTCTGTGAGTTTTATATGACTTGAATTACTGTGTTGAAATGTGGACAAATTAATAAAAAATAATGCATTTTAAAGAAAGAGATACTCTGTGTGTTACAGAAGTCTGTGTTATGCAAAAGAAATAGTGTGCATAAACCTACCATGTTCCTGACATCTATTTGAATTGTTGAGCAAAACATTCTGTGTTCACATTTTAAGAGACACAATAATCCACCAAAAGGTGCAATCTATTTTTGGAGAACCCACAGGTTTGTCACTGAATTTCATTATCAATATGAGGCATTTTTTGTGGAAAGAGAAACTGTCTGTGAGAAGAGGATAATTTCTAGAATAAAGATGTTTCTCTGTTTATAAATTCCTCAACAGTTGATCAGATTTGGCTGTAGTGTGTATTGGATTAGAATTTATTTTCATTTTGGTGTTCTAAATGCCTTTTGTCTCCTCTACTTCCCCTCTGCCCCCAGACATAAATTCCTCTTGAAGTAGTTGAGAATAATTTTACTGCTTATTCTAGACTTATTTGAATACAAGTTATGTAAAAACTCAGTCCAACATAATGTTTCCCTAGTTTGAACTCCTTATTTTCCTTCTGCTTTATTCTGTGGCAATAAACATGCAATAATTTAGAGTATATTTTTCTCAGGGTTAAAACTGTCCTGATTTACTTTTGATTATTTGGGGTGTGAAAGATCAGGCATAATAAATAATGTATTTTTTCAAAGAAAAGTGGAAACTGAGAAAGTCCTGTTGCTGTAACAGCAAACAATTACCTGAGAGAATTCTCATGCAGAGAAATTTCAGGCTTTCCCATCCTTCACCTCTCCTCCCTGTGCAGCACAGATTCACAGACAGAGCCCAACATGGTTACTCATGCTGGGCTCTGCTTTCATGATTTGTTCCACCACGTTCCTCTGGACTTCTCAAGGGCAAATGTACCATTCAGACTGAGTTAGCAACCAGAAACTGGCCCTAAACAGAAGTGTTATGCCTAGGTTTGGCAGTCTTTTTGCTGGAACATCTGAATTTACTGACACAAATGATATTGTCTCTCTTAGCCAGTCACAGGCTAGTACCAGGTTAGCTTTCCAGTTTCTGCTTTTAGACAAGGACTGGTCAGGGAAGGATGTGCAGCCTTTTAGCACTGTCTGCTTGTGTTACAGCTCAGAGCTGCACAGTGATACACAGCCTGCAGTGCTGATGGATGCAGATGTACACACAACATTGAATGCCTGCATTTATGTTGCCTTTGGGCAATGAAACCTTTTTTTTTTTTTTTTGGTCATATCTAAAAAAAGTACCCATTGAGTTGTCTTTAAGGAAAGTATAATACGATTCCTGTCTTCCGCCTTCAAATTTATACAGATGATTCAGAAATAGGGCAAGCTCCCTACCTTCTTGCTTACGTACAGTTAATGTTTTCTTGAGGGATCAGATGTATAGAAGCTTTTACAGCATGCACAAAACAACTTAGGACAGTAACCAAGCTGCCCTGTGCCATCACAGCAGCTGGCAGAGTGAATCATTGCTTCTGGCTCTGTAATGCAGACCTTGCGTGTCTGGGAAATAATGCCCAGCCAAGTGTGATTGTAAGCTATTATTGAGGCTTTATTTGTGAAATTGGTGTAGTTGAGGTCAAACATCTTTGCCTGTATTTTCATGTAGTGCTTTTAGACAGCTTTCAGTAATGATTCCATTATACACTTACTATGAAGATATTTTACCTCTTACACAAATTGCTGTTAATTACCGAGTTATTTTTCACATCTGATTCTGCTGTTGAGGAAGATAGTTTGACATTGAGCCAGAAGCAACAGTGACTACAGAAAAAACAGGGCATTTGAGCTCTAAACTGAAAGTGGGTACAAAAATTTCTGACACAGATGAATGCAGATTGAAAGTTATTGTGGATGCTGCAAGTGTGTTGTCTAGAAATTGAAATTACTTAGCAACAGTAGTTTACCTGCAGGTCTCCAGGGAATATCTTCTGTTGTCTTTAGTTCTGCAAAATGTTGTAGGTCTGTTTTATGTGATAAGGATGTGGAGAATGATTTTATTTGTAATATCAACCAATTTAGAATTGTTCTCTGATTTACAGGCCATATAATGTCTTGACATACCCAGTAACCCAGAAGATAATAGCATTTTTTTAAACCTTGAAACGAAACAGGCTGAGAATCTTCATAGAAACAAAGACCTTTTAAAGCTTTTTCTGTAAAAGAGATGGGTGGAGTTACAGGAAGGTACTGGCAAAAATTTTAGAAGAGCATGTTATGGTAGTAACCTTGTACAGAAATACTGACTGACAGTCCTTAGCAACCTACCTGCCAGAGAAAACTGGGCAAGTCTCCTAATTTGAACTGTGAACATTGCTAAGGATAAAATTAATTTGTGAGAAACTCATAGTTCAGCAGAAAGTTGGTCCTTCAGCTGTGTACACTGGAAAGGAAATATTCAAATAAATAAAATAAACTCTGGCGTTTTGTACTTACAACAAGAGGAGAGGGACTCAGAAGGTGTCTTACAGTGCTAGTGATGATCTCTTTTATTTACTTTTTCACATATCATTGCTTTTCACATATCATTCACATATTCTTGTAAAAATACCAATACACTTGTATCAGTGAAACTCTGTTGTGTATGTTTCTAGTTTACACTGTTGTAAGCTGTGGAAGAATCAGGTTATCAGCATTTTCTAGGCAAGGTTGACATTATAGCCCCTTGATAATTGCTGAAGTAAGATGTTCTACTTTGCTGGTGAAATTCATGAAGGGGAGAAATTTAAATTCTTACCTCTGCATTAAATCCATTCATGCCAAAAAGGATCATTCCAGCAGAATTGCTCTTAAATTATTAAACTGTGCTTAAATGATTCTTGGGAAAATCCCTAAGGTCACACAGCAAAGATGCAATGGCTGCAGTGTAGTTAATGGAAGTCACTGAGTCACACCTGGCACTACAAGGCCTTCCAAGTTCCTAATCTTTTACTAACTTTTTTTTTTTTTTTTTTTTTTTAAGTTATTATATTCTGTGATGTTCTAAGACTCTTTAGAAATTGCAAGGAAATAAAACTAAAAAGAAAAAAACGCAAACTAAATACCTTGGGCACCACCATATTCAAAATTTTTTTTACTTTTCAGTGCCTTTGCCACCCATAGAATTATCTCGCACTAATGAAACAATATGAAAGTTGTTCCAAAAACCTGGGCCCAACTCCACATTTCTGATGGTGGACTTGCAATAGCCAATGTGTTTGAGAGTTACAAAAATAGTACTATATTATTTATTCACATAGCACCTGTAAATTTGTAGGTTGCTTTGCACTTCAAAAATAAATTTCAGTCCCTGGAAGAGTGGTGCCACAACGAATTTTGGTAATAAAGTCTCATAATTAAAAAAATTACAAAAAATCCTTATAACCAACATCTTTCCATCCTCAATATTTTAAATATTTATTGCAGTGGATTAATTTAATTTCTAGCCTAAATATAGAGAAGAATTCCTCCAGTATGTCTAAAAAAATTAAACTAACACACTGGAAGCATAGAACTCAACTCAGTTACTGGTTTTTTGAATCAATGTAAAACTCAGCAGTATATGAAATAGTGATGTATGGTACAGTCTGTGGAACAGGACAGATATTTTTGGTGTTATCTGGATGCTTTTTATCTACGACACAAACAAGGGTTTTGGAGATGACAAATTCTTAATCACAGCGTTTCGGGTATCTTGAAAAAGAAAAAAGCCTCATGGTGTTTGTTTCCCAAGTTACATACTGCTTTTCCTCCAAAAGGCCTATTCTTTGAGTAGGTGGCTATAACTTAATGTATAATTTCTTTACTTCCTCAATTCTAACTCCTGTTGCACGTTTTCTTAATGAGTTTCAGTGAGGTGGCCAACTCCACACAGCTTTGCTTTGGGTGAGGAATTCACCTGGGACTTAGCAACTTGTCCCTGACATCAAGGATCAGAGTCCCTGCTGACTGCCACGTAAAATGTTGATGCTTTATGGTTATAGCTCAAGTACAAGTACAAGAAAAAAACAAAGCACAGTTTTTGGTGCTTGCTATTGAAGTATATAATGGTCACGTTTCATCTTCTTACAGTTGGCCTGCTAAAAATTTACTGCTCCAGAGGGTTTTGTGGTGGTTCCGTGCCAATTTTATTGGAGTAACAGTGACAGAATTTTGGGGATTTTTGTTGGAGTCATCAGTAATAAAAGTTGAAAGTGTGGTGTGGTATTTCCCATCAGTCATCAACCCCTTACAGAGCTGAATTTTTGTCCATTCCTGTTTTCTCAGTGTGATTTTAGTTAATCAAGAGGTTAATTTGGAAGTGACTTGTAAAGGAAATTAAGGTCTTTGGGTCTTGGTGAACCTGCTGGGAGGCAAGCTCATCTGTTTGTAGGAGGTGCACAGTCAGGTCAAAGATGAGAATTTAAAACCAAAGATTAAACATATGTTTTTAAGACCTTGTAGAAGCACAAGAGCAAATTCCCATCAGTCCCAGTATCTGCTCTCTGCCAGGGACAGCAGCAGCAGCCTGGTGGTACTTTTGTTGTATTCCTCCTGCATGAATAACTTCACCATGGGTTGTACTATTTTCTATATTGCTTTATGTTAACAGACATGACTGTGCTTGAGCTGCAACAGGAACTTAGAGAGGAAAAGATATATTATTATTATTATTATTGGTTATAGATGGAGATCAGTGGTAAGGGAGATGAACTGATTCTCCCAAACAAGACAGGAATTCTGTGCTGTGAAGGAGTGAGATGAAACCAGTTCTTCAGTCTCAGTCCTACGTTCATGCTGGGAATGTAGATTTGTTTTCCTCCTCATGGGACTTTGGTTTTGCCAGAATAAAAAGTGAGTCAGGAACTTCAGGAACTGGTCCAACAGAATGAGTTGAAAACTGACATTTGACGATCAATATGACCTTTAACAGTTTTTCATGTTACTAAGATAAAATCGTTGCTCACAAGGTTCTGAACAGGGCCAGTCTAAACCACCCCCCTCGCTCTGAATCACCCTTTATTCTCTTCTTTGAAATGTTCCTTCTTTGCTTCTTTGTTGATATCTCATGTTTTGCGCTGGTATGAAAATAATGATGATAAAAATGATATGATTGAGGGGTAAAACACTGTGTCACTCAAGTTCTGAATGGTTACTAGGAAGAATCAGTGCTTTGTTGTGATGTCCTAGTCAATTAAACACTGACAGAATGAGGGACTTTGGGTAGCATTCTCTGGTCAATGGAAATCTGAAGGAAAAAACTGTTTTTCAAAATTTAAAAAAAATAAATAGGCATTGACATCAGTCGTGAATACTGTTGCTTGTGTGCCTGCTATTTGTATTTAGGAACTTTGTAGCTGAGATCCTTTGTTTGCCTGCACAGAGGGAAGCTACCTCTGATCCTCAATAGAATATTTTCCATGCTAATCTTGATAATATAGATATTAAACTGTTAGCCACAATTTCAACCTAGATTTCTCTGCTGAGGCAGTCTGAGGTTATTGGTCTAGTTAGACAATAAGATCTGTTAATTGCAAAGAAATATGAAGAAAAAGATAGCAAGCAGGGTTTAATGTAAGAAGATAAAAGCTCTTTGGACTTCACAGCACACATGCCAGGTTGTGTTTCTTCATTTTTGGTCACTCATTTCATGTATTCTTGAACAAACATGATATGTATGTAAACATTTAACATTATCTTAATATCTAATATCTATTCAATGGAGGGTCTCATGTCAGTATTTTAATTTTTTTTTTTAACTTGCTAGAGCTAATGGTAATTCCAGCAGCTTTGTATAAAAATAAGTGAAATTATCTTTGTGCATGGAACTGACGTCTCTGGCTGCAGGAGGGACAAGAGGCTGCAGGTTTTGCAAGACAAGAATAAAAAAATAAAAAGTACTGGTGATCCTGAATCCTGTCCATAGCTGAGTTCTCAACAGCATCTTAGGTGAAGTGAATGTAAAGAGAGCATTTAATAGAGAACAGTGTGAGATATTTTGTAGATTTTTATAGGGGTTTCCTTTAGAAAATGAACGCTGTTGAATTTTTTCCAAGACATCACTGCTTCTAACACACTTTTATTTTTTCCCCCTCAAACTCCTACTCTATTTTGTTATAAAAGTAGAAGTTAACTGTTAGGCCATTGTGTTCTTAAAAATGAGTCAATTCTGCCATATCCAGCAGAGTTCACTTTGAGTTTAGCTTCTGACTAAGATGAAGTACAATTAAAACGGGGAAAGTAGCACAGTGCTTAGTGCTGTGTCTGCTAATTGCTCCAGTGCTTTCTTTTATTGTGACAACTCTCCATGCTGCATTATCACTCTGATCACTCTGGTTGGGTCCCCCCCTTTCAGCAGCTTTTGCTCAGATGAATTTCTGAGCTTTGCCTCACGTTGGTGCGCTGAGCGCTTGGCTCAGTTTGCAGCTATGAAGTCTGGTCCTGAGTTGGCTGCTATTAAATTCATTTTTTACCTTCTGCCTCTTGTAATCACAGGAGATGTGGTCTTCTTGCTGCTGGAGTGAGCTCCTTCAAGGTGGAGAATAGAGCAATGACTGTGTCTATGCAGTTCCTCCTGGGTACCATGCACATCCTTGTGCTCCCAGGCCATATTCTGGGATACAGATTTCTTTGTGCACAGACTGTTAGGGTACCTCATTTGAAATCAGGGAGATTCCCAAAACCTGTGCTTAAGATAGTCCTGGCCTTAGAGCAAAACCCTTTGAGCTATGTGCTACCTTTGCTTCAGGCATAGAGTCCTCATTTTAGTCAGTTTAAAATTTTGTACAGCAATTAAGTGCTGTTTATAATCCCATGTCTATAAAATATATCTGTAGCTGTTAGGTAGTTGAGAGAATTATGTTGTCAACATTACAAAACTATTAATTATCCTGCAATTAGAACATGTCTGTAATGCAGAATAAATGAACACTAGGGCTTGTCAGACTGCAGTGGCTCATTGGTAGATAGTTAAGAAGTCTAATGCTGAAGAATTTAAATGGCAGGGTAAGCTGTAATGTTAATCTCTTGCTGTCTTTTTTGCCTGATTTTAGTTTCAAATTTTCTCATTGTAGTTGGCTAAAAGCCAGGTTTTGGTAAAATTTGGGAAAGCTAGGGAATAAGTCCTGTCTTATGCTGCTTTCTGATTAGTTTTTTCTCTTTGTAGTTTTTCACACTTTTGCGTTACAACAACTGTTCCAGGAGTGCACTAAGAAATATAATTCATACCTGTGACTTGAGGACTGTTCTCATCAATCCTTGAGCAATTTGACCATAGCTGGTTCTGTGAAATTTGACTGAGTTGAAGGCTTTATTGCTACGGTAGTAGCTTTCCCTAAACTCTGGAAGTCTCTAACATTACAGTTCCTCAGCTGCTCTAGCTGTATTAAGTAGCTTACTCTTAGTTCTATTCCTGGAACTGAACTCATTTGCAGAGATAAAATGGCCTGTTTAATAAAGTAAATTCAGAAGTATTACTATCCACAACCAATTCAGGTGTTCAGATGAAAGAAAAATAAAGTTCTAAAAATTAATTTTGCACTGATTAAAGAAGTTTTCTAAAAAAGCCATTGCATGCTGCTCTATGCCTGTGAGAGCCTGAGAGAAACTGGTTAATGCAAAATGGCCTAAAACACCCACTGTAGAACTGTTAACCTAAGGGAGCTGTGTAAATTTGGGTTTTGTAGTTGACTGGCTTTAAATGTACTTTTTTCCAGTTTTGATTTGAGTTGTGGTTTTGACTCCCTTTAGAACTGGGCCAAAACCACAACTGTTGATCCAAATATCCACAAAATCTGGCTTAGATCTGAATTTTTCATCTTGAGCTCTGATTCAAAAGAACCCTCAAAATCTAGGCAAAATTATACCAAAACCTCTAAACTTCAGTGGCTGGAGGGCCAAGCCTCAGTTCAGTCCAGGTTTGTTTTAAAACAGCTGAAAACTGGTCACAGATTCTGTTAAATATGATCTCAAGTTGGATCATAATATTTCAAAACTTCAGCAAATCTGTGCAGAACTCAGTGTTTGCAATACAAGTGAAACTGAGAGAGTATTGTGAGGTCTTAATTTTTTTTTCCTGTGGATACTTCATGCAGCTCTGAAAACTCCCCTGGTGAGCTGTACTGATTTGGAGGAATGGGAACTTGCAGTTTAGAGAACTCGTGTTCTTGAGATGAGTTCTTTAAGAGCTGAAAGAAATGATAGAAATGTATCCGTTTCCTCTCTTATGCTTTTGCCTTTTTAGTGGAGTTGCTCTTCTGTTCTACATTCTGTACAATTAAAACAAAAGCCTTTGAAGTGTTTGAATTTGCATACTTTATTTTTTCCAGATACTTTGTCACAGCCTCTTATGCAAGTGATAGCATTAAACTGGAGCACCACAATGAATTCCAGGAAGCAAGTAATCTTCATTAAGCTTGTTTATTTGCAGGAGCTCCATTAAATTAAGAATCCTTATCAGAATGTGTCTGCAGTGGCTAAAACTGGCTTGACTGCTTGAAGAATTGGTTCCCTACCTGACACCTTGGGGTCATGGACTCTAATCCCTAACCCAGATCATTAGTACAAAACTGACATTTATGCTCTTGTACAAAGCAATCTTCATAATGATTTTACAGTCTCTATTTTATGGACTGAGAAATGAAGGGTACAAAACAAGGCACAACTTGAAAGAGTCCAAAGGAACGTGGCAAAGTTTGAAAACCAGCACACATCCCTGGGGCTGAGTCCACTGACTCAGTTTTTCAGACGCTTCTGTATAGGTACTGGCAGGTGTAATTTTGGCTCAGGTTTGCAACCCAGTGTCAGTGCTTCTGAGTTTTCAAGAGCCTTGCTCTCTGTACTGATCAGGCCTTGATTTTCAAATGGGAATGTGTGAATGTAAGGGCTGTTATGCATGGATATACCTGATAAAATGAGTTGTAACTGATAGTTATTTAGTTTTTGTTTTCATGGGCTTTCCTGCAAAGATCTGGGACTCTCGGGCAAGGCAGCTTGTGCTTTGGTTTTCCACTTCACCTGTAAGGTGTGTTGGGATGTAGAACATCCTGCTCTTATGTGTTTCTCTGCTGCTATAATGTGATTCTTCCAGACATAAAGACCTGAGAGAAAATGCACCTAAGCATCTAGCTAAATCTAGCTTCACTCTGATTTCAGTGTGGCAGTTTTACAGCTTTTGTTAACAGCTGTTTTGCCATTTTCCCATATTTGATCTAGTCCAAATGTATATTTACCTAGAATGGGGATGCTTGTCTTCAGCTATCAAGATCAGCAGAGAACTAAATCTCATCTGAGAAACATGATTGAGTAGCCCTCCCCCTACTTCCCATGGTTTCCAGACAGAAGACTCATTTTGTTTAAGTTAAGCATTACCTAAAACATTTGTTAATAGTCCAAGGCTCTGAGCACCAACCCATTGAAGGAATCAGTGCCTTCTAATGAAAGTTTTGCAAAAGTTACAAGTGTCTTGGTATGAATTCTTAACCAGTCATAATGACACAGTGGCAATGCAATTCCTGCTATTTTATCATCACATAATTTGCAGTGTGCTATTCTTCTTGGGTCTAAAAACTAACACTAAGGTTATGGAAAAGAAGGAGAATATTTGAGATGCTGTGACTGTTTGAGAGTGAGTACCCTTAAAATTGAAAGCAAAGAAGAAAGATCGATTCTAAATTAAACAAATGGCAGAATTCCAGTCTAATACCTTGAAAAGGGGCTCATAAAACATTAAACAAGATTTAATTTCCCACTAAGTGTATTTAATGAACTCTGCAAGTTAATGGTGAGGTTTCTTCTTCAAATTATTCAGGCAGAAATTTACACTTTTTTGAAATACCAATGAAAATAATCTTTACGTGTTGAAATTCTGCTGCACTGGAACACCAATATTTGAAAATATTCACCTCTCTGAAGAGGTGATTGTTGTGGTGAGTTGAACATATTGTCAGCTATCAATAGGAAGCCTTCAAAAAGGGGGCTCCACTTAAAAGGTATTTGGGCTCTCACATAATTAACTGATGGCATTTGTTTCCAGCAAAGCTGCTCTGCTACATAATGACAAGAAAATTGAGATATTAGAGAAGATCTGGGAAGAGATGAATACACATCTGCTTATATTTGCCCTCCTGGCATAACCCCATCAGATTGCTCTTTAGGACTAAAATTAAAAATGCAGGGATATGAAGATTCTAATGAAAAAGTCTCATCTCTTCTGCTAATTGAAAATTGAGAAAGGTTTAATGGAGAAAGGCTGAACTTTGAAATGCTTGGAGTTTGTATTCCAATTGCAGGAGCTCTTTGTGTGCTTTGTGTATGAACCAGTGATAAATATGTGTCTGTTTTCATAGTGAGAGACAATTTTAATGTGGCTCAAACTGTTATTGGTACCAAACATCCTTGATACTGAATGTCTGGAAAAACTGTGATGACAGATCAGAGGATCAGAATTTTAGATTTCCATTGTTGATGTATGTAGTCTAGAGAGATTGTAAATAAAGTTCTAGTCAAGTTCTAAATGAGCAAGGCAGAGTTTTGCAGGGTAGGGCAGTATCATAGAAATACTGCTGAAACATCCTTCTGAAGGGGCTTATTATCTGTGTGAACTGTGGAGAGATTTGTAAGCCTTGATTTTTAGTGAAAATTGCCTAAAGCAATATTAATTGAATATGCATTTTCCTGATAAACATACTGTACTTCTGAAACTGTTGTCACCAACATGACAACAAACAAGCATGGAAAAATGAAAACCCTGAGCAAGAGGCAGATTTGCTGATGAGAAATTCTGCTGGGAAGCATGGAGCTTGCCATGCCATTTTGTAAAGAACTGCACCCATGTGGCTGTATCAGACCGACACTGTTTATGTGCAGTGGTTGATGGGTTCTGCGTTTGTGTCACAGTGAAAGATGTAAGAAGATGAAAAGTGATGGAAACAAAATGAATATGCAAAAAAGGAGGAATCTGATTCCAAGGAGAGCAGTAAGCTAAGAAATGACATCCTGCCTGGTGTATGCTCTTGTGCTTTTGGGATGCTTGAGCCACCCTGCTGCTAGAATCCCTGTATTCCAAGGGGAGCATATGTCCTGCAAACAGGCCCAAACACTGCAGAATGTCTCCTCTTTACAAAGAAAGGAATAGTTCAGTGTGAAATTTGAGTATTCCTTTTCTGAATACTTTCTAAAGCAAAGTATATAACATCTTCCATCTAGAGAAACTTAGTGTCAGATTAAAACAACACCTGGACAGTGGCTGACTATGGTCCAGTAGCTACAAACTACAGTGAAAGTGATAAAAAGCCAAGCAATCTTAAACTGGCATCTTCTTTTTGCTTTCTTTGACTGCTTTGCCTTTTTCTTTATTTAGATTTCCACATTCTGTCTTTTCCATTAACAGCTATTTTGCAGTTTTAAATATTAGATGATTGTGCTGGTGATGGTCTTGGTTCAGTGAAGAGCAGTGGCAAACACTGCTTGTCATTCCAGCAGGGACTGTTGTTAACCACAGAACCACTGTTGTGCTCCCAGAAACAACACTGCTAGGTACTGCCAGATGGTTTCACCTCTCTGCTTTGGTGAGTGAGAAGCTTGGCCAAGGCTGAGTGCTTAGACTGGGAGGTTGGAGAGGGGAAGGCAGGAAATCCTTATGTTTGCTTCTGCTACTCAAGAAGCTGCAAGGTAGTGTACTCTGAGATGTTCATTATAACACTGAAGCAACAAATGTATTTGGTAATGTTACCTTACAAATTCAGCTCCAGGTTTAACTAATTGTAGGTGGTACTGTAGGCAAAATAATTTCAGCATGTCTCAAACCCTCAGCATTTTATCATGAAGGGTCTTGGATGATATGTTTGCAGGTATAGGACACAATAGAGCTGAAGAGAGTGCACTTGTGAAGGTTTAGGTTTCAAGTTCCTTTAAATGTGCACGAATTTGGTTGCACTGATCTTCCATTTAACCTTCTAGAAAGTATATAATTGGAAAGAAGGATAGAGAAATTCGAGCCTATACATTGCAGTTGAGTGATGACTGTACATACTAACACCATGATAACTAGAGTGAATTTGAAAGATCAATTTCTCCCTGTTCCTTCTGCCTTGGTACAGATGTGTATGCTGTTAAAGTTATTTATAGGATTCATTTAAATTGCACATTTTTTCCAGTACATTTTCCACCTTCTTTTTCACAGTACTTGTAAAATCAATACTCTTGAGCAGCTTTCTTTTTAAACTCCTCCTACCTTCCTTTAAATCTATCTAAGAGGGATCCTTGTGTTTCCATGGAGCCACTTTTTAAGCATATAGAAACAAAGTCAAGCACAAAATTTCATTTGTAAGGAAAGCCAGTGATGTTTCATACTGCAAAGAACATAAATCACACTTGGATTCTACAGGTAAAAAGTTTAAAATGAAATTGTCAATATTCAAAACACCTGGTGCATATTTTTGTACCAGATATGTTATGTGGTTATGCATCACAATCTGGGCAAAATATCCTGGGAAAGAAACTTTATAGTTGGCTGCAGATTTGTTTTTAATTACCTCTCTTCTATTATAAGTTATTCCACATCATTTAAACAATATTATTATTATTATTACGATTTAAGCAGAACCTCTAATTCCATATAGCATTTGAGCTATTCTTAAGCTTAAAGTCAACTTGAATTTATTAGTTCAGCTAACGTAGAATCAATGCTGACAGCATCTCAACTCTGTAGAAAGAGGCAAAACCATCTCCTGATGGAAGTCATACAGCAATGATCTGTGTGCATAGCAATCAGTTGCCATCATGCAGCATGAAATTTGACCATGTTACTTCTGTAGTCTGAACACAAGTGAAGAGGCACAGACATACACTTAGTTGGCTACCATTGTCTTGAAATTTCTCTTCAAGTGACAAGAAGATGACTTTCAGTGCTGAAATCCTTGGCCTAGTGAGTTTAGGTGCTAATGAACACGCCAAAAATTTTTTTGAACTGAAAATGTTCTGCAAATATAGAGTTTCTTTTCCTTTGATAGCTTGGCAGAAAAAATACGTTACCATTCTGCACGTGGTGTCTCTAAAAAATAATCAAAAAGCTAAAAAAAGTGTTCAGAGATCCACGTCTCAACTTCTAGTAATGCTGTCGTTGAAAGTAATTCTACATTTGTAGGTAGGAATCTTTTTTCTTTTATATGGCAATACCTGTTCATTATCAAAAAAAACAGAGACAATTGCAACAAAGGGATAATTTTTTTGAACATGTCCAAACCATAAAGAAAAAAACCCAGTTTATTTTGTAGCCTGTTGCTACCTTGAATTGGTGTTTCTTTTGCTCCTCTTCACAGTAGTGGGAAACCCCCCGCATTTGAAGTCAGATTTTCAGCTGAGTACACTTTTTGTTCTGACCCAAAACCACGACTGTCAGTACTGAAATGGCTGGTGGTAGAGGGGAAGTTTACCTGGCATTTAAGTGCTCATTTGAAAATCCCCGTCGGCCGAAAGTGTTTGAGGAAAAAGTACCTAAAGCTGCAAAAACAATGAGGTAGACATCAGAGCATTTGTTAAAATTACATTAATGTTAACCTCTGGAGGATAAATGATGCTTGGAGGTTTCTCTGCAGAGAAATTTAGCCTAATTACAGTGGACAAGATTCTTAATTGATGTTCCTCTGTTGAAGAAGGGTGGAACTGAGTCAATTTACAGTTAGGGTTTGATCTCTTCTATTTGGAAATTCCCATAGAGTTGAGAAACAGTTACAAAACAGACTTGTAGCAGAATCAAGATTTCTCTTTGATTTCAATTTTGTCAAAATGATAGGTTGACAGTTATACCTATAGATATGAGATATAGATATCTATATCATATATATACATATCTATATCATATATATTTGATTCACTATAGATATAAGCTGAAGCACTTATACTCAGTGTTTGCTCATTGTGGGTTTGGTTTCAACAATTCTTGAATTCACTTGAGCTTTTCAAGTTTCTTTGTAATTGACTTAATCATTTACAGAGGCTTTCATGGATTTATAGTTGAGACCTTGACTTTTTCTACATTTTTAAAATATTTTTTCAATGTTGACACTCTTAGTTTTAAATTCTTCACAGTTTCTTTTCTAATGCCTCTACCAAGAAAAGAAAACGAATAGTGGGTTTTTTACAACTGTTTATAGCATAACATTATGAGAACTTCAAAGGGAAATTATTATGCTTGGTTGTTGGTTTTTCTTCACACACGTACACACACACACACACACACACACACACACACACACACACACCATTTCAAACTATTTATATTTGCCTCTGATTGTTACTTCTTCAAGCTGCCAAAAGTCTTTAAGTGCCGGAGATTAAATGGGAAATTTCTTGCAAATACATAACGGAGCTTTGTTTTCAATGGAGAATCAAAATCTAGCCTCTGATTAACAGGAGAATAATTTTACTTGTGTTATCATTTATGCTCCAAGTTCTTGGATTTGTTGTCATTTATGCTCCAAGTTCTTGGATTTGTTGTCATTTGCACATGGAAACGTAACTTATGCAAAAAGTGCATTTGAATGTCTTATGCTTTAAGAACTGAATACAAGGTACAAACCTCCAGTGGTCAAAGAAAAAACAAATAGAATCAAACTAGTAGCTTGTTAAGATAAGAGTGACAGGGTAATTATGGCAAATACTCTGTACTCAAGAACATTATTTAAAATAATCTGTTGTCAGTGGGGTCAGGCATAAAATTCTTATGTGCTCTTCCACTGAACCCAGTCCATCTCACATGGTTTTATCTGGGAGAAAAGAAAACTGACATTGAGCTGGCAGCCTGGCTGGACATCAAAGTGTTTTGCAGCAGCCGTGCTGATTGTGTTGATTCAAAGAATTAATTATTTTGCATTTGTTAAAATCAAAGCAAGTTATGGCAGTACTGCAGACAGGAAATGGGAAAAGAGGAAAGCAGAGGTCTGGAGGACCTGGGGACATCAGCACTGATGTTAGTTTCCCCACACTGCAGGAAGTGCTCCCCTAAGCTCTCTGAAAGTGTACACAGATTTTATCTGGAATGCTGTGTGAAAGGAGGCTTTGATCTATTGAATGAAGCTGACCTGCTTACTGTGTTTTAGGCAGGCAGTGGAAACACGAGGCATGACAGATGATGGTTAGGAAATGGACTCCTAGAGCAGAAAAGCTGGGGTGTAAACAGATGTGCCTAAATGTGCTAGAAGACAAAAGCTGAGCTCCACAGATTTTCCATTAAGGTATATTTAAAATATTGTGAGTTGGGCTCATTGTTTCATAACAGAGGGTACTGATGAACTTTGCTTGATTCCCTCTTTCCTTGTCCTGATGAACCTGAGAGGAAACTTGCTATAGAGATGAGAATTCTGAGAGGCAGTTCATGTAGAATGTAATACCAGGCTCAGAGGAGATCTGAGCTAAGCTCATCTCTGGACATCTCTGAGGTTGAATTATTCTGCAAGGAGCAGGTTTGGTATGGATAGAGGGCCAAGGGACTATAGTCACCAACTGATCAGTGTTCATGTTGAAGCTGCTTCTGGCTCTATTCAGTAAATCCCCTCCAAAGATGTTTTAATACAGCTGTAGTTGCAGAAAGGCATCAGCCTGGATCCACCTCTCAGTCCTCTCAGTCTCGAGCAGCCTGGAAAAGTCCTCAGACTGCCTTTTCTGTATGTACCACACCACAGGCCACAAAACACTTCCCAACAGCCTCTACCACACTTAAGATCAATAATGAAAGAGCAAAAGCCACAAACTGTGATGTGCCTGAGGAAGGGAGTGGAGAAGATCAAGGGCATTGCCAGTGCGAATGAAATCGACATGAAAGAGCCTCCATCCCTGCACTGCTTTCAGGGATTAAAGGAACAATTGAGTAGAAGAATGAGAAGGCGGTGCCAAGAGGAAGAGAAAATAGAGAGGAGGGAAGCAGGGAGGCTCTGGTTAAACCATTCATGTCACGTTCTTGGCTCCCAAGCAGCAAAGCACAGCTGCTTTACATCTGCTCCAGAACACTGGAACTGAACAGGCACTAACATAAGTATGCTCAGGCTGTTCAGATGAGTTTTTTTGTTTGCTCTGGTATGGATACAATACTTTTTGTAATTAGTAACATGAAAAACTATTTTCTAATGCCACTGTAATAACTGATTTGGCTTACAAATATTTTCTATCAAAGGTCATGCCTACAGGGACTTACAAAGCCTAATTTTGTCACTAGAATGTCAGGCCTGATGCCCACCCTGTGAGACACAATAACCACTGAATTATAGTGGTTATTTAAATTTAAATGTTTTATGCTTATATTCATGAAAAACACTGACAATTTTCTTTCATGTAGCATCTTTATTATATTCATGCAGTAAATCTCCCCGAGTGTTTTGTGCCCAAAGTGAGACCCAGGTCCCTGGATACCAATGCAATACAAAGATAATAAAAAAATTCTTTTCCTGCTTTATAGTCTTTGATGCATATTTTTAGTATGACACTGAAGTCACCGAAGCCTTTTAGCTAAAACCTTCAGTTCATCTTGGATGAGGGAAGTGCATAAAAATGCAACATGGAGGAATATTAAATCCTCTCTCAGGATCCATCCCATCTGATACTCAGCATCAGCCAGCAGGTTACAGTAACTAATAATTACATGAATTGATATTATTGGCTTAAATTAAAACATTCAGTATTCTTAGAGGGATCAGATGTTTAAGACTCAGTCTCCTCTTGTGCACAAGTAAAGCTTCAACTAGTATTGATAAGTATTTTGCTTGCATGAGGTATTAGATTTTTAAAGATGAGCAAAATACCAAAGCAAAGAGAGTCTGCTGTACAAATTAAAGCTTTAGGCAGACTTGAAGCATGGCTGCCAGGAAGAGTTTGAATTTGGGATTCTAGATTCACTCTGGGAAGAGCAGCTTTGGGTCTTCTGTCCCCTGCTGCCCCTGTTATTTAGTAGAATCGTTTGTCTTCACATTAGAAGGTGATACACCTATGTGGGTGACAACAAGAACTGCAACTGTGATAATTATAGCTGAGAACAGCAGTGCATTCTTCAGCTTAGGATGGTGTCTTTCTGAGTGTCATATGGCTGTCTGCATTGCTCAGTTACAAGCACTGGTGGATGTCTGAGTCTTCAGGCAAGCATATTAAAAAAATTGACATTTCTCAACGGCCTTATGCATATTTAAAGATAGAAGACCATATTGCTAATGTTACCTACAGTAGCAGACCACTGTTTATTTTTAGGATTTGGAATATGTTTTGGGGCTCAGTGTTTGTGCCTAGGTACAGTTAATACACAGGTAGAACTGTAAAACAGGGAGATCTGGTCTGTGAGGCAACTTGCTGTGTTTGTTGTAGCTTTAACTGCATCTAAGCCATATGCTTTGTGCAGCATGTTGAACAAACACCTTTTTTATATGTCTTATATCTTGGGGAAAACACTGCCAGGGCCACAGCAAATTGCTTGTTCAACTGAATGTTAGTGGAGAGGCTGCTATGGATCAGGCTTTTGGAAAAGATTCAATGCCACTGTCTAGACAGAGGCAAGAAACAAGGGCTCCCTTTCCCCTCATCCCCTTGGAGCCTCATCACAGAGCTATGCAAGCCTGCTAATTAAACTGGAGTTTTGCACTTCACCCTTAGGAGTTTCTTTCACAAAATATGTAGGTCATTTGATTGACGTGTATTCCTCAGCATCCTAATCTCCAGTGTGAAAATTATGAAAAACAAGCTGTGCTGCACGCAGACAAAACAGGGCTACACAGAAACTGAGTGTTCTATTATATAAAAGTTTTAATAAGCCATAAACCATCAGTCCCACGTTAGGAGGAACAGGTATAAGGAAGAAGAGTGCAGCAAGCCACACTTTTGCTGTGGTTTCCTGATGCTGCTGTTATTTGCCAGATAACTTCCACTTAGGCTGGGAGAACACCAAGTTTCAAACAGTAGGTGTGTTTCTCTGGTCATACATGACATTGGGTCTGGGCAAGACATGAGGAAAGGAAGGCTGATACCTGGCATTAGAAAGGTGCTGATTGGGAAATGGAGATCAGATCTGGAAGTGTCTTACTAAGGGCTGGATCCAGACACAGGATGCTCAGTCTTTCTGAGAAAGAGGAGGAAGCAGCATATAAACATATAAATCCTGGCTTTCAGTCTGTGCTAAAACCAGATGTAACCTGGTTCCAAACAAATTTAAGACCTGGGCGGGTTCATGGGTGCTGGGTCTCTATGACCTTCCTTTAATTTGCTGAAATATCTGTGCCCTTCCATTACTGGATTGTAGACCTTGTCTAATATTTCTTTTGTCTACCAAAGTATTACTTTCCTGGAAGGTTTAGTCAGATAATGTTTTACTTCAAAATTAAAAAAAAAAAAAAAAAAAAAAAAAAAAAAAAAAAAAGAACTATGACACAGCTAAAAATAGAGACTGAAATTTCATTCTCAAGCCATATAAGGATCTATGCATAGCTATGTGAGGCAGGATCTTCATGCAAAAAGAGATGAAGTTTTGGCTGATTTAGCATGGGAAGCATTGTGTTCATATGTTTCCTTTATAGAGCTAAATCATAATTTTAAAGCTGTCTGAAGGCCTTTCTTTAAATGAGAGTAATTTATTGCTGCATGTGCCCAAGAACAGCTACAAATGTAAACACAGGCACTTCCTTGGCTATATTGCCTACAGTTTTCCAGATCATTTCCAAGTGGAAAATAAGTCTAACCAAGAATGAAGCAAAATTTCTCTGTCACTTACAAGCAAAGGTTTAATTCTTTTTTAGTGCCTCTAAACGGTGGTCTCAGAGTTTGGTCTTTGTCTAGAATTTCCAATTGGCATTGCTGGCAGCTCCAGGCATGGATAATGACATGCAGGAAAAATGAGTTGCTCCTGTTTAGAGATCTTGCTAATAAACTTTTTGTCCAGACATCTGCACACATGTCCATACACAGAAATACATATGGGCTGTACTCATTCTGAAACTGGTAGTTCTGGAAATGATGATATATCCAATGACTTCCTCTCACTGCCCTTGTGGCAGCACAGTCCTAAAGAAATAGGTATATATGGCTCAGATTTGTGTTTTACAGTATGGTGAGTGATCTTTGGAAGAAATCTTGTAGAACTTTGAGGTAGTAAGCCCTACAAATATCAAATGGAACACACAAGGCAAGATTCCCTCTGGTGATTCTAGGATTCCCAGCTGCTGATACAGGATCCCCTTTTTTTTGGTAGTGCTGGATAGAAAAGGTGCACCAAGATGCTGAGGAAGAGGAGAACATCAATTAAATACAATCTCCTCCTTGTTGGCAAATAAATATTGCAACATCTTATCCATGTAATCTGCAGGTTTTGTTTATACCCTTTTTGTGCCTGAGTTGTATTTGGACTGCTGTCCAAACCACAGTCACAGTCTCTTTTTTACAACCCATTTTGTTCTCAAATGCACAACAAATAAACAAGACCTCCAAACAAAACACAACTGTATTTCTGGATTACACGTCCTCTTTTCTTCTTGATTCTTTCATTGTACATTTTGACTCAACTAAAAATTTTGACTCAACTAAAACATTGCTCACATTTCCTGTCCATCTTTTGTGTCATCTCTCTTCATTTCTGCTTTAGGTTGGCCACAATGCAGAGCCATTTATGGTTGTCATATGTTATGTATCAGGCTTAATTGTTCATCCTGCTTTTCATCATCTCATCCTATTTTGCAGACCACAAGTAACTGTGATTCTGCTGAGGGACCCAGCTTGCCTTTGCTTGCTACTCACACATCCTCATGGTTCAGTTTGGTTTTCAAAGATCTTTGTCATTTCACTACTGAAGGGAACAAACCAAGGACTATTTTGGGTGGTTTGTGTGCTGTGGCATATCTATGTAGATATATCTGGCATAAATATATATAGATATTTGAATTTAATATTAAAGAGTAAAAGGCAGCTGTTAGATCTGGAACATTGTGGAAGGTCGTGCTACAACAGCCTGATCTGAAATCTTTTATTTGTGGATTATTGACATCATTTCTGTTCATGTCTTGTCTTTCTCTGGTCTGTGCAGTGCTGATGCTTTGTCCCCTGAGGACTTTCACTGCCCTCTCTCTCTTCTATTAACAACATTTTCTTAATTTGGCACCTTAATTTTCAACTGTAATGGGGCTGTGTGTTGTGTATCAAGACTGGGAATGATTCCCAAAACTATATTTTCATGGTATGCTTTTGCATTCATTCAAATCAATGGGAACATATTAGAGAGGCTGAGGGTGAAATTCCTTCTAATGGGAATTTTTGTCTGAGATATAACCAGCTGAAAATCCAGGACAGAGAGAGGAATGTTAAAATAAACCTTTTCAGCTAGAGCTGGCACTTTGTTCTGCTACCTGCAGCCTCTAAAACTCTCTTCCACTGTAATCTCAATTTGCCATACAAGGGGATGCTTTAGATTAAAGCAAAGGAGTAGTTAAATTTTCCACACCAATGTTGTCTGTCTCTCCTTCAAGGATGCCAAACTGATGGTATTGCTTGTATATGTGTATTTAAAGTTGACTTAATTAATGAAATCCATGCGGTCTAACCCCTAATCTTATTAAAAATGTCAGATGCACAGAAACAAGAAACTGTTTTACATTTGAAGGACATAGAAATGAAAGGATTGCTTTCAAATTTATTTTTAATTGGTAAAATATTTGTGCGCCCATAATATCCATTTAATTTTGAAGTCTGGTCCATAAGGAATGCTGAGACAGGATGAAAAGTAGCAAAGGATGGGGCTTTTTTGTTGGCTTTTTTTTTTTTTTAATCTGGTTTTTCTTTCTGTGGATTGTGTTGGGTTGCCCATAAGCCAGCTCTCTAGATATTTCTCCTTCTTTAGTGGAGCTTTTATAGATATAGAACCTGGTTTTCCAAAGATGCTGGAAAACATGATGTCTATGAAATATTTGCATTGTTTTGATGTAATATAACCAAGAGGTAAAAATAGCCAGTGATGTGGAGAAAAGGAGAATATAAATGTTTAAATATTTCACTGATTTGTCAAGGAAATCTGGAAAACATCTGCCTCCATTGTTTGCTCTTTGGCTGCTTTGCTTTTAATTATCCCTACCTCTTTTTAATGGAGCATAAACTACCATTTCACAACTTTATTTGATAGACCAATCCATAGGCAACTGCCGTGACATTTGCAATACTCTGAACTTGGCCTTCTTTTCCCTCCAGATGTCTTCTGTGCAAACATTTCAAAACTAAATACTGATGAAAAAACAGTTTAAAGACTAAACACAGTCTCAGTGAACAGGCAAATTGAATACAATCGTGGAGTTCAAAACAAGACTTAATTTCCATATGGTTTTTCTGATTCACAGGATCTGAAGAATCAAGGTCTGTTCTGATAGTTAAGGCAGTGCTGACTAATGTAGAAGATGCTATAATTCAAATAATGACCAAGTGCTTTCTTAATTTTCCCTTACACAGAAATCACTGAGACTGCATGGCTGTAGCAAAAAAGCTGACAGCCAAATACAACTCACCATGTGCTTAATATTTCCATTATTTTGCCATCTTACACTGTAGACAGAGTGCTCAGATTTGGTTCCTGCAATGCTCTACATCATCTTATGTTACTCTCTTGTGCTGATGATATTCTCTTACTATGATTAACAGGAAATAAAACCAAGACAAGTAAGAAATCTGTAGTGTAATTTTAAAAGTCAGTAATACAAAACAATGAGGCAGGTTTCAATTCTGACATGTCTCAACTTACTTTTTGGCCATACTGTGTGTTAACCCCCCCACAGAATAAAAAAATTATGCAAGTGGGGGATGAAAATTCTGGGAGCAAAGGCGAGGTCATTCATTTGTATAAATAACTCATTTCAGAGTCTGGCTATTGTGAATCTCTACTATAAATATTTTTATTAAATAAAAGCAAGGAAATGTTACTAAATGTGTGTAGAATGGAGACCTAAATGACAGGTTAAGAAGGGCTACGTGCTTCAGGAGAAGGGATCCATGCTTTAGAAGTGACCAACATTTCCAGAGCTTTCAGTGTGTAAACATTGGAGCATGTTTGACTTTGGTGTTCAGAGAAGCAGCAGAGAAGGGAAGGGATGTGTCAGTCTGTACCTAACCAAGCAGGCAGGATACAGGGAACTTAAAGCATAAGTAAGGGGCTTATGGCATCCCTAGGGCTGGAACAAAGAAGAAAAGGCAAATCAAAGTGGAATGCATGATCAAGAGGGAGGTCAAAGTGGAATGCTGTAAGATGAAACAAGTAGGCTAAACAGACAGGAGAAAAAAGGGCTCAGAGAGGAACCTGGGGACAGATTCCTGATTTATCAGGAACTAAGCTGCTTGTGTAGCTGTCTTCTGAATAACAACACCTAGCACATACAGCATGATCAGAACAAAAACATGATTTCACTACAGATGGTTCTACTGTAAACACTTTTATTTGGGAAAGAGATTACTTCCTCCTGAGTTTCTGGAACTGGGCTCTGAATTCTGGTATAGTTCTGGACCTCTGTCACTCCCAGGAAACACTGTGTGTGTACAGAGTTCACATTATTCCAAGCTGGCTTCTTCCCACAATGCAAATATCCACCTGTGTGTTACTGTGGAGAACTTTTTCTGAATCATCTCTTCCTATGTGTCTAAGATTGATTTAATTGTGGGGTTTGGCATTACTTAAAAGGTTGGAGTGTTTTTAATAGATCAAATCTGTTGTGTCCATTATTTGTGTCAGCACTCCCTGGGGAATCTCACTACTCAGAATGTTTTCTTAGAGGAATATAGATACACAAACCCTTGCAGACGTCAATTCCAACACTGCACCCAGGGAATAATGAGTAACAGACTTCAGACAATGTAGAATCCAATTTAAAATTCAAAAACTGGATTATAAAAACCCTTCTAATTCTTTGTAGATTTCTGTAACAAATGAACTCTCTTTGCTATTTCTAAATATCTAATTGTATTCATATTTATATGGGCTAGTTCTCAAGACCACAAGCAAAGCAGATTGGAAAGAAAGTTTGAGCTCATTTCTCCAATTCTCATCTGAATTTTTAAATACTGGTGCTTTGCATAGCATGAGGACAGAGGCTTCATAAATGACAGCTAATTAAAGTATCTTATTTTTGAGAATGTATCTGAAGTCATTAGAGATTTTTGTCTTTTAGGCTAACCACTCTGCTCTAGGTTGCATTAAAGAATTACTTTGAAGCATGAGTCAGAATTGATTAATGGTATGCTGCAGCTATTTTCAGTTTTTTCACTGAAGGTTTTTAGGAAAGGGAAAACACTATTTCTGTTTGTTCCATTTTACTGACCACTGTGTGTCCCTTTGAATCCACTTCTCTGGCAAAAGAGAAAAAAAAAAAGTTATAAGGTTTTCAGCTTTCATACGTGTTTCTCATTCTGCCATGTACTACTCTACCAGGAATCAAATATGGACAATATCTGGTTTAGGTCACTTAAATATTGTTACCTCAGGTTGATGACTGATGTTTCTTCCCATTACATACCTAAACCTCCCAGCTCAGCCTCTTGACATGAGCTTGTTAGATCACAACTGGTTATTCTTGTCACCTACTGCCACACAAAGCAGATGCTTGCAGAAAAAGGCAGCAGTGAACTCATAGAATGTCACGATGAGAGAAGTGCAGAAGGATATGTGATTACTTACTGGTACTCTCAACTTTTAACCCTCTCATCAACACTCTCACAGCTCCCACTTCCCTTCTGTTTTCCAGGGGAAGAGCCTGACTTTCCTGTTCTCCTGGTATATGTTATTTTCCTTCTTTCCTCAGCATGTTGATCTATTTTCCCCTGGTGCTTCTCAGCCTTTTTTTTAGACAGTAATTATTTTCTTGTGATACTCTTTGTCATGGCTGGGCTTCAGATGTTAATTTAGGGCTGAGGGTAAGTGTCAGACAGCCCAGGATACAGCAGGGAAGTATTTATTTGGAGCCCAGGTAAAGCAGAGTGTGGTGGGGTAGTAGTGTCAAGAGTGGATGATGGCAGAGCAGCCCAGTGAACACACTGTTCAGGAACTCAGGACCTCAAGATGTTAGGAAAGATTCAATGGTCAGTTAATACCTGCAGCTACTAAACCAGCTCAAATGCAGTCACTTCAGATTAAGAGGATGATCTTGCCTTCTGAACCAATGATGGTTGATAACAGTTAATGTAAAATAATAGAATTGTCCCAGAGGTTTATAATTGTGCAAAATAAGATAGTGAGTGGAAGGGCTCTGGACTGGCCACTAAACTCAAGGGTCTTTTTTGTCTGCCTGAGCTGTCAGAGTTATTAAGGTTGAAGCTGGTTTTTTGGGGATGAGCTAAGTAGCTTCATGTTTGAAATACAGAGGATGTTCTACACTCTGTGTCAGTTTGTGCAGCATAGAGTGAAATTTTACTGCCTTTCATCCAGCATTAACTTTCTATTTTAACTTGGGTATAGTGCATTTTGGCCTTTTGTTTTCTATTCTTTCAAAAAATATGCTTTTAAAGACATAGAGACTTTTTGTAATCCCAATTATTTACTTACTCTGTATATTTTTTTCTTCAAAGGATTTACTGTTTTGCTGCCTCCAAATAAAATCTGAATCTACATAAAACTCTCCAAAAGTTACAATTTTGCCATAAGCCCCTAGCTGAACTATAGCTTTATGGTAAAGATATACACACACCTGATCTGGTAGGGTGCTGTTATACTGAGATCTGAGAAGTTCCTGTGCAGTTCTTTTGAACATCTTACTCTGCTGGAGTGGGATCACTGCAGTGTGTGCTCTGACCCTGTCCTTCCCCATTCCCTGCAGCATGAAAAACCATCTAAGGGGTTTATTTACCACAGCTGCCCATGAGAGTTCATTTAAAATCAACAAAGAACAAGCCATGAGGTTCCAATGCAGTACAGAATTTACTAGGGAGGAGAGTATTGCTCTTGGACTAGAAAAACAACCATTCTGTTTAGCAAAAGATTTTGTGGTTTTGAAGTTTATTTGTTTTCTGATAGGAAATGACAGCAAGGCCTTTTAAAATTCTCAGAGACAGACAGATAGACACAGGTCCCAGAGCAGACAGCACTCTGAGCACTTGGGCAGCTCTAGAATTGCAGCTTCTTTACATATCTTACATGAAGAAGCATTTTTGTTCAAACTGACAAAAATATCTTCAAAAACTTGTTTTTGTAAAAGGCTTAATGGGAAACCAACTCTCCCTTGTATTCAGTGACCCAGAGAAGTTGCTGTATATAAGCACCTTGTCAAACAAATATGGCAATGCAGATGGCTTGGGACATGTAGGAGACTAACATGAATGGTGAGAAACAGATCACCCAATGCTGGATCAGAGATTTGTGAAAGCTCTAACAGTATATTTGGGTTTTTTTCAATGTTTTTCCACCTTTCCTCTGAGGGAATCTTTGACCTCTGAGTAAATTTATGTCCGTATATGTTTTCCCTACATTATTTTTGTGCAACTATTTTTTCCTCTGTAGAGGCGTGTTGCTGCTTTTTCTGTAAGAACTGTCTTGCTTTAACCATGCTATTCTACATTCACTTTAATTCCTTTATTTTTTTTAAGATTCCGCCTGTCTCTTTTGACTCATCTGGTTCATTTTCAAGGCATCCTGTTTATTTTTCCAGCTATTTGTTTTTAATATGTGTTATCTGACCTTTTCTGTCTGCTTTTCTGGGGACATATACAAAGCTCTTCCTTTATTTGCATTTGCTTTTCCTTCTCCCCTCCACAGCACCTAATGCTTGCCAGTGGAACCCAAGAATAGGAAATGGGAATAAAAAACCCACCAACCTGCAGAAGGTGACAGCAAGCAAAGTTCATTTTCATTTTGCAGGTGTGGAATGCTTCAAGTCACTGAGATATGTAGAACTACAGGGGGGTAGAGTTTTATCCTAGGAGCTCACTGACACTGTTCTGAGAACAGAGATTGGAGCTACAGGAAACTTGTTTGAAAGCAGCATTTCCCCCTTTGGGTTCTTTGTGCAAGACAGGCATCTGTAAAGCAGTAAGCAGAGCAGAATAAGGCTCTGCCTTTCCTGGGAGAATGGTCTGCAGGTTTTTATTGTGAATAGGAATCAGAGCATGGTGATATCTCAGCCATTTTATTTCAACAGTGGACTTGTGGAGGAGACCAGGGAACTTTTCTATTTTTTTCTGTGACTGGAGTTTAGCTCTTTGGCCAGTTTCCCTTTTACATGTTCCCTTTTAAGAGAAAGCTGCTGAGATTCTGACAAGGCCTCTGGATAATTGTGGTTTGGCAGTGATGTTCATCTGAGATGGCTGCTTCCAGAAGAATAGGTATCCAGAGCTGGCAAGAGTTGGCAGCTATTTTTGTCAGGCTGAAGCACAGAGCACAAAGGCAGATTTATCACAAAAATCAATACCACAAGCTATCAGTCTGCCACCTTTTACTCACCACAGCTGCAAAATCCTTGGTCATCTCTGGAGCTTCTGCTATGGAGCTGTACTGGCACCTGATATTGTAAGGAAGAAATTGAACAGGCTACAATTTGCAGTTGAGTTGCTGTTTGCAGCAACCACTGCCTTCATTTAGTGAAGATGCAAGAGACAACAAATAGCTGAGCTGTCAGTAAGCATATCCTGGCCTGACCCACCTGGGAAATGAGCTGGTGCATCTAGGCAGGCAGATGTGCTCTTCAGACCAGGAGCTCTTTTCTGAGGGAATGTCCTTTGTTATCCTGTTTTGCTTCTCATATTTCTGATGCCCATTACAACAGTACTTTTGTGTGTGTGTGTGTGTGCCCACACATGATGTGGTTAAATCTCCTTAGATAATGGAAAAGATTTGCTGTTCTGGGCGTGCTAATCTTGCACCAGACCCAAAGAAACCAAAGGGGAAAATGTCATTTTCAAACAAGCTTCCTGCAGCTCCATTCTTTTCCCAATAGACTTTGGTTTTCTGTGCTTTGATGATGCACCAGTCAGTGATGGAACACACCATAGCTCAAGCTTTGGGCAAAATCAGAATGGGGGTTGGTGCTGAAGCCTAAACCATGGACACATGGAAATAGAATGAAGCTGAATCAGAGGAGATCAAATTGGATATTTGGAGAAGGTACCTCAGTGAGAGGGTGGTCGCTCACTGGAACAAGATCCTCAGGGAAGTGGTCAGGGCACCAAGCCTGCCAAAGTTCAACTACCATCTGGACAATGTCCTTAGACATATGGTTTAGTTTTAGGTAGTCCTGTGAGGGATGGGGAGTTGGAATTGATGATTCTTATGGTTCCCTTCCAACTGGATATTTGTGATTGTCTTTGTATGTTTGGTATAATCAGAGCACTAAATAGGAGCCTGCAGCTCTAGGGCAATGGAGGGGTGGTCTTCACAAAAGCAGATCAGTGAGAGTACTTGCCATGTATGTGACAATATTCAAGGCAGCAGACTCAGGAAAATCAGCTCTGTTGATGCTGGCCCAAATCCACATGCCAAAGGCTTTCTCTGAAGAGAGAACACCCTTTTAAAAACATGCATGTTCTGAACAATGTTTGCTTTTAAAAGACAGCACAATGGGAGGCAGCCTATCCTGGAGGCTTGTGTCTGTTGAAGATCTGGTGGAAGGGAGGTTTTGGAAGGCTGTCTGAGTGCAGGATAACAGCTTGTGTGATTTAACACAAGTTCACAATATTATGCTTCACTTCCCCACCTCCTTCCCTCTCATTTTTGCTCTTCATACAGCAGATAATGGAGACAGAGTACAGCTAGGCCATGGCTCTCCGTAACAAGATGAGGTCTTAATCTCAGCAAGAGGAAGACTCAAAGTATCCTTGCTATATTGTTCTGCTGATTTGCTTTGATTATGGGAAGAGCACAGGAAAGGAGCAGTGAGAATAGCTTGTTGCTGTTATTTCAGCTGGTGAAAGAAAACACCAAATGAAGTTATTTGGAAAGTAGAGTTCTGTAAATTCACATGGTAATAATTTTAAGTATGTGAAATATTTTTACTAGAATGGTTTTGTTTGTGTTGTCTGCTTCAGGTGTTTTGATATGGAAGAGCACTGTTGACTCTACAAAAATCAATTGTGACTGAGATGTCCAGTATCACCTTCTTGATTTCCTGCTTCTGCTCTTTCCTTTTTGCTTTTATGTGATTTCAGTTCCAGGTAGTTGTATTAGATTCTCTGATTTTTGACTTTTGATCTAGTGTTTTTTAAAAAATCTAGTTTGGGACCTTTCAATTCCAGGTTTCAGGATCAAACACACCATAGCTGGAAGATAGAGTATTTAATCTTTATTTGTACTTGTCATAGCACACAGACACTCAGATTAATACTGTAACATTTTTTCCATAGCTGATATTGATATTTTTAACCCCTGAAACCAAAGCATTTGTGATTTCTGCTATATGTCTTTTAATCAAGTCTTATTTTTTTTGGAGAAAATCAGATTGTTTTAAAGAAAATATAAATTGGTTCAAAAGGACATTTTTCCCCACCCCCTTAAATTACTGTGTTTCTGGAAGATCTCTGAGGATCCCTGACCTTTCAATCATGAACCATGGCATCAGGCCTTCAATAAGGGAAGCCAGGAACAAAAGCTTTTGAGGGGGTTGTCTGTTTATCTCCTCTGCTTCAATCTGCTTCCAGAAGGTTGCAAGACAGGATGTGGGAAGCAGAATTATGTCACAAGAGGAATATCTTTTCTTTTTAAATCTCCTTAAGGAGATTTTTTTGAGGCTGGGTGAAAATACCTAGTATTGGTACTTGGTTGTGTATAAATCTGTCTGAATGACTTGTTACCATTAGAATCATTTTGAGTATTTCTACCTTGAGGTAAAACTTTCATTGTCTTTCTAAAAGCATTGCTCACAGAAAGAGCAGAGGCAGTGGCACATTTTATTCACTGCAAGCTTTGATTAATCTTTGCATACTCTTTACTGTATGAATGCTTTCCCGTCAGCTTCATCTCCAGTACACAGAAAATGCTTTCTGTTTAATTCAATTACTTACATTGTTGCCAAAATTAATTTTCTGTTAACTCTAAATATTTTACTATGGTAAAACATGGGGTAGATACAGTAAGTTTTATCCTAGTTCTGTTCTTACATCTCTGTAGACAGAGGTTAAATCTTTGGCATGAAGGTCATTGGTGATGAGTTCACTGTAGTTACTAACTGGATTTTAAATTACTGGACAGCCTTTGCTGTTATAGACTCCTCCCTTCCCCTAGCTTCCAGGACAAGTCACTGATATAAATAGGAGGATCTTGTCTTCAATTCAGTACTGATTTCAGTCCTAAGCAAACATGTTTCCCTAGCAAACATTTCATGGTCCTGAAATTTCAGACGTTCCTAAGGAACTGTGTGGCATGTGTGAGAAGTTAGTAGAGCCAATTGGGTGAAAGGTCTCTGGTTTTGGGCTGCTTCATTTTTGCTGTTTCTTTTCCAAATCTTCCCCTTTGAGGTCATACACAGCCCCTTGCATATTGGAACACAGACTGTTCACTAATGGGCAGGAGATAAAACCAAGTTAAATTATGTTCTGTGAACTTTCTGCTTGCACCTGAAGCTTGTGATGATTTATCCAGAACTTTGGCAGGAGTTGCTGTTAAATAAAATTATTATTGCATGCGATTGAAACAAGTTGTTGGGTTTTGAGTGGAACTAAACTCTAGAAAATAACTTGCAGGGATGCTTGTGGCAACGCTGTGTAGGCTCAGAAGAAGCTGGGCAGTGAGCCAGAAGGGTGCTTCACATTTGGATTCTCAGTCACCTAAACCTGAATTTGGGACTGGATGTTTTTTTAGGAGAGATGTTGTAGTTCAAAGTTGAGTTGATTCCAGGAATCCCTCCACTGTGAGTCCATCTTTGGTTGCTCACTTGGCAAACCAAAAGAGGTAGCTACTTGTTAAAGAGGTTCAGTAAATATTTGCCAATGATGATGTGGACAGTATTTCTTGCCTTGGGATAAGCAGATGGATGAGAATAATTCTGAATTCCCTTATAGACCTCTGTGCTAATGTGAATCCATGAGAACTTCTGGTCCAGATCACAACTGAACAGATGAGAATTACAGCAGTTGAGAATGAAAGTCTGATGCAAAATTGAAGTGAACAGGGAGGAACCCCTACACCTAAATATGTGGTCAATTTTTATTGTTTGGAGTCTCAAATGACATAGGGGAAGAAATAACCAATGCTGAGAATGAGCTGGTGATCAGACATAGCAAAAATAATAGTAATTAAAAAAACAGCACATGAAATCTTATTGTTCACTGCTTTTCCATATTGAAAAGATGGAGATTTTCTGGCAGAATATTTTAAGATACTTGGCAGGATTAATATTCTGCACTAAATAGATGAAGGTGCTTGAAAAAATACACTTCATTCTAAGCAGTTTTTGACAGAATGTATTTTATCCATACAGGGGCTTTAGCAGAATTGTCAGTGATGTCTCATGATAGATGGCAATATGCAGAGTTGTAGGAGCCTGACTATTAAAAAGGACCAGACAGCTTAGTGCTGTGGCATTCTGTTTGACTCTGAGTGGGTGGTTGGAAAGGGACGAGGGATGGGTGATCTTCTAATGGGCATTTAATCATATGACTTCTAGAAATAATGGGAAGCCAGAGATGAGTGAGGAAGAGATGAGAAAGAGAAGGCATTTTGGAGAAATTTCCTCACAGAGAGAATGATTCATTTTGGACTGTGCTGTCAAAAGGCAGCTATGGAAACTGCAGCTGTGAATGTATTAAATAGGACTCAGGCAGGTGCTTACTGGAAAAAATGTTATGGATGGAAACAAGCACCAGGAGGAGTGGGAGGAATCTGCAGAGCAGCTTCCGGTGTTTAGTTACAGCAGAATAAAAGTGTTATTCTGCATTTGCATTGCAGATACACAACAGTGCTCACTCTGAGCAGATACTTGGCTGCCACGGATTTTCATGGACACGTGTCCAAAGGGCCACTCTCACCTTCCTCTATGATTTTTTCAAAGGAAGAGGTACATTAAATGCCAAATTGAAGGGAACGGTTTTGGGGTGGAAAAGGTTGAGTAATGGTGGTGTAATAGAAAGCAAAATTTGGCCCACGTTAGTTTCCACCAACAGAGTTGTTTTTTCCATTAGTTCTGCTGGCACTGAAGAGTATCTCTGATGCATGACAATATATCAAAAGTTTAGCCCTACAGAGAAAGGCATAGAGTGGTGGAGAGATATATTATGTGTTGGGGAGGAAAGCAGGAAACGGGATGGCTTAAAGTATTTTAGGAAGAGGAGCTGAGAGGGTTCAAAAGATAGCACCTGCTACTGGTACCATTGTGACTTCAAAAAGCCTGAAATCTGCATTGAGGGACTTGTTGAGATGTGGCTCTGTAGTGAAACTGAAGGAGAAGCTTCCAAGAAAGCTGCTTACCCAAACCTGCTTGTTTCCCTTAGCTCTCACACTTCTTTTTGCTTCTCTGTCCTGGCCTTTTCGGATTCAGATTTCATGTAACTGCAGATGTTGCCACTGCTTTCTGTGAAGTCACTTCTATTTATGCCAGAATGGAATCAGGCCTGAGAATTTGCAGAGAAGGAAAAGTCAGCAGTCATAAGGAGAGACAGCACAGAAATGTAAACCTCTAGAGATAGTCACTGATGCTGTTACTGCTTGCTTGCGTCTCAAGTGTGAGTCCATTGATCAAGTCTGGATCATAATCTGGATCTGAGTCATAATTTGAAAGCAGTTTCCAGTATATCACAGTCCAGGTCCATTACACCCCAATTTTTCTGTGCTGTCCTGCTGCCCTGCCTGCACACCAACCAACACAAAGATAACTACAAAATACAGTTGTAATAACAAAAGCTTCAGGCTTATTTCAGAAGTCCAGAAGCCAGACCCTCAGCTGGTTCACATCCCTGCAGATCAGTTCACTGCACTGGAGACACCAGTTTTACACTCGTTGAAGATTTGTCCAAGATTTCTTTTTTCAAATGGCACAGGGATAAAGTTGCTGGAGAAGCCTGAGGAGAAAAACATCCTATTTTCTTTTGGTTCAGTTTAAACTTGCTGACTCAAATGCCAACTGTTCATTTATTATCTCCTGAATCCTGGGGATACAGTTTACCAGGTAACCACATCTTTTCTTCAGTTCAGTTTCATCTCTTTGAAAGCACATCCAAGCTACCTACCTAAACGCCTGTGTTTCATTGGGTGTTGCATGTTTCCATGGCACATTGATTTGCCAGATAAAGCAATCTGCAGCTCATGTAGTTTATCTTAAAGCCTTTTAAATCTGTCTCCTGTAAGCTTGAAATTCTCTCATTCAGGCATCCAGTGTTGTTGAAACCTCCATGCCAATGATTCTTAATGACGTGTGTGTCTAGCCAGAGTAATTCTCCTCATTCAATTTGCAATTTTCCAAGTCAATCCTTTCAGTATTGTGACTGTAGCAGTTTATTTTGCATTCCGAGACATGCAGCTCTCTTTAAGAAAACAATCCTGACTTTGTAGGTAAAATGGTGCCTTACAATGAAGGGCAACCAAACTTAAAGTTAGTTCTGGAAAGCAGGGATAGTATTATCTTTGCTTGCTCACTCTCCTGGTCTCAAAGTGAACTCACATCTCATGCACAAGCATAAAAAGTCTTTCCTTAGTATTTGACATAAAGGACAAAAGCTGAACCATTTCCCATTTGGCAGCATACTTTGTCTCTACTCTTGTTCAAAGAGGATGTGGGGCTGAGTTTTGTATCTGATGCTGTTTCCCATGCCTAGGAGCAAGTATTGGCAGTAACCAATAGACACTGCTCTGTGAAAATCTAGACTCCTGGTTTACAGCAGCATTCTTAGGGCATCCTGATGGGGAAAAAGAGACCTTTTGTAGTGCTTAATGGCCTCAGCCATCTACTGAGATCTCAGTGATGGGCTCAGAAGGGAAATTTTGCAGCTGCTCTAAAGAGGATTGCAACAGGTTGGGTCTTTGGCAGGAAGTGGAGGTGAAGATAAGTTGTTGGGAAGTGGGGTTCTCATCAGAACAATAGAGGATGGGTGTGTGTTTTTTTTATCTTCAGGAACCATTGTGACTTACATGCTTATTTTGTCCTGAAAACAAAAAGCTTTTGATCCCTGCCTGAGGAAGATTTATGTGAGCTCGAGAGGTTTTACTTTGGTCCTTGTGAAAAAAGAATTTATAAGCCTTGCACATTTCATTCATTTATTTTTCCCTGTTCTTCGAAATCCATTGAAGGAACAGATACATTTAAGGATGTTTATTTTAAGTTGGTACTCTGGATTGAAAAGCTTTTCCATCTGTTTCTGCCCTGCATTGGATATAACATTTTGCAGATGGCAGCATTTATCAGAATCCTACTGCAGACTACTTACTGGCTTTGTGCCTTCAGAAATGGGCCACCTTCATTGCCAGTGTAACTTCACAGAAGCTGTGGAATGACGCTATGGATAAACCTGACCCATCACCACAAATGCTTCCTGAAGTATCCTCATGCCCTCTGGGTGCAATGGCTATGTCCTTGTTGACTTGTTTAATGATCTTTCTTAGCTCAGGCCTAAGAATCACAGATCCATGTTCAGGTTTCAGGATCACACTTGTTTGGAAAGACTGTTTTTTTTATTTCACAGATAATTTTTTTCTCTAATATTTTATTCACAGAAAGATGTAAAGTGGAGAGCTGGAAGTGACATAGGTCATGAGACCAAATATCAGGTTCAGTTGGGGAAGGAAGTTTTTAATGCTCTTTTAGCTTTCTGGAAAAAAAAAAAAACCCCAAACAACTACTTTGGGACAAAGACTTTCATGACTTTCTCTCTCCAAAATGTCATTTGCTTTGGAAAGTTTGAAGAAAATCAATTAAGAGCCTGTATTAGAAATTTGACTTTTTAGAGCAATTTTTCACTCTACCTTTATTATATGAAGAGTGGTGAAGAGTAAAAGAGAATTCCCCTTTAGAAGTGTTTAGCACAGCAATCCTATTTAGCTCACTGTTTATTCAGTGCTGCTATGCAAAGTCCAGTTCCAGTCATGGTGAATATTTACATATAAAAATAAGATTAAACTGTTAGCTTTCCATGTCTCTGTCTTTTCTTTCCCTACCTTCATTTTATTTATGCTTTGACAAGATTTCTGAAAGGCCTTGTGTCTTAAAATGTGATTTGATACCAAGGCTCTAGATACCTAATTGGGGTCCCTCAATTTCAGTGAATGTCATCAATAGTTTGGCTGCCCCAGCATACCCTGGACACCACGATGTGTGAGTTTTGCCTGTGGACAGTCTCTGTGGTTCCAGCTGGGAACCCCTGTAGTGAAAAGAAGGTTTCTTCAGACTGATGCCCACCCAGGATCTAGTGCTGTAGAGAGTACTCAGGCTGTTCTTGGCAAAAGAAAGGAAGCTTGGGTGATGGCAGTGTCACCATGGTGCCTGACAGAGCCTTCTCAGTTGTTAAGCATATCTAAGGCATCAAGATGGAAAAATACTTCAGAGATTTTGTAAGCTGTAGGAAAAGTTCCAACTATTTAGCAAAGTTAATGCTGAGCTCTTCTGACTCATAGCACTAAAAAACTGCTGCAAGCAGTCTCACTGCTGAATCAATTAGCTCAGCCAGCACCCTTCTCATCAAAGTAACACCTTCCTTTCTTGCTCAGTTTTAAGACATAATTCAACATTTTCAACTAAAAAAATAAAATATATAGAGCTGTATTCCCCTCTACTCACTCCTGCTAAAGTTTACATTGGTGTTTCATCTTGCCCTATATGCACACTTTCATGTTTAGGTTCCCTTCCAACTGGTGCTTGGAGCCTGTGCTAGAAATCAAAGTCCTTACAATCAAACCAACTCAGTTAATATTCATAGTCCTCCAGAGCAAATATAATCCAGGGATGCTTGGTAGTTCTCACCATCAGACAGATGCTGCTTTGGAGGGGATCTGTTTGTTTAACACAGCCAGGGGAGCTGAACTGGGGACTGTCTGCAGTCTCAAAGCTGCAGCCACAACTAAAGATGCTGGACTAAAGTACATGGAGGTCTGTAACACAGTCAGCCCTGAATCCCCATAGAATGTGCTTTACAATTTATTCTAAAAGTAGTGTTGTGCCTATAACCTTCACACCCACACTGGCTGCTAGTTTGGTAACCAAAATTGTCTGTCTCTTGAGTATGTCTCTTGACTCCAGCTGACTTTTCTCTGTGTGAATAGCTCTGTTAGCAATTCTTTGGCATTGCATTATTGCCTCTATTTTCTTTTTATTTTTTTAATGATTAATTAGTCAATTATATGAAATTACCTTTTGCTGTTAAAGCATAATTTAGAAAAAAACATTGAGCAGATAATGCTCATTTGTCACTAAATTGCTTGTAACTGAGGCTGTTGTATGGCAATATCTTTTTAGCTTCTGTTTTTTACTGCTGGATGAACAACATTAAATAAAACCCCTACTCTAACATAGTGCTTGGAGTGACTCAGTCTTGTCCTTCAACATTTAGAAGGAAAAGGACTTAGATTTGCAATTTACATTGCTAATAAAGAACATTTGGGCTTTGGGAGGTTGATGCAGCTTGGAGTTGAACTTTTTTTAATATGAAGTTGAAAGGGCAATGGATGTAACTAAGTGTTATTTAAACTGTCACATAAAAAGGAATCTAAAATATGGTACCTTAAAAGTTGCTTCTTTTGTGGAAAGGGAAGGACGAACCAGTTATTGCCTTTGTAATTGTTTAGTTATCCATCAGATTACTGCAGACTGCATATGTGTACTTTCCAAAGTGCTTTGGTGTAGACAGACACAGACCTTTGCTCCTGAGGAATTCAATGATTTGCCCCTTGGGAACTGCTGGGCTTGCCTGAGCTCACTTAATGACACTGATGGGTCAATTCTCTGCCAGAGCCAACAACTCATCTTCATCATCTTCTCAACTTCACATCCACTAATGATCAGTCCTCATAATGAAGGCATTTTTCACCCTGCCAGGAGTCACAAGGAGAAAAATTGATTGACAGAGTTATCTGGATTGTAGTAATTAAATCAGGGCAGACAAATCCCTGCTCTCATTATATTTCAGACTTGTCTGAACCATGAAAAACAGAGCTGAAGCGTGTGGATTTGCTTCCTGCAGTTCAAAATGAGACATTAAATGCTGTATATGATACTTAGGGTTATAATACATAAAGGCAGACAAATTATAAAAGGAGAATTACAAAACACAAGTGGTCTAAACATGGCTGTTGGGTTTAACCATCTTTATTGAAATGTGTATATTGAATGTTTGAAAAAAGTGTTAACAGTAAGACATGAGCATGTTTCAGGAAAAGAAACAAAAAGTATACTTTGCTTCCAACTGCATCCCTGGTGCTATGCACAGGAACAGCCTTGGTACCAGCAAGGCAAGAGATGCAGGTGGAAAAAGAGATGAAAAACAGCAAGAAGATGGAGTTCAGAATTGTCATGGCCACAGGATTGGTGCTTTCAAAGCATAATCCAACTCTATGTTTTTTGAGGTCCCTTGTTTGTTGATGAAAACATGGATTTATACTGCAGAAGCCAGAAAAGGATTTCAAATACTATTGGGATACTTCTGTTGGTGATTTGACTGTTGTAGAGCACTTGACTTGAACAAGGATTTGTGTGCAGAAGTTTTTTTGGGTAATGCTGCAATCTGGATTCAGGAGCTGTCCTTTGATTCTTTTAAAAAAATTTCTTCCATCAGTTTATTAAGCTTGAGCCATTTTTCAGATTCAGTAAAATATTGCACCCACTTTAAATAGAGGGTGCAGTGTGAGTGCCAATTAACATTAACCAGCTAATTAAGCTGATTTGATCTAGTTAATGTTGGGTATATAAGCTGCACATTTAGGGAGAAGTAGATTAGAGTTTAAACCAGGAAATCTGGATTCACTGGGACATACCACTTGGACAATATGAATTGGTGTAAATTCACTGAGGTCATTTTCAAGCACTGAGTTACTTTTATGGGGTGTTTATCCCATATATGACACATTTGAAAACAAATCTTAATAGTTCCAAAAAGCAGCTGACAACTGGAATCAGAATTTAGACAAGAGGGCATCATCCAGAAAACAGTTTCAGAAGGAGTGAAGGCTTTGGGGATACAATGCCCACTCCTTTCATATGGTTGCTTTTGTGGGTCCTTTGTTGGTCCTTCCAGTTTAGCTTTACAAGTGATACAAATCCTTAGCTGGAATGAGATATCCAAATCAGCATGGAAATGCTTTCCCTCTGCTGCTGCATGTGTTTGGGTCTGTAGTACTGCTTCTGACTTTCTGGATTGCAGTGGATACTGTCAGCAACCTGAGGAGATTATCTGAGGTTAAGCTGCCCAGGTACCCAAGTGTTTCATTACTGGGATTCTTTCTTCTTATGCTTCCTGTCAAAATATTCTAACCTTGGTGCACACTGAACCAAGGGTAAATATCTGAAAAAGCTAATGCTACAATGGAAGCTCTAATTTCCATCTTCAGCAAGCTGAGAATCTTAGGAGTGACAGCTGGCATGTCATGACAGTTCCTGTTGATGAATCCGTCTTCTGAGAGCATCATTAGAGTTTTCACTCACACCCAAAAGGATTCTGGGAAAGGATTGTTCTGACATAAATCTAAGAGAAGTGCACATTGAAATATTACAGTTGACTTTGACCTGTCAGTGTCTGCATAAGGCAAATTACCTGCTCTTGGCATGTTACTTGACATGCTTTACTGTCACAAGGATTGTTATTAGAAAAACCTCTCTGCTATTTGTATCAAAAGGGTTTTAGTAATGGATGGTGTTTGCAGACTATTGGGGTTGGTTGCAGCTGCTGATAATCCCTTTTAGAGGTGTGCTGTAGGGTAAACTTGTAACCTGCCAAAGCCGAGACCGAATTTCACATTAAGGTCAAACCATTTGTGGAAGTCACACACTATGTGAACATCTGGGGCAAAACAAGAGTCAGTCAGCAATGAAAGATGGGCACTGTATATCAGAAAACAGGTGGTGGGTATAAAGCCAGGCTGAACAGTGTAGACACTCATTTTATTGGTACATAAAGGCTGATCTTTAGAGGACAATGATAAATGGTAAAGATAATGGTTCAGATTCTGTTGCTTTTAAGTTGGCCTGAATACCACCACCAACCCAAAGCTGCACTCAGCTTTGCTGTCAGGTCATGTGCAAAAAGGCTGGGGAGATTCTTAGGACATTTTGCCACCATGGCCTTGAATGAATGCAAGCACAACAGAGGGGATTATATGATGGGGACAGGTCATGTGCAGTGAGGACTGGAACTCTGTTAAGTGGAGAAGGTATTGAACTGGATGTCCTTATAAATCAAGCACAGGTTTACCTCTGAGTGAAATCAAGCTGTGACCACAGGCATGAATAAATTCCTGCCCATTATTCTTTCTCTTTCTCCACAAACCTTTGCCATTTCTAGCTCTCATGCATACTTCTAGTCTCCAAGGTGTGGAGAAGGTGTGCCAGTGCTCAGCCCTCACTCATCGCTGGTTCTGGTGTCTCTGGGCATGAAGATGATGTCAACACACACTGCTCTGTGGTGTCTTTTTTTCCATTCACAGTGTATGGTTCTCTGGCTTACTGTGGCAGCTGGTGTACATTAGAAGAGGTTTTATTGAGGAAGTTAAGTAATTTTAGAAAATCATAGACAGGATCAGGTTCTTTCAAAACTGTTTTTGTAATCCCCTTCTGAAGTCACCCACTGGTTTGGAACGAGGATGGAAAATGCAGAGTGCCATGACTAGTTCAGGAGGGATGGTTTTCAATGTAGAGAATTAATAAGAGTCAAGAGACAGCAGCATCAGTATGGATGAGTGGTGTAAAATAAATGCAAGACAATCTTTGTGCTCTTTGTGTTCCAGTACATCAAAGAGACAATATCTGCAACAGAATTTACACCTGAATGGTGAAAAAACTGCCTGAAAAGTCAGTGGTGAAAGTTCACGTTGGACTGGAGCAAAAAAAAAGAGCAAAAAAGCTGCTTTTCCAGAAATGGAGAAATGTCCTCACAACATCTGGCTCAACCTTTGCACTAGAACAGTGGTGAGACTCCAAAGCCCTTATTAAGTGATTCTGATTTGCATCAGTGGAGGCAAACCTGGACTCAGAGTGCCTAGGGTTGGAGAACCTGATAGATAGCTGAGAATAATGCAGCTGCAGAAGAAGCAGGGAGGAGGATGAAACAGGACCTGATGAAAGAGGAATTATGAATAATGATAAGGAAGTGTTGATACCATTTTAAAGGGGACAAATACTTTTCAGAGCAAGAAACTGTCTTACTCCTCATACCAGCCTGTGTCAGAGATTGGGAATGGAGTGTTGGAGGAACTACTTTTAAAGCTGGTGGGTTTTGGTAATTCCAGGGGAGAAAAACAGAATGGTTTTCATTTGCTGTAACCTCAGCTGAATTCTGGGGTTCTGCTGCCTCCTCTTTGATATCCATTCAGCTGGTGTGCTTGAGAACCCAATCTTCTTTTTCCTCACTGTCTCTCTCTGCTTCTTCCCTGCCCAGTTCAAAGGGTCAGCTACAGCTACTCCCTTTGTCAGGACACAGCCAGCAAAACTGAACAGTAATAAAATTATGGGAAGCAATAAAATTATAAGGTTTTTCTTGTTAACATTGGCACTGACTTCCCTTGAAGCAATGTTCAGTCAGATATGTACTGAAGATGTTTAGAGTAAGATTAGACTTTGAAGCACTTTCCATAAATCCTTCCATATATTTTTCTAAATATAACAGAATAAAAAATGGGTCAGGAGAAAAAACTTCCGTGATCCTAGCACAGGAAGGGCACACATGAAGTACAGATTTCTCCAGTCTGTCCCCATAGTTACTACTCCTCTTTTCCCTCCTCACATACATACAGCTTGTCTTGCTTTGTTATTTCCACACAGAGAGGAGGAGTAAGGGTACAATGTTGGGAGATGAAAACCAGCATGTGGCTTGCTCAGAACCTTCTACATTTCAGAGGGCTTTCAGAAAGGGATCTCTCATTTGATGAAGATCCTTTTTTCTGTTTAGTCATAAACAGATGAATCCTATAATAGCCTCTGTTTCCTCTGCTACAGGAGGTCTGTATGATTAATAAGATCTCCCTGTAGTGAATGCCAAGCCAAACAGATGAATGCAAGGCTCATCTGCTGTAGATTAAACATTTGGAAAAAACATTTTATAAATATTTTTTTCCACAACAACATATCCATATGGCAGTTAACTAGGGTATATATTTAAAACCTTGCATGTACAGTATACAGCCATACATATGTATTGGATATACTTATTAAATAAGTACTTATGTTGTCACTCAACAGATAGCTTTCTGATATGACTTTTAATCTATTTGAGATGTCAAATCAAACTGTTTGAAAGGACCACATGTGCTTTATCGAGCAAAACATGATAAGACACTGCTGCTGAGCTGAGTGGGTAGGTTAGTAGGAAGCAAACCATTTATTATTTCTCAGAAACAAGAATGTGTAAGATAATTACCTGGGTAGTATGAGGTAAGAGTAAAATAACATACACTGAATATGGTTACAGAGGTAAGGTTGTCCTGGGCACAGTAGGAAGAGATCCTGAGGAGAAAAGAAAGTTAAATTATTTTGAGATTTCTTAGATGAAAATTCTGGCATCTGAATTTAGCTTTCCTAACTCTTCAAAATACTGGAACTGTATTTCATTATAATTAATATTTTAGACTTATTAACCAGAATAGGTTATAGAACTTCACAGAGATAAAAAGAAAAATTTTTTTAAAAATCCTTACTAAATAATGTGGAACGCCTTTTTTATTTTTTCTTTCTGTGTCTGACTTAGAGGACTGAACCATAATTCTGGAATGATGAGAAAGGAAATCTGACAATTTATGTCAAGCTAAAACCAAAATCAACAGGTAAACCTTATCCAGAACAGCTGTCAGAACTCTCACAAAAGTCATTCCTGTGTCTTAGTATGTTGTTCTTGTAAGACTTTTGTAGGTTGATTTTATAATAAACTGAGTTTTTTTGGTTTGCTTGTCATGAAACTTAAGATCCCGGTACATGATTCAAAGAACTTCCTGAAATATTTTTTAAGAAATTTTTTAGCTGCCCTTACAGTCTAGAAGCCAGAAAGGAAAAATCAGTGCTTGCTTGTTGTCTAGTTAAGGTTTAAAGAACTGGTTTGTTTGCGTGTGTGCATGGAAAACTGGGGCACTTTTATGAAGAGAAGAGGTCTCTGAATCTGATATTTGCTCTAGGAATGGCTCATCAGGTCATGTCTGTCTGGGCTCAAAGACTGTGGATTTCCAGACCTTACATTATGATTCTTGCAACCAGACATGATGTTTCCCCACGTGCTTTTACACAGATTGCAGAAGAGAGGAAAATAATTGCCTAGCTTTGCTTTTATCACACACCATTAGGTACTCAGCTGACTCAAACAAGAAAGACAAAAAGCACCTCATGTTCATGAAACTTTTAATATTTATGTTTGTCACAGTTTCAGACTTTGTTGCCTAAGTGATTTGTTTTCTGATGTTCTTGCCTTAGTTTTCCACCTGCTTTGCTGAGCATTCTGAGGGCAGGTAGGAGATGGGCAGTTCCCTCACTTCTGCAGTAGTGGCTTGGTGATGTATCTCAGTCTGCCTCAGAAACTCATTTTTTCATGGCCTACTTGTCCTTCTTGCTTTACTATTTAAGTAATTTTAAAATATTTTTTTAAAACAAAAAACCTGTGGAGTCTTGGAACAAATAATTGAACAAATTCTTCAGAAATCTCCTAGAAACAGTGGACAACTGGTAAATTTGATCTGGGAAATCTTAAAGTGGTCCTTTTTGCATCTGGGTTACAAACCAAATATGGGGTGTGAAGCCTGTAGGAACACATCTAACTTTCAAAAGTCTTCAGAGTCCCAGTGTGAGCCCTCGTTACCTCTTTGTGACGTTCACAACAGATTTTTTTTCTACATGCGTCAGAAACATACCTTAAATTAGTTTTAATTAAATGAGTTTAGAGAGGGCCACTCTTAGCCAGTTTAACAGAGGCTTTTTTTAGACTGGTTTTGATTTGGTCCCGACGAATTAAATTAAAATTGATATAATCTAAGTTGACTTAATGGTGTCCTACAGCTCTTTTTAGTGATTGAGCAGAACTGATGTGTAGTAGTGCTCTGTTTAAGCCTTTATGAATCCTGGATCCCTCAGGTGGGTCACCAAGCTTTTCCTAGCACACCCATAAGGCTGCACCACCTGGAGGCTTCCATGCTGGTGACTCCTCCCAGCTGCTCAGAGTCCACTGTGCAAGCCAGAGATAATAAATGATGCAAACACCTCCAGCTCTGACTGAATGTTCTGGGTATGAACCTCCCATGCATGTGGGCAGAGAGTCTATCCAAGAAGGAAATTGGGATAATTTCCCAGATGTTCCCACAGCATCCTGTAATAACATGGAAAGATCATTGTGAAGGGAGAAGTTGCCCAGGCAGTCCCTGGGGTAGCATCAGTAACATTCATCAAGGAGAGGCTGCTCTTCAAAGGCAGATTTGAGCGTGCATGGGCTGGTCTGGGAGGATAACCTGGAATCCAGGGAGCTTGCAAAAGGCCTTTTGCTAGATGAATGCTCTTTGCTCTCCTCTGCCAGGCCTTTGCCAGTGCCTCCCACAGTCTTACACAATTAAACAGAGTGCTCGTTATGGGCAAAGGAGTATTTCCTTGGGGAAAAACTATGTATTTTCTTTATTTTTTACATAACTCACTGAAGAATAGCTGATTTAAATGAGAAAGGGAGGACGAGATGGGTTGATAATCATTATTTGAAACTTACTTAAAACCAAATACTTATTTAATCCATTATTTTCAGTTGGTTCACCTCGCAGGTAAAATGAAGCTGGGAAGGTGGTTCTCTCTCTCCAGCTTCTGTGTGCTTCCTGGAGTGGATTTCCTGAGCAGTGAGGCATTGGCCCTGTCTCTCCTGTTGGCACTGACCTGGATGAGACAGTGCTGCTTATTCCTGTAACATCCCCTTCTCTCCCTCTTAGAATCAGACTGGTTCTGCCTTTTGCTATAAGCCCTCTAGATTGTTGTAGGAATGCCTGGAGGCTTTGAATGGACTTCAGTCCTTCTGCATCTTTGCCAAATTGCCAAACCACAGTTACCAGCATAGGTTATAGAAAAACACTTTTAACAAGAAACTGCTAACCACAAAAAGATATTTGCTGTGAAAATGTTTTCTGGTTTGCTAAAAAAATGCTTGCCACTGGAAATACAAACCCTCTTCATTAAAGGCAGTAGTTGGAGAAATCTGAACTACCCTGTTTGTAGAGTTTTTTGTGGAAAGAAAAGAAAAAGTTATTGATAAAAATGAAGAAATTAAAAAAAAATCCTACCCCATATTTTCACATGATTAAAAACTCCTTTCCTGATCATCTGGAGTTCACACAACAGCCAGAGTAGAGTTTTGGTGCCTCTGGCTGAGGACTTTTAGCATCTGTAGCAAACATTTTGCTGCTGTCTAAGGTGAGAAGTGCATTCAGTGAATAAAAAACAGTTTTGGGTTGGGGAAGGCAATGACAATCTTAGCTGAAAATGTCACTTTAAAGTCTCTATATGAGATACCCATGGTTCTCAGCCAGTGGGTTTTTCTGGCTTAGCTACGTTTCCTGCCAGATTACTCAGGTAGATACAGATCCCTTGCTCCTACAGTGTGGAAAACTGAATAAGAATTTCAGCTGCAGAAAGCCCTGGTGAATTTCTGGCCTACTTTGCTCTCCCAGGAGGAAGGTGAACTTCTCTAATTCAGGAGCCATTGCTTTGGCAGATGGCTCTATTTACTCAGTGAGCAGGTCAAGACAATAGGAAAAGTGGAACATTATCCAACAGTATCCAATTAAATGTAGCTCTGTGCAACTGTACCAAAGTCATTGCTGTTGAGCTCTCTAGGGAGTGTGTTAATTTTTTAGCCTTGTTTCCTAAGGAAATGAGGCTGTCTGCCTGTCTACCTGTCTGTCTGTCAGTGTCTATCCTCTCTGATTAATTTATTAATCTGTTTACCACTATCAAGGATAGTGATGTCTCCTCACAGGGACCCGAGCCACAGTTTTAGCAGAATTGTAACAAAATCACAGTGTGTGAGACTTCTGTAGCACAACCACTCATGTGGGTGCAGTTAGAGTGCTATTGAAATGCTCTGCTGACTTAATACCCAAATATCTGTCTGGAGATAGGTATTGCTTTAATAAACTTAGGAAAAGTAGTACCAGGTCTGGGGGCACAAAAGCTCTTTGGGAAAAAAAAAAATTGAAAAACCAACCAAGAAAACATTATGGTCTCCCAAGAAGTTGAACCTTGTGTGTATTAAATTTCAGCTCTCTTTTGACTGCAGCTCAAAACTGGTTTTGGAGCCAGATGTAAACATTAGTAGTATTATGGCTTTTCTAATGCTGAGCAAGAAAAACATCATTTGCCTCAGTTTTCTGGGAACTGGAAGAACAGTGAGAGATGGCAGAACAGGTTCAAGTTCCAGCTGATTGTTGGGTTCATTAGAAATGGGCTGTCTGAGGCAAATAGTGTGGGCAAACCCTGCAGAAATCAGGGTAAGGAGGGTTCTTTTTTTTTTTCCTTTGCATGATTTCCCTCCCAGTAGATTAGATATTTGGAAATATTTCAAGATATTTTTTATCTTGTTGGTAAATAGGCAAGCACTTCTTCTGGGACCAATCCCTAACTGTTTGCTTCATCCAAGGAGAAAGGCAAAAACGTAAGTGAAGCTCAAACAATAAAACCTCAGCAATGGGTCAGGCCAGTTATTATTATAAGATTTCAGGCTTTGAAAGGTCATTTATGTTTTCCAAGTCGGATATATTTTTACACTTGTTTGTAATATTACCTCGCTGTGTTTCATAATGTCAGGGAAAATGTCTGGTTTCAGGCCTGAAATGTCAAAGCAGCATTTTCAAAATCTCTCAGCACTGAGCCAAATGCTTTTCTGTTGGCGTCAGTGGTAACAGTCCCATTTGCCTCAGCAGGCTGGGGCTAGTGCTGAACATGGAAATCCACCTTTGCTGCCATTTTTGCAGGCACTGCACTTGCTCATATTCCCCATCCTCCTCCTCTTCCAGAGGCCTGTTTGTATGTGGCAACTTCTCTGGTATGAGAGAGAAAAGTATGACAGTTCTAAGTCCTGGATTCTCTTCCTATCCTTCCTGATGACAGTAAGTTAAATCATAGAACTCTTTGATTCCTCAGTTTATACCTAAGTAACACATCAAATCCCCATCTCAGAGGGCTTTACAGTTCACCTGGGAATGACAAAACTGCTGCTTAAGCAAGTGCCAAGTATATATTATGGAGTAAACTGTTCCTGTAGTGTTGTGAGAAGTAATATAGATGAAGCTGATGCAATCTAGACATATGTCTACATCTGTGCCTCCACATTAGGGAGTTATTCTGAATGATACTGACTGCAATGACTAAGAATTTCTCTAGCAAGGAAAACCAACCTTTTAAAATTTTAATAAGGAGACTCTGTGGTTGATATACCCTTTCAAGTGTCTTGGTCATGATGAAGACAAAGAAGAGGGGCATAGATAAATAGTTTTGCTGTTATAATAACTATGATTCAAAGTTAGGCTTTTTGTTCATGATTTTTCTCCCAGTTATCACACTACAGAAACACATCTGTGCTGCAGCAGTAGGTAGAACATACTTGATTCTAGTCTATATTCTTAGAACAGTGCTTTTTCACCTTCTTTGAGATATCTTATGTCTTCAGCTCTAAGTACTGTCAGATAAAAAACCCCAACAGTTAGCACTCAGATTCTTTAATCCTCTAGAGAAGATTAAAATTTCAACATTCCCCCATCATCGCCTGCCCTCTCCTGTACTTTACATTACTATCACATCAGCTAAGAATAAGGTGATAAGCACAGTGCCATCAGGAACGTTATTCCTCACCCTGGCTGGATGGTGAAGGCTGCTCTGGCTGCAGCAGCTCACACACCTCATGGGCTCATCGTGGGCATCAGAGAACCTGATCAATTAGAGCTCCTTCTAGAAGGACAGGATTACTTCCTATGAAGATGCCTGTGCAGACTCCTCTGTCATGCTAGATGGAAGCAGAAGGAGTAAATAAAATTCTGCCTCCAGAGCAGTGATTGTAGTGAGGGTTGTTGTTCAGTCAGTGCATCTCAAATTGTGGTCTGTTGAGGACTGTTTGTTCAAGATCTCAGATTTCACATGAGAGAGCAGGGATACTTCTGTAAATTATTGCATGTCTTCCTGTTTTCCTGTTTGGTGTTTTTTTGTTTTTTTTTTTTGTTGTTGTTATGTTTTTTTTTCAAATAAAGACTTGAATTGTACCCACTTTGTCCTTGTTTAGGGACATGATCTAGGAGGAGTCATGTTGAGTAGATGGGCGAAGTATTTTTCTTTTGCTATTGAGTCAATTCATCATGTATAATTTAAACAATATTTATAACATTACGAGAATTAGTCGAGTAATTTTTTTTTCAAATCGTGTAGAACATGGCAAAATCAACTGAAATTAAAGTGAAAGATACCCTTTAATTTCAGCCCGTACAATCAGACGCATCTGTGTGCAAATGGATTAACTTGCCAAAAACATAACTTGAGGCAAGAAGTGTAACATCACTAAGTAAATTAACATCAATAATTATAAGCTGTAAACAGTAGCAGATATAATTAAGATCTGAGGCCCAAGGGTTGTGTATGCCTGGCTGCAACTGCCATCACCAGACACTCTGATCTTGATGTTTGAGTCCCCTCCGGAGACAGCAAATTTACAAATATTACCCTGCATTGAAATAAAGTGTCAACATAATAGGAGCATTTGCAAAGTTCCTCTCTCTCTCTCTCTCTCTCTCTCTCTGTGTGTTAATGACAAACAGAGCTTCTTTTAGGACGATGAAAATAAGAGGTTTTGGTTTTCTTCTGTATGATTCCACTGTTGCACCTGCTCTCCTTGCAGCTGAAGATGTGTCAGAGCATCACACCAAAACATTGTTTTCCAAAGGGTTAAATTGAACAAGTTGTTGTGGTACCCTGCAGACAGAAAGCTGTCCTAAAAGAGTAGGGGACATTGCTTTGCTAAATTTGTGAAAGGGGAATGAAGATGAGAGGGGAGGAGGAAAGGGATAAGGGAACTGGACTGTCAGTTTCTGAGCTGTGTGGAAACCAAAATGGGTGCTTGTGTTTGAAATAGCCTTTCAGAGTTCAGAATCATCAACTTAATAGTATTAGAGAAAAAAATAGCCAGGGTACGTGTTTTAGGTGAAACTATTTGAGTGTTTTTCATGATGTGGAGATTATTGGTACTGAAAAATGGCATATTTAGAGCTTTGCAGAGAGACATTAAAGTGATTCAGTACTCATCGTTATGGGGAAAACCCCAGACTCTGTGCATTGTAAAACTGAGTCCAGGTGGCCACATCCAGCCCTCAGGGTGAAGTTGGTACCAGAACTGGGACCAATACAGACCTGGGGCATGGGTTTTGCTGTCATGTTTACCAACCTGCTGGGGAACACCCAGGAGGCAGGACTGGCACTCTCTGGCACGCTGTGGCTGCTCCAGCTATCTCAGAGCTTTTCCTGCAAATTCCAGTACTTAGGGTAAACGTGCTTTTACTCACACAATACAGCTGAGAATAGACAAGTTTGATCATACACAGAAAAGAATATAAATTCATTCAGAGAAAACAGCCTTTGAAGAGTGTTGAAGTTGTCTTGTCAAGCAAAACAGAGGCAAAGCTTTCAGTTCTTGGCTTAACAAAAGAGCAAAAACCAACTGAAGCTTAGCAGCATTGCTTCCCTGTTTGTAGTGATCCTGGTGGTTTGTGGGGTGGCCACATCTTAGGAAGTTATTGCTGGTAACAGCACATACAAAGGAGATTGGAAAAAATGGTGTAACAAGTTTGTCTTGATCCTCCTGTAATATTTTTGTTTCCACTAAAAGATACAGAAATGGCCATTTCACAGTAACAAGCTGCTTGAAACTATTGAAACTGCAGGAAATTATTATCTGAGGAATTTTGCTTCAGTGGTTGATCTTTAAAAAAAGGCAACCTCAAACCAAGGCTGCAGGCTGGCTGTGTTCCTGCTCCCCCTTTACTCACAGTAGTAGAGCTTGTGTGCATCTGCTCAGTGCCTGGAGTCCACATCCCTGCATGGCTGCAGCTTCTTGGAGCTGGGGCTGAGGAGCCCCAGGCTGCTTGGGAAAAACAGAGGCTGAGAGACCTGCTCAGGGATTTCCCCCCTCCAGGCTGATGTTAACATCCTTATTCTGCCATCTCAGACTATTTATTGCCTCCTTTAGCCATATCAACCTCTAGCCCTGCGTGGAAGTCAAAGAAGGTGAAGACAGCTGAAGTGTTACTCTTAACTTGCAGCACCTCTATAAATCTCTGAGTAAAGAGCCAGTGTAGTTTTACAAATGTGATGCCTTCTTGTTTTATTACCCAGCATGCAGTACATGAAGCTGTTTTCCCACAATGTGTAAATTTAGCGAGGGAGAAAACCCAATCTTTCCCCTCTCTCTGCCATCAGCTCCCTTTCTGAGATCAAGAAGTATGTGGAAATGCTTCCACTGCCTAAATTCTAAATGACTAGAAAATAGGTTAAAAGTGTTACTTTTTAGTGTAGCACTTTACAAAAGTGTGTTTTGTTTGACAGGACTTAATAAAAAAATCTTGTAATCTCTGTCACTGTGGGTAGGTGGGAAGGCCAAAAAGTCTAAACGTTTTAAAGAAAAATCTTAATTAGTATGCAAATTTGACTTTCTGAATTGAATGTCATTTACTAAGTAAATGTTGTTGCAATGGAAGTTCAGATATTTGATCATTTTCTGTCAAGGTGCCTTTGCACATCTCCTGAATGTAATAATAGCATTTCAAAACCAAAATGAAACTCTCCTTTTTGTTGCAATGTATTGGGTAAGCTCCACCAAAGGCTATGTGACTGGAATATCCTGAATGAGCCAACAGCTTATAGTGCTGTTTCTTTTTCCCCAAATTTGCAAATTCTGTAGAGGTTTCCTGTGGGGTCAGTGATTGCTTCCAGCCACCACTGGATGAATGTCTCAAACTACACCTGATCTGAAGCTCTTCTGGAGGGATTTGGTATCTAGCAGTGCTGAAGAGCCTGCCCTGCTTGACTGTAATCCCTTCCTACCAGCTGCAATGTAAGGGTCTAACAAGGCTGAGGAACTGGAGGGCATGAAGGTTTATTCTCAACTGTGTGCTCACTCTGAATCTGTTAAAGGCCAAAGGAGAAGAAAACCTCTCCAATGTGGGGAGTAAAGGACAACTCTTTCCACCCTTGCCTCATCTTACACCGGTGCAAACTTGCCAGTCCTACCACAGAAGTGGGAGAGCATGAAAGCAACGTGGCCATTGGTAAACCTTTCAAGTTTTGTGTATTTCTCTCTATAATTTGATAAACTGTGTGTCCCACATGAGCATAAAGTGTGCTATTAAGTGTTCCTGATCTGGAGACTTCTTTTACTAAATCTAAAAATTATGTGTAAGCCCTTGCAGCTATGATGGGGTGTTCTGAGTGTTCCTCACACTATAATGCTAATATGCTGGTACACCTACTCTTATGGCCACCTTGGCAACAAGCTTCTTTGGGTCCTGAGGAGTCACTGGCCTTCTGATCTTGAAGCTGCCACTCATGGCAGGGTCAAGATGTGTTAGGAGGAAAGCTCACCCCATTAGTGCCTGCACCTCACCTTTGAATAAACACCAGGCATCAGTTCCTGCCATTCTAAAGTTGGCTCTGTTTGATGAGCTTCAATTTGTGTGGTAAAAAAAATCTATAATGGGTTTTTCTTTTGCATAATAGACGTTTTGCTGATTTAAAACAAACTCTGTTGCATATGAATGTTTTCACTGTGTTAGCAATTTTTATATCTTATTGGCAATGTTCTAAAACAATGAAGATTTAGACTCCTCAGTTCCCCAGAGATCCCTGTAACTGCAACAATGACTGAAACATGAAAAAAGTCATTTGGCAAAATGGCCATCTTGGCTTCCTCTCTCTCATCGTCCTCTCTCTCTGACTTCCAAGTCTTGTTTGCTCAGTTTACTGGACAAACACTTTGTTTGCTATTTGCCAGGGCAGATGTTTATTTAGTTCGGCACCTTCTGCTTCCTTCCTGAGATTGAGCAAAGTCACACTGTTCACAGTATTTTTTTTTTTCTGTTTACAACAACTCTCAGCTGCCCACCAAGGTACAGAAAAGACAAAGGACAAGGGTTGCTTTGAAAATTATTTATCCAGCTCGTGAAAAGTGATTCCATGTGCAAGCATTTAGAGAACCTTAACCACCATCTCCTGGACTCTGTAAATGTCACACAACAAAACACAGAGAGCATCTAGCTGGATTGTCTCACTGTGCAGTGTGGTGGTATCCAGGCACTGATTATTTTTTATGTAGAGCATAAAACATCTTTTTTTGAAAGAACATGACAATCCCAACCTGAACTGACTCATGCTCTGATCCAGCCAGGTCCTGCTTGAATAATCTTGCTATGGCAAACTATTAATGCTCAAGGGAGTGTTTGCCTTGTTTGGACCCTATGCAGAGTCAGCCTGGCTGCAGAAAGTCTGCATAAAACCAGTGTGGCACTTTAGTGCTGATTTGAGGGCTTATGACTTGTGAAGGCAGGGAGCTGGCTTTCTGTGTTAAAAGACATTTTGCCTTTAATAAGGCCTGAGAGAGAATGGAGAAATAGCTTTACAGACCAGCATACAGGTCACCAGCTGCTGTAGTGTTAAAACTCATCTGTGTTCTAAATGAAACTCTTGCTACCGAGGTCCATGTTCCAGGAGTCTTGGAAAGAGCTTGGATTTATTCCCACCCCTTTATTCCCCTCTTCCATCTTTTGTGTGGCTGGCACAGTGTGCTTTCTCCTTCCTTGCAAATTCCTTCAGATTTTTGGCTTTGTGCATATCTCCTCTACTTCCTGCTTTACTTATGCATCTTGTTTCTCTATAGCTCTGTGGCTTTATTTACCTTTCCTCTGTAAAGGATGCTTTACATACCAAGCAGCAGATCAGAGAATTTAACTCTAAATGGACCCAGTACCACAAAAAGATAGAGTTGTTCTTCTTTAATAAACAATATAGAGTCATTGTTCCAAATCAGCTTGTGATTTTTCAACAAGTGCAGAGATAATAACTAAATTTATGTGTATACATATCTAACCAGCAACGCAGAGTTGGGCTTTTGTCTACATGCTCTATATACCCAAATTTCCGTAAATAAAGAAGTGCTGTAATTGTCATCAGAGACATTTGTTGTAATTTGAATGTAAATAATGAATATGCAATACAGGTTACTCATTACAGTCTGAAAAACCCTTCTATATATTGGCTTGTTAGCCCTTTGCAGAAGCCAGACAGAAGCTACCAAGGTTTTGCAGTCTGGAGCTGACATGGTCACGAGTGAATTGTCCAGGGCAGTGTTGTCTGTGACTGAGGCTGCTGCTTGCCACCTGGCACAGCAGGCTTTCCCAGCAGAGCTCTTGTATTTATTCCTGCTGTTCTATAAACTAAAAGACTTATTGGAAACCTCAGCAAACCTTGCTGTGAGTTTCACATTTCTATTTTACTGCAAACTTCCTCACTTTTCTAGGATGTAGTCTCAGAAAAGACAGCAGAAGCAAAAGTTTTGTGAGCATTTCCAGTTTGGTATATTATTTTAATTTCCTTAATAGGTTTTTTATTGTTATTATTTTTGCTTGGTTTTAATCACGAAATCATGAATTAGAGGTGTCTCTTATTCACTGGAAAAATTCTTACCAGACTGATCATAAGTTTTTCTTACCAGAAATATTCCTAAATCATGACATTGTCTTCTGAGCTTCGTGTGGTATCTTCTCTGCAGCTGGAATAAGCTTTCTGAAAAGAAAAAAACCCCAAAACCTGCCAAAATTACCCAAGGGAACAAATTCTACAATCATTAATAGTACTAAGAGCTTCTCAGAACAAAGTCATAGTGCCAGTGTGACTTGGAACTCAATGTGGCTCAGCATTCTCCAGAGGAGTGAATCAGAGTCATGGCCATCTCAGCAATGTAATTCCCTTGGTTCCTTTTGTACCTCATTCTTATCACATCCTTCTTATTTCTTGATTTTATAACTACTGTATACTGGAGAAAGTTTCAAAGATTTTCATATTATAGCCTTCTAAATCTTCCTTTCTTGGTCACATTCTATAGCCTCCTTCTCCTAAGAGACTAAGATATCTCTAATGCTGTGGTTCTGTCTTCATTCTTAACCATATCTGCAGTTTTAGTATTGTCAGCAGACACAAACACCTTTGTGTTCTTAATTAAACCATTCAGAATTGGTATCTTTGCAATCTTCTCAACACTCTTTGATAGCAGATGAGGTTATCTCAGGATCTGTGGTATTACTTCAAAATTTGTGGGAATTTATGGAGTGCAAAGCTTGTCATGGTTTTACCTAGCTGGAAAGGCGAAAGACAAGATGTCTCTTGGAAGCAATCCAGAACATAATGATGTCAGGGGGAATCTTCCTACAGACTTCAAGAGCTTGTAAAGCATCAGTGCAAATGCTGTGACTGACAAACAGGAGATAGTTGGGAGATATCCCTTTTGGCCAGAAAGACTTCATGATGCAGCTAATTTCAGATTCTTAGACAACACGTGTGTGCTGAAATGCTTAACTGCCTAAAGCATAATTATTCATTTCCACTTGTCACTCCTTCCTATAATGTGTAATAGAAAATGCCTTCAAAAAGACCACCAGCCAAATTCTTCTTGTGTTTATGTGTTCAGAGCAGACCAGTGAACAAAGTTCTCCTTTAGCTTTCATTGGTATGAGAGGTGACTCTATTTAAGCCTGGTGAAGGGCTTCTGGAGGGAAAAAACCCAACATTTTGATGGAAGACAAAAGTGAGACTACTTATTGCAACTCAGCTGCATAAATATAAGTGAAGGCAGCATTGAATCCTTTCTACTGAATTCCACTCGTCTGGTCATGTCAGCTGTGTAGGTGGAAACTCACAGGATTTCTATGGCCAAGTCACTTTTCACCAATAAAGCCATCCTGACTCACATAGTGGATTAGACTGTCACACTGAACCTGAGAAGCAACATTTAATATGTCTCAAATTGTATCCAGGCAGATATCCCTGTAAACTCCTGCCTATCATGCAGATGTTTTCCCTCTTTAGGAACAGCTTTGATGCTCAGGTGAGAAGCTTGCCTGCTCTGAGCTGCTCTGGAAGTCACAGAGACTTCCATGGAGGGCTAATGGAGCACCCAGTCTTTCCTCTCTGCTTTTCATGTTCCAAGGGGAAATATGTTAGTGCTGTCATCCTCCTTTGTAAAGACAGAAACAAAGTGAAGCTGAGGTCTGTTCTTGGAGGTCTCCCTAGGTGACTCCCGCTTAGGCTGACAGGGGTTTCCTGTGTTTCTGAAGGATATATTTAACAGTTTTTCGTAATTTTCCTTTTTTACTTCTTTTTTTTTTTTCACAGAAACCATTCTTTTACCTTTTTGATAGAAAAAATGGAGCTTTTGAACAATACAGGGCTGTTGTTAGCTACTCTGTGTTTCTTCTCTTCTAACTATACTTTTAGCTTGCTCTAGCCTTGAGTTTCTTGTGGGTTTTTTGTTTTGTTTTGTTTTTTAAAACTAGCTCTCTCCATACTGCCTCTGTCCTAGGCTGTGTTTGAAAGACTTCAACATTTTGCTGGTGCTAATCTTCACATCCTGACTGCTCCCCTTTTCCTGTTGGAGTGGATTTCAGTTGTATCCTCTCCAAGTGCTCTTTTAACTTTTTCCACCTCTATGTAATCAGCTGTCTGGTGCACCATAGGACTCCAAATTGAAATTCTTCTGGGCAGTTCACATTTCCTTAGATTTCCATAAGGTGAAAAGTGGAATTCTTGCATTGTGCAATATTTCAAATGTAAGGATAGCCCCGTCCCACGGGTGCAGAGGTGTCTGTGAGAGGAGCAGTGAATAAGATGAATGCAGCACATGCTTTCTTGGATATTCATGTGTATATAATTGACCTCTGTGACAAATGAGCCATGTGCAAATGCAGGTATGTCCCTACCTAGCAGGGATGCTGGAGACCTGCTGGCAAAGCTGCTGTAGAATTTGGTTTTGGCCAGGACTTCTCACCACAGCAGAAGCCTTGATTATTGAGTGAAGACCTTGAACTGCTTGCTGTGGACCAGATGCTGGAAAAGATGTTAGCCAGCACATTACACTCATGTTTTAATCAGTTCACTTGCTCCAGTAGGTCTGAGGGATCATTTTTATTAACCCTTAAATAATAATGTTATGCATGATGCTACCTCCAAGAAAGTCAATGGCAAAAGTCCAAGTACAAGAAGAGCATCCAATCAAGCCAAGATATTCACAGTCAGAATTGGAGCTCTGGCCTCCTGGAGCTTGATGTTTGGAAGGAGAGAGCAAACACAATGTGAGCAGATGCTCTGTCCTTCTTAACCTCCCATTTCCTCTCTTTTGGTCATAGGTTCTAGAGTTTCACAGAGCTTTATTTCAAAGGCAGAGTGGTTTTTCTTCATCTACTTTCCAGTGCTGTGGTCTGCTTGTTTCTTCACTTTATCTGAAAAAAGAGAAAAGTAAAACTAGTTCTGTAAGACTAGAGGGAGAAAAAAAAATGTTCTCTGGAGTCTCTTCAGGATCTTGGGATCTTGGCTGGATGCACAGCAAACACCATCATTATGGTTAGCAAGGAAGGACACCGTATTGCTTCCAGCAAAATCACCACCTCAGTGTAAGATTAGGACAGCATAAAAAACAGCTGAGGGCAACAGAGGAGAAACTGACTTTGGCTACAACAAAAAGCCATGCTCCAGACCTGCAATGACAACTGTGTAGATCCAGGACTCAAGGAGATACTGATGTTCCTCTGGGACCTTCCCAAAGGCATTTTGCTCATTGCTGTAAGTGTAACAGTCGTTCTTTCTAGAAAAGATCTTTTGTCCATCCTCATTCTAACTACCTCCTTAACTGAAGCAGTGAAGTGCAGCTCCTTCAGATAAACCCCAACTGTAATTAGGTCGTATTCTGAGTAAATAATGTGTGGGTAGGAGAAGGAAGAAAGGAGGAGGGAGAGAGCAAATGAAAGAAAGAGGCAGGATTTTGGCAGAGGTACAGAACTGCAGAAAGCTTCTTGTGAGTCTCAAACTAAAAATGGAAGAGGTTTGCATTTAGTAAGAGCTTAATAGGTCCTGCAAACTGGCATTTTTGGTGATTAGTTAGAAAGACTTTTTTCGTTTTTAATAACTGTTAATTCTGAAACACTGTTACAACTCTTCTGTTAGAAGCCTCAGTTTCAAAGGGCAGCAGAGGAGGGGATCCCCCGGGTGCTCTGGGGAATGTGAATGCAAGTGTTAGCACCTGTTTGGCTCTGCAGCTTTGTGCTGAGCTCACCCCAAACTGTATTTATGTTCGCACACTACTATGCAATTCACTTCTTGTGGCCTCAGAGTTTAACCAGAAGGAGTATGCATTGTGGGCTGTTAGGCAGGTCCTTGACCCTGAGACAATATGGGGAGTTTTGTACTATGGTGGTCTCTGAAGTGACAGTCAGGAACCTACCTGTGGTTCCAAGGTGGAGAGAGTACTGCTTTCACACTGTTCCCAAGAACTGCAAGGTGCCTACATGAGGACTGACTCCCTCTGAAGGAATCAAAGGCAGTGATGTGTTATGCATTCTGCTTTCAGCAGCTGCAGCCCAAACAAGAACTGCATTCTCTTCCCAGCCCACAGGCAAGCTGATCCCAGGGTTTGAATGGAAGCATAATGTCCTTTTGAGGCTCAGCCCTGTCTTCTCCTGGAGCTACTGCTGGCAGGATTAATTCCTGGCAAGATGCTGGGCTGCCTTCTACCAGGATTCAGGCCCACTCACTCTTAAGCCATCTGTTTTCAGCCTGCAGCTCCTGCATTCAGGTACATTGCACCAGAGTTCCAAAATGGCAGTTCTCTTTCTCCAGTATTTTCTACTTCCCTGTGTTAGCTGGATTTGGGAGCTAATTGATGTTTGAAGGCAGAGAGTCAGGAAATGGTAATGAACTTGGCAGTGTTGACAACCAGTGTGTGTGTTTTTCACCTGAAGTGCTCAGTTTGCTCTGTGGCCACCACAGTGAAGCCTCACAAAGCTGCTTAGATACCACGTATCCCTCCTTTTATTAGGATGGTAGGAATAAGGAAGGAAACAACAACAAGGGGTTCAGCAGGGCCAATATTTTACTTGCCCCGTGCAAGTGTTTTACAAGATTTTCATATCCTCTTCCAGCCACTAAAATAGGAGAAGGACTAATACTGCTAAACAGCATGAATCTTGTCTCTTCATGGCCCTCTCATCTTTTCTTCTCTCTCTTCCTTCTCTGTGTGTATGGATATATATATCTCCTGTATTTCATCCATTTTTCTATGAAGATATTATGGGAGACAGCACTGAAAGCCTTGCCACCTTTGAGATAAGAAATAGCCACTGCTCTTCCTTCATCCACCAAGCCCATCATCTCATCACAGCAAGTTATTAAGTTGGTCAGGCATGATTTCCTCTTCATAAATCTATGCTGACTACCCCTAATCACCTTCTTGTCCTTCATCTGTTTGGAAACAGTTTCCAGGATTATTTGCTCTATCATTTAGGGATCAAGATAAAGCCTATAATTCCCAGGATCATTTTTCTTGCTTTCTTTGAAAGTAGGGCTGAGATTTCATTTTGATTTCTGCAAGTCCTCAAGAATCTCCTCTGATTGTCATCACCTTTCAAATGTAATGGAAAGTGACCTTGAAGTGATATCAGCCACGTCCCTCAGCTCTGATGGGTGCAGGCCATCAGGTTTCCTAGTTGCTTAAATGTTCCCTAAGCTGATCTTCCTCTGCCCTGGATAAGTCTTCCTTGCTCTGGATTTTCCTACCAGCCCCAGAGGCCTGGGATTCCTGCAGACAAATCTTACTGGTAAACACAAAGAGGGCAGAGAGTACCTTGGGATCTTCCATGTCCTTTGTCACCAGGTTCCTTGCCCCAGTCAGCAGCAGGCCCACATCTTCCCTAGTCATCCTTTTGCAGATGAATTTATTTGCTACTTAGGCTCCTGATGAGGTTAGGAACACTTGGGAAAAGGGTTTCCTTTAAGTGGATAACTAAGACTTTCCTTGCAAGGTCAAAAACCAACAAACTTTATTAACAGTTTTTGCTGGAAAATTGCCAAAGGACAGAAATAATAATTCAGGGTTTTGGACCTTGTTTAGTTGGTTGGTTTGTGATGAAATGACAAGTTGCTTGATGAAAGCAGACTCTTTCCTAGAAAATCAATGTTGTTCTCCTTTGGCAGAGGCTTGCTGGGAAAAAGCAGTTTGCAGCAGAGATTTGCTTGTGAGCCTACCTGGGACAGAAGTGTTTAAGATGAGTCCTTGGCTAGAGAGAACATGTGCCACCTTCCTCTGCAGTGATCACTGTGAGCAGGGTGAGTCTGTCTGAAGACTTGTGTCTGATCTCAAGGGGCTCCAAGGAAATTCTGACTTGTCTAAAGGCTTGGAGGAGACTGGGGGACAAATAGACCCAAAAGGAAAAGTTACCTCAAGAGGCTGATGCTGGTTATGTTCAATATGCGTGTGTTTCTTGTCCACAGAATGGCTTATTTCTGCTTCAGTTCCATACATGAGATTTTGGCTTCCAGTGGAAATTTACAGGTTACCAAGAGGATTGAATTCTACATTATCAGCTGTGGGCCCCAGATTCCAGTCTTAAAATATTAATGTCTAGTTTCCTCATGCTGAATTGGCTGCACATGTCAGCTTCCTGTGTTCTGCTTTCCAAGTTCAGTGCTTGCCTAAGTTTTACTCCTCTTGAAACATTTTTGTTGGTGTAATGAATGGAAAAAGTTTACCAGCATGCTCAGTCTGGGAATCTGTGCTGTTCTTTCTGAAGGGATAGACAATTGCCTTTACAGGTGACATTTATTTTCAGTGAGTTCCTGATCCAAGAGCATTACACAACATTTACAGCCTGTAAAACAGAACAATCCCCAAAAAGATTTTGCAAAGTGAACTACATGTACCCATTTATGTACAACATGTGTGTATCTATAGATGTGGAGAGGTGTATGAACCCAAGGGAGATCACAGAACCTCCATAGCAAGCTCATGCTTGGTGGCTATGGCCACATTATGTGCTCTATTTCAGAAACTTCTTCCAAGAGGCACATCACAAAGAAGGCAGTTTGATGTTGACAATCATTTTGAGTATGATTGACTTATTTTATTTCAATGCTCTTTCCACAGCAGCACATCAGCTGCTAGCAGCCATCACATCATGTGATTAGATAATGCTTATCTGAAGAAGAAGTGGGCCCTACAGATTGACCACGTTGGCTCAGTACTGACATTTTGACATTAGGTGCTCCCTGGAATAGCCTCCAGCTGCAGACTCTGAGATCCAGGTTTCCCTTTCCAGTTGTGTAGACAAGTGTCCAGTTTTTGCTGTAGAAGAATGTATCTTGGGGGAGTCTTTTCATAAAGCACTGGTTTTCTTAGATTCAAATCTTTTTTTCAAATTATGTTTTAATCAAAATATTTGAGAGGGTATAAATATACTTCTTTACTTTTTTACAACATTGGAAGAGATTTCTTCCTACCCACAGTATTAACTGGGTTTCACTTATGATGTGTCAATACTGGAAACTTTTCTGGGCTTAGAAGATGGAGACTGAGCTGGCTGAGTGTGCATGAGCCATGGAAGGGTTAAAAAACCCAAATCCTTCCTTCTTCTGCAGAATCTTGTGTGTTCTTTTGAGACAGAGGGGGAATCAAGAATTAAATTTATTTTGCACAGGCAAACTCAAGACAATAGATTTTTTTTTAAATTATTATTTTTTTTACATCTCCAAAACCAATAGACCAAAAAGGAACAGAAGTGAAGGGTTATAAAACTCATCTTTTTCTACCCTCTGTGACTGTCTTCAGTATTTCTTGTTATCTGCAGATATTGCTTTCAGTACAGTGACCTTTTAATAAACTGGCTTGTGGTGTTCTAAAAGAAGTGAAATAAAAAGCAAGACAAATTTGAAAAAACATCAAGTCTCTGACTTCTCAGCTAAATAGGATACATGGAGTAGACTTCAAATATTAAAATAATAAAACAGAAAGATCTAGAAGAGATGACCATGAGCATCTGTACTGTAACTACTAATCTGCTTCTGCTTAATTCCATATGGGAAGAATAGCTTAACCGGTGACCTTCTTGTGTGATTTTAAGAATAAAAATTAAAACCATTGCATTTTTAGAAAATATTATATCCATGCCAGGGAAAGAATGACCAAAAAAACTTTTCAGAGTCTATATAGCTGTTGGAAAGTTTATACCCAGCTTCTTCTGTAAACATAGCCAACATTTTACTGCTGAAACTAATAATTTAAGCAACTTCTTATGAAAGCTTGAAGAATTGCCTTTCCCATTTGTGGCACAGAGCCTGTGGTTCTTACTTTTCAAATCAGCCAGCCAAAAGAAGGGAAAATATCTATGCATCTGCACATCCCATTATATCATAACCTCTGAATACAGAAATGACATCTGAGTAGTGAAAATCTGTAAAAACCATTGGTGAAAGCCTGCTTTGGCTTATTATGAACTCTACCTGCCTACCTGGCTATAGTTTTTTATTCTTTCCACATGAGCAGCTTTCAGAAGGAGCCCTTAGTACAAATCCATACTACAGTAAACTGCATTATTTCCTTTTCCAAGCACACTTGCACATTACTCACAAATTTTCCAACTGCCAGACAACCTTTATTATAGTCCCTCTACTTCCATTGGAATATGGCAGCTGGGGCTGTTTTCAGGGTATTCTGTGACTGGATCCATAGCTATTTCCTTATGACATGAACTAAGCAAACACAAATTTCAGGCAAGTTACCCTGAACCTTGGGCCTCAAGCCAGACTTTTTGTGTTATCTCATGGGAAGTTCTGGTCTGAAAGTAATACTGGCAATAGGGAGAGCATCTTCTGAGATGGTAATTTGCTATCTATCTATCTATCTGTCTATCTATCAAAACCACTTGGCCAACACAGAGACAGCACCTACCTTGGAGCTCAGTCTGACAGCACAGCCCATGACCTCAGGATGGATCATGCCCAGGAAGTCTCTGCACTGTGCAGAGAAGCTTAGAAGGGAGGGCAAACATTTTTCACTTCATATATCATTGCTCACAGCTGACTGCTGGGATTCCACCAAGTCAGCCAGTGCTAAAGTGTTGTGGAAAATGAAATTTCCTGAGTTATTTTTTTTGGCAGTTCTAATCACACTGGACAGTTGGGCACTGGCACTAACACAAAATCTCCTCGTGTTAATAAGAAAAAGATATATGTTTAGTAGCCTGATCTGGTTACTAGGAAAGAAAAAAAAATACACTCTCCTTCCAAAACTGAAGTAGATGCTGAATATTTTCAGTATCCAGAACAGTCTGTGCAACTGTCTGTACAGTAACATCAATCTGCAATACTGCAGCAACAATCAGAAAATGCATCACCTGCAGGTTTCAAAGCTCCCACCTCATGCACAGTTCTTTGCTGCAGCTGCTCTTTCCAGCAGCCACATCAATTGGAGTCTAACAGCAACCAAGACAGGGAAGTGATTAGAAGGCTGGGAAAGGAAAGAATATGAGCCAGGAAAAAATAGTTACTTTCTCACCTTCAGCCTTCAGAAGTTGCAGGCCTCTGTGTTTCAATAATCAGCCTCAAGCCAGAGAAATGCATGCTGCTCCCTGCCTCCTCCCCGGAGCAATGTTCAAACAGAGGGTTTGGGCAATGTGCTTAAGAGTCACAGAGCTAAAGAATGCTCAGCCCAGGCTGATGAAATGGAGAGAAGGGAAAGCTGGGTTCCAAACTGCCAAAACTGCCTCTATTGTCCCTGGCTGGTGGCTATAGATCAGAGCAAGACAATTTTATCTGTGCGACTGAACAGATGCTTGGGCTTCTCCATGTAGAAGCTCTGTCAACACAGAATTGAGATATTTACACATTGATATGGTTGCCACCAGTTTGCTCTGCCCTGTTGGCTCTAGAAATGGGGGATGCTTCTGGTCCTCAGGCAGTGGTGCAGAGAGGGTGTGCTGGGGTTTACCCTTGTGTGAGGAAACCCCAAGAGCAGCTGTAAAGCCCTTCACTGAGCCTTCTTAACACCCAGGCAGGTGGCACACAATAAAACCTCTTCGTTTCGATGATTAGCTCTTATTACCACTCTCCAGTTACCCCTTAGGCCGTCAAAGGACGACATTGACTTAGACCTCTGTCACATCCTCTCCTGCTCCCTCTGCAGTGAGCGGAGCTGTCAGGAGGCGGCAGTACTGCCCTGTACCCTGCCCTGTACCCTGCCCTGCACCCTGTACCCTGCCCTGTACCCTGCCCTGCACCCTGTCCTGGACCCTGCCCTGCACCCTGTACCCTGCCCTGCACCCTGCCAGCTGCTTCAGGTCCAGTTCCCCGCTGCTGAGCCAGCGCCCGTGTGCCCTCAGGCTCGGTACCAACCCCCAAGTGGTTCCTCATCGGAGCTGTGCCGAATGAACTCACTCCAATTTTATTTGCAACATCCGAGGGCCCTCAGCACTTTGCAAGATCGCAAGCAAGAATCCCCATGTAACATTTCTGCGGGATGAGTGGTATTTGGATTTGTTTCCAATCAATAAACCCTCTGTAGAATAAGCCCCTCAGCTCAAGCTCGAGACATACTCATCCTATTACTCATTCACTTTTAGGAGCACCCATGAGCAATATCGGTTTCACAACACAATTAAAAAGCCAAAGCTCTGGTGGATCAAAGTGGTGAAGGGAATGGGAGCAGTTGCTTCATTGATGATGCTGTGATGCTGCCCACATACACAGAAAGGTTCACTCAGAGGAAGTGCTGGGATCAGTTGGATCCAAGATAAGATGAACAGTACCATTTTAGGTTTCCTAATGAAAATAATTAAAAAACATTTAATCTTTCAGACTAATTTTCTAAAACTCCTCTATTCTTTTTTTCCCCCCAAATAATTGCAACAATAATGCTAAAGAAAACCTCTTCAGACACAAAATCATTTCTGTTGTAGAATTTTTTGAATGCCAAATACCTGCTGAGTTAATCTTTGCAAGAACAAGAAAAGTTTGTTCTTTGTATATGTAGATTATTTCGGGGTATTGTTTGAGTCTGCTTTTGATAGGGGTCATGTTTCTGGGCTTAGCTGGATAGTTTGTTTGTTCCTATTCATTAAAAGGGACCCTGCAGCTATCTGGGGAGGGAGTGTGGTATTACATTATTATTGCTCCAAAAAGTATGGACAAAAATGTATTGTAAAAATTCCAAGGTTTCTAGTAGGAGCTCTCTCAGTAATAAATACTCTCAGCCTGCTGGAGTGTAGTTAACGTGCTTACGCTGCGTTGGGATAATTAGACAGTTCATTAAGGTACAGAGTTATAAGACACAGATAATTCTGGAAAGAACTTATTGGTACAGTGGTTTTGTGCAAGGGATAAGGAGAAATACAACTTCCAGAGTCACCCTTTATGTTGGTCACCTTGTCCCATGGCCCTTGCCATACCATTGCAACCAACAGTGCTGGTGATGCTGCTTGGTCCCTTCTCCCTGCTGCAAGACAGGAGTGGATCATGCTGATAAAAGTTATTCCTATCCTGGGGCAGGAGACAAAGGCCCTTGGATGAGAGACCTGCACTGCAGAGACCAAACCATCTGTGAGATCCTCATTTAATTCCTCCTAGTTTGTGTCAGGGCTGGGGATGTAAAGCACCTCGCATGATCAGGCTTCCTCTGCTGGGCTGCTTCTACAAAAAAAGAAAACAAGCAAAGAAAAGAGTGAGGTTTCTTGTTTCTCTCTTTCTCAAGCTATGCAGTTTGCCTATAAGGGACATCAACCAAATTTTCTACTAGAAAGCAAGACTCTGAGCTTTTGACTCATTGTGTTATACTAGAGCAGAACCCAATGATTTATTTTTTTTTTCTTGAAGAAACTGTCATCATCAGGGAATTATTCCAAGAGAGCCAGTTTATGCTGGAGCTGCTAATCCATAGCAATTTCTTCTTGCCCACCTGCTGGCCAAAGCCACACCTATTGTACTGAGGCCAAATATTTCATTTTCTATGAGAAGTTCCACTCCATCTAACCCATTGCTGGCCTCAGAACCTCTGGATTGTTGCCATTATTGCCACTGGCTGCAATGGTTTTCTAGTGGTTGGCTTTAACACTTCAGTCCCTAGCTCAGAGGAGAGTCCAACTTGCAAACTCTCTTTATTTGTCTTTGTCTTCACTTTATCTATCTCTTTAGTAATTCCTAGGATTATCCTACACTGGCAAAGACATGTTTCCCCTGCCATAGTCTAACTTTTCCATGAAGAAAGTCACAAGAGATTTCAGCTTTGCTATAATGCAGAGCAATGACAGCATAATAGTATCTAACCTCCTACAAAGTGCTCAGGAAACAGGGAGGTTGGCTGAGATTATTCAGTAGTCTGAACAGCATTCCACAAGGCAGATAAAAACAGCTGCCTGAGAGCTTTGAATTGATCAGAATATTCATGCCTCTAATTAGAGAAATATTTATAACCCACTTTTTTACTGTGTTCCAGAGTTACTATGAAAGAGTAATAGAGAGACCACAGCATCTGCCTTGCAGGGTGTAAACACCTGTCTCCTGGTGTTGTGCCATTCCAAAGCAAAGGACAGTCCAGCTTGCAAAGATGGAATAGCACTTGGGAAAGTTTTTCTAGTCAGACTGGAGAACAGGCCATATGTTCAAAACTGCAAAGTCCCTCTTTAATTCTTTAGTTTTTAAGATTTTCCTTCAAATTCAGAACTACCAAGGTTTTGGTAATTTGTTCTGTTTTCAGTTTTGCTTCTATCCTCCCATCGGTTTTTGTCCCTAAACATAAAGGAAGAATCAGTGTAAGGTATTTTGTCATTCCTTTCCCTTTTCTGTGCAGCTCTGTACATTTCAAGAGAGATCCAATATTTGCATAATGGCAAAAGAAAAAAGAAACTTCTATCCCTTCATAAACTTGGAACTCAAACAGCAAAAAAAGAGAAAAGTGAAAGTGAGGGAATTTAAAGCAAAACCAAACCTGTTCAAAAAGCAAAGCAAAAAAATCATAACATTTACTGTTCGTATTCAGCAGAATCCTGTCTTCTCTTTCTTTTCCTGTTGTATTTGCTGTACAAACAGACTTCAGCACAGAAGCTCATCCCTGCAGTCTGACACCTCTTAATGCCTTCCAATGCTTAGCTAAGATTTTAATACTGGATATATAGTTAGCATATTAATAATTATCATTAACAACCATTATCATAACTCATATTTCATTAGTGAGAAGTGCTCAACATTCCTTTGGGAAGTCATTGACAGCACCACATTTGTAACTTTGAAGAACCATACTTGTAATTCCAAGGATCATATTTCCCTTTGACAGCGTATGAGCAAATTGCACCAAACCCATCAGTCTGTCCAATGGCAAAAGCCACTCAGTTTTCCTCTGAGTCTGGATATTTTGACAGATATCATCCACTTAAACTACTGAAAAAACAGCTCTTTACTGCCCGTGACCAACTGTGAAAAATCAGCATCTACTCATATACTATGAAGGTAATTAACCACTGCCATAACCTCCCTCTCCAAGTTCTTACTGCAAGACCAGATGCACTTCTGAAAGCATAACTCAAGTAGCACATGCTGCAGAAAGCATTTGGGGAAATGCCATGGCTTGTGCAATGCAGTCAGACTTCCTAATTGTGTCCCTTCTGTCCTTAAACCCCAACAGAAGGAGGCAGTGGCCTTCTGAGCAAACTTCAGGAGCTGGGCAGGATCTGAGCTGTTGGCTTATGCCTCCCGAGGGCACATCCATGTTGTCCCTTCGGTCATGAAGGGACATGAAGTCTGTGACAGAGTTATGTTCCAAGCAGATGCAAAGTACAAGAAATTAGCAGAAGATAAAAATGAAACAAATTGTGATAATGGAAAGACTTGAAACTAGAAGACTAGTTATAGCCAAGGAAATTGATCTATACATATATTTATACATGTGTGGGTTTTTTAAAATGTGGAAAATGCACCTGCCCTTGGCATTGTCCGTTCCAGTTCATTGTGCATCTATAACAATCTCTGCCCTCAAGAAGTTTTCCTGCCCACTGCAGAACTGCAATCCTCCTTCCTATTCTGTGTATCTGTTGAAAAAAATCAGAGCTGCAATGGGCATAGGTTTCCAAGGTGAGAAGAGAAGACAGAGAATTTCTTAGACTGATCTAACCTTGCAACCCACACGTTTTTTGCAGTTCTTACCTTCCTGCTTGCGTTTGTGTTGCTTTATTTCTGTTAAGGGCTGGTCAGACAGACACACAGGAGGACTCTGGAGTTCTCGTGGGGGCCAGGCAGCTGAAGTGAGACTTGGTGAGATCTGTGGTCACATCCAGATCTCTTATTTCTATCTAGCTCTAATGTCAATGGAACTGAGCTGTGCATAACAGATGTAGGCTCCAAAACCAGAACTGCAAATTGTTATTGACTATGTCACATGCTCAAATTCTAAATTCTGGATTATTTTACATTATTGCTGGCAAAACCCCCTTCATTTTGCCTATAGCTAAGAGGTATGAGTTGGCAGCTTTTGCCAATTCACACGTTTCCAGGATACCCAGATTCTCCCATTTACCTTGCTCTGTAATTTGCATCATGCTGTTCTCTGCATGGGCTACAAAGATTTTGATCCATGCCACATGCTGCACATCTTCCCAATGAAGCAAAAAGCCTCCCTGGCTGGCTGGTACCCTGCTGGCATCCCATTTCTGCTAATTAGGACCCTAAGTAGTTAGTACAAAATGTAAATGTGGCAGGATTCCAGAGCTGCAAAAAGAAGGGAAAGTGGGGAAAAAATAGTTGGACAGCTAAGGGAATATGTAAATGTATTTAAAATAGATGATTCTAACCGCAGTGAACAGATGATTTTTCTTTTATTCCAACTGGATGGCTTTAATCAAAAATGATAGTTCATACATCTGCTCTTTGAAGATAAGCCTGCAGTTACACGAAACACTTAAAGAAAGAAGCTGTGGTGTGCTGATGAGACCTCAAACATTCTAACCCATGACTAGGAAGATTATAGTCTGGTTACTTCAGCAAGTTGCTAATTCTGAAATATTAGACTGAGTTATTTGTCTTGTCTGAGGCATGAAAGGGATGCCTGTAGATTGTGCTGAAGCAATTAAGACATTTTAGAAATCATTAGTGAACTTTCTTGATTGAACAGGCATTTCCCCTCCAGCCTCTCCCTGACTTTTCTATAGTTGTTTGACCTAGAAAGGCAGCTCTCTATCACCCTGGCATTTATTTTATAATGCAAGGTAAAGATTATAAATGAAAGCAACCCTGCTTCTGGGAATGCAGGGCTCCCCTGGAAAAGGAAACTGAAATTTGAGTTGGAGTCGGGGATTGCACCTTCATGAAAGTCATAAAATGGAAAGTATAACTCTGATATGATCTCAGGAAAAAGAATTTCAGAACAGAGAGGGGGAGAATGTTAAGTCAAAGAGAAAAGAATGTTCAGGTTCCTTATGCTGCCTGTAAGTTTGTAAAGAGCAAAAATCTACTCACAATAGACTGGTACTAGGAATTACAGTATTAATAATTGCATGTGTTGCATTGCTTCATCAAGCCAGAGAATTCATTGTTCATTTAAAATCAAGAATGTGAAGTGAGTAAGACAGAAGGCTTTGGCAGCTGTGAGGTGATGAACCGGGGCTTGTTCCCTGCTCACAGAATTCTTTCCTCTTCATCCTGGTGGTCAAGGCCCCTCCTTCTGGGAGGATCTGTGTGACCTTTTTTTTACTGTTCCCTTCTTCACAGAAGTGCTTGAAACTCCTGCCTCTCAAGAAGCTTTTACAAGGAAGAGTCTGTAGAAGTGCCAGAGCCTTCAGAGCTTTCCCTTTCTTTTGACCTTTAGTCAGAGGGCACACAGATGGACTGCGTCTGTTTGGAAGGTAAAGGCCAAGTAACCTTTGAGTTACCTATGAGTAACCTTTCAGAAACACCAATCTGCTTTAAACTTCCACTGAGTGCTTTAGTCCAAACTAAGGGAAACACAATGGCATTTAAAAAGTTGCTTCATATTCAGCTCAGCAATGAAGAACCTTTCACTCGTTGAAATGACAGTGAGCAAGCTGAGAAGCAAAGTGTTTCCCATGAGAGGAGCCTACATAACACCTCAGAGAATTGTTTGCCTTGGTGCTGTGGAGCTTTCTCTTACTCCACATGTTTTTCCAGCAGAATAAAAATTCAGTCGTGAACCAGCCCTTGAGTTACAGAAGACTTTAAGAAGCTGCTTCTCTGCTGAGCAATGCCATTGAGTTGCTGCCTCTCAGGTTACTCTGTGCCCAAGCTGATGGATCAGCCTGTGACCCTGAGGAGCAGTGGCTACAGGGAAGCCTCCCTGAAAGCTGCTGTGAAGGTGTTCATTGTCTGCAGCAGAGAAAGCTGGCTGTGCCTCCAGAGTCATACAGCTCCTTTCTTGAAAGAAAAATGTCTGCTTGCCACACGATTCCATCCAGCTATGTAAAACCTTTGCTTCTAGATTTGGGCATTTTCTCTTTTTTAAAGCTTTTCTTAAGACCTGGATCCAATTCAATAACGTAAGAACTTGCCTGAACTTCCCCCCAAAGACTGTTCTCCCTGCCAAAGAGCAGATGCTGAGTAAATTCACAGCCCAAAGTCCTGCAAGATCAGTGGGAAAAGCTCCCCTGAGCCCAGTGCATCTGGAGAAAGCTCTGCAGGAGAAGGTGCACAGAATGGAATGGTTCATACCCAGGGCCACCTGCTCCCTAGAAAGGTCTCTTTCCCAGTTGCCAAAAGTCATGATATTTGTGATAATGTTTCAAGATCAGACAACTCATGTTTCAGAGACTGAATAGTTTTTGAGGCTTCCTTTGAAACTCTTTAGTCCCTCTGTCTGGAGCAGTGAAATACAGGATAGGAGTTGTCCCAGATGCTGTCTGTAAAGTTAAAATATTGAAATACACTTTTATTTTGTAAATTTAGCTGTTCATTGCTTCAAATTATTCCTCATATATACTGGTTCTAGAAGGAATTAATTAATGACCCACCAAGAAATATTACTAATTTAGAATTCATATGAAAATTTTATGTTATCCAGACTCTGGAGACCCATGGAAGTGTTTCTCATCTGATCGTGGTCATATTACACTACAGCTCTTAGAAGTAATTCTTAGGATAAAATAGTCTTTTGTCTACCTACATAATTCTAAAAATGTGGGAATCTTTTACTACCAATTATTTAAGCATTTTTTATTCTTATTGAAATTAGTGGGGATTTTCCTGTCATTGTGGCTAAGTACAGGGCCGGGCCTATTGCTGCTGTTCCCTGCAAATGTTTGTGGGATTATAGGAAGCAGCTCAGTAAGTTTGATAATACTGCCTTTTACTTATCAGTCAAAAAGCTGCTAATTAGTCCCATGACTTGACAACTATTCCAATTCCTAATCATATCATCACTGCATATTTATTAAAATATGTGTACCCTACTATCATTCTTCCAGTTGAAAGGGAACAACCAGCATCGTGTTTGTTTAATGCACTCTACCTATTCCCTGTTGTGCCTTGAATCTCATTGTAATTGAGGTTTTAGCATTTGGCCATATCACAGCAACTAATAAATATGCAGATGCTGGGACTAGAGAAGTCTTTGTGCTGCTATAAATGATCATTTAGGCTCATGCTTTCCTGTTTATATATATTGTCCTGCACCAATACAAATGGAGTTACTAATTTAATTCATTTTTGCAGGACAGTGTTGCTGCTGGTTTAATGCCCATTGGCAGTGAAACCTCTTCATAAGTGATATTCATTCCCCCTGACAACCTCATTTCAAATCATCAGGAACACCATGTCAGCTGCAGACTAAAAAAATAAAAACTCTGCTGTCAAGAGGCTTCCGAGGAGTTGAATAGGCATGAAGATCTCTTTGCTACATGTAAAATTAATCATTATATTTCTACTGCTAACTCGTTTTTCTATTTTTGTCACACAGGGATTCTTAAACGACCTAATATTGAATCTGGTGAATTATAGGTTAGAAGACCACTGTGTTTATTATGCACTGACAGAGGATGGATTGATCTAGTGCTTGTGGGGAGATTTTCTCCTCTGCTTTAGAGTCTGTCTGCCTCTGGTACCACCTCATTAATCATTCTTGGAATTTACCTTTCCATAAATACTTGGAAATAATTTAAAATTATTTTTTTCTTTACCAAATATATTTTCACTGCGTGATAAGGGCAAAACCAAAACAAATCCATGCAGTTGCTCTTTTGCTCAGATGAGGTTTAATCCTGGGTTCAAGATTATTCTCAAATTCAGTGTTGCACCTCTATTAAAACCATGAAGACAAACATATCCCCAGATTTTGCATATGCTTACATGCTTTTGTCTTCAGTAGGCCTGCAGGGAAAGCATTTGCTAAACAGCTAAACTCAATAGAAATGTAATCAAGAATGTGCTTAATTCATTTGCTTAAATGGAGCCATGGTGCTTGAAGCGAATAGAAGTAGTTTTAATAAACTTTACTTTTAAGTTTAATACGTTGCTCTTACATTTAAAATTGATCTAACAGTATTTGAGTGTGGAAATGAGACTCTAGGAACTGCTGTGTGTTGATATTGGTGTTGACACAGAATGAACTCCTGTGTTCCTAGGCCCACTTTTCTTCCCTGTAGAGTTTTAACTGCTTTGAAGATGGGTCTTACACTGTAGTAATGCAATTAAACTTAGTGTAGTAATAGAAGAATATCTCCCACAAAAAATACTGATAAAAAAGATGTTTGTATCATGCTTTTAATTTAAAAATTCACTTTTTAATGTCTTTTTATCGTACACAGATTTCTTTAGTTGGGATGCCACAAAAAGACACTGTGCTGGTTGTGACTTTCCTTTTGTCAAGCTCATCAGCAGCATTGAGGCAATTGCTTAGATTCCTATTCAGAGTTAATTTGAATGTACCTAAATATTTGCTAATAATTTAAGCATCTTAATTTGCACTTGTTGCTCTTTGTTTCCTACTCTTGTCATGTGGATGTGTCCTGAAGATATCTGATTTCCAGGTTCATAGCCATATTTTGGAGGTTTGATTCCCTCTCATGAGATCATTGATGCTATGGACAGCAACTCAGTAAATTATGGTTTTTTGTTGTTGTTTGGCTTAAATTAGATGTTCCATTCTGGTGGGATTCAAGGTAAAAGTCCTTGTGAGATGCTGAGAACCCTGAATATCTGCACCCAGTACAGTTGAAATTGGAGCTGATTAGTTGTTCCCATAACATATTAACAACTTTCAGGGTTTCTGTAGAAAGAATTTCCCTAGAATGTAAATTTCTGTAGAAATTATCTCTGTCATAAAGGTGCTTCTAAGTTCTTCAGAGACAGACAGCTTAGACTCATTTTTGCCCCCCAATGGAGAAATCTGCAGAGCTGCTACAGTCCAAGCTGCTGTCCAAAGGTATTGAGGATCCTTAAAATCTGGGAGGTGTTTGGTTTCCACCTTGGTGTTTGAACTGGGTGTGAATCTGAAGTGCAGGTGGGAAAACATAGTGGTGTGTTAATGGCAAAGCAACCCTTTCCTGGGCTTTTTGATGATATCTCTCTGCTTCCACTATTACAGCAATGCAATTTATAAATAACTTCAAATAACAAAGGGGACTGGCAGCCTTAGAAACTGGTAACAAACCAGGGACCTCTGAACCAGACATAGCCTCAAGCTGTAATATCAGAAAATCATCTCTGGCCCAGACTGAGCTCCAGTGCACTGAAACCCTTTCTTCTAAGTGCAATTGATCTTCATTCCTGTTGAGTCAAAGCAGAGAGAAACTGTCATAGATTTAATTTCTCTTGTCATTTTTTTAGACCAGGAGAAGACTTTGTATGATAAGCATTCAACACCCTACAAAGCTCTGTAGCAATTTTGTCTAGATAAATAAACAGTACCTGTGTGTTGCAAAGAGCAACAAAACCATCCTGCATTGCTCTGCCACTGGTTATTCTGCACCCTGCTTTCTGAAAGCAGAGATCTTCACTCCCCATGGTTCTCTCTTCTGCTACACTCTGCATGTTGCTATGTGCATAGTTGTATATTCATTGCAATGCATTTCTGATGACATTAGTATGAGCTCTGGCAGATATGTCCATATAATAATCAATAACTGTCATTGCCACCCACCTACCACATGCATGTACACTTAATATTAGAATCACCCACAGAATTAATGACTATGAGGCAGGGGAAAAAAAAAAAAAAAAAAAGAGAACTATATACTGTAAAATACTCTTTCTTGGCATCAGATGATATTGATTCACCCCAAGAAGAATATTCCTGTTACACCTTCTATAAAACATAGAAATTACTCAGTAATTGCTGAGGCTGAAAATTCACATCAAGTGGCTGTAATGTAAACCAGAATGCCATGGAAGAGTGATGGGCACTTGGGTACCAGTGTTAAGCCACTGTTATGTAAAGGAAACGTAGGGATTACTTTATTGCAGTCCTATTTTTAAGGTTAGTGTAGTGGGTGTCATGCAGGCAACAACTCCCACCAGTCCACAGCATCTTCCTTTCATGCATTTCTTTCCTACAGTGAATATTTGTGTTTTCAGAGTCCAAAGAACTGGCAACAGTGAGAAACCAAATTTTCTGTTGACTTGTGGGCTTTCCTTTTCAGTGCTCACAGTACCTTTCTCAGACACAAAGCCTCAAAATACACTCATCTCCTCTGTCCTGTAGGTGACTTTGAGAGGCCATCTGGTAGAGGGTGTCTCATTGGCAGACAGGCTCCATCACTACTCTGTAAAAAGAATTGCCATTTTAATGGCATGGTTATTCAAAATGAAATGTGCTGTGGTTTTCTGTCTAGTAGGTAGAAGCCACATAATATATTTAATGAAGGTTTCTGTCTGATGTACTTTCCAGTAGATAGTTAAGGGTTTTTTTGTAAACATTTAGTACACTGATGTCTTTTTTTTTTTTTTTTAAATCATCTAAATCTGGATGAGCCTATTACTCCTACTTCAGAAAAATAAAAAACTCAGTGAGGGATAGGGGTGACTGCAATTTCTGTCTCACTTGCACAAGGCTTTAGAATATTTAAATTTTCTGTACAAGAAAGAGGATAATTAGAAATATATCCTGCCCTGGGACACCACATGCAGTAGCCAGTGACAAAGCTGAGAACCACCCAGATAGCATGCCCAGGATCCACTCTTGATGCTCCTGAATTCATGGTTGCAGTTGAAACAATGAACTTTACACGGACAGCAAGCACTGTGTTTGTAGGTAGGAAACTCTGAGATTTTTTAAAGTACAACCTTAATTTAGGAAAATCTGTAGAAATACTTAGGGCATTATCTGTCTCTTTAAAAGCAGTAATAAACTCTTGTTTTTCCTGCAAGTTCAGGACAAAATTTTGCCACATATCAGTAGTCTCTCTAAATACTCCATATATGTCACCAGGGCCTGAAAAGTTTGCAGGCACCTGAAACACTGGGGACCTAAGCCTACTGCATGAAATTAAAACACTGCTGATTCTTTCTATATTGGTATCTGTGCTCTGGGCATTCATGTTCTGGGTTGGCAGCGTGAGAGTTACATGTCATTTCAGTCATGACATGTCATGTCATTTTCCCTGTCTGGTTGGAACCAAAATCTGAAGACATTTTCCCTTCAAATCTGTCATTGTGAACCTACTCACAGAAATTAAATCAGGCAGTTTCTTAATTAATACAGTTTTATAAACCAAGGAATATTTTGCTGGGCTTAATTTAGGCATCAAACAGAAGTTAAAATTCAGAGCTGTGTTTCAGCATGCTGGGAAAATTAAAGTGTGTTTATATCTTGTACCAAGCATTGGCACTAATGTTCTATTTTGTGCCGTTTCTCATTCTCTGGAAAGTTTAAGGTATCCAAACAGATTAAACTGACAAGGGAGCCGATGAGAAATTGCTGATTGTCCCATGTTTCTCAGGAACCATTCTTTTTTTTTTCTGTACAATTAGATGTAAAATGTCTCCAGGAATTTCTGCTGATGCACAGCAGATTTAGGGCTACTTCACAGAATTATGCAGGTTTCCAAAATCAATTGGTTTGAGTAACAGTCGAGCCAAAACCCCCTACCTGTCCTATGATCTAAATAAAGGTGCCTTGATAGCAGAGCTGGGAGAGTCCTGCAGCTGGGATGATTGTCAGTTGTTTTTCAGACCCAGACTCAGGTTTGGGGTTTTTTTGTGGAGAGTGCTTACTGAACTAAGCCTCAAGTTTGCATTCAGATTGGAGCTTTTCTCTTAGAGTAGATTCACTGCATCAGAGCTGGATCAGCATATGTGTTGGGGTTTTTTTTTGTATGCTTGTTTTTGTTGGTTTTGGGTTTTTTTTTAATTGAAGTATCTAGAGTATACTATGTTTTTGTGAATGATGAGGCCAGTGGCAGTTGTAATTCTGATCTGCTGAGTGCCACCCGCCCTCAGTCTCATTGAATCTCAGAAGTGAGCTGCACGTCTTGCTCAAGGTCACAGAGAAAATGAGTGGCAAAGTTAAGAACCAAACCAGCCTGACACGTGCTTTCAAAGAGCAGCAGCATTCATCTTTACAACAAACCAGTGCCTGGCAGTTTGCTGTCCCCTGAGTCATCCCTCCTGCTGAATGCCTCCCTTGGGAGGGTTGTTAAACTTCTACAGCACTCACAAAATCTTAATGGGTTTTGCCAAATGAATTAAGAGCCCTTGCAGCTTTCATGCTGTGTATGGTGGATTTTGAAAACTTGTGTCAGTAGAGCTGTAAATTTCTCAGGAGCAATTGGGAGGCAATGAGGAAAATAACACAAAAGGTGAAAAGTGCTGTCACATTTGCCTAAGCAAAAACCAGCAGAAACCATTTTGGTGGGGAACTGCATAAATCAGTGATAAACTATTGAATGAAAATGAACAGTTTGGGAATCTTTTCAAATTGCTAAAGCCCCAAAGAGAGTTTTTTCCTTGTGCTTTTGAAGCTCTGTTACTCTAATGAGTGTTGGAAGCTTTATGATTATCTTAAGACCACAGGAAAGGTTGCATCTTTAGTCTGCCATTGGGGTAAAAAAAAGGGCTGGACCTATTACATTCCTGGACCCTTTGGAGGATATTAATGTTAATGTGCCTTTCTTTTCTTGAATTCTTGTTCTTAAACAAGCAGGATGAAAGATTTTGTAGCGTGGCACAGATGCATTTCTGCTTAAATGTGCAACTCTAATTTTTTTTTCCAGAGGCTGGCTTAAAGGTGTTGTTGCACAAGCCTTTTCATTAAAAATTGTATTTTTTGAGACTCTGTAATCTCACTCATAAAAACTGGATTGAGACTGGAACTGAGCATCTGGAAGGTCAGCATATCTTTTTTCATTATTTTTCTTCTTTTTTTATATCTACAAATGAAAACCAGCTAAAAAAGGTGAAAGTGAGAAAGTGAGAAAAAAAGAACAAGCAGAGGTGGCTTGAACTTCTCAGGTCTATGGTTCAATTTCTGATCTGAACCAGATTTGGAATTTTTCTTATCACCTGTTCACATGTCAGTGGAATTCAAATCTGGCCTTTAACACTAATGAGTATTTTTTGCATCCAGACTCCAAGACCCAGCTTCCTGATCCAACCTGGACCTGTGATACTGACTTTATTATCAAAAGCCTAGTTGTTTTCCATTTATATATTCAAATGAAACCTGATAAAAACACCTCTACTAAAATTTTGAAGTATTTGGCTTTGAAAACTCCGCTATTCAGACCCCAAAATATTGCACTCCTCAACTTTGTCACCATCAGTCCTTGAGTATAGCTTAATTTGGAGTTGACAAAGACACCCTAATAAATTGTTTCTCATTACAATCTAGACTAGAAAAGTGGTGTGAAGCTCATTCTGCTCAGGGTATATAGATAAGCTATGGCTTCATCATCAAATATCACTGTCATCACTTCAGGCTTTCTAGAAGAAAGGATCTCATTCCCTAAGGATCTCAGTGACCAAAATTCACCCCAGCTGTTGACAGTCATGAGTTTAATTGTATGTTTCACTTCTTAGGACTTTATAGTACCCATTAGCACTCTCTGGGTTCATTCTAGAAGTCTGTGACCTATTTCCTTTAACACATTTGAGAAAAGAGAATGCATTTCTTTAAATAATTCATCAGACATTTCTTCCTTTTTGCTACTGAAGAATGTGCCTGTGTGACATTGATGGGACCCTCTGGTAGGTGAGTGGAGAACTCTGGTTAAGGGTTGGCCCCTGAGCCTGCACTTGCAGTTAAGCCAAGCCCAAGGAAATGTTGATAGTTGTCTGTGCCCTCCCCTTTGCAGTCATTTTCACTTGCATATAAACAATGTGAGTTTCCATCCATGAAGCAAATCCTGCCCCTGTCAAAAGAAAAACTTCAAAATTCTGATCTCTCTTTAAAGTAACAGAAATTGCTGGGGTATGGTATGATGCCCAAACACAGCTTCCCTCCTTTGTTGCAGACTGTTAGTAAATAATGCCTCTTGTTTTTTCTACTGTAGGCTCCTGTCAATGGGGTTCAGTCAATAAGGTGATGAAAACAAAGCCTGCACTTTCTCTGGGAAGGGAAATTGTGATTTCTGCTAAATTTCTCCAGTTGGCTCTCTAGATCTATCTCAATGCATTATGGTTTTATAGTTCTTGCAACTGTTCCATTGAACAGAAAATTCTAAGTCTCAGTTAAAGTTCAACCGGAATGGTTGAACTCTGAGTCTAATGCAGATTATTAGTATCATGAAATCAAATTGCATATAACATGGGCTTGCCTGGTAGTGGTGCAAGCTTTGTTTACAGGAATCAATTCTCAACAAGTTCTATTTACCTGAAAGGTGTTTGATCAATAAACCTGCCTCTTGTCAAAATGTGTATTGTGTCAAGGTCCTACTAGAAGCACCTTCAGTCCAAGAGTCTGAAATGCTATCCCAGCCCAGCAAAATGGTTGTTTTATCTGCCTCTAGTCAAATATTAACATGTTTTTCCTCTTGTCAGACATTAAAATCAAAAAGCTTATCTGCTTTTAGCCAAGCAGCTTTCATACCAGGGAAGAATCTTGAATATTGTCTGGCACCTTTGATGAATGCTGACTTCAGTGAAGCTGTCCACATTCCAAGTAGAAGAGAACTTCATTATGCTCACATTATGTGCCTCACACCTCCTAAGGGTCCTGTGTCAAAGCTGAAGTGTTAACCTATCCATGTAGAGGTGTTAGACTAGGCTACCAGACCTAATCTATCATGTCTCTCTCTCTCTGACCTGTTACAAACACTCACATCCATCAGGAACCTTCAGCTAATCATCCCCATCAGGATGGGGAGTGGGAGCTGGATGTAGAAGTTCTCAGAGCTACATTCCTCTGGAACTCCCTTCTCTTGGAGCAGTATCTGACCTTTAGCTCCAAAAATATTTCAGGATAATTTATTATCCTAACCTTAGCCCTACTTTCCCCCCCTCATCTTGCATAGTAGAAGGTGAAAAAAAAAAAACCAAAAAACATTTAGGGGAAGCATGGGTCATTTGGCTCCGTATCCATTGCAGCTAAAGAAGTGATAAGATTTCTGTTTTGCATTCTAGTGTGATTAAGCTGGATAAAATTTTAGCTTGTGTTTTGCACTCTCTAGAGATCTTTGGGTCTGCACTTTATATTAACCAAGTTCTGCCTGCCTGCCCTTCTGCTGGTTTAATATTATCTATTACTCCTGCCATTTCTTCCTACTTAGACTGAATGAGAGCACTAATTGGCACTCTGGTGCCAATTTACTGATGCACTATCTTCTGTTCACCCCATGAGAGAGGGATTAGCTAAACACAACAGCTCTTCATCTGATTTACTGGCATATGATATTTGTTGTAATTCTGTCATGAATGAGATCTGCATAACGTGCAATTATAGCTTGCTTTCCATACTGAAATCCATATAGTATTCCTTCATTTCCCTTGAAGAACAATCATACCCTGTGCAACTATCTTCAGAGCTTTATGGCTACAGGAAGTTTCTAGACATTCTTTATGATGGGTGTGAGAGAAACATTGACTGTTAAAACCCCATATAGTTTTTCTTCCTCTACAGAAACACATTGTCATTCCAGCTACGGCTATAGAGGAATTTGTTATGGTAAGATAAGCTGCACATGCAGTTCACTGTAAAAAAATTTGAAGTAATGAGGTAAGAGGGAGTATGTTTACAGTTTTAACAGGGGCCCATCACAGAATACAGAATAACATGGGAACCTGAGTTGATTGTGAACAACCCGTTTTGTCTTTCTGCATAATATTTATCAACAGCACATAGGGAATGAGTTTTGAAGGCATAGACACTGTTCTGGTATACAGCAAGTCAAAAGCAAAACCTAATATTAAATATAGTGAAACTGGGCATGAACCAATCAGTACAAATCAGAATGCTGCAAACTATGGTGCACACTTAGTTCTTATACTGCAGTAACCCTAAAGACCCCAGCAAAAGACATGGGTGTTATAATACTGACTGTACTGGCATTTGCCAAAAAGAGCATCTCAGGCCCAGCAGTCTCTGCTACAAGACATGGCAGTGATAAAAGAGGTGTGATCAGACTGGCTGTTGCAGGGGTCTTGGCAATAGTGGTTGCCAAATGATTCTCAAGGCCAACTGCAGTCTCATTAGGAGCAGCTCATTACATGCTAAATTGGCCAGTGGGTATTTTATTCTGGGATTATCTTTGGCTCTGTATAGACTGGACCAAAGCAGACGAATCTGACTTGTTTATCATTATGGAGCTCTTGTGAATGGGCTTTTAAAAAGTCTTTTCCTCTGCTGCCTTCTGAAATTCCCTCACATAAAACAAATCCTCTGATCTTAGTGAGTTCACGTCCATGTAATGTGAGCCCTGATAGAAGTGAGGTTCACCCGTTCAGTGTTTTGCAGAATGGCACCAAAGCAAATCCATCTTCCTGTCTAAAGGATGTTATTGGGAAGTTGGGTTTTGATGATCACTGGCTCTCATGCAAGCATGCAGTAAACTGCTGAATGTATCTGGTATGGTGAGCACAGGGGTTATGGCAAAATTGGACGAAGAACTGGGAGGTACAGCCAATAGTTGGATTTTTGTTCTAAGATGGGAAGCACACGGGTTGGTTTGATTTAACCTTAAGAAAAGTTAATTAATCAAAACACACACAAAAATAATAATCCAAGGACAGGAACAGCAGGGATTAATACATTCTCCTCGCAGTCGAAGAGAATCATAATAGAACCAGAGGTTTCTAGGATCTCACTATGGAATTTTTGTCTTTGAATTTGCAGCACTGGACAGTTTGTGTTCCCCACGCAGTGATAAATTCTCTTTTACAAACTGAACTGAGAAGGAGGAGGGAGGGAACTGGGTGGAATCAATTACAGACCATATCAAACATTTAAGTTTAAACACAAGACCTTGCAAAGGCTTGCATGAAATCTTACTAGCAATATAAACAGGACTGGTGCCAAACTAAGCACCAGAAGTATTCAATAATAAAATACAGCTGTCTCCACTGGCATTTACCCATGAAAGTTTGTCATTTTTACTGTTAGAAATGCTGACAAAGAGAAATCTAAAAAATGAAAACATTTTTTCCAAAGAGGGAGGTTTTCATGAACTGCAACCTAAATATTCATTTAACATTGGAACGTTCCATAAAAAATAATTTATAACATAATTTCTTCTTAGAAATGAATTTTGACAGAGTTCTTTTCAAAGACTTTGGTCGAGTTTGGCAGTGCTAGCAGCTTTGCTTTCAAGTCCATAATTCTTAATTATTAAAATAGTCTCTGTACACTTTTCTTGGATTCTGGTGAGGCACATCAAAGCAGGGGGCCCTCTTTGCTTTGGCTTCGTGCACACTGTGTCAGCTGAGGAGGAAGCAAGCAGAACACTGCTCTGTAGACAGCCCAAGCTTGAGGTCTGCAAACCTGATACACAAAAAGAGTCCCAGGAAACTTGCACAGTTATGAACTATTTCTAGGTGGAAGGCTTTGCAGAATTGGAGCCTACATGGAGGCTGCTACAATTTCTCTGATTCACCCAATGAACTCTGGAGCCTTAAGAAACAGAAACAGACCAAAACCTGTTATCTCTTGCAACTTGCTTTACAGTTGGATTGATTGTTCTCGGGAACATTTGTTAGATTTAAGTCCTGAGAAGTGAAAGACCTATCATAGAATCATGTTCACAGACAAAGATAAATATGTAATGTGTTTATGGCTGTCCTGTAGTTCTCATCTGCTGTGTATAAGTGCTTTGGTAAAGAAATTCTCTTACTCTTTTTTGCTTTATTTCTAAACTACCTCCCCAGCAGCTGGTCTACCAGTACCAGTCCATCTGAGATGTAACACCAGAAGACCATTTCAAGGCACCTAGAGATATTTCTACTTAGGCTTTAATCAACAAAAATGAAGACATTATTTGCCAGCTAAGGAAGGATTTAGCCTTTAGATTACAAACCTTTATTTACAAGTATCTAATGATACAGGAGGGGCTATCTCTTCTTCCCTACATTGTTCTGCCTTATGAATTAAAGTTTCTTCTTTCTGCTGATGAAGCTGCAGTTTTTGCTCTCCCAGATGTGTCCCCTAGCTTTAGTCAGGTCCAGTCTTGAAATCCTGCCACTATTTGCTCTGATCATGGTTAGCTGAAGGATGATCAGGTAGTAACTGCATTACTAAAGATAATTTTCAAAAAATACAACACTGCAATTTTACTCTTAAATTCCATTCTCCCCTTTCATCCCTTTCTGCCCCTGGTACATCCTTCTTTGTCCAATGGAAGTTGCTTTTCCCTCTGATGTAGCTGATAAAACTGCAGCTCTTCTGGGGACCACATCCTAGCTGAAGGGCTAGAAACCATTCTTTTTCAGGTAGACTGCTGCATACTTACAAGACAGAATTAACCAACTGTATATACAAAGAGCTTTCCCTCTTCCAGTGGGATGCCTACTGTTTAACATGAGGCTTTTAACAAACATTCTTCTCTATCTTAGCCTTTAGTGCCTCTAAGGAGACAGTAGGAAATGTAATGGTCCTACTTTAGAATTCCTTAGAATTCTCTCTGATTATAATCCTGCATTTTAAAGGCAAAATAATAATGTATAATTGGTTTTCTGAACTTACAGTGACAATGAAGTGATGTGTATACTTGCACTTGAGTTGACCTACTCTGAACTGTAGTGTACATTAATTTTCTTTGTACCAAGACTGAAGTCTTTAAACTGACTATTAAGTGCATAGAATTCCAGACTAGTACATAGGAAAAAATCCTGTAAAATGCTTCTCTTGTTAAAATTACAGTTACTGTACTGTTCTGCTTAGAATACTACATAGTCATAAAATTCAGATTGAAAATTATATGATCAGTCTCAAAGCAACTGCTGTCAACAGTTCTTGTCAGTTCTGTGCAGTTTAATTACTGATTAAATCTACAAAGATGGTCAAAAATGATATTTAAGCATTGTAGAGCTGGGCTCTGGGATTGCTTTGAGCTTGCAGGCAATACACAGGCCAGCAATTATTAGTGTTTAATTGTAAGGCATTGCAAGTAATTAGAAGACACTGTAACTTTAAGAGAGTTATTTCTTTAAAGGCTAAGAGTGACTGTTGCCATTTTTTAAAATTCTATATTTATTCCAGCTTAGTGCTTAACTGTGAGCCATGCGATGTAATAATAATGGAACTGCTCAGACAGCAATTTACCAATGTGCTTGAGGCCCTGTCAAACCACATGGAGTGATGCCATAATCAAATTCATAATGTCTTATCTTTTTCAGATAAAGTAATCATCAAAGGAGTGCTGGCATGAACAGGGAAAAAATTCAGGGCTCAGACATGCTCTAATGTAGTGAGCTGTGACACAAATTAGGCTGTCCCTATTTTGCCTTTCTTCTCTATCTGTGTTTCCAATTGGTCTGCCAAAGAAATGCTGCTGGCTATTTTCATACCATCTTCTGAGACAAAAGAGCTTTGTAAAGGAAAAAAATATGAAAAGGTTAAAACTTCAGAGTGAAGTGTTGATGTTCCCCTCACTTCTTTTTCCTTTAACAGAGTTATTGCCTGGCATTATAGAGAGCAGATCCACAGACCTGAGATTTCCAGTTAAATCAATAAAATATTGTTTTAAGAAAGTGGAGTTAAGTGCATTATCTGTCCATTACTCCATTATGGTTTGCCCTCAATCATGGAAGTGAGACAAAGGTTCCCACAAGGCAAAGCACATTTGTAGTTACCCTGAAATAGCTTTCCCATGTTGAGGGACTATTTAAGGTCTCTTTTCTGCTTGGTAATTAAGCATGTGCCTATCACTAAACATATTAATAATATTGCTGAAGTCAATGGAATGCTACTGGGGTTAAAGACAGTTGCTTACCTATAGAATATCCATAACAAAAACAAGAAAAGAAATAAAGGCAAAACACGAATTAAAATTAAAATCTTTTCAGTCACACAATAAAATACACAGGAAGAGAAAATTTTTTTTTGTTTTCACAGGCTCCAATTTGAATGCTAGTAAAGTCATTAAAATGGTTTTTTGGCTTTGTGAAGATTTTTCTTTTCAAGTTTATTTCCCTGACATTTGGCCCAGCCCAGCCTGAACGTCCCTTTGATTCACTTGTGCACTTTCCTATAGTTGTTTCTGTTTTAAATATTTGCTTAGACCACGATGCCATATCTTACTTGAATGCTCCTGGGGCGTGTATGAGGCCCAGGCCTTGCAGTCTCATATATCTTTCGTGGATTTTTATGAACTGCAAGGTACTTAAAACCCATTTTTCCAGCATGCTGAGCAACCTCAGCTCCCACCGACACCAAGAGAAGTGCTCAGCACTTCTGAGATCTGAATCCAGCTGTGAGGCTCTGTCCTTGTCACTGTGTTAATTTTATGTAATTAGGACCTGTTTTCCACAAATGTATTACAGAAACAATTAAACCATACAGTGTTTCCCTTTCCAAGGACTTCTGCACCTCTAGGAAGGAAAATACATGCAAGCCAAAGATTTTCAGCCTTCCTTTCAAACACTGTTATTATGGCCCCAGAAGTGTAGTCGCCCACACTTTTGTTTCCTAAAGTGAATAATCCTCCTTCAAAAGTTGTAAAAAAGTTGGATAATTAAGGGGCCCAAGTGTAGATTTTTAAAAATGTTATCTTCAATCTATTTTAAGATATGTAGAGCCCACAAGTGTACTATTCTGATGGGGAAAAACACACAAAAATCAGTATGAAAATGTACTGCGACACTACAGAATACTAATCACTCCCACACAGAGAGAGCCTTCATTTTATCTGCTTTTGCAGAAGGTTTTTGTAAAGTCAGATTTTAGAATAACTAAAACCCAATACAACTGAAGGAGACAAAGCTTTGCACTTGAACAAAGGAATGTTTTCTCAAAAAATAACAATGATGATCTGGTCTGTGCTTTTATAGCTGTGCATATTCTAGATGATGGATAGATGGTTACACAATGAGAATATATAGTGAACTGAATATGCTCTCCATTGGAAAAAAAAAAAGTTCCAGGCGACTAAGCTTCAACGCAAACTCATTGTGATGTGACTGCTGGCAGATTTGGCTGAAGGATTGTATGTGTTTGGCTTGCTCCTGCTCTAAATGATGGCCAGACAAAATTTATGATTCACCAAAAGAGAGAACTATCCCTTCTGGTTATCTTCATTGAAGTCTGAAATGTTTTGTCCATATGTCCTAAGTACTGGCTTTACATATTTCATGGCATCAGCTGCTGAATTCATAGGACAGAATCTTTACTTGCTTGGAAAGTCATAACACTTACACTCCATCCAATAAATGAGGTTGAGGTGGACAAGTGGAAGCAACACATGGCACAGGTTCCTGTAGAGATGCTACTTCATGGGCACGAGCTGATTTCTTCCAGTTGGGAAATTTAAGGAGCTAAAAGTTACAACTGAACTATGATGGAACAATAAGTGACCTATACGTAGTTGTCTAAGTAGCTAGGGTTGTTTTCCTAAAATATTCCTAAAAACACGGTCAGCAGAACACTGAGAGAAGGCAAGCAAGCCGTGCTCGGCTTGGGAAAATTCATTTTTGGCACAATGAGCACATAGGTGGCTTCACTGCATCGTGGCTACCAGCAGAATTTAAACAACCAGGATAAATCATTGACAGTGATAGCAGCATGAAGTTAATCCAACAACCTTGAGAACAGCAATACAATTTTTCACACATTTTCTATCTTTTCAATGTCTAAGCAAAATCTTATTTCTCCACGTAAGTCCTTGGGGCTACGGAAAGCAAAACTATCAAAGACACCTACGTATCTCTGCCTAGAGCAACAAATAAAAGCCAGGCACAACAGAAGAGAAAGCAGATGGCCTTACAAGTGCCCTAAAGAAGATCCTCCTGGTCACATTGATAGGTGTAAAGAGAATTCATTCCACAATGAATTACACATCTTGTAGACATTATCTTCTTTATGCGTTTCTTAACGGATGTTGTGTGATACCTTTTGAGGCTGAATCCTAATTCAGTTTTAACTGCTCCATTTATATAGAGACATGAATGCTTAGCATAAGACACCAACAATAAATTCTCCATCTGATCAAGCACCTTTTGTTGTCAGTCAAGAGAAATAGGATGCATCTGTTTTAGGTATCTACTATAAAACAATGTTGTGTCACACAAATGCTTTATCACTGGCATTAAAGTCGTGAGCACTAACTCAGACAGGGATTTCAACACAGTAGATGTCTCCAGGTAGGTGAGACAAGTCCTGCCCACAGCTATGTGGGTATTGCCTTAATGTATCACAGCCACAGAGATTTTGGTTTCCTGGTATTACTTAAATGGTAAACAAATGAAATTAATTTTTTTGCTATTTTGAAAATGTTTATTTCACTTTTCACTGACATGAAATTTTCTAAGCTTTCAGTTCTTCAGAGAATGTCATTTTGATGTTCTACTTTGAGCTTGGTAGAAAGTGAATTTTAAACCAATAGTTTAAAACTTTGAAACTAAGACTGACCTTAAACAGAAAAGGGGACTGTTTTGTCTAGAAATTTGTAATGATCCTTTTTGAATTCTTAAGTTTTTTTTATTTAATTGAAACAGTAATTAACAATTAATATGTCATTCCTGATGGAGTTTTTGTTTTCACAGAACAGAGATTGGACATAAAAGTTTTTCCTACTCTGAATATTTTTTTTCTGGGTAGGATGGTGCTTGGGAGAAAGGTGTAAGTGCTCAGCACTGGGAATAGATGTTCCTTACAGATGTTGGTGTGACTAATGTTTGTGTTTCCTATGTAGCTTGTTCTCTATTTCACTGCATAGACTCTTAACCCCTTGATTTCTTGAGTCAGGGTGTGCCAAAACTTAATTATATAAGTTAAAGGGTTAATGCAAATCCTGGATTTTACTTTAACTTTTTTCTTTTTCCTGAGTCTCAGAAGTACTAATGAAATTGGACTGAGGCTTAAGCAGGCTTCTGACACTCTGTGTCCTCAAACTCCATTTTCGCTCAGGCCCAAAGATTTGTTACTTCTCTCTTTCTCTGCTTTAAACATTTTCTAGAGGTGGCACTGAGCCAATTTTTATTTAATTAGTATTCTTTGGAAAAAGAAAACTATACAGAGATTCCCTATTAATTACATCTGTTGGCCATCATCAATCAATTGCAGTTCGAAAGCTTTCCCACTGCTCTGCTGCTGCAGCAGAGCCCAAACCCTGCACCACATTGTGCTGCTTCTCTGGGCCAAGCTGCACCCAAATATTTGATCAAACTACTGAAGAATTCTGCAGCTGTCATGTCTCCTCTTCTCCTTCAGTAAATAAAGAGCCAAAGGACATAAAACAACTAGTTTAGCATTAAACATGTAGGATGTCTTCCTTCATAGGTTTGGGCAAGTGGGACAACTTCTAAATTAAAGCCTACAGCAGCTGGCTGATGTCCAGAGGTAGTCTCTGGGGAGAACTTTATTAGTGGTAACCAGCCATAAGTACCCACAGCCTGGCAATGCTTACCAGAATGTTGGCAGACACACTATATAGTACTGATAAATTAGTAATGATAATTAATAATAGTTTGCATTCATGTGATACATTCCTTGCTGCAATTTACTTCTTGTCCTGCTGCACATGGACATGAAGAGTAGTTTATCCTCCAGTGATCTTATCTTTGTGCAGACTGCTTTTCCATCTTCTGTCTCTCTTCCTCTCTACCCTAAGTGAGCTACATTCTGACAAGATTTCCTCATGCACCTGAATTTCTGGTCCTCTTATGGTACTCCTCTGGATTGTCTCCCATTTACCTCAGGCTTCAGAAGGTGCCATACTGAATGCAGTTCATGATCAATAGACCTAAGAACTGACTCCCATGTCCCAGGAAGTGATGCTACTTTTCAAAATTCATGTGAGGTTACTGTGTCCTGCTCAGCTTGTGATCTGTGGGGATACTTCAATACTTGTTTGGTCCCCTATTCAGCCTTGTGTCTCTGTAACAAGCTTTTCTTGCCTGCCTGGAGAGCCTTGCACCTCTCCTTATTGAATTAATTCATTAATTCAATTTCACCAGTTTGTCAAAATGCTTTTACATTCTCATGGTTTTGTTCTATGTGCTTGCAGAGTATTTTTTGTGTGTTCTCATCACCAAAATCAAGAGTGACTACTAGCAGATGAGGGACCTCTTATTATATCATCCCAGTGAACCACTGATCATTACTACCTACAGAACATTTTATGATCAGTTTTCAATTCATTTTGTAGATCTAGAGTAGGTTTTACTCACTTTTGAGATGCTTTATGAAACAGTGAAGTTATTAATCTAATGTCCTGGTTTGGGCCATTTGAGAAACTTGCTGTCAACCTCAGCAAGTCCAACCATCCACAAGAAACTCAGAAAAATCACCTTTATCCTGGTCCAAACCAGGACATCTAAATAAATAAGGAATCTACACCCTTTTTCCTTATCAGGACCAGAGCTGGTCCATTGATAAGAGATGGACCACGTTATAGCAGTGAGAATGTGCATAGGGGAGAAAAAGGTTGGACCTCCTCCTTTGATGATGGTTAATGCCTGGATGAGGTTAATCTACACCTTCATCTTTTTTCCCCAATGAGATGCATATAAAAACATATTTGGTGGTTTATTGCAATACTTGTCTGGCAATTCAAGGTGACTGACCTCTTATTGCCTGACTCCCCTCACTCTTCCACCCCCCCCCATTTAAAAACTTAATGTTAGGACTGCCCTTTTTCAAACGTGCAACTTGATCTACTCTCCATGGAGGGCAATATCTCCATGATTCCTCCTTACAGCTCTCAGATTGGTGTAGCCAGTTTGTAACACACCCTCCTGTGAAATAAATCAGACACAACGAGTATGAAACCCTTAACTGATCTCCCACTGGCTGGAGCTGCAGGATCTCAACATTAAGGGATGAAAAAATGCACTGTCCCAGCTCATCTGCTAATTGATCTAATCCATCTCCACATCTCTACCTTGTAATTTTGCTTTGGTTTTGTTTCAGGAAAAGGTATTTAGGCTTCTTTCCTAAGTTCTAATATAGCTTCAGAAATAGAAAATCATGGCTGTTCTCCAGCCAAGACCAAGTCACAGATATATGTGTGAACTGAACCCTCTGGTGGTGAATGATCTTTAACAAAAAAATTAGCCCATAAAAAATAGAAAATAAAATTAATTAACCTACACATCAGCTAAAGAAGCTTAAGATATGTGTTTTCTCTCATGCTGGTGGTGGGCTAAAAGATGCACCTGGTTATCTAGAATCAAGATGATGCCTTATGATTTATTAAGACACAAGAACTCATTTGTGAATCAAACCAGAAGCTTTATGAAAATCAAAGGAAATCTTTTAAACATGGGTATGATAGTAACAAATTTAGTCAAAATCTCTTTTGTTTTATGAATCAATGTCTAGGAAAAAACTGTTTTGAGTTCAAAGAGAAGTTATCTTTTCAGCAAAACACTAAAGTTGCCTTTAATCAGTGGGAAATACTTTATTTGACCTGAACTGAAACATGCCACTTAATTTAACTTGTTTTTTAAGAAGTTCATTTTTTTTAAACATTACCTGAACTTTTACATGTAATTTGCCAATTTGAAAAAAAAGTTCAATTGGGAAAATGTCAAAACGAAACTTTCTGGCATTTCTGAAACAAACATTTTAGATAAAAAATGTCAATATGAAATGTTTTGACATTTAGAAAAACATCTCCCTATTTTCAATCTGAAAATTTACCAGATTTTAATTAAGTTTACTATTTGTCTAGAAAATAAGAACTGCTTGTGTTGGTAGCTTTCCCTGGGTAAGCAGCTGATCTTCCTGCCAGGTTAGCATTAAAACATAAGTCAAGCAACTGTACAAACATACATTATAAAGCAATTCTTGCATTTACTGCAGCTCAGATTTGGACTTGTTAGAGGTTATCTATCTATCTATCTATCTATCTATCATCTATCTTCCAGCACTTGATAGTGTCCAGCTTCCAATTTTCAAAGCAGTTCTATGGTTCACAAAGAAAATAAGAATGAGATAAATTATTACTGCTTAACAAATGAGCGATTTCCCTTTACATTGAGATTATTTTTTTATTTAAAAAGTGGCTAATGGCAGATTTATGGAAGTTCATTCTCAAAATAATGGTTCATCCATTTAACAGCTGTATGTCTGTAATTCTGAATCAGTTTCAGAGATTGTTATAGCTAAATTCTTAAATTAAAACAACCCCTTCTAGATGAAACTCAGAGCATTCCAAAATAAGATCGCAAACATCCTGGAGTGGTTATTGCTTGCACTGCATTTTTGGGAGGTTATATATGCTGTATTCTAAGAGTATTAATTACACATAATTATACAAAAATTAAATCTTATGGTTTACTGAAAAGTATTATTTTACTCTGGCAGAGAAGCTTCATCTGTGAAGCAGTTACTGTTCACATGCAAGAGGTACTTTTTGGGACAGAGGGGATTTCACATTCATTTCATGTCACAATTTCTTCAGCTGAAGCCCAAGATGATGCTGTTCTAAGAGTGTGAGCTGAAAGGAAGCTCTGCCAGGGAATAGAGCCCACCTCAGCCCAAGCCCCAGAGTGTTATGTGGATGCCAAGATACTGAGCTGTAAATGCTGCCCCCTGAGTGGGACTCCCAGCCCTGAGTGAGGAGGCTCCGAATGGCAGCCAGGAAAGGCAACGTGCTGGGAGGAAGCTGCTTAAAGCAGCTGCTGTAGGGAAAGGCTGAGCCTTCAGCTCTACCCCTCTCCAGGCTCCTTGCTCAGCCCTGGTGGCTCATTTCTTTTTCCAAATGGGATTAGCTGGCTGAAGCACTCTTTTAAAGTTAAGTACTCCAGTCATCTTTCCTCCCCCTCATAATAAAGCAGGACTTGTGCTCTCCTTTTCAGTTCAAGGGGGATCAGGGAATGGATCCTTTTCTGCAGCAGGCCAGTGGTATGGATCCTCATCTCAAAGAGGGGCAGATGTCCAGGGAAGCGTGTTTGAATCCCTTCAAGCAAAGAAGGGAACTGGGTCCACATCTTGACCAAGCTAACTACTAAGCAGTTGGATAAAGAGGACTCCTCTGTCCTTGTTTCCAACAAAAAGCACTGGTTGCCACTACAGTATGGCAGGCATGCACTGAGAGAAACCTGACAGGTTTTAGGGCAAGCAGGTAAAGGAATGGCTCTGTTTAGAATTCCAGAGTAGCTTGGATGTTTGATAGGTGCCTTGTTTCTCAGCCTTGAGGAGACTTGCACACACTCAACAGGAGAACTGTAGACACTTGGGATGTTCCTGTCTTCTTGACCTTGAAGTCCCCTTGTTGGAAGGCAGCTGAAGAGGAGTTTTGCTGAGCAGACTCTGGACCATGTGTTCTAGTCCGATGTCCCTTCTGCTGCCTCTTTTGTATCAGGGATGTAAGACATGAAACAGAGGGGATAGGTACAAGTACACAATGATTTGGTTAAAGAGCTGTTGGGAAAGGGCTAATTAACCCTTGGGGGGCAGGGAATGATGCAGTGACACAGGTGCCTGTCCTGAGAGCAGAGACCCATCAGCTGTAAGGAGTTAATGACTTCCCACAGGAACACAGTAAGTCTGAGATGGAGCAAAGGAGGGGGGTTCTGCTGGTGTGTATACCTGGGTGAAAGACTCTCTGGAGAGGTACTGAGGCAATTGGAGTGAGCTGAGCAGCCTTTCTTTCAACTGTCTCTTATGTGCTTTAGTTTAAAGAAGCTTTTCAGTGCTCAGGAAGCTGCAGAGCATGCTTAATAGTGGTGCTTCCAATAGAGTAGAGCTGAAGATCTTCTTGTGTCTCTTAACTCTGACTTCTTGTCTTCTTCTGAGCTCAGTATGTGTGGGATGCTTCTTTGATGATCAGGGGATTTTTTTTTAACCCTGCTGGTTCTAGTGTAAGTATTGTTGGGCTTTGGTGCTTCTTATTTGCTAATTTAAAGGAACTGGATAATGTGAGGTTTGTGAAAGTTATGCAGTATTTAGATGAATGGGGAAAAATGAATGTCCACTGCAGTAACTCCTGCCCATCAACTGGGCTGTGTTGATCCCAGCTAGGCAGGGTTCAGCCCACTGGGTTGCCATGTGTAAGTTACCTTCCTGAATGCAACAAGCAAACAGCCACTTCATGCTGAGTCCTAAATTGACACCAAAAGGGAAACTTCCATCCAAACTGGAAATAAAGGGAAATTGAGGAGACTTATCTGTAGCTCAAAAAGTTCTGAAGCCATAATGGCTATTAAATACAGCCAATATTTTTCTGCAGACACTAAGTCACTGTTTAAAAATACAAACATTCAGATAATTAGAGGAACTTGAAATCTGTCTTCATAGTGTTTCAGGCAGGATGACATTGTCAGCTTTTCTATTTTGTATTGATTCACCCAAAGCTCAGTTATTCCCAGCCTTCCATTTCAAATGCAGCACCTTGTTTTCCTGTATCTCCAAGCAAAGAAATTAGATAAAAACTATTGATTAGCAAGGCACAGAGGGGAGCAATGTCTGTAACCTTCCTTTGTCTTGCAGCTCTGCAGCTGAGGCAGCAGTAATGGGATTCTGGGTGAGTGCGACTGGGATGAGGTCACACTGCTGAGAAGGGAATGAAAACACTGCAGTCAGCGAGATCTCCTGCTTCCCTGATAGGTTTTGATATTGTTTGTCAAATTGTGATTTGAAGGTTATTTCTCTGGAGGCTGAAGTTGCTTTGCTTCTCTTCTGCACTTGGCTGGGCTTTTAAAAAATCTTGTGTTCGTATAAACAACCCCTTCTCTCTCAAAGTTTTGGGCTCTTATTAGGAGCCAAAAAGGATCCCAATAAGGAGCAAGAAAACAACCCTCTCCAGAAATTTTCCATCCTTATGAGATTAGAGCAGTTCTATCTTCCAACAAGCTTGGTTTCTTTGGTCTTTCTACCCTTTCTTCCTCCCTCCCTTTTCACTAGGGTGCTGCAGTCCCAAAACAAGTTCAATAAACACTTCCAGGACACATGAGCTGTGAAGGGTTATGCTGATTTAGTACATAGTGCTGGAGCATATATTGGTATCATAACTCAGAAAAGAAATGAGGAATTTTCTCATTTTAGCTGCTTTGAGAAACAGTCTTTTTGTGACCTACCTAGGGCAACTGCAAAACTGTACAGAAAGTTCAGAAAAATGAATACGTCCTTATTCTGAATGGGCTCTACCATTTTCAGTCTTAAATTGCTTCCCAGCAATGAAGCAGCTCATTGGGGTGACAAGGAGAAACCTGGGGCACGGAGGGTCAGTGATCTATGTACTGGAAGAGGCTGTCAGGTAATGCCAAATATAGGATAAACACTTCAGATTACCTGGCCCCGAGGACTCTACTTTTGGTGCATAAAGCAGGCTGCATTCCTCTCTTCCCACAGAGGAAGAAACCACATGAGGCATGCAATGTTTTCCACTAATCAGATCTTAGGGGTTCTTTCTCCCTTGCCCTAGTTCTCCTCCCATAACAAGACACTGGAAGATTGGTATGGAGATAGTTGGCTAAGAAAAGCCTCCAAATAAACTTCTGGAATTGCACAGCACTAACAGGGTACTTTTAGCAGCCAGCTGCCTTGTCTGTCTGAGACTTAGTGTGTGAAAACAAGTATGTCAGGTCAAGCTGCATACTTTGAGGTTTGATGTCCCACCCTCTCAAATAAGTGATGTGGGAAGAAGTCTTCTGGGAAAACTCCTTCCCCAGGCTTATTACTGTGGGGTTTTCTGTGGGAAGCACTGAGACTTTCCCATCCCCTCCTTTACCCCATGTGATGCTCTGTGATAATAATTCGTGGAACTATCTCATGCTTCCAAGAGCTCCTCCAGTGCTGAACAAGCACACTCTGGGTTTTTTCTTTAGTTTTTGTTCTCTACTGTATGATCCTGAGGACACCATTCTTTGGTCCTTGTTTTCTTTGTCAGTGTGCAGAAGGTGGTATTTCCTTTCTCGAAGCTTGTTGTGAAAACTTTTAGGGTTTTTTAAGTTCCTTCCAGGTGGAGGCTGCTGTGGGAGAGCAAAGCATCTCCCAGAGAGCAATTGATTTGTTTGTAAGGGAAAGTTGATGCTACTTTAGAGATCTCCCTCCTCCCCTCTGACCTGCTGGAAAGACTGTGCTCTCATTTGCTGTTCTACTGTTTGTATCATTCTCATCACATGGATGGTTGTGTTTAGGGTAGGGATGAGCGTGTCCCACTGCCTCTAGAATGCCCACTGAATGAACCATCAGCAGGTGGACAAGGAGAATCAGATAGTGCCTGATGAAATACCTGGCTGCTGGCTGCTTCTGAACGGATGAAATGAGGCCCTGGTGGTCCAGGGCTGCAGTAGGTATTCTCTCATTAGCATTCAGCATCACCTGTGTGCTCCCAGAGAGGCATTATTAAGAATGGAGGCTCAGAAAAAGAGATTAGAGGAAAGCAGTGAGTGGGGAAAAGGCTTGAAATCCCATTTTCTTTAGAAAATGGGCAATTCCAATGTACTAAATAAAACAACAGCACATTCTTTAAATCTCTAGAGGGGCAAAGCTTGGCTAGGAGATTTTTATTTTTTTTTTACCCTGGTTTGTTTCAATGGATAAGTGTCTCTTAGTTCCTACCTCTCTTTTCATTTAACAGAATATTTTTTTTTCATCCTCACCTAAAATATATTGCTAAGTGTGGCTTACAAGGGCATGTGACTGTAATCAGAGCAGCACCTGGTGTTATAAAGAAATTAAGCCCCAGTTCAGTGTAGTAAGATTAGAATTGTTACATGCATAGGCATCCTTATGATATCCAGACACAATCTGGAGAAAAAAAAAATTGCCTCTACCTACAAGGCTTGGGCAAAATTAAATTTAATTTCTTAAATATTCTCAGCCACTATTTGGCATACTTTCATGGTCGGTCTTCTGTCTCTTAGCAAGATCTAAAGGACTCAGCTAGGTGCAAAGATAATTGTTTCCTTATTTCAGCCAGCATCTGCTCAGCCAGCTGGGTAGCTCATCTGTAAAAGGTGACAGGCTCAGGTGGCAGCCAGCAAATCCTCCCTCTTGTGCTCCCATGGCATGCAGCCCTGCTGGAAGTCTGCATTGGAGAGCACTCTGCAAAAGAGGGTTCAGTTCTGCTGAGGAAGAATTGAAAGGATGGCCCAGGTACTTAAGGAAGTAAGAAAGGAGCAGAAGTTCAGTTATCACAGAGAACAAGGCTGCAATCTCAAAATTTTGTGTTTTGATCTGACCCCGAATTACTCCTTTCATATTCAATGCTTGTATTTTTTCCTACTTATTATTTACATTCACCTGTTTATTTTCCAAGGTTATTTCTCAACAGCCTGTGTAAGGCTTGAATGCTGATTCTCCACATCTACCATGGCTGAAGAGCTGTGTCTGCCATTATTTCAATGACTTCTGTGATCTGTAACTCCAGCATCTGCTGTTGCTGCCAGTTTGTCTTCTCTCCTGGCATTCTGTTCCTGTTCCAGGTGCTTTGTAGGAAACCATTATCTGAAAGTCAAAGTGTGGCAAGAACATCTTCATGGTGCACAGGATGGATGATACAACCTCAAACATTCTCTCTGCAGCCTTCCTGCACCCACATTGCTAAGCAATAGTCAACACTGTAAATAAAGAGAAATAATGTGCTACTGGCTGAAGACAATGAGAAATTTGTGTGCAGTGTAGCTAGAGGACCCAGGTTGTTTTCTGTTAGATTTGGAAATATGCTACTTTTTCTTCTTAGTTCTGTTGCTAAACAGACGTTTCCATTTCCTGGTGCTTTGTTTCTTTCCTTTGTTATCCCAAGCTGCCAAAATTAGAGGCATCTGACATAGGAAAGGAAGTCAGTTTTATTTAATATATCTCAGATTTATTTTGTGACGTTTCCTGGATACATTTACCCATCACATTATTAAACAAGAGTTTGTTTTCTGGAGGCTAGTGCTTCAGCTTTGGCTATGCATCAGTAAGACAGGAATTTAAATAATGTCAACACACTGAGAAATTGGAAGGTCTTTCAGGTGTGTTTTGCAAGAGAGAGTTCAGAGCTCTCCTATCTCTCCTAATAGTTTGCCCAGGGCTTTTTCAAACGTATAATTTTGTTTTTTCACTCATTTGAAATGTAAACAGAGAATTTTCACAGAAGACAGAGGAATTCATCTGCAAATAATATTTGTTTTTGGCAATTTGTTTCTTTAATTATGATGATAAATTTCCACTATTTGGCAGCAGCACAAAGAAATATGTTCCTGCATGTCTTTGTTCCTTTGGGAAGAATGGAGAAAGTGGGTCTTGTTCAGAAAGAAATTCCCCCATCTAGTCACATAATTCTGGTAATTCACCCCAGCTAGTGATGAGAACCCCCTTTTTTATCTCTCTCGTGGGAAGAATATTTGGCTGTGATTCAGAAAACAGCTTTTTTGCTTTTGGACAAAACTTGACTGACTCAGGACAAAAAACAAGTAATAAAGTTGTGCAGAATTCCAAGATGAAATCTGCCTTTATGTCTTAAACTGCTCAGTTGTCAGGAGGCAGATCCCTATCTACACTCTGTGCCACAATAAAGGAGCACAGCTCGCAGGTACCGAGAAGCTGTGGAGCCTCTGACTTAAACCTGGAATTCTTCACAACTGGAAGACTCTAAACCAGGCCCAAGGCTTTTAATGTCTCAGATGTGCTTTTTAGAAATTATGACTCAAAGAGAAATTTCTCACCTTGAATCCATCTCCAAAGAGATGGATCATCCAAGAGTTGTTGCTGCATTTTCCAGAGATTTTTGGGGGGACCAGAAAGTTCACGAATTAATCTTTTAAATATCCCAGGTTTGTAGCAGTACACACACAAGCTGTTTACTTCTTCCTAGGCAAACATCAACCAGAGGTGTGGGAGAATGGCAGGGATGAATCAGAATTTTGTTAAACCTCAGAAAACCTTGCTTTGCCTCCCCTTTGTACAACTCTGCCTTGCAAAAATCCACATTCTACAGTACATGTGCTAATGCTGGGAAAGTAAGTCGTGTTTCTCAGCATATGGAAGTTTGCATTTAGTACTGGGTGGCAAGTATTTAGGATAATTAAAAAAAAAAATAGTCTTTTTGATCCCTTTGTTTTTGTCTTCCTTTTCATTGCAGAAGAAATATATATATTATATTTATAAATATATTTATTTAAACTCTACGCTCTGCATTATGTTTTGGGGTGGATATTTTATGTTTTGTAGAGGGGAAAAATTATTTGCACAACACAATTTTACATATAAATATAGATTCTGTACAGTGAACTTCTGTGTTTTTTGCCTATTTTGACAATTTCTGCAGGCCAATTGCACTGACTTGTACAGAGTGTAGCTGCTGATGCAACCTCACTGAAAAGCTTTTTGATAATGTTGTTAGCAGGCAAAGGAGAAACCCTGAAAAGAGTAAATGTGTAGTATGTAAAATGTTTTATACTCAGGCTTCTGCAGAGTAGTTCAAAATAACTGTAAAAAGATGTCTCATATTCAGAATATCTGAATGGGCCTTGGTTCTGGATGTGGAAGAAGGAGGAGAGCTGGAAAAACTGGATATGTCAGATACTTTATTCAGAAGCTTTATCCCTTTTTTGCTTTTGGATTTCCCATGACTGAATTTTTGTAGTTTTTCCTCTTCTGAGTTGCTTGGCATATGGCTCATGCAAATATACTTAAATCACTGGGCTGGTCAGGAGCCCTTCACATTTGCCTATTTTATGATGTTTATTTAGCTATCTTAGCCATATGGGGTCTTTCTATTTGGACCTCTCTTTTTTTATTTATTTTTTTTTATTATTCTATGCCTGCTTAATTGTAGCTTTTATGGAGAAATGGAGAAAGATTCATGAAGACAATAAGATAAATCATTCCCAAAGCAAATATAATGAGGGAAATGAGGAGAAGAGTTAGAGAAATATTTACATGATTTGAATTTTCTGTCAATGTTCCTAAAAATAGAACAAAAAATTAAATAAAATACTCAGATGATTTGTAAGTGAAAGGAATAAAAATAATTGCAAACATGAGAACAAATGTTCATTTTTATTCCAAGAAGTAGTTCTTGGCAGTATTCAGGAAGCTCTAATAGAGAAGATGAAATGTAGATTTTATCCCACTTGAGCATAAATCAGTGTACCAGACTAAACAAGACCCATTGTACAATGCATCAAATTCTTCTCTTTTGTGCAAATGTTCAATTAATTCTGTAAACTTGACAAAGCTACATAAAACTATGTTTAAATTACTCAGCAGGTGCCTTTTGTACAACGTGGGCACCATATTCTTTCTAGGATGTAGCAGATGCTTTCCAGCAGATTGCAAGAACATAAATTGTGTCATGTGGTCAATGATTCCATGAGAATCTGTCCATACACACATCATTGCATTATAATTCTGATAACCTGGATAAAATTCTGGGGATATTTACTTGCAGATTGCTTTCTGAGACTTGAAGCCATCAGACAAGAAATCTCTAGCTAGAATTCCAGGAGTCTGATGTAGACACCTTCTGAGCAAGCAGTCGTTCTGCAGGTGGCTGCCACCTCCCTGCAGCAAAAATAAGAGCTGGGTGAGGAAACCTTTCAGTAGCATTCCAGAGTAACAGCAGTTACCTGGTTACTGGTGCAAAGGTTACATTAATAGCCACCAATGATTTTTTCTCTTCCATATTTGTGTGCTTGTGTCACTGAAAGACACAAGGCAAGGGAAATTCACGTTGGAATTCCAGGTCTCGTACCCGTTGATTTCTGAACACATGGGGCTTGTTCAAGTATCACTCTTTTGGAAGACTGGGTCACCAGGAGGGTTCCCCAGGTCAGAAGAGAGGAGACAGAGATGTCAGTCAGTGCTGTTCTGACTTCCTCTGTTCTTGGTGGCTTCTTGTGTGAGTGAATGTGTTCAGCCTTGTTAGCAGTCACACATCCTAGAAGTGATAAAGGTGACTTGTGATGGATGCCTGCCTCCTCTTATCTCAAATGTCTATTTGAAAAGCTCCTTTGGCAAGAAGCCCAAGTGCAAAGGAACAATTCTTCTGTCTTAGACCAAACTTTGAAAGAATCTAAAAAGTTAACAGGCTCTGCTAGCTGTTATTTCTATTCCCTCCTCTGCTGTCTGCTTTCTAGATTATTTTGTAATCTGAATGTCTCACTGCTGCTCATTTTACTAATGCAAAACCTCTCAATACACAGCAAGAGAAAGGTTTTCATTGCTTCAAGAGTATTTGCATCATGCCATCAGCTTCACTTAAGCTTTGTGGCTCTGCACAGTTCAAAGGATTTCTATTCTCTGTTCCAAGCTTAACGCTGTACATATGAAAGATCTCAGCTCCTCACCTAAGTATCACCTGTATCAACTACTAAACCAGTACCACAGACATTTAATGTAGGAAGGAAAAAAGGGTATTGTGATACATGTTTAACTGGTGAAACAAGAGGAAATGTCTTCAACCTGTGATCCATTTGGGTTGCATTAGCTATGAAAGAGGTATTGTTAGATTAATATTAAATATACATGTAAATATTAAATATTTAACTTGACCTTTGTTCAGTTTGCCTTTCTTGTAATTCCTTTTTGGTGTTCATAGAAAACAAACCTGATTTTTATACTGCTTGCCAGTGGTGACCTCAAATTTTCTGTTTGTTAATATCAATTACCTGCCCAGATGAGTCACATTGAATCTTGCCACTATGTTGGAGGAGTACTTCTTGGAATATGTCCCCAACAGCTTTTGCCATGAAAACTGTCCCTATTGCTGGAAATAGTCTGTGAGCAAATTTACTGTTTCATGTACATATAAACCTGGAAGCTCTTCACTTTTAATCTTTTTTTTTTTTTCAGCAAGAAGCTTAAATGTGCAACAGTTCCAGTAACATAGGCAGAGATGATAAAAGGACTCCAGAGAAATGCAATTATCAAATACATGAATAACTGCAACCTGAAATGTCTTTTCACAAGTCACTGGAATCCCCAAGTTTGCTACAGACCACAAGTATATTTTAAAGCTTAGATTAGTGTATGCCCACAGTATGTCCCCTACAGCTGTGAACTGCTACTCTTTGTCTAGGACTGGGCAAGCCTCCAGTGGCTATGTTCTTACAAGGAATGCATTTTCCAGTGTTTTGATTTAATGACTATTATTCAAGCTGAAGTCAGTTCCTTTCTCACACTATTTTAGGCTGTGTGTGGTAAACCTTTGTGCCACTGTTCTCCTCAAAAAATTCTGGTATTTTCTTTCTGCGATAAACCCAATACCAATGATACCAAGCTTTGTATCTTATGAAATAAATTTTGGTTATATTAATAATGAATAAATCCTGAATTTAAACGGAGCTTGCAGTTAGGTATTTCTGCTGGCCTTCTAGCCCTCCTTTTTATTGCTGCTGCTCCCTGCAATAGTCTCAGGAAGTTCCTGGTATGTGTTTGGTGATGTACATACAGAAAACAAAAGGTCCCTGCCCTGAAGGCTGAAAGTTTAGATTTTTCCATTGATTGAACAAATACTGGACATTTGTCTCTGCTTGCCACAGAGTGATACATTAAAGCAACTCTCACCTGGCCAGATAAACAGTGAGTTCTGAGGATAGAAAGGAATGAAGTATGGAGAGAGGTTTGCTGTGCTGGGAGGGGGAAGTGAGCGTGTGATGGTGTCATCTTCTTCCTCCCTTTCTCCCTTATTTTTCATTTGAGCATGGTAATTTACTGATCAGGCTTTGAACAGCACTGTGATGCTTTCCAGCATTTATTCCATTCTTGTGTGACTCTGAGATAGTTTCACATCCTTGTTCTCAGGGTGAGGAGGCTGCAGCCATTGTGCTCTCAGACCATCCTGACTTTCTCACTTGCATTCAGGACCTCATCTGAAGCCCCTTGCATGGAAAGAGAAACCCTTCAGGAAAGTGTTTGCCTTAGATAATGGCCCAGATCTGCCACTGCATTACTTGAGACCCACATGCTAATCTTTTAGGCATTTTAGTCATTTATCATTTAGAGTGGGTTGAAATTTCCATTTAATTCAAAATTAATAAAACGGCACAATTTATTTCTTTAAAGTGTATAGGGAAAAGTTTTTTTTACTTCCATTTTAAAGTGAAAATACCTCTTACAGTTTTTATTTTTAGATCTTTCTTTACATGGGCTTTTCTTTGGTAGGTTTAGTTACACTGTAGGATAATTTTATGTTGAAAATTTAAAACTTCTTGAAAGGTGGAGTGCAGTTAAGAAAATATACCCAGGGAAAACAAGATGTCTCATCTGAAGGAAGAACAAGACTAGTTAGGAAATCATTACAATTTTTAAAAATTTTTACTATCCATTCAGTGACAGCAGCTCTGATAAAATGTATCTAATTAACACCCAGCAGATAACAATTATCTCGTATAATTATGATGAGCTTATTTGTTCTTTAATTGGCAGCCTAAGCAATGTTTTATGATGTTTATTTGACCTCGATGCTAATCTGCACCCTGCTACTCTGAGCTGCCACATGCAGGACTGTTGGGATTTCCATCTCCACCACTTGTACTCACCACTTATTATCATTTTTGTCACTCTGCAGCATGATGTGTCCTGCACCATCTCTCCCTGCCTGCCTGTCACTGATCCCTGCAGCTGCTGGGAGGTTGCACCCAAGTGTTCTCCCTCTGCTCCCTGTCCATCTGTGTCTGTGCACAAGCAGCGTTCAGTGACCGAGGATCCACACAACAAAATACATCGTGTTCCTTGGAACCAGGTAAGGTGTTCACTGGTAGAAACTGTCACTGAATGTATCTGATGGCTTTATATGCAGTTGGTGCAGATTTTACAATGGACCCACAATCTGCCTTCTATTAAAAAGTACCAGATAGTTCCATGACCAAGCATCTGTGCCGATAGAGCAGATGTCTTTGGATTTGGTGCCTCCTGAATACTTTGAGAAGATTTAAATTTTTCTACAAAGGCAGAATAAAATTCCTTCGCTGCCCTCTAAATACTGAAGTCTTGTGCTTTGATACCTGGCTGCCATGATAATTTTTGTATTGTGCTGCATGATGCTCTACCTACGGCCTATCCTTCTTATTAAGGGATGTCTGGGATAAAATCACACATTAATCTGTAAAAAGTCATCATCCAGAAGGCTCTGGTCTTATTATTTCTGTTTTTTCTGAATTGTCTCCAACAATTCTTCTGTTGGAGAATCAACCATTTCCAGTAGACATCAGCCTGAAAAACAAGTTGAGTCTATAAATTCTCAGTTCTTATTTTTCATCCCCTTCTTTTCTGACTGTTCCTGAGCTCCTGTAAATCTGGTTATACTGTAACATACAACACTGAGGTACCATCTTAGTAAAATCAGCTCATGTGTGCTCAAGTACCATGAGAGATACATTGGAATCAGGGAAAAGCTAATGAGCAAAGCTGTAGTGCCCCCGTGTTGCCTCACTGTTTTTATCCTTGGAGATTCATAGTGAAGGGATATCTGAAATGCAGAAATAGATCCAATTCTACTTTGCACATGATGTACTGTGGGAACCAGATTTATGTTTGGGTTACTTATGTGAAAGCAATTTCAAATAAATTTACTAAGGAACAAATAGGAAACATCCCCAGAACAAGGTTTTGTCTGGTATTTCTAGATTTTGGGGATTCTATTGGAGAGGGCAATAGTCTGGGAACAGCTTCTTTTATCACATCATCTTGTTCTTTTCACTTCAAGGTAGTATTAGAAAGTATAGTGGTGCATAAAACTTAATAATGACTATTATTATTTGCTAAGCATTGTCTATACAGCGCTGAGAACACTGGGTTTCTGTCCTGCACGGATCATTAATTTGGATATGCAAGATTTTTCAAACAGTAAGTGTCCTTGATGGTTACAGATTATCACAAAGTGCTGCATTTTCATTTGGTTTCTTTTTCTAAATGAAGGAACTGAGCTTCAGATAGAATCTGCTTCTGGTTTGACGACGAGACGAAACATGTCAAACAACTTAACCAGATCCTCTCTCATCATAAATTTATTGTCTGGAGGGATATGTAGGAAAATCTGCAGGGTTGAGTGCAATTTTATGTCCAAACGGAGTGTACCCAACCTTCTTGTTTAAGATGGGAGTGTTTCTGAAACAAATTCAGGCATTTGGGATCTCGGATGTTGTGATTAATCCTCTTTCTTTAGGATGGTTCCTATCTCCATTCAGAAGCCAATGTGCTGGACAGCTGAACTCTCAACTTCGTTAATTGAAACACAACATTAAAAAAACTGAGAAGGTTTTAAGGGTTTTGTGTATCCTGCTCCTTTGTGTAAAGGATTCTAAAAAAGCAAATCTCCATTTGACTTAAATCAAGGCAGATTTGTGTACCTATTACTAGTCCATAAAATACTAAAGGCAATGAAGTCCAGAGATGTATCCAATAGAGCCATGGTAAGACATATCTTGAAGAGACTTTATAGTATGATCTGCCCTTCAAAGTAAACTTGAGTTTAGTTAAATATCATAGGAACAGATTATATGCTTTTTGCTGTAGAATTCGTAGGGTATCTATTGATAGAATTAATGAAGAATAATTTTTCAGAAAAAGTGAACATATGGCTTGTTATTACTGACTTCAAGTCACAATCAGAACATTATCTAAATAACTGCAGAACACCAGCAGTATGTTCTCAAGCATCTCGTACATTAGAGCACGACTCCTCAAATACTTTGAGATTATGTATGTTCCATTGTAGATCTCTAAATAGTGTTTTCTATGTTCTGACTTCTCACCCCATTAGGATCTTTTATACTGAGGATTTTATAAGATGCTGTAAGATAATTTTTTTTTTTCTTTTTTTTTTTTTTTTTTTTAGTGAGCTTGAGGTGACATAATAAATTACTAGCTTGGGAACATTTTTCAGAAATTAGAAAATTAATTAGTGTCAGTCCAAATACACATTCATGTCTTTGAGGGGTCTTCAGTTTCTTATGGGGTTGGCTTTCTTGTCACTGAATTGGTCTGTTTCTTCTTTGGTGTAATTTTCCAGCCCTTTACTCATTTTTCTTTAAATCTCCATGAGTTAAGCAAATAGATGTGGTTGCATGAGCTGAGAAAATATAAGACCTGCAAAATTTTTCCCAGTCACATGGACAAATATTGCAGTGTTTGTCCTTAAGTTTTCTGCTGACTGTAGTGACCAGACTACTCCCAGCCAGCTCTGGCTAAAGTACTTTTAAAATGTTTTCAGAGAAAGGCAGAATAGTGCATTTTGGGCTGCTTCTCCCACCAAGTTGCAAAAGAGAGGAGCTGGAACCAAGTGTGCTGGGCAAGAGATATGGAGCACTAGGAATTTAAATGTCTTGCTTATCTAATTTGGCTGTCAGCCATTTTATTCCTCTCCCTTTGATTGATGGATCTATTTAAATGCTTTGAGAACTGGGACTTCTCAGCAGGGGTTTGTACAGTGCATTGCATGAGGGATCCTGCCCTTGTTTGGGGCCTTCTGTGTTTCTGAGATTGAATAGCAGAATAGATTCAATATATGTTGAAGCAAAATTTTTTAAAGGTTGTGTCAACCAAATGTAGCGATTATCAAGAGCTGCTATTGCTCCAAATTAGCATATGTAAATGGTGCTAACTTCAGCTTCCTTTTCTTGGTCTGTATGCTTAGAAGAAGAGGGAGAAACTGGCTCTTAGGGAGCAAAAAAAAGAAGAGGCTGTGCCTTCCCCCCAAAAAAGAAACCAACAACAAACAAACAAAAAAGAAAAACAAACAAATAAACCAACCCCAAACCAGAAATCCCCTGGGCTCCACACTGTGGGTCACAAGATCATAGCTCTTTGCTGAACCACACTCTGCAGAGATTTCTGGCTTCTTGCTTCATTTAGAAGCTTCCTTTTTGTTTTGCTATTAAAATTTTCCTTAGGAGATAGCCTTGTGTCTTTACTTGGCTGCCTTTGCTTTTTTTCCTACTCTTTTTTCTTTTTTTTTTTTTTTCTTGATGAGTCATTCTACCACTTTACACCCTATCATCAGCTGGACCAGACAATGAAGTCACTGGGGTTGCCTGAGAGCAAAATTGGCCCCATTATCCAGAACCACTGTGTCTGCCTTGTCACTGATAATGCACCACTCAGGAACTGGGCTAAGAATGATGGAAAATCACCAGGGAAAAGAAACTTCCTACCCAAACAAAAATATTTGTTGAAGTTTTTTGGTGCTTGTGTTTTAACTTTGGTGAAATGCTTCCAGCTGCAAACAGGCAATGGCACACAAAACTGGTGTGAGGATTTGTCAATGTAGGAGAGAGTAGATTAGCTGATGGTGTCCTTTTTACTCATGAGCAGCTTTTGGAAATTAGCAATGACAGGAAACTTTAATTATTAGTCTTCTAGTATAAACTTATCTGGCCATATACTTTGTGTCAGAATGTACAAAAGAAAAGCAGGATGGTTGATAAAAATCATTGTTCATTAACTCAGTACAGAAGCAAAGTTGAACTGTCATTTCTATAGGAACATGGGTGGATGCCCCAGAGAACTTTAGACTAGAAACAAGACACACCAAAGATAAGAGGAAAACAAAGCAAGGATGAGGGAAGTGACTTTTTCAAAATCGTATGATAGGTCAGTGGCTGCCTAGGAATAGCAATAAGATTTTCTGATGCCAAGAGAAATGTTCTTTCTGCTGAACTGCAGTATCCTCCAAAGCAAGTAGAAGGAGATTCATGGCTCTCATAGTGCTGATGGCTTGTGGTCTGCCCAGTTGAAAATACAAATTGAAATAACAAAGTGCAGGGGGTCTTTTGGGATCTATAGAAAACTGATGAGGAATTCTGTAATAACTGCTAATATTAAACATTTTACAAGTCTAACTACTTAAATCAATAAAGGACAGAAGAAAAGCAGAACAGGAAAAAACTAAGTCTTGCAAAACCATATTCTCCATAGAGACCACTTTTCTTCCCTTTCAGTATTTATAACAAGAGGAAAACCTTTTTATTGCTTAGCTAGCCCATTCCAAGAGATGAGCCTATTGGTTTGTTTTGGAGAGACTAAAGTGGCTGAGTTTCACCATCAGCCTAAACTGATCATTATTTTCATTCAGAACTGGTGCACTGATGTTAATTATTGTTCTTCTGTCGCTCAGTGAACCACACACAGCTGAGCCCCATGTTTCTGTGAACTATATGAATTTAGCACAAAAGGGTGCTTTCTGTTCCCACTGTGTCTCCAGTCCAGGAAACCTTAGCACATCTCTAAAGGTCAGTAAAGCACACTCAGAGAAAGCAGAATCAAAGCTGCCATGTGCTGCCTTTTACATCATGTCTGCAGAGACCACAGAGACAGTCTCCCTAATGCTGAGCCAGTGTCAGTTCAATTCTTCCTCAGAAGGGAGAACCTTATGTTTGCAAACTCACCCCAGGATTACAGTCCAGAAGGTGACTAGTTTAGACTGTATGTTAAAATTGTCTTGCACCATTTTTCCAGCCTGATTCTATTTTACCAACTGTCTGGCTGTGCCTTCCTTGTCTGGACTATTTTGCCATGATTCTTGCTTACACCATTTGTCTCACTGATGGAAGATTAGCTCTATGTGGGACCTTTTTTTTTTTTTTTCTTTTTCTCTCTTTCCATTTTTTTTTCTACTCTCATTTTCCCAGTGTGGCATTTAAGAAGGAGGCTGAAAATATTGAACAAACTGCTGATGTCCTCAAGATTCAAATGTGTGAAAAAGACTCGTAAATGAGTCTAGCACACTCAGAAACATTCTTAACATCTGTTCAAGCAGGAATACCAATTCCCTTTCTCAGAAAGCACAGTTTGTCCTCCCTGTTATTTAAAAATTTCTTTGGATTTGAATAATATGAAAGTGGAGCAAGGAAAAATAAACTCTGATTATGGATATAGCATTTATAATGGGAGAGTTGGTGTGGGTAATGTATAACTTGAACAGATAGTACAGAGTTTTAACTGCCCAGTGTCCTCAGCTTCACTTATAAGGCTTCTCCTTATTTAGCAGCATGGAATGTGCCATGTAGCAGCCATCCACAGATGCAAACCCTGTGGATGATCCTCTGAACTGGTAAGCACGGGGTTAGTGACTGATTGTACAGAGCAGGAAAATGGCAAGTGTTTTTGTTTGAAATTTTACTGCTTACTAGAATGAGCCAAAGGTGCCTTAGAACTTAATAAAAATATTTTAGGCTTCATTTATTTTCATATACGCTACTCATGAGGCAAAAAATCTCACTAACTCACTATAGTTTTGTCTCGCAGTAAACATTCAGGATTCTGTCCCCAAAATGTAGCTGAAAAACTCTCAACACTTCTGCAATTTAGTGAGAGAAAGGCTATAAATAGACAGCCAGCCAGACAGAGACACAGCAGGGAGAACCCAGGGGTCCAAACTTCCAGTCTCTCTCTTTAACCACAGTAAAGAATTGCAGACATAAAAATGACAACTGAAAAAAAAAAAAAAAAAAAACCAAACAAAAACCAAACAAAAAAACACACCCCAAACTGTTAACTCTGAAAGTAAAAAAAATAAATGAAATTAATGTAACTTTTAATGAAAATGCTGAATTGCCTTGGCAGTTTAATGGGCTTTAAAGACTGGTGCAGTAACCTTCACTTGCTCCAGCAGGGCTCTGGGGGGAAGCTATGGCTCAGGGCAGCTGCATGGAGCCTGCATCCATCTCCCATGGGCTTTGTGCTGTGCAAGGCTCTGTGCATGCAGAGGCCATGGGGAGGGAGAGAGGATCCTGCTGGAGGATCCTGGAGTGTCCTGGAGAGCAGATGAGAGAATATCAGATCTCTCTCTCAGACTCCTGATGTCTGTGGCTAAATCCCACTGTTGGTTGGGTCTGCAGTGTTACTGTCAGCTGTGAACAGATTTTTGAGAACAATTATAGTGGAAGTGGACGAGAAATCTGTGCAATAGCTTGAGCATTTCAGGGAATGGAACAACTTTATTTAATCACAATTAATCAATTAGCATTCCTCGTTCAAGTGACATTGATTACTACAAATGTGATGGTAACAATAGTGGCTCTATTGCAATTATCCCACCTTTTAAAATCCATACCACTCCTTTTAGTTCTCTTTTATAGAGAAATTACGTAAGTCACAAGTCTTATTGCTGATGTAGCACTGAAAGATGAAATACTTTTCCTCTGAAAGGTGTCCTGCAAGTGTCTCCATGATGAGGAACAAAAATATGCCAGCAGCAACTAGAACAGGCTGAGTTCTGTAAAATTCAAGCTTAGAACAGGCAATAAAACTAGCAATGGCTTTTCAGCTTAGAGGCCTTCTGTAAAAGTGGTCTATATTACCAAGAAAAAGTCCCCTGGAATATGCCTGTTGATTCAAAAATGATGAGATTCTGCAACTTCAATAGATGTTTCCCAACTCCATATTGGTCTTAATAGCCTGACAGTCATTCTTTCTTGAGAAAGAGGGAGTTTGAAAGTAACCTCTAACACCAGTACATGGACAGCAGTTAAAGCTGATCTTATTTGGTACTGTTTAACCTTTCAGGGAAGCTTGGAATTTATCAGATTCAAAGTATTGGTTCAGAAAGCTTTGGTTTGGATACAGGAACTGGGCTTTCGTGGCTTTGATTCTTGTATTTATTTTGGAATGACCAGGATTTAATTCTGTTCAGAAACAGTTTTCCACTTGGTCAGGTTTACTGTAACCTTCAGGTGCAAGCATCTGGTGCCTGTTTTTATTCCTGTAATGTGCCTCTCATCCTTTCTCTTTCTGCTAACAAACTAGTGCCTCACTCTCCATCAAGCTGTTCTGGTTGTGCGTGCAGCTTGTGACAGACAATATTAGACTACCTAAAATATTCTGAATTATTGACACCCTGATTTATACATTCCCCTTTAGTTTCCATTTAAACTATCCAATGTTTCCTGCCCTACAAGCTTGAACATTCAGTGACCAGTTCACCAGACCTCTGTGGTGCAGCTGTCCTCTCATTCACAGTCAAGTACATGGCTAAATGCATTTTACAAAGTATGTAGGAAATCCTGCAAGTGCTCCCAGGTCAGAATGCCAACAAGGGCTTAGGCACTTGCAGAAATGTCTGTGCAGGAGCAACCTCACTTCACATTAGCAACATTTTTGCACTTTTCCAGTTGATTTTCTTTGCTGGACAAGGTCTCACAAGGCAGCCTCTTGCAGATACAAACTGGGAAGTGTTGACAAACTGGTACCATGTCCACTTGTCACTGAGATCGTGCTTGCACTCCAGCCACTGGCTGCCTCCCTGTTGCCAACAGCCACCAGACTGCTGTTGGCATCTTTTCTTTTTGAGACATGTACTGTTCACACCTGGTTGGAAGTTGGCCTCAAATTGCCCTGAATTTCTTTCTGGGACTCAGCTCTGAATGGCAATTTTTCCCTGGCACAGAAAAAACAAAATTTTCTGAAAAGAAAAGCATTTTCAAGAGACCTCTTAAAAAGACAGTTTGGTCAGTGATCCTAAAAAGGAAGGTCTGTATGGAAAAAAAAAACCCAAAACCAAACCCAACAAGCAAACAAACCAACAGTGGAAAAGTAATAACATCCTCTCACCTTCCATTCCAAGTCTCTCATCCATAAGTCTCTTACACTTGTCTTTCTATCCCCAGAACATAAGCACTTGTCTTTAGTTCCCAAGCAGCCTCTGCTCCATGTTCAGACATCTCCTTTGGGAAATAGACTCTTTCTTTCAAATGTCTTCATATTAAAACAGTAAAAACATGAAGAAAGGCCACTGTCTGTGACTAGTTTCTTGGTGTACACCTTCAGTATGATAGAAGGCTGAAGCAATCAGCAATTGGTACTGCAAAAGCTGCTGAAGAACCTGACTGTTACATAGCAATCTTCACTAGAATCTGTGAGCTGGGCCTGCAGGAATTCTGTACATGACAATCTTCTGGGGTTTTTTGGTTTGGTTTTTTTTTCCTTCTTTTTTTTCTTTTTTTCTTTCTTCTTTTTTTTTTTTTTTTTTTTCTTTCAGAAGCCTTGGCCCTGTAAATAAGGATTATCCTGTTTCTGTCTCTTTTTGACAGCAAGGCCCATTTGATACAGCTTAGTGTCCTCCATGTTCCATTGCAGTTGCAAGTATATGCCATCAGTCCTCATTAAAAAAAATTAAAAATGTCCTTCTATGCAGAACTAATTGCAGTGATGCTGAATTCCTTCCCCAGTGCAATGCCACAAGCAAGAGGAAGAGCTAGAAAATAAACTTAGCATACGTCCTACTCCAAATTTTTTCTTCAGAAAATATGTTGTATGATGAGAGTTGGTTTTGAGTGCAGTTTATCTTTCTGGCTTGTTTTTTAATTCATATCTCATACTTGCAAGTCTGTCAGGGCAAGGTGTAAGTGGGACTAGTCAAGCCTTGTGATGTCAGACAGGTTTGAAAATAACCTCAGTATGTCACAGTGAGGAGAAATCAATAAGGCCAGCAGGAAAGAGGAATAGAGATATTAATAAACTAAGACTGAGTAGAGTGGGGTCAGGAGCTAAATGTAGCTCTACCTGCAGCCTGAGAGAGCATCCCGGGCACCAGAGCCAGTACTTGGTGGGAAGCTTAGAAGTCTGGCTTGCTTGTAGCTGCACAGAAAAATATGGGTTGCTGGGGGGGGGGGGGTGTTTGTGCCTGAGGAGGATTATTTCCCCATTAGGATACAAAAATAATAACTCCAGAAAATGTGACTCACAGATACACTTCCAGCTCAGAACGTTTTACTAGGTAACCAGAATCTTTGAAAGCAGGAAAATGTAGTTAAAGTGGTTGGAATATTTCTGCTACTGAGTATGAATTGATCTGGCAGCATCAAGAAATTTTTGGACTTGATTTTCAATACCTGAAATTATTGTGGATATTATCTTGTTTGGTTCATAAATAGTTGCAAAATAAAGTGCCAGAAACACTGTCACAGCTTCCTCAGGTTGCTTACATTTACTGCTGGATTATACTGAGATTCTGCAATTTCTTTTCAGGTATGGTTATCCAAATTCTGTTTCCCACCTTGCTTATTGTCAAAATATCTAAGACTAAGAATAAAACATATTATAAAACCAGGAGCAAATTCACAGAAAAACAGTGGGAAATATCAATATAAATATCAATAAATCTAGTGAACTTAAAGGATTAACTTTTTAAAGGAGGTACCTAGGTATGTTTCCCTACATACAAATGTCTGTATCATCATTTGGGCTACATCAAAAAGTGAACTAAATTTATACTATATTAATGATTCCTAAATGAGTCATTAAAAAATATTGGAATGGGTATTAAATAAAGTAGGCTTGATGACACGTATATAGAATATCCAACCAGTATGCTAGCAAGTTGAGTTCTTTTATTCCTACTTTCTCATTAGACTGTGTCTCCTTCTCATGAGGCACATGTCTCAATCTCTTTGGAAAACTGTCCTATATTTACCTATACTGCCTTGAGTATTAATGCTGCCTTATACACTGCAGTGCTTGAAACTCTGTAAGGAAACATTGTAAAGGAAGATTACCCAGTATGTTGAAATTATAGGGGCTGGAAAATGATTAACAGGAATTGCAGGGAAGAGGGACTATTAAGTGTATTTTTGGTGTGTATTGGAAGGGAGAGAGTGGGAAGAAGGATCACAATGTAGAAGTATTGTTCTCTACATCATTCAAGGCTCAGGCAGGTAGCTTGTTTGACCACAATAGTTCTGTGCTTTAGTCTCCAGCTTCTGCAGCTTTTTATAATTTCCTTGGTTCTTTTGTAATAGGACAATCTAATTAGACATGCTTAGACTTTGGATTGTGTTAAACTTGATTGTATGTACAGAAAGCATTGAATCCAATTATGGGCCACAGCAATCAGTTGAGAAATGCGTAGATAGGAAAGGTGAACACTTAAATACAAATGCCTGCTGGGTTTAGAATTTCAGTTCCCTCTGCTATGTAGTGCAACATGAGAATTTGAGGGAGGGAAAGCTGCTCCTTTTTGGAGCTTCCATATTACTACAGCTCCTGTGTGAAGAGGAGGTTTGGATGGGGCTTTCAGTGAAATCAATGGGTTCTGCATGTGCAGATCTTAGAGTCTCGGCCTGATAATTAACTTAAATAGAATTTGGTTTTTTTTTCTATTATTTATTGTAGATGCAAAGGAAAAGGAGATTCTAGGAAACATTTAATCAGAGTGTAGTGGGGAAATCTTACCTTGTTAAGTAAACATTTGATAGGGAAAGGGCTTAATAACCTCACAGGACCAAAGGGGTGTGCAAGCCCAGACTGGATAGAACCTTTAGCAGTGTTACCTTACCTCAAAATGGACCCTGCTTTGTGTGGCTGGTTGGACTATAACTTACTAAGGTGCCTTCCAACATGAATTAACCTATTCTTTGTGATTTCTTTTGCTTGATACGGAAAGCCTTAACCCAGTATGTGCATGGAGAGAAGATTATTTTATTTTAATACACAGTGCATTTGGTGATCTTGTATTACAGAAAAGCTTTAGTAGTTAATCAATCTCCTATTAAAAATGTTGATAGCAGAAATATAAGCACAAATATCAGAGAAAGATTAATCCCTATCACCTCTTACCCTGCCTAATTTTAGTAACAATTAAAAGTGGAAAAAAATACAAAGAAATAAAAGGAATAGCTGGTTTTACACAGGATGTCTTGAGACCACCTACTTTTTAGATAACTTTGTAGCTAGTCAGGTTAGGCTGGTTTCCAAAGACTATATTTAACCTTGTCATTTGGGACTAAACTGAATTTGATGGGACTCTTCTAAGATGATTCTATGTATAAGAAATCAAGTACAGTATTAGAGCCTACAGGCTTTGATCAGAAATGTATTGCCACTCTACTCTTTTCCAGAAATAGTCTGAGCAACAATTTCCCAAGCTTTATTATAATTCCTGTTAGTTGCTCTTCCTTACCACATTTCTTTGACATATTTCTGCCTCTTTTTGGTTGCCATTCTTGTCCTGTCTTGTTACAACAGGTGATGGTGCATTATTATACCATATAAATGTAGTTTCTGAAATGCAATTAAGCTGCAGAGGAATTAGAAGGTAATTCTTGCCCATGACCTGAATTTCATTCCTTGCAGTATTTCTGACTTGCCATGTGACCTTGGATGAATTTCCTCATTAAGAAAATGGTGCTGATTATTTACCTCCAGGGCAGAGTTACTACAGTGTTACAAATGACAAGAGGCAGGGAAGTACAAATTTCTTTGGAACTCTCCCAAATTCTGTCCATTGACCATATGCTAAAAGACATTATAGCAGAGAGTTTTACATATGCACTCCACGGGGACAGCAGAGTATTTCATGTGCTAGTAGAGGAATGCTTAATGGGGCAGATTTGTTACCTGTTGGGGGGGTGATATATTAGAGGAAATCTGTAGCAGAGGAGGTCTGTAGTACAATGTTGTCAGTGCAGTTCATGCAGTCAGGTAAAGGACAGTGCTTAACCTATAAATATATTCTCTGCCTTGTGCATTACTTAAGCTAATTCATCACTTAAAACCTCCCTGGTAATGAAACAGCAGAAAATATATTAGTATGTTTGTTGTTAGTTGCTGTAAATATAGGTAAGACTGAGCTTCTGCAGTTAGCAAAGAGCAGCAATCATCTGCCTCTTCTTTCAGGTTAGACAGTGAAGAATTTGTTTCTTTCCATCTCCTTTTTCTGCTATTGAAAGGGATTGTGCACATCACAACTCATCTGGGTTTGTTTGCTTGTTTTTAATTGCATTACCAACTCTGATAAAAATAGATTTTTACTGCTTACAGATCTCACCTTTGTCATCCATAGTACTGGAGAGACAAAGACCAGTGGGTGATGTGTTGAAAATAATCCACCACAGGGTTAATTCCTCTGAGAAAAGGAAAAAATTGATACTCATATCTTTCTTGTGCACCTAACTGTATGTTAATTATGGACACTATATCAATACAAGACTAAGTCTCTGCTTTGGGAAAGTCAACAGAGAAATGAAAAATTAATGTGGACATAGTCCAAAATAGGGCAGGTAAACAAAACCATTCCATCTGAGTAAATTTTTGCAGTAGGTCCCTTTTTTAATAAAATGCTATGGAGTTAATGTAGTGTAGGAGCTGATCAATGAAATATTTTCTCTATGTTAAATGAAATATTTTCTCTAAAAAATTGAAATATTTAAATCCAGTTATGCCTGAAGTGCCTGCTGGGAAACTATAAGCTCTTGATTTACATTTCTAGAATCCTCTATGGGCCCAGTTCCCTGGCTGGGTTGCCACATGCCTGGAAAACCATACACCTCCACCACAGACTGCCCTCCCTTTTCTGCAAGAAAGGTCTGACTGTCAGAGTTACAATAAGACAGGGATCTCAGCCTAGAGAGGAGCATAAAGCTATGAAAGCTTTAAACATTGGCCTTTCAGGATCAAAGTGTTTCTTCCTCCTTCCTCCCTTCCCTAAACATGAAAATACAATTGAAAATTTTAATAACTGTTTTGTATTCCCTTGGCTTCTGATTAGGTTAAGCTCAAGGTAATTTTTAGAAAAGTAAGAAACTGTTAATAAAAATAAAAGAGGAAGAAAGAAGAAAGAAAATTATGGAATTAAACTCTTTGGAAACTGATTTGAGTCCAGGCAGTGTTGGCATTTTGAATTTCACTTTCTGCAAGGTTCATGCTAGAAAGAATGTGCTTTAGTAAATATTCCCTAGTAACTTGCTCACTGATGTGTTTCCATTGTCTAATGCTGGTTCCATTCCAGCACTGGTATTCTCTTGGCTGTTATCTAGTCCAAGCTTTACTCAAATTAAAGACAAATTCCTTTTAGCTAAGCTATCAGAGCACTTTCCTGAGCAAACACAAATCAAGTATCTTATCTGAACTAAGTCTGTGTTCTTGACTTCCACACAAACTTGAGACGTGAGAGGATGTTTGCTGTTATTGAAGGCACCTGACAACCCCTATCCTCCTCAACATATTCTCTTTAATTTTAGTTAGTTTCTAATCTTTAAGGTCACCTAATGAAATATACTTGTGGTTCATGTTAGGGTTATTTTTTTTGCTTCAGAAACAAATTCTCGTTCTTTCCTGTTGAGCCATTGGAGTGCCTTTTTAAGCAAAAGCTCATCTGCCTTTATGATTTTGATTTGCAGAGATGCCTGTAAATCTTGAAGCAAATATTTGTTCTGCATTACACAAAACAGGAATTTAGTTACTTATTTTATGTCTTCTTAAAATCTTTCTTTAACATCTCCAAAAATAAAATACGATGGCAGCGATGAAATGTACCTTCCCAAATGTCTGCATTCATTATTGGTATCAGTAATCAAAACCCTGATTCAGCAAAGTTCTTGGGTCTCTGCCCTAATTTTAAAAACAAATAGTCATATAAAGTCAATTGTTCATTTTTCATATCTATCTTTTACAGCATTTTATTATTGCTACTGCTGCTGATCCAGCCAGGCTGTCCCTAGCTACAAGCAGTGTGACTTTCTTTGTGATCATGTCTCTGTGAGTTTTGTTTAAGTCAGGGGTTACTGAATTATGCAATGTTTAACCAATTGTTCTTCATGAGGCAGATGCTGCTTCCATGGAACTTTGCAGCATCATTTCCTGCTTTCAGTTATAACAGAAATAGGCTCCAGTGGAACAGATTATGGGAATTTTATTTATTACAACAGGGATACTGGCTGGTTAAACACACAAGAGGGTAAAGTACTTTTTTCTGTCCTCAATAAGTGAAGTACTTCTCTGGAAAAATGTACAGCTCTAACTGTTACCACTGTGCATCCTGTCCCACTGGTGGAAGTCCATAACCCCTGCACATCAGTCTGAAAATACAGACAGTTGAGCCAGAAGAAATCCTGAATGGCAGCAGGGGTGGGGAAAGACAGGGAAGGATGTCTCTGGTTCAGCCACTTTTAGAATGCAATGAAGCACTAATGTCAGAACAAGAAGTACTTTTTAGGAGTAATCATTCATTCACTACTGTCAAGAATGCTATAGCCTATAGCAAATGAATCTATTTGGTGTTCTTGAATGACCCTAATGTGGGGAAGGAACTTCAAACCTATTGGTCAGGTTTGTGCTTCGTGAGTTTGATGGCAAACCCGCTCACCAAGTTTGATGTGAATGTAAATACATCCTGGGAAATGGGGCCCTTGCTGACAGACTTACCAAACCCAGACTCTGGTTTTGGAGCAGACCTTCTCCAAGATAAATGGTGTGTGATGCAGCCAACTGAATTAATTGGCACCATGATCATTTTAAAATGTGAGGCTTAACTCTCAGCGAGCCCATGCGTCAGGATTGTTTGCTTACTGCATTTGTTTTACCTGGGATGATGAAAGGAAATGACCCACATATAGGTGCTTCTCTTCACATGCATGAACAATATCTATGTATATATATGTATATATGCATATATATATATATTCTTCCCCTCTAAATTTCAAGAAGGCTTTTATCATAGTTAGTGCCAATGAGTGACATTTTATGCTGAATAGCAGAGTGACACCAGAACCACCCTGTCACTGTTCCTCCAGCTGCAGAAATAAAGGTGGGTTTGCAGCAGCTTTCTGCATGAGTGGCTTTAGATGAAGGCAGGGAGGACTGGTGGACACACACTCTTACAAAAGGGGATTTTTGAAAGGGTGCCAGGCTGCCCCTGGAGAATATCACCTCTGCACACACTGGGAACTTTTTCCTGAGTCCCAGAGGGACCATGAGTCCATGAGGGAGCTGTAGTTCTGGTGCTAGATGAGAGAATAGAGACTGCAAATGCTCTACCTGGAAATCTTCCCTCTGTGATATTTGGGATGATGGGCACCAAGCAGGGCTTGCTGTGTTTCCCTCTGGCACTGCCCTGCTGGTAGCTCCATGGCAGCACCCGGGTCGTGTGGTGAAAGGCACTGAATTAGAACAGCTGGAAGAGCATCAGCTCCTCACTGATATTCCTCTATTCATCTGAAGAGGCATTGCAGTGGAACAAGCAATTGTACATCCTTATAGTATGCTGTTAGACCTTGTTACCTTCCAGATTTAATTTTCAATGATAAAATACAATTTTCATAATGTGTGGAAAGGTCTGATACTACTGTGCTGGAAGGAAACTACAGCTAGAAGCATGATCATGTTCCATGTCAGGCTAATTGAGTAAAAAAAATGCAACAGTATAAAAAGAGTGGAGGGAGAAACGTTCTCCAGTTCACCCAGGGAACCTCATAAAAGGGAGAGGAGGGTGCTCAGGGTGCTAACCTGTGTCTCCTCAGACAGACTGCAGCTTGTGTGGGTGCAGCTGAGCCTGGCTTCTCCAACAACAGAGCCTCTCCTGTTCCCTCCTTCCCCTCCCCACTCCCGAGGGCTCTGGTTAAGACAAAAGAGCAAATGCCATTGTCTAGAGCAATCCCCAATTTACTTCCAAGTCAGGCTTGGAGCATGTGGAACTTTTATGAGCTCTGTTGGCCTGGCCTGCCGCTGACCCGACCCTGCCCGGCACAGGTCACTGCCATTCAGCACAGAACAATGCCCTTGACATGCCAGCTTTGGCAAAGGCTTCTCCAGCCCCCACAACTCCAGTCACACCCGATTTTGCTGAATAATGCTGAATAGTTTTGTGAAATGTGCCTGTGTTTTGCTACGCCATCCGCTGAACGGCCGCCAGCTCGGTTTGCATAGCAACTGTGAGAACAGGGGGGCCAAAATCTCCATCGTTTGGGGCACCCGGCCCCATCCCTACCAGGGTTAAATAATCCATGGCTGAAAGAGAGCTGAAGGGCTGATTAAATATGCAAATGGATGGCACTCAAACGCCTCTTGGGCTGCACTGAGAGAGGTGGGTGTGAGGCAAATACGGGCCTGGGCTCCTAAGTGAAGAAATAAAGTGTGATTGATACCATTTTAAATCCAGGGGCTAAAATAGCCAACTTGAAAATGTCAATACCTCTTTAAATGTGGGTGGCATGTAAATTGCAACCACATATGCAAAGAGCAACAAAGATTTAAAGAGTGCTGGGGCGAAATGAGTTTACAGGCTTGCGTAAGGGACTGAGCAACACTGAGGAAGGAATTATTTTAACCAGCAGGATGGTAGCAGTCCTTAGATCCTGACTCCAGGGTGCAATTTTTTTTTTTTTCCCAAGCCCATCTATTTTTAAGAAATAATTTTAAAATAAGTTTGACATTTTGTGTGAGGAACTGTTGAGAAATTCCTTATATAACGTTCCCTCAGTGAAATATTAAAAGCTTAGCTGGTCTGAATTTCAGTGCAACTGTTTGTTCCACTTAGCAGAGCCCCTCCTCTGCCCCCCCTCCTGCTCCTTTTTCCATATTGAAAAATAAAATATAGATATGGCAAACTGTTACAAATCTAAATTCTGGAGCCGTAAATACTGTACCAAATAATCTTTTACACCCTTTCTTCCCTCCCTCCTCTCCAAAATATATTTGGAACACAATTACTGTGTTTAATGATTCAATTTGTGAGGACTTTGTCACCAGCACAATGAAAGTGGCTCAAGTGTGATAAAGCAAACATACCAATAAACCTTGTTTTTATTGATTTGTAGAAAGCTCAATTGTCTGGGAGAAACAGAGAGAGCTGACATCACCCCCTGGTCCCACTGGAATGCAGTGATAAGTGTCAGCCTATTTTTCTTACAGGCAATTTCTCTGGCTATGTGATGTCTGGCTGCAAATTTAAAGTAAATGACATTCCACAATCTGGTAGGGATGGAAGGTGAAGTCTGTGTTATTTGTTTTAGCATTTAAAATAATTTTGTGTCTGAAAATTTCTCCAGTGTCTAGACAAGATCTATTACTTGCCTGCTGAAAATATTAAAATTTTGCACTGTACAGTCAACACAACGACTTTCATAGTAAACACACAGATTCAGTTTAAAATTTTTAGACTTTCTTTTTGCAGCATATTATATTATTATTACCACTGGGAGTGCCAGATTAAATCTCGTTCAGGTACTCAAACACAGTGCTGCTCTGTGCTGGCCACAATGCCACAGCATTTTCTTTAAAGCCTCTTCAACATTTTCATTTAAATCTTTTGCATTTTGTGGTGTTTCAGCATAAATGCAGCAGCACATCTGATGGGGAAAGTGTTGAGGCATCTGTGCATAGGAAACCACAGTGTGATCACCATATCAGTGGTGTCATCTATTTCCAGGTGCTTTATTCTATCTGTTCCTTTGCTTTTCATAGTCTATTTGAAACTGCTAGACAGTCAGTTTTAGGAATATGAACACCTGCAATTGCATGCAAAATCTCAGGTAAAGGAATCTGGGGTTCACACTCTGATTTTTCAGGTAGCTGTGTGCTGGCCCAAGCAATTGCCTCAGTAGTAGCTTGTGCTGCAATTTCATTCTTGGGTTTGGATGTGTCTGAGGAGCATCTGTGCCACAGGCAAGCAAGCCAGGCCTATTCTCTTCCTGGCTGAAAGAAAAGGTCTGCATCACCTGGAAATGGAAATCCCATAGGGGTTCTGTTCTAGTCCCTCATGCAAAAATTTCTGAATTTTTATTTCTTTCAAGATTACTTGATCTCTGTCTCTCTGTTCACGAATGAGGAACCTCTGCACTTTCAGGAAAGTTGAATTTTGTTCCTACTGTAATATTGAAATTGATCACTAAATACTATGATTCTTTCATGAAAATCAATAAATCTCTATTTGTTCTGCCTTTAGTGAAACACAGGATTATCTTAAATCAAAATTTGCCTGGAATGTTTTAAGACAAAATATTTGCAACTACTTGTTTTCTCATCTGTCCAGCATTGCATTCAGATAAGGGCATGCGTGTGAAGTTGGCCCATTTTAGCTGATATATGGGCAAAAGACAATGAAGAAATATTTTTTTTCTAGACAAAGAACCTAAGACATACATAGATTTTCAGTTTCTAAAGACTGGAAAACACATCTTACTCTATTTTAATAAATATAGTCATTCTGTTATATATCTATATAGCATTTTGTTTAGCAATCTCAGGGCATACATGTAGATTATATATATATGTATATATATAGATAGTATGTTTTTGCTATTCAAGCTCATTAAGAAAGAAGAGCTTCTGTAAGAAAAGCTTATCTTTGGGTGGTTTAAAAACCAAATTATTCCCATAAATATTTCTTTATCAAAAACATATACCATTTCTAAAGTCAGGAAAAAATGGGTTTTTTTAATAGGATATCACCAGGATGCTGGATAAAAGCAAAATAAACCAGACCATGAACACTGAATACAAAATCTGTATTTACTCTCCATCTGCCTTTGCTTGACCTGTTTTTTTTAAACAGGTATCAAACTCTCATATCCCCAAAAGACCCCTCACTTTCTCCAGTAAGCAAAATTACTTTGTCATTTTTAAACCATCAAGGTGACAGTACAATTAAAGGTAATATTCTGTAACAAACGAGGGACTCTGTAGCTCACTTGAGTGAGAAATAGAATTTTGTAGCCTTTGACAAGTTTGCCTCTCCAATTCTTTAATGCTCACATTTTTACTGTAGTGAACAAATCTTATGTCTTCATGCTTCCTTGTAACTCCCCCTGTTCCTTATTAAGAGTTTTATGTTTCCAGCATTTCCAAACACCAATGCTCAAAAATCATGGGCCAGGCCCTGGGGAAAAAGAAATCATGAGATTGGCTTAAACCAGTGTACTCTGAATTACTTTTATTTGCCTTCTTTCTTTGAAGCTGTAAGGGTACTGGCACTTCATCTTTTCAGGCTTCTTTCCACAACTATGAGAACCAGAAATATTATTTTAAAAAATGAAGGATGACATTGCTTTGCAATGCATGAATCTAGCAGCTGGGGATTTAAAAAAGCAAAGTCATGAAATATCATGAGACTTTCAATTGCACGTGGAGTGGTGTAAAACCAGTATTGAATTCAGGCACATTTCCCTACAAAAGGTGAGTAAGTTTACCAAAAATATGCAGGAAGGTTGGTGACACATGCTATCTAGAAATGTGCTTCTTTGCAGTCCCCTGGGTGAGTAGCTCATGTCCTTACAGAAAAGGAGGAGCAGAATCAATGCTAACCATTCCTTTTTGTAGAAATTAGGAGCTAATCCTCATTTTCCTCCCACAGTTGTGGGAACAAAATACCTGACATTGTAACTAGTGACTAATTAGAAGACATCACCATCAGGGGATTTAAGCTATTTGAAATGTGACAGGTAGGAAATGGCTTGGCAGTGTTCTGATAGCTTTTTGTGCTGAGTGCTGAAGGCAGCCCTGGGATGGACTGAGGATAACGAGGTGGTTGCTCTTGACGGATGTCATTTCAGTGAAAAATTTGTTATCACCTTTGAAAAGATGCTCAAACTCTGCTTTGGCATGTAGCAGGGCCTTCAATTACAGAGTACTCAAACCTCACCCAACCTTTGTAGCTTGTGTCCTTTTTATTTTCAATTCGTGGTCAACTTTTAATTATTAAATTAATTACCAAACACACGATAGAGAAGTCCAATCAGAGAGTGATTTTTTATATATATTTTTGCTGCAAACTTATGTAAGACACATCCAGAGAACAAGTGCTGTTTTTCTGCAATTCCTTTAGGATTGCTGCACGCAGAGGGAAAAAAATTCAAATAATTTAAAAATCAGACCTCACTGCAGGATGCTTGAGGACTTGTGCAGAACTAGAAGAAAAATTCATAGGATGCTGCTAAATGCTTTGCAGCAGTTTTTCAACTTTGTAATTTTCCCCTTGCTCTTACACATTCTGCCTGGGATTCATCTCACCTACACAGAGATGTCTACAGTATTTTCAACTTCTTTTGTACTCAGTGAAGAGAAATAGACACTTCAGAGGTGATGTTCACCTCAACTTGCAGCTGGCTACTTAAAGAGGTTGGATGATTCCCACTCTGCAAGTGTGATAGGCTGCTGACTCTAAAGAAGTCCAGCCAACAAGTTCAGATGGAGGTATCTGAAATTAGGTACTATTTAACCCTGAGGTGCCTATGTGTGCAAGGCCTTTCTCTTTCCATATTCAAGTGGCTGATGGGTGCTGGTGCTGCAAGTCCAAGCCTCCTCCTGGCACCTACAGAGGAAGTTTGATGGATTGCAGGAACAAGAACTTTGTTCCCATCACACTCTGTGCTAAAGGAAAGCCTTTAGCTTAGAGTACTTATAAAAATGAAACTCAGGCAAAATCTGCAACAAGCTTCAATAACCTCAGTATTAAGATTATTTTTATAGTATAATTAGAATATTTTAAAGTTATCTTCTTTATATTTACTGTAGATCTTAACGTCGTTGATTTATTTTTTTTTAGTATTACTTGTGTAATATTTGAACCTACAGAGGCTCTCATTTACAACTAATGTATATGTTAGGAAGAATCTAGAATCTCAGGGCTGTTTCCTCCCATTTGCTGGCTGCAAGACAGACTGACAAAGGCAGGTTTCTTGCCAAAGTTCTGCTTTGAATCTGCACCTCCCATTCCCAGTAAACCTGGAGCAGCCTTTGGCTTCCATGCTGGAGCACACCCTGTGAGTCAAGTCAACAACTGGAAAACAGCCTCTCAGGTTTCTCCTTTCCCAGAGTGCAATTCTTGTATCAGATCACAGAAAGGATGGAAAGCTCAGCAGACCCAAGACCAGTAGAGTGAGAGCCATCAAAAGGAGCCCTCTCCAGCATGGTGGCACGAGCAGCACCCTAAGGAGGCAGCATCAGCCCCTTTCTGCTGCCCTGAGACTCTCTCCCTGTGTTGGCAGCTGTCAGGTTGGTTGGTTGCACCCTGGCACAGGGCTGGGACTTGGGGAGGTGTATCTATAACTCCTGCCTGCAAGCAGAGCCAGTTGTGTGACTTTCCCTCTCCACTATATTAGACTGAACATGTCCAGGGTCGTGACTTCAGGGCTGTGGTCTTTCTGTGAAGTAACTGCTTTTATTACTTTGGTCGCTATACGTTTTTGCTCTCATTTGCAAATGTCTGCAGGTTTCTGAAAGGTTGAGTTTTTTCCTATCTGGATTTTCTGCATAAGACTTTATAGGATGCTTACAAATTGCAACTGATGCGCTTCTAGCTCCTTAAATCTATGTGAGATTATCAGACAAAGGCCAAACTGGATAATTTTAGATCTTCCTTGTCCCTCAGTGAATGCTGTGGGTAATTAGTACATGGAAGAGAGAATCTGAACATTCTCTTCAGGTTCCCAGAACACCTGCCTTGATCAAAAATCACGGGTGCCCCTCGTCCATTCTAGAAAATCAGAAATTAAAATGGCACATGCAGTCTAGGTGTAGAAAACAGTGTACTTATAAAGCTGCAATGTAGATGGATGTGTCTGGTTAAAATATCAGTCTTCCTATAGGACTAATTGGCTCGATGCCATTCTTGAAGAATGAAGCTGTTCCAACATGTAATCAAGTAACTCCTGAGGGCCCCCAACTGCTGCCTTAATACAGCCATACCTGCCACAGCAACGAGCTGGCTTTCATTCCCAGCCAAGCAGAACAATCTCCCTTTGGAAAACAGCAGCTTTGGAGAAGTATAAATGTACTTGGAGCTTTCTCCAGCCTTGGGGGAAGGGAATCCTCACACTATAAACAAATGGAGATTCTTGTATCAATTGTTTGTGCCTTAATTATTGCAAAGAATAATTAACTAATCCCACGGGGACTTGAAATGGGTTGTAAAGCAGGCAAGACTTCATCTTTTACTCCCTGCTAGTGAGCTCAAGATTTGTGATGAAGAGAAAAGGCATTGTTCTCTGATCTCTTAGGGGATTTAACCCAGATTTCATTAAGCCCACGATAACTGGGTGACACAGAGCACACCAGCTACTTCTGGAGCCTGTGCACATCTATATCTTATTGCAGATGTCTGTCAAATGCCTAGGTCAAAACTAAAAGACCCTGGTGCATAATCAAAGTTAGAGACCCCAACCTCTGCTGTCCCGGGGCAACAATGCTCTGAAAGTAATGCACAGAGATCATCAACTGGACCATGGTCCTTGGGCTTAGCTGCAACCTTCTATTATTATTTATTATTATTATTGTCTTCTAAGGTTACAAAGACTATGGGAGGGCTCAGCTGGCAAATTTTTTTCACAGTCCTATGTCTGCCCTATTCAAAAAGCGTTTAACTTGTAGCTTTAAACTTCCTACTTCTTGCTATTGGGACCAAAGATTTTTACCCACGTGCAAAACCAACAAAAAAACAGGGTCTCAAGCAGTTACCCAACCCTCTGCCCTATCATGAGATCAGCTTTACTTACAACACTTGTGATAGATCTTTGTCCAACCTTTCTTTAGTATTTCCCAAAACAAAAAACTGGACAACCACTCCAGAGAATTTATCCAGTGTTTTCCTGCTCTTCCAGTGAGAAAGTTTCTCCTTCTTGTTCTTTAAGCCCTGGATTTCCTGTCCTCTTGACAGTGCATTTTTCCCCATGCTTTCTGCAGCCATTTTAAAAATATAATTGTTGACTTTTCCTCTTAACTTGAATTCCTCCAGTTCTGTGAGGCTTCTGTTTGAGATTTAGGGACCCTGACCTCAAGGACAGAAATTGTGATTGCTTTCTTCTCCCTGTCTGCTCCAAGTTCTTAAATGTTCTAAAGCATGGAGATAATACCTCAGTGGAAGTCCTTTGTCCACCTATCTGCCCACTCTGGTATCAGTTGCCTTCTTTGTCACCACAGATTTTTGGTGCTGTAATCACTTTATTCCACTATTTCTGATTCTGATTAGTGCTGTTGAAGCAATACCTGGCACTTTATTGGAAAGCTCCTGGTTTTCTAATTTATCTATGTAGGTCCTTCCCAGCCTTGTGACCTCTGCAAAATTTCTTGTTTCACACTCAAGACATTAACAGCAATACTGAATCCAAGTAGACCTAGAACAGGCCTGCAGGGTATACAATCAACATATTCTTCTGATTTGACAATGTTTTCCTGTTAAATAGTCTGTTGCATAGTTTCTCAGCTTCTTGCATCCACTGCTGAGTTGCTTCAAGACCAAATTCCTTAGCTTGCCCATATGAATGTCTTGTGAGTCAGAGTCAAAAGACTTGCTTAAAACAAGCCATGACAACTGTTGTTTCTTCTCTATCCCTGAGCCTGTTATCCTCTCATGGAAAGAATTGAGCTTAGTTTGACATCATCTGTTCCCAGTAACAGCATGTTTGTGCTTACTCATTTTCTTGTTATCTTCTGTGGGTTTACAAATTGTTTCATTCTTTTGTTTCGGGCTCCTTCCAGAAGCTGAAATTTATTTCCCAGACAGCAATTTCCCAGTTCTTCATCTCCTGCTTTCCGGTGGGTGCTGTGCTGGTCTTCTGCCAGAACTCTGGTCCTTTTACCATCCCTTAGGAGTTCTCAAAAACAACTGCTAACAACTTTGAGATTGCTCCAGCTTGTTTCCAAAGTACCTGAGGGTAAATGGTATCAAAGCCAGCTGAGTGGAAAAGCCTATTAGGAAAAAAAAGCTCTTCCTAGCCAAAACTTGTCCTCTGTTGTCACTTGTGATAGCTGAGCAAAGCAGGCTGAGGTGGGTACCACTGTCCTGGCCGTTTGCCTACCAGTGCCTGCAAGACAGTTTTATTATTTCCCTTGAGATTATTCTTGTGAACACCAGGATGCCCTTATTTTAGAGATGATGAATACATAAAGAGACAATAGCTGCTCTAAACAGTGTATGTCTATAATGGGAAGATGAGGAGGAAAAATTCAATAACATGCATGCAGGAGTAGGAATGTCCATAAACAGGGACAAAATGGGCAAAATTGGCATAGTCATTAGTTTATCTGATTTTATTTTAATTTTAATGACAGGACAATCTAACTACCTATAGTTGATCAGATTAATTGAATTCCTGACTGTTACATCTGACAGAAAAAAGCAAGTAGAGTTTGTCAGCTCAGACAAAGCTCCTACCTGCAAGTCTGTGACAGTGACACCCAATGTGTTTAAGATGTGTTCAGTCACACATGGGTGTCATCATCCATGAAGCCATCCAGCATGCCTTTGCAGAAGTTTGTCATTTCACTAATAGACACAAAATCTGATCAGAACAAAACAGTTTGTGCACAGATTTTTGCTACTTTTGCTTTGTTTGGGTTTGTTGTTAGTTTGTTTGTATAGGCTGGGTTTTTTTGGAGGGGAGAGCTGTGTGTAAAATAAATGTTTTCTAGCTTCAAAATATCAGTTTTTACCAACAGAGTTGCTCCTAAGAGCAAATGTGTAGTACAGATACACACAGCACAGAATGTACTTCCAAACTATGCTGAAGTTTAGGAAAAACCCACTAAGCACTGTTTCCTCATTTCTTTTAACTGAAAACAGTACAGCCCAGGTATGTATTGAGAAGCAAATGCTTGCCTCGTGTGTGCATGGGCACTTTTCTCTCTGTCTGAGAAAAAGCTCCAACTTTCTGTTGCTCTGGCTTGTAAGGTCATGCAGAATTGCAAGGGAAAATCTGTGGTCTGAACCTGTGCCAAAGCTGATTTAAAAACTTTAAAACTCTGTGTTGCTCTGAATTAAACCAGCAGACAATCAGGACATCAGTCATAAGTAGAAGGGGTTACTCATTTCAGTGTATCACAAGTTGGACAGAGCCAGACTATGAACATGACAAGAACATTCCCACAGTTTCTGTCTCTGGTTTTTAGAAGATTAAGGTATTTGAAAAATAAAAGAATGGCAAACAGGGCTAGGATGTTGGAAGCAAATTCTTTTTAGTATAAGAGACAGCAAGATACTTAACTGGTGCACAAGCTTTCAGTATCTGTGCTTCCCCCAGAAGTGCCATCCCCTTTAGCCTCCCTCAGGCTTCATGAAAGAAACAGTATGGCCAGAAAAATCCTCATGGTGGGGCTGTTCAGTGAAATTGCAGAGCTGTGTGTGGAAGGACAAAACCTCATCTGGGTTTCTGAGATGTTAAGGATGACAAAAATACTGAAGAAGCTGGAGACAGGAGATTTGGAGATGTCTCCATTTCCCATCCAAGTTCCTTCTGCAATCATGTGTTTCAGATGCCTGTGGGCCAGTCTGACTCCTGTGATTCCAGCTTGGCTCTAAATTGTTAAGAACTTTTTGGTTTGTGAGCCTCCAAACAGCTCTTTATGAGTACCATGAGCCAAACGCTGAAGACACCAAGTGGCCAGTGATCTTTGCTGTTCTGGCTGTTTGAGTGTGCCATGAAAGTGGAATCACACACGTAAGAGGGACTGAACCAAAATTTCACCAACATTTTTATTCTGTTCTCCCACTTGCACTCATTGTTTTGTATCTGTGAGCATGCTGAAGCCTGGAGTGATTGAGGGGGCTCGCTGTCATTGCAACTCAGTCTGCTCTTCCTGCTGAGCACTTTATATTTCTCTGCCTGGAAAATTTCAAATAAAATGTCAGTCTGTGCATCTCATTAATCTGCTAACAGCTAAGTTAAAGGTCTAAGTGCTTTAAAAATATAACACAGATTTTAAGTTCAAGGATACAGTTAAGGTTAGAATCCTTTTATCCTCTCCATCCCTCCTATCTGCCAGCCACCTCGATGTAGTGCAGTTTGCATCCAAATGGAGAGAGGCAATGAGGTTACACTGGTTAGCTCCAAAGCAGAAAGGAAAACAGTTGAAGCAAAATCAATTCTTTTGAAAGACAAAAGAGTTATAAAGCCTTTTTCCTTGATGACATCTGTCCATCTGTCACACAAAACCACCACCACCTTTGATGTTTATTTGGCTGCGTGGCTGACAGTTGCAGCTAAGTCTTCTGCCTATGTAAGCCTAAGAGACTGAACTTCATCTTCTCCTCCTGAAGAGGGTCACTGGGTCAAATGAGTGAGAAGCTGATGTGGCTTTGAAAAGCCATACTCAGCCTGGGAGGTGAATGGGCACTTGGTCTCTTGGGAATCTGTATTAGCTTGGGCAGATGCCTATTCCACACATTGTGTGTCATTTCAGTTCCTTAAACACTCAAAAGACCCGTGTATTTTCTTTTTTATAATCCTGTTTATAGATTCGTGTGTGTGTGTGTTTGTGTATGCTCCATATTATTATTTACAGCTCTCTGTATCCCTTGCTATTTCCTTCTCCCTCTTTTGTTACATTCTATGCCATATTTTCATGCCATATGCCATTTAAGCTGCACCTTTATGTGTATAAAATGTGTACTTAATTTGCATGCAGTTACTACCATTGTAGACACAGGCACAAAGTGAGTAGGCATATTTGCATGCAATTATCTGATTTGCTTGCCCAATTGTGGTGATTTGCATATGCAGATTGTGTGCACAGTTGTACATTTACATTTTTTTAAAAACTGGCCTCAATGGTAGCTTTAAGCTTTCTCTTATAAAATATTGAAGATCCTAGAACCCCTCTGGCTTCTCAGTATTATATCCCCTCAGTAGATGATCTCCACATTTTTATATTCTCTCTCCCTTTCTCCTTTCCAGTACTCAAGAGAGATTTAGTCTGCAGATTTATACATCCCTTATTTCAAGGTATATTTGATCTTCTCTGTATGTCTCTGTTAATCCACCTTACATGTAAGCAGTGAAAAAAAGAAAACAAAACTACCCTTGCTTAGTTTTCAGAGGATATTCCACCTATCTGAGCCTGCATTTTCCATTTAAACTCATTGTTTTTTCAACTAATTAAATCTGACAGAACTGAAAAGATACTTTTTCTAATAAAGAATTAATCAATTGCTGTGGGTAAATCCAAGACTCCAATGTGTGGTCTAGCAGTATTTTAGGACAAAGGTACCAAATGTGTCTTAGAAACAGTCTAAAAGTTTTTCTGAGAACAGACTGAGTAGGAGGAAAGTTACCAGTTTGGTTTTTGTACTCTAAGTTCTTTCAGATGGGAAATGTACTTTACCATAATTTCTCAGTGCCCTGGGACTTGGCTTCTCCCACTCGTATGAGCAGTAAAATTCTTGATAACTTCATATCTTACCTTGGAACAAATGGTCCCTTAGTGCTTGGTGCTTCACATACCACTAATATCTGTGACTCCTGTACTGATAAGAAATTCAGCTGAGCAATCTGCAGTTTTATCAGGCCTCACTGAAACCTCAGATATTGCTTATGCTTTAGACAGTTCTTCTATAATAAACATGAGGGAAGCCAAGGAAAAGTTGTTATCACAAATATACTAAGAAAGCAGGACAGGATTTTTGTCACAGCCTTTAGGAGGGAGTGGAATAAAAATTCAACAGCAGGAGTACTTTATAACTGATTGTAATAACTCCACCTAAGATTTGCCAGCAAAAACCTGTGCATTTTACAGCGATGGATCAACCCTAACTTACATGAAAACATGATTGCAGAAATCATCTAAGTTACCTGGAGTTCCCAGAATCAAGTTGGTATTTTTCACACAATGGCAAAGCTTGGTTTCTGCTTCCTAAAAGCTCCTTGGGAAGAAATTCTGCCATGTATGGCCACAGTGAAAGGGACAAAAAAATATTCATACTCTCTCTATGATATTCCACAGTTCTATTGAAGCCAAATTATGCCTTCTGGAAAAAGGTTTTCTGCAAAGGTTGCCCCAGCAGGGAAGGGAACAGAAAACAGAGCACAGTAGCTGGCTGGAGGGAACAATTAAGGTCTTTGAGGTTACATATCCCTCAGGAAAAACAGAAATTCACATTAAACTATGATTCTTTCTCTGCTCCCCCTCTTTTCCTTGTCACATCTGTTTGAAAGCTGCAGATGCTTAGGCAGAACTATGAGGCTGCTGCTGCCCCCTGATCTTGTCCCTGTTCTGCCACTTCTGAACTGAATTAAACCACTGTACAGCTACATCCACAGCTACCACAGCTTGCTGTCCTCTTTCTCTCAAGGTGTCTGACACATGGCCAGTCACAGACATCAGTACCAATACTGAGACCTGAAAGCTCACTAGAGGCAAAGGAGAGAGAAAGAAGAGCTGGGAAATCAAAACCACCTCACTGCAGCTGGGAAGAGCCAGTTGCAAGCAGAGTCCACAGAGAGCAGGACCTGGGCAGGCTGGGTGGGATGCTATCAATTTGAAATCAAATTGTCCAGCCTTGTGCATTTAGTCCTGTTCTGCTCTGTGTTGGGCCATGTGACATGGTTTTGAGTCTTGTGTAGTTCATAAACCACTGTCAGAAAGTTCAGAAATATACCATTTGCATAAAATTCCCTCAGAATTTAGAAAACACATCTACAGGGTTTTACATCTCTATTCTAACATGCAAAGGAGTCTAGGTTGGTATTAAAGCCTCATACAAAAAATTAAATGCTGCTTACAAGGGACTAAAATCGTCCTCAAGTAAGGGGATGAACAATCTCTAATTTTGTGCACTCAAGTAATTCTGCAAATGTTCAGGAAATGGTTGAACAATGCTATTTCCTGGTTCAAGCATCTAGTAAAAGGCTTCTTTGGCTTAAACTGCATCTTCCAGAACATCCTGAAGAGAGGACTCTAATGCTAGTGATTAGAACACTGTGCTGAGAGAGTAAAGTTGCAGTGCAGAAAACTGCCCAGTGTTTCAAAGGTCCTAGGGGTGAGCAGCTTCCATTCAACTGTTAAAGCCAATCGAGATTCCATAGGAAAGGATCAGACCTTCTGATGCTGTAGAAAAATTATCTTTCCCTTTAACAACTCTCTGGGCTGTGTGGCAATGTTTGGGTATTGCCTCCAGGAGCCCCAGACATGCCCTCACAAATCACTTTCAGAGCACCTTCCAACCAATGCCATGCTTGTTAGCTGCTAATTAGGAGGCTGGTGTGATTAACCACGTGCCAGTCTGTGCTTTTCTCTGCTTAGGGGAGCTAAGGTTTCACATTAGGAAAGTGGCTTTTTTTGGAAGGTGTTGCAGAGCTGCCTTGTCCTCATCTCACTGTGTAGGAACCTCTCAGCCCCCACTGTGCACATCCACTCAGAGCAGTTATTCCAGCAGAGGGGTTGGAAGCATTTTCTTGGTTTCAGTTGCTTCCTCCTTTTTGATTTGCTTTAAACATAGACTCCTGCCCAAACCTAAAATGCTAACAGAGATGTAGAGTTACTTCTTGCTATTGCTTTCCCCCTGCAGGCTTTTAACAGGTTCTTCCTCCCCAGGGGCTTTGCTGTCTGCTGTGCAGCCAGCTGTTCAGTCAAAGAAGGGAGAGCAGCAGCTGGTTCTGCTTAAGTGGCATTTTCATTCTTGCAGAGCATCCCTGCATGGCTACTCAGTAGGTGCTACTTATCAGAAGGCCTGAGGAGAAGACTCCTTGCAGACCATGTGAGCAGAGCTTCAGCTTTTTCCTGAAGTGGCAAATTCACTTTCCCTGCTTCCAGGTTCAGGCTGGAAGCAGCAACCTTGCCCCGCAGCCATGAATTCTCCCCTACCCCACCTGACAGACTGCACTGAGTGTGACTTACTTTGCCTTTACTGCATCATTAAAATAAAATTTGAGGGGGTTTTTTAATGCCCAAAATACAGTTTTTAAAGGCCAGTCAGAAATTACCTGGAAATATCACTCTTTGTGCAGGAAATTGTATATAATTATAGCATATTACAGCCAGTCCATGCCTGCCACTGTGTGTTACTCAGTCCTAGTTTATTTTTGGGTTAGAAGACAGGTTTTCTTTATTGAAACTCTCATTCTGAAACACCCAGAACCCCTAAATCTCTGCAGGTTACATGTATAGCAGATTTTTGATCGTATTTTACTTTTAGACCTCTTTCCTAGTGCTCTGCATTTTGAGTGATCAGCTTGTGGATTTATCTCTAGGAAATGTACCAAGATTCCTCTGGCATCAGAATTAATCATGCTGAATAAGGAAAAATGCATTTAAATCTGGCTTGAGCAGGGAACCAACTTTGGGATAAACTATGAATTCTTGTTCAGCCAGCAACCTGCCTTGCAATCCCTGCTCCTTTCCTAAAAATGAAACAAGCTGTAAAAACTACAATTACTTTTATTGTCCAAGGTGAGAGAAAAAAAACAAACTAACACCACACTACTAAAAGCCAATTTACATGGAAAACTTCAAATAGAAGAACATTTTATAATCAAAGGAGGTTTTAGGACATTATTATATGTAACAAAATGTGTATGTGTATAGTATGGAGTGTGAAGCTGAGACAGAACCTTTCCAACTGCAATGAGATTGTACTCATGATCCAAGCATGATCTGCTAATGAAATAACACACTCAGAATGCAGCTTTGCTGTTTCATAAACTAATGAGCACAAGATTCTAAACATGTTTGGAAAGATAAAAAGATTCTTTGCTCAGCATAAGTTTGCTCAACATATTGCAACAGCATTAGTATCTCAGGTATGAGATGTTGGGGTTTTAACTTTTTTTTAAAGAAATACTGAGCAAATGGATCTTTTATCTAAGTGGGAGGAGAAAGTGAGGACACACTGACCTAAATAAGGGAAGAGTTTGGAACCATGAGGGAATGGCTAAAAACTATTAAAAAAAACTATCCCCTATCCCTAGTGACTTTGGAGAAGGGACCAACACCCATCTTGCTTTAACCTCCTGCCACATCCTTGTAGAGAGTGAATTGTTGGGAGCTTTAGAGAACATTCTTAGAGTCTAATTGCATTTTTTTATGCTTTTCCAAATGAATTTCATGTCTATGGCAGATATACTGGAAGGAACAAGCCTATCAATTTGATGCAACAGGGGTTGACACTTAAGCAACAGATGTGTCTGTGTGTGTGCACATGTGTTCATTTGGTGACCATGTTTTCCATGCAAACAGAATCATTATCAAGTTGAAAGGTGACTGTTGTGACCACACATGGCCATTATACACCTAATGGCACCTCTAAACTGGCTTAAAATCTCACCTCAAATTCTCTTTTAAAATAGCAAGTGAGGTGGGTGGTGAGAACTTTGCTGAGGTTTGAACACACGTATGTAAATTCTGAGGCAAAAAAAACATTATAAATTTAATAAGCCACCAGGGCTTAAGTAAGAAAGGAAAAAAAAGGCAAGATTTTGTGGTTCTGCCTTTGGCTAGATGTGCTGTTTGTCTGTCCATGTCCTGCTTATGTCACCTTCTAGGAGAGGGTGACTCAGTGGCTTCTGGCTATTCCAGGTAATCATAGCTGGGGAAGTTATGCTAAATCAGCAGCCCATTACATCACCATCTCTTTGAGATAGAGATTTCCTACTCCAGACCAACATTTTAAAAATTTTATTTTCCCTTTCCTTTTGAAAACCTTTTCTCTCTCTTCCACAGCTGGGGGTTCAAATCCATTCTAGCTGTAATTCCACCAAGGCTAATTTGTTTTTCCGTGTCTCTCAGCCAAAGACCCAATTAAAAGAGATCCTGACAAATCATGGAGCAAAGGGAGTTATTTCCTCACTAAACGCTCTCCCTGGGCTAAATCCTTTCTGTGAACTGCAGTCTTTTGCCAGCCCATGGGAAGCTGGTGGCAAACACATCTGATGTGTCTGCTCAGTCAGAAGACCTTATTTCAGCAGGAAATATCTAGACCTACTTCTTGCTACTGCTCCTAAATATCCCCTTGTGGCTACCTCAGCAGCCATTACATAGAGCCAGTCCTGAAAGCAGATTTTTTTTTTCCTTTTTTATAGTGGGAGAGTCCATTTATGCTGAGAATTCAGTTTTCAGCAGACTGCCTGCAGGACAATACAATAAAAGATTTATCCTTAATAGCATTTCACTGAAGTTTCACCACAGGAGACAGAGTTTTTTGTTGTGCTTTTTTTTAATTTCCCTTTCAGTTGCTATGAAAGTCTCTGCTCTTAGCTGTTTTTTTTTTTACAGCCATAATCCCTAGATGTCCTCTGCCACCTTCTCTCAACTGAGTTTTTCTGTTTCCTTCGATTCTTTGTCATCTCTGATATGCTTCTCTCATTTTTGTTTTGCTTTTCTTCTCCTATTATGCAGTCGAAGGAGATAAGAAAAGTACCTAGTTATGAGCACAGGAACTCTGAAGTTGGACAAGCCATCTGTAGCAAAATCAGCATGAAATAGGAACTAGCCTTTGGTCCCCTGCAATTTCATGTTTGCTTTTCTCTCAAACTGTTTGGCACACTCTGCTGATTTACAAGCTGGGACTTCTCTCTCCATGACTGTTTTCCATTCTTCCCTCCAGGTCACTGCCTAGCCTGAAGTGCACACTCATCTTCCTGCCTTTTGAAGGTCTCCCTGCTCCAGGATCTATCTCATCTTTTGCCCAGGTGAGGTGCAAACACTTAGCTGAACTTCCACAGCTTGTCCCACAGGGACAGCACCCTGCAGAGGGCAGATCCATGCCCCCCGGTGGAATCAGATTCTCTTGCAAAATGTTCATCTCTTCCCATTAGACTGAGGAAGCTTACATGAGACACTAAGTGCCAAGTGGCTAAATAAAAGAACACAATCCTATATGAGTGATATCACTCCCAAATTGCTTTAATAAAGGTCTACTAGCAGACTTCAGCTCTGCATAGTCCTTCCTGAGTCCTCTGGAGGTAGGGTGATGCCTACTGTGTGCCTCCCAGGTCAGCTGGAGGGAGATGAGATAATATTCCATCTCACACCAGTCCTCCCTTGTCTGCCTCTTGTTTCCCTGCCACTGAATAAGAAGAGCAATACCCACTTCCTTCCTAAGTTGCTGCAGAACTCAGGGTTGCAAAGAGCTGCTTGAGCAGCATGTCTCGTAATTAATTGTTATCCTAAGCTTCCTCAGGTACCTCCCTGCTTGAATATCTAACAATTTATGGGCATTTGGTAATGTCTGAAAATGAAGAGTCTCTTTAATATGCTTATGATAAGTATTTGCACTATTTTAGAAAGCTATTTTCATTCCGCTCAGACACTTGCTAAATAACTTTTTAGAACTTGAACATTTACTGCTCATTTTATATGTGAAATAAATCAATCAGATTTAACAAAGGAAAGAACCTGATTTGCCCACAGCCCTGTCTGAGCACAGAGGTGCCATTTTGCAATCTAATGAAGCTTTCAGTTAAAGAAATGAAAGGTGTGGGGGGGGAGACTTTGATGCCTAATAAAAATGATTCAGCATCCTCATAACTTTGATAAGTAGTGTGACTTATAAACCTTCCAGTGGAGCAATATAACACTAGACTAAGAACTTATAAGTCTAGAACACAAAAGATACCCACCAACAATAATGCAGCCTCCCCAAATCGGGAAGATCTCAGACATTTTAGGAAAGACAGTACCTTTCTGTGCTTGTATGTGCCTTGCACAAAAAGGGGATACTACACCATGAAAGGGGGTTAATGGGGTTTATTTGCTGTAATAACACATTCTGTGATCAATAACATATTTGAAAGTGATGCACTTGCTTCAGACTCTGCCTAGCTCAGGGGGCACAAATGAACATGGTCTCAACCTCCTTTGGTGGCAAACAGTGCTCCAGTTGAGTGTGAACAGCAGCTTTTCAGCTTCATAAAATCAAAGCTCCAGGTCTGCATGGGTGGAATTTCCCACAACATTGGGATATCTGGACTTGCTTGTGTAGCCTGTCACTGCTTGTCATGGAACTTGTGATGACCACTGCATTCAAATTCCAGAGAGTGGCTGACTTGTAGTTAAGTTACCATTGCTTATGGCATACCATATATATATATATATATATATGTATATATATATGTATATATATATATATATATACACCATATATATATATGGTATATAGCAGCTTAGGGGCTGCTATACTTTGTCCTCACATCTGATTAATGAGCAGCAGATCTTCAGGACTTCTCAGCATTATGTGTGGCTCTAAAACAGCCATGGTCTCATCTTACACATAACTCAATTCTCTACTATTTTAAAAACAATATATTATTTTTCCTTTTATTTTTGTGGTGTTTCATAGTTAATCAGTACATAGTTTAAACAGGGATTTATATAAATATAAAGAGAAACATTCCTTAACACCTTCATAAATCATCCATACTTCAATGTCAGAGGTTGTTACTCAATGGGTCTCTGTCAAGGCCTGTCTGAAGACACTATCTGTGACTTTGATGTATTTTTCCTATGCTGCTAACAAATGGGTCACAGCCCAGTTATGTGATTATACAACATGTTTATAACTTCTACCATATTGAAGAATATTGAAAATACTGCATGGCAGGAGCCAAAAATGCAACTGGTATGATATAAGAAGCTCTGCCTCTCTCCCTTCCATCACTCACCATGCACACGTAACCTCACACAGACAAAACTTCCTTGCTGTCATATTTGAGAATGGTGGGATTGAGTCTCACAGACAGAAAGTCTCTCAATCTTTATTATGCTTTCAAGCTCAGCAACAAAAAAGGATTAAAACTGTACTGTGTGAAGGCTTCTGTGTTATGGATCATCATCATCCAAACACCTTAAGTAGCATTCTGTAACAGAGTCTACCATAAGTTTGGTTTTTACTCAATCACTTGAAATGCACTTAGGAAAATTGCTCTTTTGCTGTTTTCACAACAGCTCTGGAAGTCAGCCTCTGGTTTAATGATAACTGCTTTAATGACAGTTTGGCTTGTTTCATTTTGACAGCACTGATGTAACAAATTATTTATTTTCTGTATGTTAAATATACTAGCATGGCAGCTATCAGAATTTTGTTACTGGTGCTCTCGATGTAAGCGACAAGGTTTGCATCTCATTAAGGTAATTTGTGTGTGCATAATTTTCAGTAAACACTGTGAATGAAATCACATCTCTACCAAAAGTGCCATCTGAAACTATTTGTGCCTGGTTTAGTAACGGAAGTTATTTTTCAAGCCTCACTATATATAGCAAAACGTGTTTTCTCAAAGAGGAGAGCCAGACTGCAAAGCAAACTCAGCATCCCCAGGCAGGAATTGTGTTAAAAAATAGTGATACACCATTAGGCTGAACAACCCCCTTCTCATTTGCCATGAATCACTGCATTCTGCTCCGAGTTCAGATTCTGCAGGGTCGGCAAGGAGGAAAGGACATTTGTTCCTACACCCTGAGCAAGGGATGGGGGAATTCTGTCACTAATTTGTTCTGATCCTGCGGCCTCATTAGGGCAGTCTGTAAAAGATGGGAAATGGGTCCTATGTCAATGAATGTGAACTTTCTGCATGGAGCTGTTAACACAGTAAATAGCTCAGGAGGAGGGAGGGAGACAGCTGGAGTACATTGTGTTTCATAAAGACTATACCAGGGCCTTGAATCTTCATTTAACCCATCACTGAGGTGACAAATATCCACCGCTTTGCTGCTGTGTGATGCTGCTGCTGCTTGCCTGTTAATTTATCTGTTTTCAGGCTGTCTAGACATTGTTTGGGTCAAAAAGTGCTGTCTCTCCCCTGCCGTGGGATTTGCCTGCTCAGCTCTTGCTGCAGACTTCTGTGCCAAACGGGCTTTCCAGAAGAATGCTCCCTCTGTCTGGATGGCTTATTAAACAGGACTCCAAATATATGGAGAGGTTTTCAATCAAGCTAAGGCTTCCTACAGATACAGTTTATTTTAACCTCTTCTCTCTAAAAATACACTCTTGGGGATAAATAATTCAAATACTTTGGGTTTTTTCCCCTTGTGATTAAAAATCTGCTTACAAGTGTCCTTGAAATGTTCTCTTGTGAGGTTCAAGGAGGTTTTGGATGGTCCAGCCCCAGAGTAAACTAACTGGCATCCTGGGGCCCATGCTGTGCCTTCCTTGGGGCAGAGTGCCCAGAGTGAAGGAGACACTGGTCCTCATCAGAACCCCTTGCTGTTGCTGGCAAATAAATGTTAGAAAATACTTTTTAAATGATACTTCAAATTAAGCAAAACTGCTAATGAATACCTTCACCGTTTCTTGGAAACATTTGTGAAGATGTTTCCCTTTGGGGTACTTCAATGCAGGGATGTTTTTTATGTGTAAAATCATCCAGCTGCCTTACTCAAACTGTTGCTATGAGATTCTTAGTTTGATTCAGTACCAGAAACCCAGAAGTTCCATAAAAGCAAAATTTCCATTCACTATAAAAAAATGTTTTATTGATTTTTTAGTGTACCTGTTGTGATGTTAGAATGTAGGAATGATGTCCTATCTGGGACTTTAAAACCTCTTTTCTTTTTTGGGTCAGAAGAAATATTTTGCAAGGGCTATGGAAAACATTTGTTGATCTTTGAAGAAATAAGTCTGCCAAATGGAAGCACGCTGCATGCACAGTGGGAGCTGTAGTTCCTATGGTTTGTATTCCCATTTCATTCTATCAATCAGTCTGACTGATAAAGTCCAACTTATCTCTTCCTCACACCATTCATAACTCACCACTTCTTGTTGCTCCACTGCAAACCATAGGAAAGGCAGCCCAGCCAAGGGAGCTACAGTGACAGATGGCACAGGCAGACCCATTAGGGCCCACAGCACGATTGTTATGTGCACATTTTGCTGTGTGTTCAGAAGAAATGCTTAGAATTTTTCCCTTTTTTTTTTTTTTTTGGCCATTAATTCACATTTATGCATAAATGCTTCTGATGCATAAGAAAATCTGTGGAAAGGAAATCCTACCTCATTGGAAAAAAAACCCAAAACCCTTGCAGCCTCTCTCCTGGTTTCCAGGTCAGCAAAGGGGCTCTGCTGCTTTCCACGGAGGACCTGGAGAGCCCTTCTAAGATATCAAAATTCTGCCATAGGTTCCCCAGAGGGAATGAACATCTCAGGATTTTCAGCTTATTTTTTGGAGAACAGGTCTCAGTCTTCTCCCATCTGTTAACTGTACCCAGTTATTTGCTGAGTAGCACTGTGAGCAATTCTTTGCTGGCCATTCTCTTACTGGAAAAGAGCTCATGACCCTGAAACAGGCACCCAGACAAGGTGGAACTCACACAGACTCAATTGACTTCAGCAAGGTTCTGCTTGAACCCTGGCTCTTGGCCACCTGGAGTGCACCCAAGAACCAGGCCCTCAGATGACCAGAGTTCAGGCAAGGGTGCCCAGACTACAGCAATTAACTCTCTGAACCCAGCCCTGAGAAATTTTTGCTTTAGGCTTTTGTGCTCTACTGGGTGGGCAGCTATTAGTGCCTTTTGAGCTGGCTGCTAGCAAGGCTACTGAAGAGAGCATGGAAGCAGCATATGTTCAGATGAGCAGAAATTCCTGACAGCCTTCACCCGGGCTGGCTTTAAGTCACTCTCACTGCAAGATTCTCAGGCTTCACATCTTTTCTCACAAAACAAAGATGACAGAGAATCTTTGTTGAAATTTTTTTCCCCTTCTCCCCATTGACATTTACAATAAAATGTCATGGAAATATGTTTTGTTAAAGCTTGCTATTACAAAGCATGAAATTTAGGTCAAGTTAGACCTGAAAGAGTTTCTTAGTTATTTTTTTCCATGACTAATTCTATATTTTTTCATTGAATTTGCATAGCTTTTCTGAAATATCTATAATCAATATAGTAATTTTACTAAGAGCAGTTTCCAGTTTCAAAACAGAAAACTCCCTGTATTTTCAAGATGGTTGTATAAAGCTATTATTCACAGGAGTTCAGAGCTTCTTGTGCAGCTCCTGAGTTGTAGATAACAATGGAAGGGTATCTCCCACCGAGGCACTGAGAAGTGAGATTAAGGAAGAGGAAACTGTGGGGAGTGAGAGGGATGCTCAGAAAAATTAAAGTATCTAAACTGCTAACTTTCTGCTGGATCACTGACAACTTTTCTGCTAGAGACATCTCCCAGAATTCCATTTCTAACCATATTGCAAATCTCTTTTTCCTTGCCTCTGATGTTGTGTGAAACTGTGGAGGACTCCACAGCTCAGCATTAACCCAGGAGCCACCTGGGAAGGCCACTGTTGGTTTTATTCTGTGTGTGCTCTCTCTTGCTGTGCTTACTGCTGATCTACTGCAGTCATGATTTGAGTGACCTTCCCCTCTGTAAATCAGATGCTAAGGGCAAAGGAGTATATTTCACTTTTCCATTTTGTAATTAGCAAGCAGCAAACCTGTCAGGCAATGTTTTCCTCCTGCCTTGGCAGAGATTGGGAGGTTCAGCCCTGTTCACTTACAGGGGCACCCAACAGAGCACTGGTCCCTGAGCTCACCCCCGGTTCTGCCAGGGATCTGCAGGGTGGTTTTGGGACAGTCTCCCTCTCCATGAGGAAACAAGCCAGGAGTCAGAGAGCAGAGGATGAGATGGAAGAAGTGGCTTCAGCTCCTTGGACTGCCAGGGACTTCCCATATGACTCTAAGCCAGATACTTTGTCTTGTGTTTCAGTTGTGTTTCTAAACCAGGTCAAACAAGGCTTTCAAACTTCACTGTGGTTCCAGGAAAGCACATTAGGAACAGGAGCATCCCCTAAATTCCATAGGAGAGACGAATGAGTTGATTTACACACAGACCTAGCAGCTATAAGAGCAGGTACTCCTTTTAGTGCACACCTGCACTGGAGATCTGAGATAGGCAACCTGTTTGTAACCACAGTGGGCTCTAGAGATGGGAGGTATATGGAGCCTGTAGCTGTTACTGGGTTACACACAATAAAACATAAGGTTGTGTTTATAAAGCATAAGAGCAAAGTGCCTCTTATTACTCTGCTTTGATGCCTTGAGCAATTCAGGAGTTTTGGCAGGCAACATTCCCTAATTCAGTCAGCCCCACAATGTGGCTACCACGTGGATGCCAATGTCAAAATTGAACAAGATTAGATGTGGACTCACCACTCCCTGCTTAAGGTGCGTGGAAACACGCACAGAATATTTCCAGTAGGTCTGTGAGGCAGTTTTCAGTTTGATAGCTACACTGCATTGTTTTTTTAAAAATAAAAAAAAAAATTAAAATAAGAATATCTATTGATGGCGCCAAATAAGTTTTTTTTCCCTTCCCCCTGTTCTAAGGGGCAATAGATTTTAGTGCTGTAGAGACTGATGATCCCAGCTCAGTTGGTGATTTTGTTTGATTCTTCTTGTGCTGTTCTGTCTGCTCAGATACCCTATAGCTTACTGTCTGGTAAGTGCTCATAGACAGCTTACTCACTGTGTTTGGGATAGGTAGACTCACTGCAAAACAGCTGTCATGGATAAAACATCTGTCATGTCTGTTGGGCTTATTTTTAATTGGTAACTCTCATGTGAAGAAAGCTGGCATCTTGGAACAATAATAGTACCATGGTGGCCCTTACACCTGAGAGAACATAGTGAGTTAACAATTCTTGGTAAAAGTTTTGAAAAGCAGGAATACACCGTAAGAAATGTTTGATTCTCTATCCATCATTTGAAGTTTACAGAACTAAAAAGCCTGTGCAGACATGAAAATATTTCAGGGTACTGGTAAAAGCCCCACAGAGTTTCATTCAAAGTCTGCAATATTCTCTTTTGGTATTCTACCCCTCTTTCACAGCACACATCCCTTTTTTGTAAGTTTTAGTTCCTTTTTCACTTTTTTGGGATTCTTCATTATGCCCAGACACAAACTGATGTCAAATACAAATGGAAGTAGTTTTTACCATCAGGGTATTTTCCTGGATATATTCTTACAGCAGTCCATGTCCTCAGCCTCAGATAAACACTCATCTGGCTGGTAACACTGTGATAGCCAAACAACAAACTGTTAACTCGAAGTTGCTGTTGCTTTTAGCTTCTGATAATTTTGTTCCTTTGTTTATTCTATCTGAAGTGGGTTTATAGTTCAGCCCACTTCTGTTCCTGTTGGAGTTTTTGCTCAATAAGCTGTATGTCTCCCTGGCTGAAAAGTCAACAGTTACTGCACTTTCATTTCCTCCTTAGAGTGAATCATAACCAAGCAAGGGCTGGAAGACCAAAAACAAAAGGAGAGAGAAGTATGTGGTGGATCAGCTTCTCCAGGCTGTGTGAGCCCCACAGGGTGCCCTTTACAAATGCAGCCCATGAACTGAGCCTGAAATAGTTCCCTTTGCAATGTCTGAAATAAACAGACCCTTGGAGGTTTGCTTGGTGATTCCAGTCAGATGGACTTGAGCTTTCTAAGGAAAGCAGCTTCCCAGCACTGCCCTCCCTGCTTCTTGATTGTACCCATTTGTTCTCATCTACAGCAGCAGCAGGTGGGATTGATGGCTTAGGAGGACCTTCCAAGCCTCTGAACATCCTCTGAACATTCAGAGTGATGTTCAAACATGCAGCAAACCAGGAGCCCCAGGCTGGGACTGGGAATATCTGTGTGCCACGTGGCCTTCCTGAATCTTTCCATTCAGGATTGGCTTCTACACTGATAAATGTCTATGGCCTTATGAGAAGCTTTCTTTTAAAGTATGTTTGGAGGGCAAAACTGACAGGGGCTTTTATAATTTCCTTTTAACATAATTTGTAGCTGTTTACTTCTTATTTTGATAAACTACTTCTGCATGCCAGCAGGGCAGGGCTGTTGCAGAATATCATGCCAAGTTTGGCTTATAGAGAAGAGAGGAAGACAGAATACATGTCTGTTGAAATCAAACAACATGTATATGTGTGCATGTATTAAAAGACCAATATTTGAATGGAAAATATTACTATAAGAAAAAATATTCCAATTTTCGTTTTCTTGATTAAAAGAGTATTTTCTGATCAGCTTCAGAGTTAGAAATAATGTGAAATTTATTTCGCTGAGAAATTTGCTTTGCTTTCTTTTTCCCAGTGTAATTAATTACAACCAAACAAACACAAAACACCCCTCAAAGTCAAAGATCTGGCATTTTCTGCAGAACAAATGGTGTTAATCTGTGACGATGACATCTCAAACAAAGGTAGCCCATGAAACTATTAAATCATCAAATTGCACAGTGGTGTGGGGCTTGCTCAACTGGACACACTGATGAAAATGCCAACCACAATGCTCCATCCAAGGACACCAGGCATCACTTGTGTGTTTTCTCTTACTCCAGTGCAAAGAGGAAGCAATATAACTGTACTGCAAGTGAGTCTGAGGGAAGTCTCAGTCCAGAAATTATTTATATTGAGGGACATTGATTCTCACGTTTTGGACCTTCAGGAGATGACGCCTTCCTTGAGCTTCCAGTTTCTCTGTATTTTCTACTGTACATTAGTCATGGCACACGGACACACTAAATGGAAGTATCAAAAATTTGGCAGATGTTTGGGAAAAGATGTTCTGCAGTTTGCTGAGTTTTGCTCATATTTGAACCCTTTTTTTTTATCCTCTGTGGCTTGGTCCAATGCCCATCAGTGTTCATGGAAAACTCCAATTGAACTGGATGAGTTTTGCAGATCCAGTTCTGCAGTGTGACAAGTTTCTTCCATTCATGCTAGAAAGAACGGAAAGCACTAAAAAATCTGCAGGAGGTAGGTGACTCTTGTCTGTGCCAGGCCCCACAGTTCTGCCATTGAAAGACAAGATAGAAAAGCAAAAATAGTTTCCTTGCCATGGCTGAGTTCTGACCTGAAGCGGCTCGGAGGCTCATGTAGGCTTTTGGAAAACTGACATTTTTTTCTATGAATCACACGTGGAATTTGCATCTTATGTCACACAAACACTGAATAGTGGAAAGAATATGACTCGGTTATATTCTTTTTATGAATTGAACTCTAAGACAAGATGTTTTGCATTATTTTGAGGAGAAGTCTCTGTTCTCCCTCATATCTCCTCCAACACCCACCCACTCAGAGGCACACACACACTTTCTATCCGTGCTACTTTTATCCCCTGCCACACACTCCCACCACTCCTTTGCTTTGACCCTTCTACTGGAAGTTGTTTACTGCTACCTATTCCCTTCAGTGACAAGTCACTGCTGTTATTACTGTATAGTTATTATTATTTTTGTGCCAGTCACTCATCTGGACCGGAAAGCTTTAAGAACCTTAATTACTTTGTGGCCAGACACGAAGCTATATTTCTAAAAGTAGCTTTTCTTTTTTGGACCAAGTTCATTTCCTACAGTGTCTGGTTTTATGAGTTTGTTAAAAGCTTTCAGGTTCTCAGGAACCCCCATACTTTCTTCTTACACACACACACACACATAAATAAATATAGAGAGAGCTGAAAATCTGGAATAATTAAATTGTTTTCACCTGCTGTCAATCACCTACATTGGGCCACTTACAGCTTCACATCCATATTTTCCTTTCATTTCTGGGCTAAACACATCTCTAAAATTATCTTTGTGGTGCTTAAATGCTATAGTTCAGGACCCTTGCAGATGAAATGTTCTATAAGAAATTTCACTGTTATTCTTGAAATGTAATTTTTGGCACTCATGAACAACTATGTTAATTTTTATATTTTTAAGAGAAGTGCAGCAGAGCTGGCAGAGAAATAGTGAGTAATTCCCTTGAAGCTATGTCCCCACTGATTTGATTTTTCCTTGACAGCTTATCCATCATGCTATATGCTTATTTAGGCAAATAAATAAGAGGGCTGTTATCTGCCAGCCTGGCCTGGGGGCTTTTAGCAATACCAGAAAGTCTGCTGGCTTTCCTTCCAACATTCAACAAGATGATTAGGGAATCACATTATGGTAAATGTGGATGCTACATGCTTGAGTGGGAAAAGAAGAGCTGGTCTGAAACTTCTGAATCCATGAGAAGCCCAGTGTTGATTGCACAGTACCATACATCTGATGTGGAACTATAGGAAAGACCCTCTGGGCAGGATCAGAGAGGTGGCTTAAATAAAACTTGAGCCCAATCCTGTGTGGTGAACAGTTCTGGGATTTCTTGCTAGCACAAAATATACATTTTGATAAAACATCAAGCCCTGGAGAAAACAGATTTGGGTCAACTTAAATAGTTTGTGAATTTATGTTCAACTAAGAAAGTTGTTTCATTCTTAGAATGTAAGCAAGTAAAAATATTCCCCTTCAACATTTTTACATGAAACAGTACACCTTTCAGAAATGTACCTGCTTATATTTTTTTAATACTTACAAGTGAAATGATACCTTGTACTTCAAAGTAAGTGGCATATTTTACTCATCCTAAATGACTCGTTTCATTTTCATGTCAAAAGACATTTCCTTTTGAATCTACCTTTTTTTTTAATTTTTTCTGCAGTTTTGCAAATAAATCCTTCCCCTTCATGAGAAACCCTTTAATGCATCCACAGGAACAGCCATCCCTCCCCCTGGTCTCCACAGGAAAATTTATCTCTCAGGGAGAATAAACCAGCTCTTCTCCACTCCTGGCTGCTGGTAATTTGAGGGTAGACTGAGGGCTGAAATGAACCTTTTCAGTCGTATGCTGTTCAGTTCAGTGACTGCCTGAACATGGACAAGCTAGGGGTGAAATTACAAGCAGAAATCTGCTCTGCCCTCAAACTGCAGGCTGGCTTTTTAGAAGTTACACAAATAAATTCAAGCAGCACTTTATCTCTGTTTGCAAAGTAAAATTCTAGAGAAGCTGACATGGAAATACTATTAATCTGAAAGTCTCATAAATGTTTGACTTGAACTCTCTTAGTCAATATTGTATTAAACAACTCCCTTGCTTGTCCAAAAAGACCCACACATGCTGTCCTGATTTTCTGCAAAACCTAGATTCTACTGCACAATCTACCCTGGAGGTTTTTATAATGTGGGCTAGCAGGATAACTGTGAATCAGGCAGAAAATCAGCTCTGAAGTAGAGCCCTGATATCTGTGTGAAACTGTGCATCTTCACCCAGGCAACCATAAAAAATTCTAAGTTGAAATAAAGCATGGAGCCATGTCTATATTTGGATGGGTGTCTGGAGAAGACCTGATCTCATCTGACCGGATGAAAGGTTGCAACCAACTTCATGAGGCTCTGATAAATAGTAACTTTCCAAGGATGACTTCATTTCTCTGTAAACTGGGTTGAAAAGCTGGAAAAACCTGCCTTATAAAAGAGAATGGGCTCATCAAATTGAAGATCTCTTCAAATCTGAAGACCTGAAGGAGTAACAAATTATATCCTCCCCTAGGTTTTGTAATAAATTTGTTTTATTAGGGAAAGTTTAAACTAGCATCTTTTAAAAATCACTTTTCATTCTTTGTCTGTTCTCTCTTCCAGCAGCACAATCACATCCCAATTAACTAAGTGTCCTGCTTACAATAAAGACTAATGATCTTCCACTGGCCCCCACCTCCATTAGCAGCTTCAGAATCCCACCAGAATCCCAATTAACACATTGATTTGCTTAAAAGGAAAATAGTGATCTTTGCCTGTCCATTCCACCAGCTGTGTGTTCCATCACCCAGTCTCCAGCAAGTCCATTGATTTCCTTAAAATAAAACCAGCAAATGTCCATTAATTCCCTCCTCTAACTGCAGGGTCCCACTCTGATTCCTCTTTTTGCCAGAGTTCACTGGGACATTTAATCTAAGAAGCTTACAGCCTAATATGTCATGTTTCTCTCCTGCTGCCCCACTGGTTCATCAAACTGATTTCAACTGACTGCTGGAGTGGGACTGAAGGAAAATGCTCCGTGAGGATGTTCGCTGCATCCTGCCAGTTCCAACTTGGAGAAGCATCCAGATAAACTGGGTAAAGAAACTGTTCCTGAAAGGCTGTGTGTTAAGGTTGTGTCCTTTACAATCGCACTCTGATAATTAGACTTTGTAATGAGGGAGCCCTCATTATCAGAAGCTATACAAGGAGTCTGCAAATGTTATTCTTGAGGCTGCCTGGAGGTCAGAAGGGAGCACAGCCACAATGCTGACTTGCCCTGAGGCCCAGCAGAGAGCAGCAGGTCTGGTGTGCCCAAGGGGGGCTCTGCTAAGGGATTCCTTGTGAAAGAAAACAGAAGTTTTGATGTCCAAGAAGTTTCCCGTTTGAGGATGCTCATCATACTGTGCAATACACTGCAACCAGAGGTTATAAATAATTAGGAATGGGTGACCCACTTTGGATAATGGAACCAGCCCACCTGTAAGCTCTTTCAAGCACTTGCCTTCTGCCTGAACTGCAGTGCTGGAAACTCCTTCAGGATGCACATGAAACAATAATGCAGATGGTCTTTTGAGTAAAAATGACACGAGGCACCTTTTAAGGTTTCATCACAATGTACAGACATGACAGATGGCAAATACCAACTTCTGATGGCCACCGAAGTACCTGTTTTTTACAGGTTACAGAGACAGAAACTTGATCTCCAATTGCTAACACAAATACCCACAAGACTCCTGTAGTAAAAAGTGCAATAAAAACCACTGTGAAATAATAACCAAGTGATAAAATTACAAGTAGGAACACATTAAAAAATCACATGCACTGCAGGAAGAATGATAAAAGCCTGCCTCTCAACCTGTCTAATCTCCTGCACAAACCACACCCTTGAGTATTGCCAACCAGCTGAAAGCAAGAGTAGGAGTAGAGTAAGTAAGCGAAACCACGTGGATGTGTGATGTGTAGCAACCATTCTGAATCCCTATTATAGCAATTTTCTTTTACTGCTTAAATGAGATTTCTTGGGAATGTTTCCTTCTTGGCTGGATTTGAGAACCAGAAGTCAGTGGGATTTATGCTGACATCTCAGGGTATTCCACAAAATAGGATCAAATACTACAGAGCTATTGTCAGCTGCATTGTACCAGATACTTGTGCAAGAGACTGTGATTTTTCTCTTGGGAAGGGTTAGGCTGTACTTTTTTCACATATACTTCAGGAGACAGTTTCTGTGAAAGGAAGAGGAAAGAAAGCATAGCAAGGACCCAACCAAGAGGTACAAGGAATAAATAAAATAGTGAAAGACAGGAAGTATGTCCTATGAAAATTATTTTAAGATGCATTTTCTTCTTGCTTTCCTTGATGACTACTGTCCAGTTAGAAATTGTGTTACCTTTCAGAGTTGAGTCAGTCCTAGCACCTTGCTTTACATCTCTCTTGTCAGTATAACAGGTTAAGGCACAAACAATCCAGCAGTGATCTCTTATTCTTAATGAAGTCAACAAAAGGTTTACTAATGTCTTAGACAAAGTCAAGATTTCACTAACCTTTTACTCCAGTCTTCCTGAATGTAAATTTCTTTCCCTGTATGATGATTTGAATAAAGTTCACCTTCAGTTTTTATGGAGGGACCACACTGGGGCAGGCCAAATCATAGGTGGTTATTGAATTCAAAACCAATACTTGCATCACTTATTTTGGTTTTGTGGCAGGGATATTTTCCTTTGCTACCATTTACTAGACTTCAAATACAAACATAAAAAAGTACATATAAAACCTGGTTACATTCATCTTTTCAATTAGAGATCATTCTACATACTGAACGAGATTAACGTGCTGCAACTTGAAAATCTTTGCAGCTTTTATGTTCACTACTGGATGCCAGCACACTACTAGAGATTTGGAGATAATGACAGGGCATTAGACAGTCTCTAAATCACAGCAATTATTTTCTATGAGAATAAAATGAAGATAAAGCTGAAAATAGCATTGCACTTTCAAAAGAGTGATTACAGGACTTAAAACCTGGGCAGCAAGGTATATGTATTTTAGCAATATGCAGACTGAATGCTAAGCAAAGCCCTGCATTTGTCATTGTTGCAGCCAAGCCCAAAGCCAAACACCCATAGCAAGCACACTTTGAAACTCACTGATTTAAGGGAGTAGTGGGTGGGGAATGAGCCCAACCACACTGAACCAAATGCAGCATTTTCTTGCTTGGCAGATAAAATTGCAGCTTCTGCTTTCTGCATCTTCTGTGCACCCTCATCTGAAGCCTTCTTATCCACCAAAGTGCCAACTCCAATTCTGAAGGCCCATCCTACCTCAGAATTTGCCAATATACCTGGATCTCTGGCTGTTTCCTTCTCACTCTTTTCCTCTCTCTTCAACACAGGAACATTATTGCCAAGTGATTAGCATTTGCAGTGAGAAAGTGGTTGGGTTAACAATTCAGGTTTTAATTCTGTTCCAAAACATATGATCATTTGCAGAGCTTCAAGAGAATTACAAATCCTAATTGAGTCTGACAGTGTGTGTGTGATGGCAGATTGGGAATATTAAAGCCATTTCATTGACAGGTAAACAAAAGTAGGTAAAAATAATATAATTTCCCTGAGCTCATGCAGAAAATCTGTTATGAGGGTGAGATGAAAACTCAACATTTCTGATTGTCCAATATAATGTTCTAGGTGAGAGAAAAGCTCTCCACAAAATTGCAGTTTCAAGTTATTAATTTCTGTACTGTAAGGGCTTGAGATCTTGTTTTCAAAATAACATCTGCTATAAAACACAGACTAATAGATACATCTGCATTCACAAGGAATAATATAGCTCCACATTTGGATTTCCACATGCAAATCTTGAATTAGTCTTCTAACAAGTTCATTATGTGAATGATGTCTAATTTGCACATGCTGTTTTGGCAACTGTCTGTGCAATTTTCAACACGTAAAACTGCTTGCCTGCCCTTTGGAAACTGAAACTCTTAAGCAACCCTTCATGTAAAATTCCCTTCTTCTCTTTCACTGAATTAAGCTGATCTGAGAACTGTGAGCTCTTTTTCTATTATTATTATTTAAAGAGAACCAATAGAGAATATTACAAACTCATCCTTACAAATAAGTTGAGTATGATTGACTTTGAAATCACTTCGGTCTTCTAATTTTTAAAGAGGTTTATTCTGATTAACTGACCTGAATGTTAACAGAACTGGAATTTTAATTTGTATTCAGACTGTAAGAATATCATCCACTCAGATGAGACAGTGTTGTTTAATTAGGTCTAGTAGTTAACTCAGTAGAAAGTAAATGTACTGCTAGAGGTTTGGAAGACTGCTACAGGCTCCTGGGATTTTCAAGAGTTTGGACAAGCTTAAAAATAAGATGTCGGGAGTTTTAGGAATTGGCAATGAGTGCTTAGAAGGTATTGGAAAGGTTCTGCAAAGTCTGGAGTCAGCATCTTTTAACCTTTTACTTCCCGTTAGCATAATGACCTTGGAAAGACTTAAAATTTTGCAATCCAATAAATGAAATAAATCATATATACATAAGGTCCAGTTCCTGTGATTCCAAAGAAAGCCCTCAGATGTGATGATAAATGTCAGAGCTACAGTGTCTGCCACAGGATTTTTTTTTTCATTTCTGATGTGAATGAGCTGTGAAAATTATAAGTAATGTATATCCACAGACAGCAGCAATTAACAGCAATAGGATATTATCTGCACAACTCTAATTTGAATCTTTGCAGATTTACCTGTAGTTTATAAACTAAGTTATATGTATTCTTTCAAGTGAACAGGCCCACATAGTTCAATACATTGTTGAATATTTGCTTGTTTTGTTGTCTTAGTATTTTGAGGCATTTTGTTTTCAATTGAGAAAACAATGCAAATTACAGACTGACATATTTTTGATTAAATGCAAAACAAGCATAAAGCCATACAGAGCTGACAAAATGAGATAGAAAAAGGCAACTATACTTTAAAGGCATAAATGTGAAAATTGATTCTAGAATGTTGTCTCTTTCCGATATTTTATTACAATGTATTTTAAGGAAACCCGTGCTCTAACAAACTGGGGCTTATGTTCAGATATGAAAATATAATTAACACTTAAACTGCCACTTTATGTGCCACGGAGTGGAATTTTTCTTCCTCAAATGCAAATAATTTGTAAAGAAACATATTGGCAGTGAAAGACCTAACACTGGGGTGTTGTCCAGCAGGAGTCCCTGTGGGTGACTGCAGAGATTTGGCTGAGCAGCTCCCTTTACAGGAGCAGATTCTGGGATGGGGCTGGTGGGGAGGGGGCTCCATGGGCTGCCCTGGAAAGGGTCTCTTTGTCACCTTGCAGCAAGTCATCTGCAGATGCTTTTTAAGCACCTACCAAAGGTGCTCTGGGGACAGGGCTGGGGAGCAGCTGTGAGCAGGCTGACATTTTTGAGTGGTTAGTTTGTCTGGCTTTCCAAATGTTCTATAGAGGAACAAGTACTCAGTAATGCATCTTGAGTTGTCCTCTGGACTTCTCTGTCAGGTCAGAAGGGTATTTGGAAATAATAATAATAATTTTCAAATTCCCAATTCAGTTTTATTCCCTAAGTTCATGTTTAGTCCCTTTGGTTTGCTGGCTGGCTCAGACGAAGCCCTGTGCTGCAGAAGATATTTGTTAGAGCAAAAGCTTTTTTCTCAAATGGCCTGAACTAAATGGAAAGCAGCAAAGCATCACAAAAACCCCTCCAACCCCCCCCCCCCATTGTTATTGCAGTAATGTTGGGAAGCTTGGCTAGCTCAAGTCACAAGTGAGATGCATTTCTGTAACCCACAGAGCAAACACCCTGTGCAGCCATAGCTGAGTTCTCTCTACAGAGTGTGTAGAAAAAGGATCTTCAGCACTGCACAGTATTTGTTGCAACACTTGTTTTCTAAAGCCAGCACAAAATGTCTCTTCAAGAACTAGAAAGGTCTGGAAGAGAAAAGGTATATTACAGAGTATGGATTTCATTGTCATTAAGTTCTAATGTCACAAGCTTCACTGTCAAAATCCATAAACAAAATGTTAAATTACACAAAGAGGCTTTTTAGATTCACTCCTATATGATTGTACAGCAGCTTCATCTTAATACCTCTGCTTAGGTAGAAGTGAAATGATGCACTGCTTCCATCAAGGTAGCAAACAAAACCTCATTTTGCTCAATAGAGCAAAGAAAGAAATCAAATCAGAAGTCATTGTCCTCTGGTTCCAACAATTTTTTTCCAACTCATAACAGATGGCAAATGTAGGTTTCAACTGAGAAGGATGACCAAGGAAGGACTGCATCCCCTGCATCCAGAAGAATGACATAAACTGGTAACACTTCACACAACAGCAGCATGCACTGCACTGGAACAGGGCTCAGCTGTTGTCTTCATTTCCCATGTTTCAATGGGTTGCTACTAAATCCCTCCCTTCTTCTGGCAAGTCAGTACAATAAATTGGTGGCTCACAGCACATGGAAAGCACAGCTAAGTGCTGAGCTGTGGAAACACCTGGCAACATTAGCAGAAATACTTCCTTCAGGGTACAATGTGCATCATTACTCCTCCAGGAAGCTGAGGAGGTATAAAACACATGGACACTTTTTCAACAAGATGTCACAAAGCAAGAGCTCTACATGGATGCCATTCCCCTCCCTAGATTCCATCAGCCTGTGTTCCAAGAAGAAATCCTTGCTCTCTTTGCCTGTGCTGATGAGCAGGGTGAGAGGAGGCATCAATATGCTGGTCAGAAGCACAGTATGTTAGGTGTAATTTTGGACATTTGAAAAAAAAACATAGAGACAAAATCCCAGGGAGGGGACAGCAGGAACTATTTGAAATTTAGACTCTGTGAGTAAGGAGAAAAGATAGTGAGACCTGGATTCGTTTTGTCTGGGGAAAAAAGGTTTAAGGAATGGCAAGAGAATAACTTAGTACTGTGGAGAAGGTTGATTTAAAGAGGGTGATGATTAGTTATTTCCCTTCTCTACTGGAGGTAGGACAGCAGCTTAAGAAGAAATCAACTTAATTTGCAGAAAATAAAGATTTAAATTGGATATTAGGAAAAGCTTTCTGCTTATTAGGAAAGTTAGGTAGTGGAACAGACTCTAGGTTAGTTTTAGATCTCATTCTCTGAAAGGTTTTTAAGACTGTGTTACACAGACAAAGAAGGCAGTTGTACCCCAGGGATAATCCATGTATAGAAATAATTTAGACTGTACAGCACAAGGAGAGGATGTGCACAGTTTGCTTTGGTCCATCTTTGTACTCTGCTTATCAGAAGAAGCAGAGGTAGTGTAGGCTTGAGAAGGTGTGTATGGCTATTCTAACATGACCCAGTTTCATTGAAGGTTCTATGTTATTTCAGACAAAAATGGGAGGCAATAGGAAAATTTGATTTCTGGAATTAATTTAATTTTCTTTATAGTAAATCATATATTTTCCTGTGTCTTTTCAAAACTGTGCATCAAAGCCCGCACCTTGGTTTTATTTCAATAAAATTAAGAACCTGAGCAGAAACTATATTTACCCATAGTTTTTAGAGAATTTCAGGATTTCTTGTTCTTGTTCTTGCTTGGAAAAGCAGCAAACCTCAGAAGTGCTAATTTGTTTGTATCTTGGAACTGCTCAGCTCTCCACTGCACTCGTGTGATCTTTGGCCTCTGGCAACTGGCAGGGCTCCTCGGGGTGCCCAGGGGAAGGTCGGGAAACTGCAGTGCTCGGGGTTTCCAGAGGGCTGTGGGCTGAGGATTGGGCTTCCTGTGCTGCTGCCTTGACCTCAGCATCTCCAGTGCCTGCATCTCCAGGGAACCAGGGGAAGGCAGCCTGTGAACATCTCCTGCAGTTCCTGTTTCCTCTTCCCTAGTTTGACAAAGGCTTTAACCATCCTTGTAGGTTTTCTGAAACTTTTATTTAGAGGGGGTGGGAGAAAGGGATAAGAATCTCAGAGGATTCTGTGACTGAATTGTGGCTAAAGTTCAGACAAACCACTCGGTGCATTGGAGCAGCCAGGCAGCTTCGGAGTTGCATTCCTGCAACTCCTGCTGCACGAGACCTTGGTGAGCAAATGTGACAAAATGTTCCTGAGTTGACTGGCGTTATGGTGGTTTAAACAAATTCCTCCAGAACAAGCCCAGACTGGAGAGCTTCATTTAAGACATCATCAGCCATCTCCTCATGAAGTAATCGGTTAACGAAGTAAGACTGGGTAGATGAAAAGTTTGAAGGTAATAGAAGCTGGGGGAATGGAAGTTGGTGCCTGAAACAATTAAGAGTTCAGAGGTGACTCACAGAAAAAACAACTGCTTTTTATTAAAAATTCATTTCAATTTCATGGGCTGGCTGGAGAAGTAATTCCAGCACTGACTGACTTCAGAGAAATGCCTCCCAGATAGCAGGATACAGAATAGCTAAATAGTACCCAGAAGACACAAAAGAGAAGTATTATCATCAGAGCAAACTTCTACCAGCCAGACGTGCCCCAGCTGACAAACACCAGGGAACTGAAGTGAAATGTCCTTGGTGCAGGGAAATTTACAGGCTCTTCTGCAAAACTCCTCTCACCAAACTCCCCAAAATCATATCAAGTCTAATGTCTCCAGAACCAATGATGCACCAGGGTTGGAGCATTACATCACCAGCACCCAGCTCCATTGGCTGGTCCTACCCTGAGGACAAGACATTCCTTCTTGCACCTTTTCAAAGCTGCTGCTTCTCAGGAATTAACTCTTTGAAGGATGTCACCTAGGGACAAGTCTAAATTTTTGATAGGTACATATACACACATATTTAATACAAGAGGTTTTGTTAGCCACAGCTTGAAATTCCAAAGGAATAATCATGTCTCTTTGGTTCAGATTATTTCTCAACCTCCACTGCAGAAAAATGAGCTATATATATTCTGTCCTTCAGGAAAAAAAAAAAACAAGTTGTCGGTGATAATATAAAAAGCAGGATAACCTTAATCAAGAATATGATGCAATCTTGGTAAACAAGAAATTTATAAAGGAAAGAAAAGAGCTGCTGCAGTGTAACAAATATTTCCTCTAACTGGTTAATTAAATTAACTGGCAGCATTGCAAAAAAGATGCTGCAGATGCAGGTTAGCTCTGCCTTGCTTGAATTTGTGTTGCTCTATTTCAGTTTGCATCCAAAAATAGCTGATAGATTTAGACAGTGTGGCAGGAAAAAGAGTGGGGTACATGTGTGTATATATTTTGTGTGTGTGTTCTTTCCCCTTTCCAAATTTCCAATTTGCCTTTTAAGCGTGAGAATTCAGTTTCATAAGATTACTGCCCAAAATCAGCTGATGAAACCCATTGCATTCTAAGCAATTTGGTTATATAACTTTAAAAAAACAAAAACAAAAACCCACAAACAAACAAACAAACAGCCCCAACAGAAAAAAAAAAAAAAACCAAAAACAAACCACACACAGAAAGATGCAAGGAAGTTTCTAGAAGATCATTTCTTGCCTAACTTTTTTTTTTTTTTTTTTTTTTTTTTCCTGAAGAAATGTTGTTCCAGGGAGTGTCTGACTAGTTCTGCAGCTTGGCAAAAAAGCCAGACGTTACCTCATAGCTGCGGCCAGACAGCCCATTTCTATGCCAGGCAACCACTGCAGAAGCAGAGAGCACAGGGCCCTGCCTGATTAGCACTTCTGCTGTTTCAAGAGTCCTGGAGTGTTTTGTTCAAGGTGGGCTGCTGAGTGGGGACTCGGTGTGCTTTTGTGCAAATGAGCTCGCAGGCAGGGGGGGGCATGTGGGGGGAATTGGGGGCAAGGGGGGAGGGAGGCAAAGGGACACAATAGGGGAAAGCTGCATTAATATTCGGGATTCATGTTATCTATGGGAAACAGGGTCTGTCTGATCTGACCTGGTCAAAAAAAAAAAAAAAAAAAAAAATTAAAAAAAATAAAACCGACCCACAAAGTACCACATCCTAAAGGTCAGTGTGAAAGAAAGAGATGGAGAAACAAAGAGCTGTAATGGCAAAGCAGGTCAAATTGAATTAAATGTTTAATTGTCTCCCTTGTGTCTCATCAAATAGCTTTCTTTAAAGCAAAAGGGATCTTTTCTCCCAGCCAAAAAATTACCAATTCATCAGTGAGTCGGAAGGTGACGAGTGTTTGTAAACATTACAGCCAATATAATTTTCTCATCCTCTCCCTCACTGTGGATTTACCTCGTGTAACTCTGTCATTTCCCTGGCAAAGCTGCACCTGTATGCTGCATACCATGAGTGCTGGGGTCCCCACACAGAATTACAGCATTGCTCTGCTGGGCTTTTTAGCAAACTGTACCCATTGCACAAGAGAAGGGCAAATAGCAGGGCAAGGAGTGGGCAGAGATTCTCAGCCCTGTGCCACCACATTTCCTCCTGGCAGTGTCCTGGGGTGACTTCTCCCAGCAGCTGAGATGTGGTTCATCAGTCTGGAATGGAGGCAGTCTGTGCAGTGAGCTGGGAAAGCGGATGGTGTGTCCGTGTCTGTGTTCACACACTCCTGTCACACACAGCTGTGGTGATGCTATGGGGCACTGGAGCTCCCTGACCTGTCCTGATGTGATGCCTTGGTTCTTGTAAATGGTGGCAGAAATGTCTGTTTGGAAGAGAAAAAAAACACATTTTAATGATTTTATTTTACGGGGTGACAAGATAATTATTAATAAACTCACCCTTCTGTCCAAGAGTACTGCAAGACTGCCAGAAAAATGTTATCAGAAAATTCATGGGTTCAGATTATCTTTAGTAGCCAGTTTTCCAGATGAGAGAGGTTATAGGTAGAGGTAGATTTAGTTGCTTTTGGTTACATATAAAATCAATGGCAGGATCAAACACTTAACAGGCCTTGACTCCGAGTCTTACATTTGATCCCTAATGCAAAATGTGCTCCCATGGGAGGAGGCATGCATCAATCTTTGTCCAGGAAAACTTTTCCTGAAACATCTTCCAAGCCTTTTGTTTTTGTTATTTTTGGTGGCTTACTAAGACAAGCAGATTCCCAGATTTTTAGGAACTTCCAAACTTCCTTTCTAGCATAGCAAAGTTCAGTGTAAATTTCTTCAAACTTTGGCTTCATGCTTAAAAACACATCAGTAACCCGTGGCACATGGGAGCAAATCCTGCACTTCCCTTATCTCCTCTGGCTTTTTCCCCAGTGTGATGAGATTTGATGTTTCTTAGTTTCTCATCCTGATGACAAAAGAACCCGGGTGTCACAGCTTCCAGGGATGTTCTAAGTGTCATTTGGGAAGCTGTGGAGTTCACGTTGTTTATTAACTCCTCACTTGGCTGCTATAGAAAATCTTGCTCAGGACATTGTCTGTGGAGCTCCTAGCAGGAGAAACACTGGAGGGCATTTGGCAGCTCACACTGAGTCTCAGAGCTGTGGCTGTGCCCATAGGACTGTAACTACCCAAAAAATCTGCAGAGACCTGGCTGGAGGGAAGAACCTTATGAGGTTGTCTCCCACTGCAGCAGAGCCCTACACTAAAATACTGCAGCTGTGGGATTTGGAGGCTGTAGAGGTCAAGGTACACAGTGAAAACCTCAAGGACAGTTTCAACCCCAAGCACCAGGTTCATGTCACCAGCCTACACCAGGACACAGAGAGGATGGTTCTTATAGTGGAAGTGGGAAAGGGTGGTTGGTTATCTCTAAGGGATGCAGTAGAAGAAGGGCACTAAAAAAGAGAAATCTTTGACCCTAGCCAGCTTCTTCTTTACAGATAAATTAAAAGCAGTTGGCAGAGACTTGCAGGGTGATGGACAAAAATAAGAACCAGCTCTGCTTACCCTGATCAGGAATCAAAGCCAGGTCCTGATGTGGTCAGGAAGAAGTTATATTTGCAGAAAGAATGGAAGGAGGAGGACACTTTATTGTTGTGTCTGGATGTGGATGCTAGGAGTTTAGCTGTATGAGTAGGAATTGTCCATTGGGAAATAGGTATGGATGGAACTGCAGTTTCCTTAGAAGATAACAGAGACGTTGACATTAAAGAGTAGAGATTGTTTATATAGTTTGGGGAGGAAGAGAAGGGAATGAGAGGAGAGAGAGTCATTTGAGAAGGAAAAGGATTTATTAGCCTTTGAAAGTGGGGATCTGAGAGAGGCTGGAATGGGGCTGCTATATCATTATGGGCTGCAGTTGGAGATGTTTCAGAGAGTAAACTAGTAATAGAAATATTTTATAGGCCACCTGACCAGAAAGAACAACTGGACTGTGAAATGACTGCGCAAATAAAACAGGCATGTAAAGAGGAGAGAGTGGTAGGAATTGAAGATTTTAACTACCCAGGCATAGACTGGAATACATTAAGGGAAGGAAAACAAAGCTAGAGGTATGTTTGCAGAACAGACACAAGCCTGCTTTCTAATTCAGTCTGAGCATCAACTGCACAGCTTGGGTATTACAAAGGGACTGCATGAGGGCATGCACAATAGGGGAGAGCCCAGGGGAGGCAGCTTTGACAGGCTCCAAGGGAAAAAAAAAAGATTTTAAAGGTGGATTGTGACGCAAAGGATGGGGAGAAAAAAAAGAGAGAGAGAGAGAAAGAAAGAAAGAGAAAGAGAGAAAAAAGAGAAATGAGAGAAAAGAGAGAAAAGAAAGAGAGAAAAGAAAGAAGATAAAGAAGAGAGAAAGAGAAAAAGAAAGATAGAAAAGAAAGACATAGATAGATAGAGGCTTTGGTCTGAGTTGCCTTAGAGCTTGAATTTCAAATATTGGGGTTTTACTGGGCTCACAGTTCCACAGTCATGATACACTATTGAATTTAATCCTGTAATAACCCAGCTTTTTCCCAGGTGAAGCTCTGTCTGCCATTAGTTAGCCCTGGGGAAACAGAGCTTGTAATGAAATCCCATCCCCACTTACACCCGTGGAAGAAGTCAGACTTTATTTAACTAAGCCAGGTTTTCATGCCTGATGCTCATCATCTTGTTGGGCAGGAGGATAATTAAGGGAAATGGGAGTAAAAACCTGAGGAGAGGAGTCAGGGAGATTGCCCAGAGAGAAGAGGGTCTGGGGTTTCATCACCTGCCATACACACCTCCAAGAGAGTCATCAAAGAGTGAAGAGACCCACTATTCAAGGTAATGATTTCAGACCACTAAGAGCAAAGTTTGAGACCCTTGGTGTCTGCATCTCTGAGAACACAACCAAGTGGAACTGGCAAGGGTTCATTCATCAAAAATGGCTTGGGTGGCCCTGGTCCAGGTCCTGGATGGTGTGCTCCTGGAGATGCAACCAGCTCTCTGTGCAAAAATGAGCAGAATCTGGAGTCAGGTGGTGCTGGGGCTGCCCATGGTGGTGCCCATGGACTGCAGTGCTGGAGGGGCTTGCTCCTTGCTTGAAAACTCTGAAGTAATTATGTAGGGACAGGTGGAGTCAGTACTGCAACCCATGCAACCTGCTTGTGTTTGTAAATGTAGAACTAAATATTGGTAGAGATAGTTTGTTAATTTTGGAGCTAATTCTATTTGCTGGCTGATTCAAAGGTACAATTACCAGCTATGTATAAACATGACAGATTTCTTAATTTTTTTTTATTTTCAGTTGGTGAAAAAATCTTGTCTAGGCAGGACACTGTATATGTACAGGTACAAAATGGACAAGGAGTTTTTGAGCAATGTAGCTTTCATGAATCATGCATTACTTTCTTGTAGCCCATATGTTAGACTTTACCTCATATTTCCAATCTGATGAAAAAATTAAAGATAAATAGCATGGTAGGTAAGTTAGAGAGCTTTTAGAAACTTGGAGATGGCTCTGAAATAGCTGCAGAGATGCCACATAGTAAGATATGAATTTTGCTACAATTGTGGAGCTACTGCCAAGATACAGCCTTGAATTAAAAAATAAAAAAACAAACAAAAAAACCCACAAAAAACCTACATATATGTGCTTGCTTAGGGGAAGCAGAAGGAAGAGGTGGTAAAGAATGAAAAGAAACCCCAAATCCCACATGCCAACAGGTGCTAATGAATCACAGCTCTCTTAGTCACCAGTCCTGGCTGCATGAATCAATAGAAGACTGACTATTAAATAAAGATTCAGCCTTTGTATAAAATATTACCTGATAACCAGCCAGTCTATATTCAGTGAATACTTCATGGAAGATGCAGACTGAGAGACAGCTCTGTGCACAGTCATTTAGTGAGAAAAGCAAAAGCTGAATTTTAAGACTTTTTTAGAGAAAAGTAAAAATTGGTCTTATGATAAACACAATTTACGTTTCTTATTGAATGAGAATAAGCACTCCAGTGAAACTATTTGTTGTGCAAAGGCTACGAGAAAGAAAAGTAATTATATCTGTGTTGTAAATGTTTGCTTAGCAAAATGCATCCTGTGACAGGGACCCAAACTTTCAGGGAAGCTGTGGGTCCTGAGTGACCCAGATTGTAACACAGAGGGTGAAGGCAGCCCCTGTGCTGTGTGCTGGGCACCTCAGGGGTGCATCCTGTACAGGAGGTGCTGAGCCCCCAGGCCTCAGTGCAGCTCTGAACAATGGCAATCCAAAAGCAGCAATGTGGAAACTTTCAGATTTGTGCATGGCAGGGGATGTTGATAGTGTCCAGAGCCAGGGACACATCAATTGCAACTATTTCTTGCAAAAATGTTGAATCAAATACAAATGCTCCTTTCATCCTTTCCTGTCTCTTCCAAACTTTTCAATTTGGTAGACAAAAGCCCTCCCCCCAAAGTGGCACTGAAAATAGTGACTATTCAAACAGATTTTCTTTCATCTGGTAATATCTTTTGGAGGTGAGGAGATTTGCATTTGTTCATTAAAACTGAGATTTTTTGAAGAAGAACAAACACGATCTGTGACAATTGTCTCCAAGTTGCTAATCCATTTTTCCACCTCCTTCTCCTTTAACATTTGGTGAAGAGTTTTTATCCATTCTCATTAAATGACTCTTCTAGCAGAACTGGCAGGGTGTAACTAAACGATTTTTGATCACTTTTTACTCCAAACAACATGTGAGAAACAGATATTTTCAGTTTGATTCACCTGGAGTTGTTGCGGGAGCTCTTGGGGATCTGGTTGCATTTCTCAAATCTGCTCAGAGGATTGTAAGCAGCAGCTGATGTCCCAGTTTCTAAAATGTAATTTGTGACAATGCTTTTGAGATGCTTAAACTTCCTAAAAGGTTCCTTGCTGCCAACTTGGAGAGAAAAGCAGCCCTGATTTGGCTGGCACAGGGCCGGGGGATAGGGACGGGGACGTTGAGCGTGGGGTGACCTGGGGCCAGCTCTGTGCTGGCTGCTTCTCACTGAGACCTAAATCCTCTTTGGCCTCTGCTGTCTGCAAAGCTGTTCCTGCTTCTCCTGCAGCTGGAGCCAACGGGATGCTGCAGTCTGAGAGACTGAGAGAGGGCTGGGATTTGTTCTGCAGGAGCCAAGCGTCGGTCTGTGCTGCTGATGCTGAGGATAATTGAACAATGGAATCAAAACAATTAATCAGGTTCTTTTCTAAGGCACGGAGAAAGTTGAAGGACTGGAGAGGAGCCATTGAATTTGACTAAATAAACTTAGTAGAATAGGAAGATTTTCAGCAATTATTGGCTCATTTTTTTCCTTGGGCTTTCTAACCCATTGCTTTAACTTATTGGCTTAAGACACTCCTTACTCCCACGTCAGATTTTGCCTTGGGCCATTCTGCTATTCTTGACAGCTGTCTAGGGCAAAGGAAATCACCCAACCACAAATGTTTTCTCATAACTTTCTAACAGGGGGATCTAAAGAAGTCAAAACCTTGGAGGTTCAGACCCTGTATTAAAAACGGAGATAAAATTAGGACCTGAAAAGCAGGCATGGCTCACTGCCACCCAGCTGTATGTCCAGTTGGGTGACTGTGTACACAAATGGGTAGCAACTAGAGCAATTAGCAAATGGTATTTGAATTGCTGAAGTCATGGTGATAATTAGAAGCCAGATTGCAGCCACTCGGTGCTGCTGTTCTGTACCTGCTTGGCAATGCAGTGTGATTGGGAAGTGCTGGGATGTGGTGGGACCTCTGCAGGGGATGGCTCCTGTCTGCTGCTGGTGGCAGTGTCTGAGGACAGGTCAAGAGTGGCAGTGGTTTGTTCCCTGGCAGTGCCAGGTGGGCAGAACAGGTTTGATAAGATTGATCTGCATCCTCACACTGCTCTTAGGGACATTAAAGTTCAGTGATGTTAAACTCATGCTCCATCATCTGCTGATGGTCTCTACAACAGGGGATCAAGTGGTCACTAGAAAATAATAAAAACCTGCTTACATCTTTCTACACAGACAAGCTGGCAAACAAACTGGCAAACAAACTGTGGGGAAAGAAAAGCAAATTAACGAGCAGTCAGTGTTCAAGGTTTTTGTTTTTTTGGGTTTTTTTTTGGTTTTTTTGCAAATGGGTGAAAGGGAGCCTTGGGGCTGCCTCAGGAAGGTCAGGCATCCTTTAAATGTCGAAAGCTTGAGGGATTGAGCTGGATCTCACTCAGATATCCCTGTCTGAAGATAAAGCAGACAGTGAGCTGCCTTTTAAATTCTTCGTGTTTTATTTAGTCTTCTGCCTTTCAATCTGTTTAGAAAAGTGTTCACTTTTTCTTCCACACCTATGTCCCCTTCTGCAGGAGGGAGGAATGGGAGGTTGTGTTTTTAGTGTAAGTGCGACTCTGCCTGTCTGAACTAGTAAGAGATTAAGCAACTTGCCCAAGGTCACAAATAACTCACTGACTTTCCCTGATGATTTTCAATGCTTGTGCTCCAGCACAAGTCCTCTTAACAGAGTTTGTATTTAGGTTTTACCGTGGCTACCTGTCTTTCCCTTTTTTGTACAATTACCAGAACTCAGCTTGAAAGCCTGGTTTGAAGGAAAGTTGGTATATTGATCCCAGGAATAAATCTGTCTGCAAGTTTGATAATGGTTGAGGACCTGGCCCTTTCAGTCTGTGCTGTTCTTTCTCCAAACTTGTGCTGGAAAATCTTGAAGGGATGTTTTTTTGGCTCTGAAATGTAGTGCCCAGTTCTGATTTTAGTCTGCAACTGTGACATGGCCAAAAACTCAGCTGTACACACTGTGAAGCCCCTGCTAGCTGTGTGTTCAAACTCTCAAATCTTGCTGGAGGAACAGTTGAAGGTTTATGGCACTGCTCCATGGTGCATCCAACAGGAACAGAAGCAAAACTGCAAAGCAGAAGCTACTGGCTATTAAAAAAGCATAATTAAAATTTTAATTACTTCTGAAAGTAGTAGTGTCACTGGCTAGACATGCAAGTCCCACTGCAAGCCAAGTGAGAAATTCAAGTTTCTAGGAGGACCCTCATTGGATGCACTTCTGAGAGTGGAGTGAGAGGATGGGATCCCAGTAGAACAGGCAATGGGTGCCATACGTGTCCCAGCTAAGCTGCCCTCCCCAAACTGCCTGCCTGCCCCAGCAGTCTGTCTGTCCATCTGTCTGCCTCCTATTGCTGCACTTATCTGATGGTCGAAGTCACTTATTTACATTGCCCACAGGGCATGTTGGATTGGAGCACATTCCCTCTCTTGTTACAGTTGATGAATGCAGCCCTATTAAAATATCATCTCATCCTCACACTAGATTGCAGTCTAAGATAATATGTGTTTTTTCTATATCGTTTATACAAGAAAGATTATGTTAAATGCCAGATCCAGTAAATATTTCAAGATCCACTGCATTGCTGAGAACAGCTTCTCCCCGGGCATATGTTTCAGAGCCAAAGAAAACACTTTAAAATTTTCCTTCCTGTTTAATTTTTTTTTTAAAGGGCACTTTTCCTATATCTCTCACTGATATGACAAGTTGTCATGTTCCATGATCTTATTACAGTTGCAGATGTAACTCAGCAGGGAATCTGCCCAAGTTTACATTTAAAATCATAAGACCCTGATTCCGATTTCTTTTTTTATCAGTTTACATCTTTCTATGGTGTAAGACTTCCAGCTTTACCTCACTGTAATCAAGATCAGAATTGCTCCTAATTATAACACTTAACTCCTGTGTAGTGCTTTACACTTACAAAGCTCTATATATTCATCAATTACTTATACCACAAAGAAGTATTCCATTCCCATTAGAAAAAGGGGAAACCAAAACATGAGGATAAGAACTTTCTAAAAGACCCCAGGGATGGAGCTGGTGCTGACACCACCAATGCAGTAGCCTGGGTCCTTCCATGCCTCTCTCCAGCTGCCCTCTCCTGACTGTGCTGTGAGCACACAAAACATCACCTTGGAGGGGCTAGAAAGATATCACAGTGGGATCTAGGTTTCTCTGGATTTTGGGGACTAGGTGATAGTTTGGGATGCAAAAAAGCTTGGAAAATCACCCATCTCTAGAAGAGCTTGTAAGGTGTCTTTCTGAGGCCTGCCAGCACATTGCATTGCTGAGATTTTGTCAGGAGGAGAGCAGGGGGATGGCCAGGCACTAAAATAAAACCTCAGACCACTGAAATTTTTCCTTAGAGATCTATATACTGATACATATATACACGTGTCTCAGTATATGTGTATCTATATATATTTATCTGGAAGAGCACACGTAGGAGTAGCGATATATATCTGAGAGGCTTAGAGATCTGTACACCTAATGCAAGCAAAGATGGTGATCTTTAACCTCAGTGGAACCAGAGTTGTTCTGTATTTCAAGCATTTGCTCCATGCTCCAAAGACTTTGCTGATGTTAAGCAAGGTTAAGGACAGTGATGAGCAAAATGGCTCAGAGAGGAAGAGAACAGCCCCAGTTCTAATCCCAGTATCTCACTGCAGTTCCTTCCCTCTCAAGCCTTTGCTGGGGTGATTGTCCTTCCTTGGGTGCCTGTGCAGGGAACTTTCCTTGCCTGGCTTTGTCACAGCAGCTGCTTTGTGCAAGCTGCACCAGTTTCCATGGGTTCTGGAATAAAAGCTGTGGCTGCACAGCAGCACACTTCCAGCATAGGGTAAATTTTATTTCAGAATAATATCCAGGCAGGATATTTTGCTGGCCTATCTGTAGTGGATTAATTATTCTAGTACAGCTGTTCTGGGAAGGTATTTCCCTGTAGACAAGCCCATGGAGGGTAAAGGGGAAATGTGAGCTTGTTGAGGGATTAGGCAGAAGGGTGGGACGTTTAAAGGTTCAGCTGAGCTTCAAATAAATGATTTGAAACCTTTGGAGGTTTCTCCATTGCTTCTCATGGAGATCAGATCACTTTTATCAAAGAATAAAAAGGACTGAGGTACAATTTTTCCTTACTACGTTGGTTAGCTGGAGAGGGAAAAAGAGAAAAGTGACTTGAAGAGGAAAAGCAGGTTACATGGACTTTAGATTATGTGATTTTGGAAGGTGTGAGTCATTTAGGAAAGAAGTGAGGGGGGTGAAAATAATTTTCTCTGGTCGCTATGCAGTAATGCAGAACAGTTGTTCCCATGTTTATTTCTGTGTTTTCCAGCATGAAAATTGTTGGCTTGCACCATTGTGAGATTGGGATTGTGCAAGTTCAAATAGAAAAGCAAATATTCACCAATACAATAGCAGCTGATGCCAACTGTAACACCTGAAACAAATATGTTCAACAGAGAAGGAGGGATCATGAAATAAAACAGGTATTCTTTTAACTTTCATTTCCTGATGGGTTGTTGATTTGTTTGGGTTATTTTAAAAATAACTGGAATGACTGCATTTGACTGGAAGTTCACACTAAGTCAGGGCAGAGAGACGAAATCAGATTTCTTTTGTATTACAGACTCTGAAAACAGAGAATAGTACTTCATTAAAAACAGGGGCATCAGAAGATTGAATGGTTTATTTTTCTTTGACTGTATTGATATTTTGATTCAATATTTTGTTAATATAATTCACTCTCATATGCTTTTCTATGTGGTCTAAGAAAAACTGAAAATCAAATACAAGCAAAAGCAGTTGTTTGTGTTCTTTCTGATGGTCCTTTCTCCTGTGGATGTGGGTGTTTGTCCCTTCCTCCATTTTATTTCCTTTTAAACTGTAAGGTTGCAAAAAGTCAGATTATTATCAAATTGTTTATATTGTTGCCTACACTAAAATCAGCCCTTTTCAAAGCAATTACTTAGAAGCACCCAAGTCTGCCAACAGGGTGTCATCTGTTGAGAATACCTCTGCTATTCTTAGATTGTTTGCAGGTACCTGAATCATTTTTCTCTTGCTTTCTCTGACCTTGCTTTGATTTTTGTTTTTCTTTTGGGATTTTTTGTGGGGTTTTGTTTGGGGTTTTTTTTTGTTAGTTTGTTTGGTTTTTTTGAGCAGATTCATAGGGCAGGGTCACACAAGAGATGTTGCAGCATTAACCTGGGCTGCTCAGCAGCTCTCTGTTACACCCTGGTACAAAGGTTGAGTGCCAGGGCTGCTCCAGGCCCTGTTGGGGTTCATGTTCTGTGATTTCTGTGCAGCACTGTGCCTCCTGCCCATGTTCTGTGCGAGCTGCAAGCTCTCCAAACCTGGAGCAGCCTCAGCACTGCACTCTGCTGTACCAGAGCTGATGGTTTAGCCTGAGCATCCTGACTAACAGTGCCAGGGCAAATCCTGCTCGGGTTATTGCAGCCTTGGGTTTTGTTTACTTGTACAAGGGCACTCTCTGCACCACCACAATCTAAAGCTCACCAGCCTCAGAGATGGTTTGCTCAAGGACCCAAATGCAGCAGTTCTCCTCTGAACCTTTGCCCTGTGGCTTGTTTTCCCGTGGTTCCCTCTCTGTGGAAGGCTCTGCAGACCTGGGGCTTGTCCTGACCCTGGGGAAGGAGAGAGCTGAGAGCAGAACTGAGAGCTCACGTGCTTCTGCATTCACCAGTGCAGACACAAAGTACACAGCAGGAGAACATCTGCCTACAGGGAGTACTGGGGATGACTTGTAATGTTTGAATCATTTGTTTGTTCCTCTGATGCAAAATGGACAGATCCCAACCTGGGACGTAGCAAAATCAGATGCTGGATTCTCTTCTGGTTGAATAAATTCCCCCTGACTACAGCTTCTTCCCATGCTGGAGGAAGCCTCTGCTGTGGGGACAGTGGAGGCAGAACACACCAGTGCTCTGGTGAGCTGGGCAGGAGCTCTGTCTGGAGGTTTGTGCCCTGGCAGTGCCCCATGTTTGGAAGATTCACCCCAAGTGTGTTTGTCTGTCCCTGGTCTCGTGAGGAGAAGTGAAGAGGAGCTTGGATCCAAATGCAGATGCTACTCTCCTGCATAGAGAAGAAAATGGTGTTTGGAGAAATGTGTTTTCTTGCATATTTAGTCTCAGGCTTGCCCTGTCCCTCTCCATCCCACAGATTTACTTTCTCCCCTAGTGTGGATATGTTTGTTTTTCACTGATCCTTTGATACCTGCATTTCTTCTCTACCAGAGTTTAACTCTTGTACAAAAGAGGTTCAAATGTGTTTTCAGTATGTTCATGGTTAGGCTAGAAGAGCCATTCAGACAGGCTAAGAAAAGTCAGCCAAGCAGGTCAGAGAAAAGAAAGCCTTCATATGCTTTGTGGATTGCTCTCATGGTTGGTGAAACTGTCAGGGCAGGAAAAAAAAAAAAAAAAAAGACTGTGTTTGTCTGTGTGTGTGTATGTGGAAATCTTTGTCGCTCCAGTCTAGACCTTCCCTGCTGTTCTGGGAATGAGGGAAACTGCAGCCGGAGCAGCGAGCCTGGGTGAAATCATAATAGTCCCATTGACAGAAGCCTGCAGTCGGTGGACGTGCAGACCCAACACCCTGTCAGGGAAAATGCCTGACACTCAGACTGACACTGTTGTGACTGAGGGACCCTGGCTAACAGCCCCTGTGCTGCTTTCTCATGGAACAGCCAAAACCGGACACTTCTTCTGAGCTTTAAGTAGATCTAGGAGAGCTCTGGGCCTGATGTTGCATAAGTGAAGAGCTTTAGAACTCCCTTTTTACAGGACATGCACGAGGGATGATGAGAGTAGCTTTTCTTTCCACAGAGCCACCAGTGCTCTCCACTCTTGATGTGAGAAAATCACATACGCTACCCTGGAGACTGAAACACATCGGGGTTGGCCGAAGATGATGTGTTGAGCCATATGTTGACCCAAATCATCAGGAGATTCTGTGGGTTTCATGTCCCAGCTTTGTTGCATTCAGGCCCTCCCTTGTGTTTGTCAGGCTTCCAGGGACTGATGTCTGGCGTTCCCACCCTGTCTGCCACCCAGTCCCAGTGAGTTTTTTGCTGGAACGAAAACCTTTGATTTTTAATTTTGAAATAACTTTGGGGGTTGAAAATTTCTTTCCTGGACGTTTTTGTGATTTCAGATGAAAATGATAAAGAGGCTTTATCCAAAACAAAACCTCTTATGTTGGGGGCAAATGAAATGTTTCCCCTGTTTTCCTTACCCCCTTTTTCTTAATTTGCTAATATTTTAAAACAAACTGGAGTCAAGCAGAAATGCTGTTACAATGTTACATCCTCTTTTTCCCTCCTTTCCTTGACACTGATGCTTTGCACTGCCTGTATCCTGACTTCCCCAGAAGACACTTCCAGGGAACATCTTTTTCCTTTAGACCTCCAACCCCAGCTCCCCAGGTTGTTCCTGTATGTACCAGATCAATGACATCAACTCCACCAGTCTGTATTTGTGGCTGCAAAAATAGCAAGGTGGTGACTCAAAACGAGGAGTGCTTTCCAAGTGGTAATGTTGTATTTAGTATATTAACCACCACCCCTCGGAGGAGGAGGATGGATGTGGAGGAGGAAGAGGTTGTTTTGGAGATTTTGTGCGAAACGTCTTTTGACTGACAGCATTCTGTGGCTGTTCCCAAAAGCAGTGCCTTTCACTGGCTCCTGAATTCACTTATCTTTTGGCAAATCTCCTCCCCAGCCTGCTGCCTCTCCTCCTTGGGATACTGAGACACTGTAAAGAGACAACAAAAGAAACACCCGGCACGACACCCCCCTGGCACAGGGACATGGGATGAATGCAACCTGAGTCAGTTCTCAGCAGATGGGTTTGTAGTGGAGCAAAGGCTCCTCCAGCTCTTAGAGTTGTTTTGGCCCCAGTGACCAGAATTTTGATAGTGTGTCCCTGATTATTTTCTGAGCTGCTGCTGACTTTTAAGACCTACTGCATGGCTAACTGATGGAAAATAAAACCTTTATAAGCGCTACTGGCAGCAAGGGTGGGGGAGGATCTTATTAGAAAAGCCATATATGGCACACTGGCCTATGCTATAACTGTGTATTTCAATTGTACTCTGCAAACTTTGCCCCTGCAGACTGATGGAAAATGGCTAGATGGAGCATGGATTCATTTTCTAAAGGAAATGAGGATATAAATTCATTTAAGAAATGACATGCCAATTTTTCTTGCTCCGTTTTCCTCTCATAATAAATGGTACAGCTGCCAGGAATTTTTGTGAAAATAACACTTGCTTTCTTCTTTTTTTATCTTTTTTTTTTTTTTTCTTTTTTTTTTTCCCCTAAATCCTGCTCAAACATTATAAAAGACCCAGAGCCAGATATATCATATTTAAGATCTCAGCAGAGGTAAACCTCACTAAACAAATGAAGATCTGTCCCTGCCCTCATTGCTGCTGCTGCTGCTAGCAACATAGGCTGCAATATTACTTCCTCAAAACTTGGAGAAAATATATAACCCATTTACTTAATGGACTCAGCTATAATGTCATCAGTTAAGTGAATCTGTGAATAAAGAACAAGATGAAGTAATTGCTTCCAAAACATTTCTGGAATGAAGTAAAGCTTCACAGTGACTGGTCTCCTGGGCTCCCTTTGATAACCTCTTTTAAGCAAAGTTAGTTCTTCTGTGATGCAGAGATCCTTTTCCAGGTGTTATTAGGGACTGAATTAAGGGGGCTGCTTGATCTAACCCCACAGTGTCTGGGTGTGTGGCTTGCCCTCTTGGTTTGGCTTAAAACAGCAGCTGGAGTAAGAGCCCCTTCTAACCACATTGATTAAAGTTGTTACAGAGGCATAGTGCCAGGTGCTGTTAATCTTGTAAGGGGCTATAATAAAGTCTTAATGCCTCCAAAATATACTGGGCTAATGATCTGAGCACAGCTCCAGAAGTCAGGCCACTGGCTCTGTGTCCCATGAACACCCTGCAAAGCTGGGAGGTGATTGCAGGAGTGTGAACCACATGTTGGGTGCTGTGAGCTGAGCTCAAAGCATCGGGAGGTGGCACGTGTGGTAGTGTAGATCAGCACTGGGAGACCCAGGGACCACCACTGCAGAAAAGTGGCTGTTTTGCCACTAGGATTAAAGCTCGTGTCTCTGTGTGGATACAGGGTTGCTGGCTTCAGCCTGGAACCCAGAACCCTGCTGTGCACCAGCCCTGTGCCTCTTACTCTTCACTTGACCTCCAACTCACTCTGTGACCAAATTCTTGGGAAAGATGCTCTGAAATGGAGAAACTGCCATGCATAAACTGCATTTCAGCTCTGTTTCTAGAGGTGCTGAGTACCTGTGGGTCCTCTGGACAGTGGTTGCAAAGACAGCCAAGAAATGACACAAAACTGGGTGTGGGTGTCCCAGATGAGATTTCTAAACAAATGAAGAAACTCCACTGCTCTAATGCTGCAATTGTTGCTCCTTGACTACTGTGGGAGAGCAGCAGAAGCAAGGTCTGCATCACTGGAAGCTTATTTTACACATGGCTTAGGCTTTGTTTCTTGAGAGGCAACTAAACTGGAGAGAAAAGGCTGGTGTGCCATCCCACAGCAAAAGCAGAACCTGAGAGGCTGATTTGTCCCTGAGGAGCTCAGGGATCTGTCTGTGGAAGCCCTCACTCCACTCCTAGATTTTGGGAGTGCTGAGCCCCTGAGATGTAGGTCTAAGTCTTGTGTATTTTCAGTATCAGAAAAGTGGTTGGAAATGCCATTTTTGTAGTCCACAGTATAGAACTGTTTTCCTGAATCTGCAGCTTTTATTGCTAACCTGTGACAAAATCAGAAGACTGGGATGGAAAAGATACCTGGGGTGATCTAGTCCAACTGTTCAGAGCAGGGCTATTTTCAAAATCAGATCAGGTCATATCAAATAATCAGTTTAGCTCTTAAATTTTTAGAGGTTTCTGCCTCTGTAGCCACACAAAAATGCTAATCTGGCATTTGGCACAGGGAATTAGGCAGAAATTTCCAGCTCTGGAGCAAATACAAGATATCTCTTAGGCAAGAACTCCTGAGGTGGGTCAGCTGTGGGCAGATAGCTCCTTCCTTTGTCTGTGTCAGATCCACTTGGCAGGGTTCCCACCCGTGATTCCCATCTTCCCTCCTGTCCCCACTGGCTGCCCAAGGTCGTGGGACCCTCAGGGCTGTGTGAAACAAAGTGTTTGTGTGGCTGTGCTCTGGGAGTCAAAAACCTTGGGGAGCCAGGGCCAGGATGGGAATGATAGTTGTTCACCAGCTGTGCTTAGGAAGCAGAATTAGAAGCCCTCCCTTCCCAGTTCTCCTTCTTTATCCTTTGCACAGTGCCCCTATCTGCCCTTCTCCTGTAATGTTGTATTTCCCTCAGAAGTTTTATTTGCACAATGTTGTTTTTTTTTTCCCACATGCTTATTTTTCTGGCTGTTTCACACTGGATGAAATGTTCAGTTCTTTCCATCTGACTTGGAGGTTTCTGGTCTTACAATTGCTCTGGAAAAATGTAAGTGCTTAATCAACATGCAACTACTGGAAGGGAAAAGAAAAAAGGAAATGTAAAATCACATTCTTTTTGGTTGACTGAGGAGAGCCCTGTGGTACAAAATGCACAAAAAATAGGTTTTGTCAAGGGGTCTGGATTCCCTTCCCACCCCAGTGCCTTGTCTGATTTCCATCTGGTGCCTGATCTCTGAGCCTTCTTGCCTGCCTCCTGCTCTTGCCTTTCTTTCTGTTCACTGATTTTATCTGTTGAGGTGATGAGCAGCTTAGGGCAGGTACCATCCAACCTAAAAAGCACCTGTGCCAGTCAGCAAAGCACCTGCCCTGTGATCCCTTTGCAATCAGTGGGGAAGAGACACCTCAGAATGATTCAGATCTGAAGTGGGATAAATCACAGCTCCTTTTTTCTCTCCATTAGTTGCAGTGGGAACCTAAAACTACCACGTTGCTAAACTGGACAAAGGAAAGCTACTGGGAACCTCTGAGGGCTGGAGCATATGCAGTGTTTATCACAAGCAGCTCAGCTGAAAACTTTAACACCTCACTGTAACAAATTATAATGCAAGGAAAAGCTACTTTTCCTGGGTTTCTTTCACACAAAGAATCTCGTTGCTGAATAACACCAGCAAAGCAAACAGAGAAGAAATTACTTGAGCTCTTTTTTTGTAATAGCAGGGAAAGGGCTGTAAGCAAAATTAAGCACTGTTCTGAGAATAAATAGAAGAGCAGGGATTGGTGTTACAGCAACCCTTATGGAAGCTGAGAGGAAACTTAAGGCCTGATAATTTGTTTGCAAACTGAAAAAGAATAATGATGATGCAGATATAGGTGTAAGGAGTTTGCCCTGTCAGGCTGTTCTTTAGTAGAAGGAAATATTCTGTTTGGCTCTGCCTGATGAAACTGCTTCATGACAGCTGATCTAGGTGGAAGAATCACTTTGAAGGGGGAAAGAACTGCATGGTGTTTAGCTACCTGGCTTTTAAATGAAAAAAAATGAGGGATTAAGATAGCAAAATGTTGAACACCAACAAGAAGTCTCACATAAAAATGAAACAAAACAAAAACAACAGAGAATCCTTACCCCCAGACTTCTCAGCAGGCCAAATGGTCTTTTGAAATGTGGTCATTTATGTGAGAACTGCAACAACAATGAAGTGTGGAAGCCAGAAAGGGCTTTCTGAAGGCTGTTGCCACTGGTGGGTGTGAGGATGGAGGAACAGGTTCCTGTTAGCTGATCTGGTGGCCTCACATCTCTTTTTCCACCCTCATCATTTTCCATACATCCCTGCTGCCCTCTCCTCCTTGCTCTATTGTCCCCTTATCTTTGCTCCCATTACATCTCTTTGCAGATGGATTATTTTTGATAAATACACTTCTTTTTTTTTCCTCAAAAAAGCACATATTTATGAAGATAATCTGTCACTTTCCACCAACTTTGTGTGTTTTGTTTCCCTTCCTGCTGTGTGTTGGGGTTCATCTTTAGTTTAGAAGATAGGAGGTTTTTATTCTTTTCCTGCTACCCTGTGCCCAGCATCACAGAGCCATATTCTGCTGCCATAAACCCTCCAATGACCCAGTATGTGCTGATTTGTGGCCAGCAAGTGGGTGACAGTTTCTATAGTAGATAACGTAGCCACTAGTTAGGTAAAATAGCAATAAAATTGTAATAATTTGCTAAAGCCTTTTCTCAAGGGCAGATTTCCTGTTACAAAATTATGACTCAGGCACCACCATTTTCAGTGGTCCATTCTTCAATGAATGAATGTTTTTCACCCACCAGGGTATTGAATCTGTTCCCTTGGATGTGTGTTAGGTATTTGTGCAGGCACTATGTTGAGGTGTTGTTGTTATGGTAACTTTTGTCTGTTACTCTTGATTCTGCATATAGTGCAATTATGAACTGCTGTTGTTTTAAAATAATCTGAGCTGCCTCCAGTCCAGGGAGCCAGCATTGCTCCCTAAGACCTGCACATCCACACAGGCAGAGCTGCTTTACCATATGTTGTTAAAATAAAAAGTTGATGAGGGAAAATAATGCATCAGAAATATTGCAATGGAAAATCAATGAAGAAGTCCACATTTCCCTTGAACATTCTTCCACAGCTCTAAGACAGACACCTACTGGCTTTTTCCTTTTAAATTAATTCAGCCGTGGTTCTCAGGTAATCACACGAGTCCAAATAAGCAATACTGCACTGTGGTAGCTGAAATATTTGTCTAAGCTGTGATACTTAGATGGAAGTGCTTAAGAAAAGCCCACTTACACCCCAGTCTGACAATTTTTCAATTGCACACCCATGCCAGACCTGCCTCAGTATATTGCAAAAAAGCCAGGGGAGGGAGCTGGAGAGTGGAGAGGCATGTGCAAGGAGATGGTTTCCCCATGTGGTTATTCCCAGGGTCCTTGGATAAGGATGCAGGTCCAGCTGGAGGCCCAAAGCAGGGGAAAACCTGCTGACCGTGGCCATCCTTCAGGGAGAGAAGAGGGGACAAGCTTCTTGCCTTTTCTAGCAATAACTGCCCCAAGATGCACGATGAAGATCTCAGCAAGCTCACCTCAGGATTAACTCCCTCAACTTGTCAGGAAACTGTTAACCTTCATCTCTGTAACAGAGATGGTCCAAGCCAGCACCCTGACCTGCAGAGCCCAGAGCAAAGTTGGGATATCATGGCTCCAAACTTCCTCTTAACTTGCAGCCATCAACCAAAAGTCTCTTTGTCTTGGGCAGTGGCTACCTCTGCCACCTTGGCCATTACAGACCCTTCCTGCAAAATTCATTCCAACACTACTGCAGTGTCCGTGGTGCAAGGACCTCCTCTTGCCCCTTCTCTTTCCAGTTTTAATAAATTTTTCACTTTTCTGTCTGTGAAGCCACTCAGATCTCAGAGCACACAAAACCACTGAAGGCTGTGGCTCCAGTGCCCAGAATTTGCCTCAAGGCTCCAAAACATTCCCTGGATGTTGCCCAGGGGACTATAAATCCACTTCTATCACTCCAGACTTTGAAGGACAGGCATTTTCTCTTAAATAGACCTTCTCTGTTTTCATTCCTTTATTTATCTGGAGCTGACACTTAACCAAAGTAGAAGCAGCCAGGCACTAAAACAAAGAGAACTGCGAGTCCTTGACTTCTGAGACTTGCAGCCTGTGCTTAAGAAGGAAAAAAAAAACCAAAACAACACATAGCAGAGAAAGTCCTTTTACACATTTGTCTCTTTGGCTTTTCTAAAACATCAAATAGGCAGAGCAAAGATTAGTGGTTTCTTCTGCTTCATGAGATACTAAAAAAGAAAAAATATTCACAGAATAAAAAAGAAAGAAACAAAAGATCCAGTACACAAGGTGCTCCTTCAGTTTCTTGGGAAAATGTGCTGTTGAGGCTCGAGGTTGTTTGTCTGCATTGCAAACCTTGACATTGAGCTTTTGGAAAATGTTTCATTTAACTAGATACTTGACCCTTTGTGTAGATAATGTGTCTCCAAAATGAAGGGAGGAAAGGAGGAGGCAAGGAAGAAGAAAGAAACTGTCTTTGCTCCTATTATCTTCAAACACTGCAACATTTCTTCAGGGCTGCAAGATAAACTGTGAAGGAGAGCTCTCCCATCCTTCCCCCGCTCTGGGAGATCTCATCTTCCCCTCAGTCTGGTGCAGGCCTGATTTCACTTTCTAACCATTTTCTGCAGTATGTTTTACCAGGGCTCAGCTGCAAACAAACCAGATTACCCAGCTGGGCTGGCATCAGCAGGGGGTGTTAACCTGAGTCTGAAATCGAGGCTTTTCACTTCACGTTCAAGCACAGAATAAGACTGAAAACCATAATAGGGGAGAGCAGTAAGGTGGTCGGGCATCCAGAAGTGCTCTGAGCTGCAGGAGACAAATGGCATCTCTTTCTGTGGCAATTTCCCTTTCTTGGCCAACTTTGGGTGGAAGCTCTCCCTTTGCTTTTGCTGCAAACACGACAACAGCTTCAGGCATGAACATCCTGTCATGCTGCAAGAGCAATTGGGCTGCTCTCGGGTTGGGCAGAGGGATCAGAAATAAAGAAAGCAGTGACCAGAGAGGGAGGCAGTTGCAGGGACATCATTCAGCCGAAGGCAGCTTGAAAAAGTCTGAAAAGCTGTTTGGATGTTTGTTTAGCAAGAAGTGCCCTGGACATCCTTGCAAGCTTTGCTGTTTCCTTCCTCCATCAGTGAGGGCTTTGCAGTCTCTCTAAAATCCAGCAATTTATTGACTCACTCAGATGAGGATTTGGGGGAATTTATCTTTTCATGCAACCAAGTTTAAAGCTCTTGTCCCTGGTCTTGAAGAAAATTAAGCTGGTCCTGGACAAGGAGGGTGGTTCTCACGTGGGTTTTCCTGTCACCACCATGCGAGACTACTGCCTGCACCAGGCACTGAGCCACAGCCACCAAATGCATCCAGACTGCCAGCTGGACTTCAACCAGACATCCAAAGGTGAAATCTTATCTCCATGCCTGAGAGAAAACAGGAGGAGATGCAGATGGTCCCAATAAACCATTGCAGGAAACAAAGTACACTTGATAAGGAGCAAGGGAAAAGGAGGATGAGAATTCCTAATGTCAGTGATTCTGTTAAAGACTTTGACCATACCTTATGGGAAACTGCAAAGTTAAAATATAAATAAACTGACTTTAAAACCTCAATATTGCAACAGTAGTGGCTGAGTTGAATTTAAATTACCTTCTGTAATTCTTGGAATGTCTAATGCTCTGAGAAAGTGTGATGTTTTTCTTACCTCTTACATAACTTTTTTTTGGTCAAATTTCTTAAGCAGTGTATTGATTCTATTCTTCTAAGGCAGAGATTATCAAACCTCTTATCTTCTGCTTACAAATAATATGCAAGGCCTAAGCATAAAGAAGGGAACTAGCAGTTGAAACAGTACAGAGAATTCTTCTCAATGTCTTGTCCAAGGATCCTGATCCTTTTCTCAACAGTCCCTCAGTGCTGAAGGAAGATGTGAATGGAAACATCACATTAGTGACTGTCATTGTATTTTATTTATCTGCTGAGTGCAGTGAAGAGAGGGAATAATTTCCCAGCTCTAGATTACTGTAGGTCTTGTCTATAGATAGGACCTAAATGCTGCAGACTACAATGTGTGTTTGCTCTTTGCATTCGGAAGCACCTGGTGGCTTGAGAAAAAGGCAGTTGTGTATCTGCTCATAAACACTGAAAACCAGACAGCCACACACACAAGATCTAATTTGAAGGTTTAGTTTTGTTTTCACCATCTGAATAGGACTGAGTATTACATCAGCAAGAGCACAGTTTCCTCCTCAGTGGTTTAGCATTTTGTGGTAAGTCCATGCAGACCTGGAATATTCTGTCTTGTTGATTAGAATTAATTAAATAATGATATTATGTCTCTACTGAACACAGGATGATTCTATATTGGGTGTTTTTCTAGAATGGTATACAAGTAAATCTATGGGACACTCTTGGACTGACTGCTGATTCATTTCTGATTTATAAAAATAAACAGATAGCAAGACATATGTCTGAGACAAACAGCATTTACTCTGTGGGAACATGTAAATGTAATAACACTCTTTAACAAGGTTAAACAATATTAGCCCTCTGATTTGTCATTATTAGTGTCACTAATTCTAGTTTCATGAACATCACTGAAAATATATGGCACACAAAAAACAACTACCATAATGTGAGCACATCCATCTGTCTTTCCAGAAGAAAAACAGGCTTGGCAGGGGCTGCAGTTCTGCAAGGATTTGAAACAACAACTTTTTATTCATTAAAATGTGGTTATGGTCTGAAAATGGACTTTAGGGAGGGAGGGGGGAGGGGAAAAAATGATCCCTCATTACAGACAACACCTAGCCAGTCCAGTTTGTCTTCCACGGGCAGTCTGCACTGACAGATAAAAATCTTGTTACTGGCCCCATTGAAGCCAGTGGAAAAATTCCCTGTTGCATTCAGTGGGAGCAAGACCAGACCCCAAATCTGGACTGTTGTCAACAATGGGGAGCCAACGTCAGGCTAAACAGAGCAAATTTGGGGTTTTTTCTGCCCCATGTGTCTTCAGCAAATTGCCAGCTAAGTGTTGAATCCAGACTCTTTATAGCTCTTGAGGAGAGCAGCTGGTCAGGCTTTGCCAAGCTTGTGGAGTCTGAGGCTTTGCAAACCTCATGAAATATTTACTAGCTCTGCAGAACATGATTGACTTATGCAACCCAGGTCTCCTTTCCCTTCAGATCAGGGCTCACCTCTTCACCAGGACACTCCTGGTTGGTCTGGGTGTCCATGTGTGTGTCCACAGGAAGGCAGTGGTAAAATTGTGGGACCACAGGGGATGGGAGGGAGACTTGCACAGGGCTGTGCTACCCAAGAACCACAACCTGAACCAAGTTTCTTCTCCAGCATGTCCCTGCTTTGCTCACCCTCTCCTCCTTGCTTGCTGTGCAGATTGAGCTGTGAGGGGCTAATTCCAATAAATAACAGTGCCCCAGGCAGGAGGAACACCTCTGCTGCAAGTGAAGGGCCAAGCTGTGATGGATGAAGCACTCAGCTGGAAAGACCAACTGAGCCATCTGCCCCTGCACGTGCCAAACAGCCCAGTGATAACTGCAGCCCACGTGGGGTATGTGGGTTCCTCCTGAGCCCAGGGTTACATCCCAAGGGTATCTGCATCCCAGTGGTCAGCAGTTCCCAGCAGGGAGCTCCAGCTTTTCCTACCCCTACCAGCAAGAGGCCAAGGGCTGCTCAGGGTGGGTGGGATGCTGGACACACACACACCATGGATGTCACCAGCAGCATCTGGCTGCAGGAGCTGAGCTCAAAGCAAGAGACAGGGGCAGAAGAGGATTTCAGAGGCACATGGCCTCTGGTCATTAACCTCTTCTGAAAGCCACCAGTTCAGAGAAAGTGCCAGAACCACTTTACAGGATTTCCCTACTGTATGTAGTTGAAAAGATGTTTTCCTTATGCTTAACCTCAGTCACCTTTGTTGTAAATAAGGTGATTTCATAAGAAACAAGAAGAGCAGTTGATCACTGCATATTGGAAGACTTTTATATCTTTCCTCAGTCTTGTCTTTTCTAGACCAAACAAACCCAAGTCCTACAATTTTTCCTTACATGTCATGTTTTCCAGACCTCTTATTGTTCCTGTTTGCTCTTCTCTGGCTTCTCACCAATCAGTCTATCTCTTTCTCAAATTCTGAGCCCAAAGCTGGATATCTTGCTCATATTTTGCTGCTTTGATATAGGGGGAAAGTGAAACAAACAAAACAAGCACCAGATGAGGAGCTGATGTTTAATCCCCTCCTTTATCCTTGAGCTGGGTAGCACTGCTGCAGGGTTTTAGGAGAAAAAAGAGCCAAAGTGGGAGCTCACTAAAGCATTGAGCATCAAATTACAGCAATTCCTAGTTATGACCAACTCTTAAATTAGGCCAAATCCTAATTAACTCTGAGTTTATTACTTTGCTCTGATAAATATTCTCCTCTATGTTTTCCTCCGATGGGGTTTTGGGGACAGCATGAAAAGTTTTCCTCGCTTCAGCTTGGCTCCTACCAGCACCTCTGCCTCTCTGCTGCGTTTCTGCATTCCCACTGCTGCCTGGATCAGGACAGAAATTGCTGTGCTGGCTGCAGGAAAGGGGAGGGGGTGTAGGGGGAAGGACACTGTTGTCATGTCCATGTTCTATCTGTCATCTACTGGTAGCTATTTATACTGCGCTTATCACTGTGGTGGGGATGAGCCCGGGGTAATGGGAATGCATTAGAGAGGCTTTGAAGCAGAGAGCTGAAAAAAGAAAGATACTGTTGTTTTTTTAATGTGCTAGACTGAGCCTGGGAGGGAAGAGCTACCTGTCACAGCACGGGGACTGCTTTGCAGACACGGTGTCTCTGCAGACCCCCGGCCTTCCAGTGGTGCTCAGAATCCCTGAAAAAAAATCACAGAAAAATGTAAATCCCTTCAGAACTGAGCTCCAGGGTTTCAGTAGCAGCATGGTTTACTCAGCCTGTTTCCCCTGTGCTGTATGTTGGCCTTTATGTGTTTTCAATATTTAAAACCTGCTTTTCATGACATTGTCTCTTCTGGAATTTCTACCCAAAATTTCTCTTTTTCTGGGCTGCTTCATTCCAAAAATGGTGTGGTTTTGTGCTCTGACCTCCTACAGTTGTGAAATCTCTGTGTGTCCATTAAGATGAAGAGAATGATAGAAAATTAACCGAGTTTTATTATCTGCTGTAACAGCACCAGAGAACGGGTGGGAGCTGTATCCATTTGGGCCGTGGAGCACAGGACACGGCAGCACCTGGATTATTCATTCTGATTTTTTCTTAATTTTGTTTTCCCCCTCAATTGATTTATAAGGCACCATCATTGCCTTTTATTGTTATAAACTAAGCTGTGTAGGAGGTTCCAAATGAAACCATTTAATTTTTTAATCCTGCACTTCCTTCATGAAAAAAACATTCCCCAAACACTTCATATTCAGTGCTACTGGAGATGGGAAATCAAGGACAATTTTTAAACAGATTAATTTCTCCAGACAGTCTTGCTATTGACAAATCCAGTTAATAATACTACACATTTTTAGAGTACACAGAGAAATGCTATATCTACTCATTCACCTTGCAGAATACTTTAACACTGCATGTCAGCATTTGAAGTGGATTGTCTGTAATTAGGCTGCTATAAAACATAAGTGTAGTGGTCACAGGCACTCAAAGCCAAGGAAGTATCTCTGCAGTGTCTGAGCACAGGCAGTTATTCATCTTTCACATGAAGACTCATATAGAAAAGGAATAACATGTATGTGTGTGTATAAATATGTACACACACAAACATACACACAGGACAGAAAATAGGTCTATCAGTTGTCTTTGTTATATACCACGTCGAGGGAAAATGGAACTTGGGTTTGAGGAAATTGAAAGGAATTATTTTTAACTGTAGATGATTACATCTACGTCTGTGATCCCACAGACACTGGGGTTTCTCTGTCTTCTTCTGTATTTTCCCTGGAGACTACGTAGGAAAATGAATAAAGCAGAAATGCAGTGATCTGGTGGCTGCTCTGCCTCTCACGTGGCATGGGAGAGGAGAGCCAACACCTTCCTTCCCTTCAGCTGGCCAAAGCATCTTCATAAAGACAGAGATGTTATTGCTCTGCCAATGGAGGGTACACCCCTGGGGGCTCTGGAGTCACTTTGGAGTCACTTTGGATGCAGTTTCTGGGTTGGATGCAGAGGGTTTGTTCTGCCAGAAGAACAGGGCTGCTGTGAGACTGGATAGTGAGGGATGGGCAGTCCCAAGTGACTGGTGTGTCAGGACTCCTGGGTTGTACTGCCAGTGCACATGAGTGGTCCAGCCTCTTTGTCCTCTTCCTTCCATGCAGGGATGGTGCCTGGGCACTCTGGGGCCTGCAGAAGGAAAGTTCTGTATGAGCTGGTTCGGAATCACCCGGTACTGCCCAGTGCAGGAAGGCTCCGGGCTGTGCCCACGGGGCAAACAGGCAGAGGCTTCGCTGCTCCTCAGACCAGACTGGCTGCAGCTACAGCCCTCGCCTCTCTCAGCTGCACGTGTAATGGCACTGCTCTCTGGAAAGCTGAAATATATGGTTGGGCAATAAAAGAAAAGCTGGAAAGAAAGATTTATAATTTTCCCCTTAAGCCTGTCATTCATGTCATTAATATAGATGTGATTTATGAGGGCAACAACTTTTTCTTCTCTTTTCTTTCTTTCTTTTTTTTTTTTTTTTTTTTTTTTTTTGCTAAAAGCTTTGTGTATGTACCCATAGTCTGACAACCAAATGGGTCTGCTTTTCTTTTTTCCCTTCCAATATGTGGATTGCTTCTAATTCTGTCAGTCAAGTGGAGCAGCAGTTTCGGGAGGGGAGTGATTAAGGCTCCCTCAGCATAAAGGGCTCCATGCTGTGCCTCTGCTATTCATCAGAGCTGGAGATGGAAGAGTGATTCTGGGCTCCTGAATAATGGGACTTTTTCAGACGTACAAAACACACCTTAGAAATACAGTGCAAACAAAGCTCAAAATCTCCAAGTGCTGGGCTTATTTGCTGTTTATTTCTTTGTGGTTTATTTTCACTTTTTGTGTGTGCCAGGACCCCACTCAGCCAGCTCACTGGGTGCTTGACTGCAGTGTCACTCAGCAAAGCACTTGGCAGTTCCTTAATTTAAGTCTGTACTTAAGTCGCTAAAACCAAATGGGTTTAAGCTTGTGCTTTAAAGCCTTTTTTAATATAATTTGTTAAAAGAAACTTTGCAATTAGAGCTGAATGCATCTGTTTGGTCATTTGGGGTCAGGGGAGAAAAAACACAGAGGAGGTGATACTGCAGTGTTTCCCAAACCAGTGTCAGCTTACCAAAGGATGGGTGTAAGGAAAAAAACAAAAAATATAAACAATTTGAAATGGTTTTGAAGGTGTTTCTAAGAAAAAAAATGCAAACCGTGATTTTGAAATTTCTTGCAGCATTATTTAGAAATGTTTAAAAAATACAAAAAAGTAAAAGATTATCATTTCAATTTCCTTTTTGACAATTTTTGACATTCATTTCAAGTTCCTCTGAAAGAGAAATACCGAGTTGTTTTTAGATTAATATTTATCAGCATTTGTTCTTATTAATATTTATTCTTGACTACCAGACAAGACTGTTTCTTTAGTTAAACTGTCCCATTAAATGGCAGTAGGAAAGCCCTGGTGGACACACTGAAGCAGGAACAGTGTCTGTGCATCTCTCCCTGGCCCCTGGCATGACCAGCCCAGGCGTGCTCCTATCTTAGTGCTGGCAGCTGCTGGGGGAGCTGCAGTAGGAGCTCTCGTGGGCATTGTGGGAACCCAGAGCTCCCCAGATCTCTCCCCAGAGCTAAGGAGACATTTCAGTCTTCTTTCAGGCTGGGACCCCTCCAACTTCTCAGCTCCCCCTCCAGTAAACCTCCAACAATGTTTTGCAAAAAAAAGAAGAAGGGAGCTAGTTGTGGAAGACACAAAACCAACCAACCAAAATACTGGAGTTGTCTCTATCCATTAAAGTCGGAACACGGACTGCTTTTTTTTTTTTTAGTTTATTTTACAATTCAGTTAAAAGATAAGCCCCATCTCTGTGCCATCAGATATGCTGCTGTCATTCAGGGAAGCAGGGAGGTCTCTGTTCTGGCAGCAGGGCTGGGTGGGCCCAGGGCAGAGGAGCAGAGGAGTTAGTGCTGTGTTCCCCAGATGGGAAACCAAATGGCTGTGACTTCCCAGGGGAATCAGGGAGTCTGTTGTAGTACTATTATCTGACCAATATACCAAATATTAATCCAGCACCACTGTCATAATACTAGCTTCTCCATGCAGTTAAAATTAAAAATATAGATGACTGGAAATCCTACAAACCAAGTGTATCAAATGGATGGTGGAGGTCCTCAGAGACTGAGCATTTGTTGAAATGCAAGAGATTACTTCCTGATTCCCCACTATGTTTTATGGTGTGGCAAATTTATTATGGAGAAACTATTCAATGCCCACACTTAACTGGATTTAAATCCAGGAGAACGTGTCCAGATCAGGTTTTTTCTCATCACTTTTAATGGCTGTAAACATCCTACACATGTGAGTGACTGTAACAGCATGTCTGCTGTGTTTGCGAAGGTACGATGGGGTGAACACTGCGGTACAACATGGTAAATGTTTCATGAAAAGAGTATCAAATGGACTGTCTAAAACCCTCAGAGACTGTCTGCTCTGCACTCAAATGCAGGACATTATTTCATGATTCCCTGTGATCCCTTTGGCATTGTAATTCTAAACTGTGCAAAGAGAAGTGGATGAAGGTGGATTACAAATTCTAGTCCATATAAAGAACCTGTAATTATTTGTTAAACTGTTGTGTTTAGTCTCTTGCTCTGCTCTCTCCAGACTGGGCTGTGCAGTATTTTCCAGTTTAACTCCCTGACTGTATTACTGGCTTGTCAGAACTATGTGTACCTCCCTCTAGTTTCTTGCAGATAAGATTTCTCCCTCAGACCCCAGGCAATAGCCCGAGCGTGTCTGCAGGTGTAAGAAAACTGTCTGTAGGGTACAAGCTCCAGTCCCACGCTGTGCTGGTGGGACCCTTTCTGACCTGACAGCAGACATTTCTGTATGAGCATTTTACATGTCTCCAGACATCTTCTGGTGCTTTTTCTGTTCACTTTTGTTTCCCCTTAGACATGACAGGATTTGTTTCTCTTCAAGACAGCATTTCCTCTAAATTGCAAGAATGTATGTGCTTTTCTGTCCATCTTCCTTTTCCAGAAAAAGCGTCCTCTGCCTCTCATCTGGAGACGTGTTTGTGTGAATTTATACCTATATATGTGTATCTATTTATGTATGTATTCTTTCTTACACTGTTCCACTGTGATTTAAAAGAGAAACACTCTGCCAGTCTCCTCTTTCCCACCAGAGACAGGTAGGGTTATTTTGGAAGGTGCGAGGGTTGTTTGTTTTAATTTTTCTTTAAGTCACCAAAACGGTGTTAAATATAATTCCCATGAAATGCTCCAAACCCACTGCATTTGCCTGGGTGTATTGTTTTTCAGGCTCTCTCCCACCTCTAATCAGCTCTGATTCGGCACAGTTGGCAGTCTCTGCTCAGTGAGCAGACTGTCTGAATCACAACTCAGCACTGGAAAGGATGGTCTTTCTAGGTCAGGGCTAAATATACTGAGTATGGGGGTGAGGATGGAAAAGTTCCCATTCCAGCTGCTATCCTGCACTGAGGATGCAAAGGATAAAACTCCCCACCTTGCTGGCACATTGGGAAGCTTCATTCACTGGGATCTGCAAGGGAAAGAAAGTCCTACAGTGATCCTACCCCAGAAATGGAGAGGTCCCCTGGGGACAGGCCACTCAAATGGTTCAAATCAGCCTCACCATGGCTCTGAGCTGGATGGAGAAAAGGGACATCAAAGTAGCCACTGGTCACCTTGGTGTGACCCAGGCTCACGTCTGAACATTTCTTTTTCTTAGGACTCCCAGCTGTGGTGGTAGGATCAAGAGGTCTGGGTTCACCTCCTCTCTGTGTCTAGCCAGGCAGTGAATACACTGTCCTGTGGGATGCTGCTTGTTCTCCTGTCATTGCCCAGCCTCAGGCAGTGAGGGATAACTACCAGATTTTCCTGATCTTAGGGGTACTTCCAGGTTAGCTGGCTGGCTGGCTAGGAAAGCGAGCTCAGGAAACCTTGCTGAGATGAGCCTGTGCTGCCAAGGGCAGGGTACAGATGACATTCAGCCTTGTTGAGTGATGATGTCCCAGCTCATTGATGAAGCACCCAGGCTGGCAGCGTATGGAAAGCCAAGTGCTTTCTCCAGAGCTGATGTTTGCATGATGCCTTCTGCAGCACGTCAGCTATGGAAAGAGAGCACTCACAGGATCTCCCTACAGCCTGGTCCAGCTATTCCTTCAGCCCATGGCTGAGACTTGGCAATCTGGCTGGAAAAATCAGAACACAAATCCATGTGCTGTTTGAAGTCAGTAATGACACAAACTCCCTTTTCCAGGAGTGGGACTACATTTCCATTGGCCCCTTCCTATTAATTCTGTAATACCATCTTTCATTTTTATATAACACACTAGCCTCCTGCAAGAATATTCTTTCCTTTCAGATGAAGCTTCAAGATTGTTACAGTTGCTAGAGGCAACTATTCTGCAAAATCTTTTTATAAAATGTATTTATCTAATTAAAAAATCTTTTAACAGCACCCTGACTGTAGGATCAAATACCTCATTGATACCTTGCTGGGCTGGGGCAAGGGTTTGCTGCTTCTGTAGAACCACAGATAAACAGGGGCTGGAGGGGCATAAAATGTCTGCTTGAACTCAGCTAATCCCAGTGCACCTTTTCCAATAAACAAGTGGGATCTAAGATCTCTCTGGTTTATTATTGGAAGAAAAGTAATGGAGAGGGGGGAGGAGGAAGCTTAGAATGGAGTCAGTTCGATGTAGTTGGCAACAAGAGTAGAACAGCCTTACATCAGTGACATTTTCCAGTGAAACAAACCTGTTGTACAGAGAACAATTTTTAATTAACTCTGTATCTCATGTGTCGAGGAACGTGAGCAAACTTCTTTATGACTTTACTTTTGGCTGCAAAGTATATCCCAGTTTTTATTCTCCAAGAATAGATTCATGAGGTGAGTGGCAGGGAAGAAAGGGTTTCTAAATATGCGCATGAAACTCCGTACCAAGCAAGTTTGCAAGGACTTTATTGATTTTTTTTTATATGCTACTTTTACATGGTGTAGAGCACGCTGTATGAAACTCTAAATGATACTCAAGGAATCTCTAAGGAGACAAAGCTTGGCTGAAGTTACTCTGGAGTTTGGAGAAACCAAATACTTGATGCTCAGCCAGTGTGGCCCTGTCAGTGTGGCAATGCCACTGACCTTCTGGACCAAGGGAGTGGCCCAGGGGCCAGTGGCCTAGGATGGACCTTTTTCTGCTCTCACCATCCCACTGTAGACAGCAGGCAGGGCAGCAGAGCTCTCTCCTAACTCTGATGTAATTAATTTGTGTTTGCCTCTTCTCCAAGGTGCAAGAATGTTGCCTGGCAAAATGTGGGGGACAAAGCTAAGGGAGGGTAGCAGAGGGTTTTTCTTAACCTATCCTAGCAAAATAACTTCTCTTAATTAACTTATCCAATAAACACCAGAAACCAATCATTGCTGGCTATTAATGGTTTGGCTATGTTTCTTCACGTTGCTGAAGATGTGCACAGAGGTTTGCGAGCAAGAACAAGGCAGAAGTTTGCCCTGTCTGCAGTCTGAAGTAGTGTGCAAACAGAAAAAAAATAAAAAGAAAAGAAAAAAATATATTAATTTTAAAAAGCACAGGAGCCTCTCTTTGGCTTTGCACATCTTTTGACATTCCAGGAACATTGTTCAAAATATAGATCGCACTTCTGGCCACAAAAGGAGGCTGATGATTTCCAGTCAAGCTGAAAAAAAGGAGTATTTCATGGGGAGTTGAAAAGGTATTAAAAGAACTATCTATAAACCAACTTGTTTCCCTTATGGTCCTGAGGCTCAGCAGAGCTCAGGTATTTGTCTCAGCGGGGTTCCCTGCTTGGCCTGTACCCCCCCACAGCTACTCCCACTAATGTGAATAGATCAGAGCTGTGCTGCAGACACAGTAATGGCATGGTGAACAGCACAGATCATAGGGGAGATGAATTTGTATGCTTTAGCACAAATTAGATTGCATTTCTAAAATCCTAATAAGCATAAAGATGGATCCAGAGGGATTGTTACAAACCAAACCAGAATAATAAACTCATCCAGAATTTACCTAATGGACGAAAGGAGACACAGCTCTCAAATAATGAGCACATCAAGTGAACCAAAGAGCATCTCAGCAAGAAGAAATATGATCCTGTTCTGGGATGCTGGAGCCTGCCGTGGGACATGGAAGAACTTTGCAAATTGTAGGTGTGTTCAAGAGAGATGCCAATGACTTAAATACAGGAGTCGAGGAAGCACTTTGAGTATGGCTGAATAATTGCTTTTATGAGGCTAAGTCCTTCATTGAAGCTAATGGAAAATTTGTCATTGACTTCAGTGGGATCAGCACTAGACCTGTTGCAGGAAAATAATAATGGTCTTGTCTGTGATACAAAGCCACAAAAAAAATCAGAAAACCAAACAAAAAAACCCCAACCTGTATATGTATATATATATAAAAAGTAAAATAAAATAAAATAAAATAAAATAAAATAAAATAAAATAAAATACCCAGTATTCACAGGAGCCAAGAGCCTTCTGCATGGATCTAGGAACGCTGTCCTTGGTGAATTTGTCTGTTAGATAAAGCATTTGCTCTGTTCCTGATTTATCTCCAAGTAAATTTAGACTACTCAAAATCGATTCGCTCATTATAATTTTTTCTATGCCTATGGGCAAACTCTTGGCTTCTGCTGCTTCCTATTACTGCTGAGCAACTGGTTGCCTCTCACACTTGGGGCTGCTGCCTGTGTGAGATGTTAAGGAGGAATGCTGCAAATCCCAGCTGCCCAGATTTCCCAGAGGTGGGTTGGATGCTCTGTTACATTACCTGTTACATGGTTAGCCCCAGAATTCAGAGCTTCTTTTTTGGAGTAATTTCAGAGTACCTGTTCTTAAAATGAATTTGGGGCACATGTTAATATGGAAGAAAAAAAGGAAAAGCACATAAGGCTTAACCAAAGCACATCAACGCTTAAAAGAATTTCCCTGGCAGGGCCATTGAATCAGGAACCTGCATATCTCCATTACTGAAAATTTTGCTGATACAGGTTTTTTCACAATAATTTGATTGGTTTGGATTGGTATTTAGGAGGAAGAGGCCTAAAGAGCATTACTGGAAATGATGCTGGGGAGCCTGATGAGTCTTAAGGCAACACCAGCTGGTGTCAGGTATGTTTTCTGGGCACTGCTACAGTTCCTCTGGCTGCTTTCTGAGTGGGGTTCAAGCAGGAGCCTGGATGAGGATTTTACAGATCTCTGGGCAGTTGAACCTGCTGCTTACACAGGTTCCTGTCCAAATTTTACCTAGATACTCTTATTTGGCCTCCATTTTCATTACATTTGGCTATGGTATTCAGTCTGGAGAGGAGAAGGCTCTGAGGAGACCTTATTGTAGCCTTCCAGTATCTGAAGGGGGCTACAAGAAAGCTGGGGAGGGATTTGTTTAGGATGTCAGGGAGTGATAGGACCAGGGGGAATGGATTCAAACTAGAGGAGGGTAGATTTAGATTAGATGTGAGGAAGAAGTTCTTCACCATGAAAGTGGTGAGACACTGGAACAAGTTGCCCAGAGAGGTGGTGGAAGCCCCATCCCTGGAAGTTTTTAAGGCCAGGATGGAGAGGGCTCTGAGAAACCTGATCTAATGGGAGGTGTCCCTGCCCATGGCAGGGGGGTTGGAACAAGGTGATCTTAAAGGTCCCTTCCAACATTGAAAATTCTATGATTCTATAGAATTCTATATCCAACCCAGTTTTATGCTTCCCTTTGTGCTCTTCAACATTCAGAACTCATTACCCACAGGGGCACTGAAGGATCCCTGGCCCTTTATCACCTTCCTTTATCACCTCTGAAACTCTGGGGGTGTACAGCCCTGCCACCCCCAGCAGAGCTTTCACAGGAGGTGTCCTATGGCAGGACCAGATCCACTGTTACCAACCAGGGTCAGAAGTTCTGTTCAACTGCACACAGCAGGAGTAATCCAGGTTGTGTTACTGCTGCCCTGTACAAGTCAGATGCCTGTACAAGAGCTAACTCACACACATCATACAAGTTTGTCTTACATCAGGCTCAGCAGCCCATCTGATGCTGGGTTTTGCAGTGAGCCTCAGTGTCTTTATGGGGATCCTTTGTTCTTGCAGTACCTTTACACCAAAGACAATTTTTGAAAATGCTAAGAATTTGCATAATATTAAAATACATGTTCCACTGGGCTTTCCAGTTAATTTTTTTTCTTTTTTTTTTTTTTTTTTTTAACAAATAGGTCTCAGTTTTACCGTTGTTCAATTTTTTTCCTGTTATTTAAGCAAAATTTTCAGCCATTCAGTGCCTCTGTTGAGATTTTTTCTTTCATTACTTTATGGCAGATGAAAGTTAAGAGGTCCAATTACTAACATTTTATGATAGCACAGAATATTATTAAAGCACTTAAGAGGTTATTAACACCTTTTATGTACCTCATTATTTAAAAGCCTGCCATATTTAATCATTTTAGCACCATTAAATTGGCATTAACAACAACCCTATGACTTACACTCAGAAATGTCACCATTTGACAACACTAATGCAATAAAACATCTCACAGGATCCTGCAGGTACCAGGTGAACTATAATACTTCACAAAAATTTGAGGTTTTTGTTGTTTTCAACCACAGAGAGCAGCCAGGTGTGCCACAGGGGTCCCCTCCTCTCAGTTCAGTGCCTCCTGCCTGAGACCTGCGATGGAGCCGGTGCCAGGAATTTGGCAGGAGAGCTGAGTTTGGTGTAGGGTCACCTATAGGGATGAGGGACACAAGGCACTGACCGGGACCTCCATGTGCAAAGGAGCAGGAGCTAATCCTGATTCAGTCCTCTCTGGTGTGGGAGCACAGCTGAAGGATGCAGTGGGAGCCTTGGGATGTCCTTGTCTCCCCGTGGGTGCTGTGGCATCTTTCCTGTCTCCCTGTGTCCATGCCAAGTCATGGGCTCAGGCTCTGAGGGCTCTGATTCAATGGTTGTCCCACTCCTACCTCTGCCTGCTGATGGATGAGTAACTTTGACAGATAAGCAAGGAAAGAGGAGAAAAGCCTTTCACAGACTGTCCTGCCCACTGCCCTTGTTTATAGGAGCAGTTACACACGTGCTACTCCCTCTTGTTAAGTTGTAAAAATTATTTCTCTCGTGATCCTCCTCTTGGGTCTCTTTCCTTTCATTTTTTCCTCACTCCCTTGGCTATGGAGGGCTGAGGCTGAGACACAATCTGGTGGTTAGCAATTACACACTCAATATTAGCCACTACCCGTTGATTATCGAGGACAAAAAACAACAGCCGCAGAGTGGTTAAGTGGAACATCACGTTAATCAAGTTGGAAATATTATTTTTACAGCCTCCTGATTATTTCTAACAGCCTGCTGAAGGCCAGCAGGACTGGGTGGGTCGGAAAAGCTCTGGTGACTTTGGGAGCATTCCAACCTCTGCTTTTCAGCTTGCACACCAAAACTCCAGGAGCAAGATTCAAGTCATGCAGGACGTTTTCCTAGAAAAATATGTATTGAATTGTGTTTTCTCTTTAAGGCTTACAAACAAACCCCTTTCTCATAGTCATTATTTTCATAGATGAATGTTACTAATATATTTTGGCATTTTAAAGCACATCCATGAATTTACTCTGGCAACTGCTATACAGCTGAACACAGGATCAGGCAAATCTATCGCATGACTTCTCTGCCCAGACTTCAGTAGCATTCCCTGTCTTTGTGATTGTCTAACAGAAAAAAAAAACAAAAAACACCAAAACCAAAACCAACCTGAAAAGGTCCCAAATGCCTCAAGTCTGGAGCCTTAAAAGCCTCCTGAGTTGTTTCTCAGATGCTGGCACTCAGACAAGTGACTGTGTCAAAAACCCCAACAGGTCTATGTACAAAACATATCAGTCCCATCTGCTGGAAGGATGCCACCTCCACTATCACTGTATTAGTTCAGCCATTTGGGAAGAGTAAATGTCAGTGTTTGTAACTCAGAAGGGTCAGGGCATTCTGCTGTTAATGAAGCAGCCTGTCCACAGCCCAATCCCCCAGTGTACGTGAGCTGTGGGCACTTCCTTATTTCCATTGCCCTTGGAGGGATGGATTAATATTCCAGCCCAGCCACGCTTGGGTTGGTTTTGCTGTTTGTATTACATCTGTGTCTGTGGCAGTGAAATGCTGGTAGGTCTTCAGGTCTGTTAAACAAATTATGGGAGCCTTTAAACAGCATGTGCTGAGCTTTATCCCCCACAGCCAGCACACAAATCGCTCAGGTGTGAGTGGAGAGAAATGAATAAGGCTTCTTGCCAATCCCCCTCTCCAGCAGAGCCAACTCCCTCCTTATCTGGAAAGGCAGGGGTTTAATTAGCATGGATTAGTGTGGGGTTTAACAGCAGTGCCTTGGCCCCGAGGATAAAGCTGGGTTCTGTTGTCTCCCCTAGGTAGAGTTCCTATCTCCTCTGGTGCCTCCAGTCTCTCCGGAGTTCCTTGCCCCTCCTTCCTGCTCCTCCCCACCTTTATAAGGAGTTTGTTTGTTTGTTTTTTAATTGTAGCACCCTTCAGTTGAAGACTGCTGGTAATAAATAGGGTGAAGCAAGAGAGAGGTGTAAGGCACTTGATTTTTCAAAATACCTTAGAAATGAGAGCGAATTTTAGTGGGATTTGAGCTCTTAATTAATTTGGTCTTTTTGAGAAATGTCTCTTTGCACAGCCAAGGGGTTTCTTGAGTCTCCCACAGCTCTGGCTTTGCCATGACCTTCTTCCCATCTGCTGCTCATGGTGATAGTCAGGATGTGTCCTTGGGTCCTGGCCCATGGGGCACATATCTGCTGTGCTTGCTGCAGCACCCTGGCAGAGGGAAGGCTGTGGCTGCCTGCATGTCTGATGCCTCCCTGCCCTCTCCATGTGTCTGTGCCAGCCTAAGTGGATGGAGAGAGGAGCATCTGCTGGGACAGCAGAAGTTCCTGCTCAGCAGCATGGGCAACATGGCTGGGATGATTCTGCAGTAGCTGGAGGAGCAAAGTGAGTGACCAGAGGTGGAGAGCTTTGTATTTATATATATATATATATATGTGTTTATATATACTGTGCTATATAATGCTATTCTTAAAATGGCAAAGCCCAGATAGTACCTGTGTGAGCAAGTTTTATCTGTTATATCAATACAGCTGCATCAACATCCAACTACACCATATTCAGTGCTGTACAATAGCTCCCATGTGGGCTTTCCTACTAAGTGTTCACTGCTAGAGAGCTGGGATTTTTTTTTCTTTATGGGCATATAGCTAATATATGCTAACTATTTTTCTGTAAAATCCGGTGTAGATGAGGCTGAAGACCTAAATGTGACGTTGCTAGGTGAGACAAAGCCATGGGCCACTTAGTGTTGCAGAAGTGAAATGGTTTAGTCCCTGTGGTTATTTCAGCCTTGCTATTGCTCTTTACCTGATGAGTTAACTTAAAAACCTGTCTCAGCACTTGTTCTGCTTGTGTGAATGCACTTCACTGGAACATTCACCCCAGCCTGTGTAGCCAAGCCAGCAGAAGTTTCTAGTTTAGCTTGTCCTTCATCAGTTGAGGGGGCCATCTCTTCAGCAAGGGGAGGTAGGCAATTTGGCTGTGTTTTACAGAGCATCAGCCCAGGTTGGTGCAAACCCAGGGTCATTTATCATCTGGGTGTATGATGGATGAGGTGATGTGAATCGGTGGCTTTGGTCCATTACTGCTGGAACCAACTGATCTCCTTACTGGCAGCCTCAGCAGAAAGTCTGGGAAAGACTCTTTGAGTCCTGTGGCACCTTTTCCTCCTTGGAGGAAGCCCCTGTCCTTCGGTGGGGACTGTGAGCAGTCAGTACAGTAACCCTTGAGATTTTGCTGCCTCCACTTTAAGGAGCCCTTTCCTACCCTGCCAGAGCTTGGTGGATGCCCCAGGTTTCCTGCTGCAAGGCCTCAAAGCTGACTCCCTGGTGAATTATTGCTCAGGACCTTCAGGCAAGTGATGTAGATCCCACAGCTGCTTTCCAGCCCAAGATTTGCATGTCTGCTTACTGGCTGGTTTGCAGCACCAAGGTATTTGCATTTGTGAGTGTGTCTTATTTTTCTGCCCCAGATCCCAGAGCAAGCTCTTCCCAGAACTCCTGCATCTCTCTCACACAGGGTGCAGACCAGGCTGGCTCCCTCCTGCACCTCACCTGCTGCTTGCCACAGGTTCAGCATTTCCAGTTTAAGTTAGCCCTGGCTTTTAAAGTCTCTTCCAACCCATTTAACTCCAGAGCTTTTAGTGAAAATCAAGATGGGAAATATAAAAGCTTACATCAGCTCCTCTAACTCAGCGAGTAGATGGGAAAGCTACGATAAATTTACAGTCAGAAAAAGAAGAGCTGTTCTTTATAGAAAACTCTCACTTTGTTCAAAGACAGTTTATTATCAAAGCATAATATTAGGTGACAGTTGTTGCTTGGCTATTTTGTACAGTTGTTTGGTTTTTTTTTTAATTATTACTGCCTTTTTCTTATACAGCATGATTCTTGAGCAGATACTTTAACAAGCAAGACTGGCTCATCATTCCCCTTTAATTCCACATCATGTCACTTTGGAAGGGAAATGGCTTGGTAAAAGCCAGAGTTCAGATATGATGCTGGCAGATCGTTATGAAATATTCACAAGACATTTAGTTTAACTTGGTGCTAATTGAACACTGACAGCACAAGTTACTCCTGCCTGCAGCAATAGTCTATCACGTTTAGGCAAGTGGCATTCCTTCCCCTTTGATGCCCTCCTAGATAGGAGGCTGCACAATCAACAGCCAGCAAAAAACTTGGGTGAGCAACATTAGAGTTGGATCCTGCATATGTGGGACAGGGAGAATCATCCAGAGCTGGTGAGAGTTTATTTGCACTGGGGCTGAAATGACACTGAACTCGCTCTATGAAATACTCAGTATTATGTGAGGAGTGAATTGAAATTGATGCAGATATCTTCCTTAGTGAAAACACTTGAAAGCAAGACTATGTGAAATTATCTGGTATCACCTCTCTGAAGCTGTGCCCCAAAAACCCTCCAGTGCCAGTCCTGGAGGGGAGTGAAATGATGATCACCCCAAAAGAGCTTCTGTCTGAGGTGGGGAGCACCCATCTGGGATTGCAAAGAAAGGTGACCAGCTACATGTAAGCAACTGAGAAAAAGATCTTTTCCAAAGATGTATTCTGCTTGGCAATGAGAGAGCAAGTAAGGGATAAAGATGGCTCAGTATTTAAAAATGAGAATTTTAATTACATGAACATTTTGGATGTCATGGAGAATGAATGGGAGAATCTGGAGGTAAGGGCTGAGCTGAAAGCTGTAGGATCTGAATATTTCTGCCCTCAAATTTTATTCAAGGTGGCTAATTGCTCTAGATAGCAGTCTGCTATAAAAACTCTTCTTTCTTTCAACAAAGACATTGTTTTAGACATATTTTCAAAGGCCCAAGGTATAGTATCAGACTAAAAGAGCTGCTGGAGTTTCTTTTGGTGAACCTCCCACTCTAGGATTGCTAAATACCACCCTCCTGGTAATATTGTCCTTGGGAGGGCTAAATAAACTTACAGTCCCCCTGTGTCTGTATAAAACATCCTCACCAGGAGAAGTGGAGGGAGGAACATGAATGCTCCATCCTCCACAGAACCCTTCTCCAACTGGCTTCCATAAACATCGCTCTTCAGGAGGGAAAACAAATGAGGCTTTCAAAATTGTTTTACTTGATTCACTTCATTCTGGGCTAGAGCAAGGCAAATAGACAGTGGGAGGACTTCACTGATAAAGTATTTTTTTTCCAAAGCAGAGAATACCAGAAGATAACACAACAGCAAATTACTGCATATTTTAAACCCTTGTAGCTAAACATTCCCTTTTGGGGCCACGCCAGGTATCTCGCGGTGCCAGCGAAAATGGGATACAGATGTTCACTTGTTTGGATGGAGACATTGCAATAATTCATGCCTGCTACAAACGATAGGATGCCTCATGCTCACAAAAGGACACCCTGATCTTTTTGTCAGTTATAAGAAAATCTGCTCTTTACCTGCATTAAGGAAAATAAGGCCTGCTACCAAAAGGCAACCCCTGCTGATGCAGCGCAGCCTGGGCTGCTCAGAGTGCACCCACACAACACTGACCCAAGGGCATCATTACTCACAGGGGAGTCAATCGGTGTCTGGGACAGGTATATGGAGTGTTAAATACTTGCTGCTAAATGAGTCTGAACAGAGGACCTGAGTTTCCAGAATAGCAGAGGTTTGGGATGTTGTGTCTGAGATGGTCTAGTTTTTTTGGGGTTTTTACGTTAGCTTTGAATAGTTGCTTATTTTTCTAAGATAAATTTAGATGTTTTTAAAATGTTACCTCTGAGTTTGAACTCACTTGTGGTGAAAATAGTCTCATTAAAGTCCATGGCAACAGTGTTCAGGAACAGGCTCTGGCTGCCGTGATGGATGTTAGGGAAATGGGAGCTGAACGCCCCAAAATACGTGGGGATGGGATAAGGAGAGAGAAGAGCTGAGCCCATCACGCTGCAGCATAACAGCAGGGCTGATGCTCACCTTCTGCTTTTTAATGTCTAGCAGATAACTGCAAAACTGGCATCTGCCAGAAGAATTTGTTAGCATAGCTGAATACTTGCACCGCTGGTTTCCCCCTGTTGTGCTCCTGTCAGGAGAGGTACAAACAGGTTCACACCTGCTGTATAGCTCCAGGTTGAAGGAACGCATGTGCAGATTTGGCAGGTAGGAACTGCACTCATTAAACTAAACTCCACTTCTTGAAATTGGAGCTCTCTGCTTTCCCTGCCTCCTGTTTCTATTTTTCACTTTCTTTGCAATGCCCATATTAAAATGAAGATATATTTAAATTTTTTTTTTAATCTTCTTCTTAGTTCATTTTCATGGTGGAGCTGTAACCAAATCCAAAATCACACTTCTGGGAATCCAGCACCAATGTTATGTGAAGGTCTTAAAGGTGTGTGCAGAGTTTTTTCTCCCAGTCTCCTGAATTTTACCTTCTTAGTCATTTTTATGAAGTGGGTTTGGGCTTGACACAACTGGCACAATTTGGGATGGAATGACTTCTTCTGGTTTTTTGGGAAGCATTTAACCATTTGCTCACCTTTTTAAATTTGTAGTTGACTTCTAACTGAAAAATCTCTTTCTGAAACAATAAGTCCTGGAAATCTTTTCATTCAGTAGCACTTAAATGCAATGCTTTATTTCCCTAATTTTTTTCAACTGTTTTTCTTGGCTTAAGCCACTCATCAGATTTTTTTCCAATTTAATGAAAATTTTGGCATTCTGAAATGGCATCTTTTGCAGGACTAACTGTTAAGTGATTGTTTTTCACTGACACTCTTTACTACATTGAATTTTTCACATTAGTGCAGACCACGGACAATCACAGCTAGCCCTATATATTATGGTAGGGATTTTTCATTCTTGATCAATATGAAGAAGACCATTCAAAACTTTCCAGGTGAAATGTGGATTCCTGGAAAGCAAATTGCAGGCTTCTAGCAGCTGAATACCTTTTCTCATATCTCTCTGGTCTCCTTGAAGTCCTTAAGCCCCTAGAAGTTCATGAAGCACAGCTAAAAAATACTTGCTCATAAAATGTAGTAGTTTAGCAAATATGTGCTGCCCCACTGGTATTTCTACAGTGGAGCTAGTCTCAGCCAGAAATAAAGGCAGGGTCTATTTTTTTCTTCTGTAAGTATGTTCAAAACATGAATTTCCATGAGTTTCCAACATAAGACCTATATCTGCATGGTAAGTAGAGTCACTTTCACTTGCAAATGAGGTTGGATCTGCTAAAAAATCTGCTAATTTGCAATAAAAATAGCATCCATCTTTGCTCTGCAAATATAGCCTATTTGAAAACTGTCCCATTTTCAGAACTGTAGCAGCTTGTAGGATGAGAGAAAGGGGAAGGAGGAAATACCTTGCATTTGAAGTCACTTCGTATTTCTGCAGGACTATTTCACACACCTTTAGTCATTATGTTGCATTTTGTGTTGTCACATTAATTTTCACAGCAGCAGCCTGATATAAACAGTGTGACTGCACTGCAGAAGCAGGAGAAGCTGGATTGATTGGGAGGGAGAAGGATTTGTTCAGACATAAATATCTCCTGCCATATTGAGGGGAGTTTAAAAAAAAATGGCCAGCCAAGAACTTGCTTTTTTATTGGAATGTTCCGTTTCTCTCTTTTTTTTTTTTCTTTTAAATGTATACTTCAATGTGAGAGACCAAAACCAAGGGGAACCAAGTGCCTATTTAGTGAGTCTGGGATGCTGAATGCAGCTGCTCTTCCAGGTGGGTGAAACTGCAAGGAATGGAAGGCAAGGAAGGTGAACATGTATGCAGAATAGGGTATTAAATAAGGAGGCCTGGTCATGTAAGGTCTTGTTGGGGAAACTGCTGACTTTCTTGCAGGTTAAATGCTTGAAGGAACTGCAGAGTCAGGCTCCTAGAATATGAGGGCATACAGCAAAAAATCTGCACCTCAGCACACAAACAGGTGAAAACACCAGGTGCAGAAAGGAAAGCCAGTTCAGTGCCTTCAATCCCAGTCTTCTTGCACCCAATGAAGGATGCAGAGACTGCCTAGAGAAGGGCAGGCACTGCTGTACCCACACAGTCTGCCTCTCATCCCCTATGCACTGGGTTGCTGTCTGCTTGTCTCTAGGGCTCTAGACTTTCAAAACCTCCTGGAAAGGCAGGATGAGATTAAATTCTTGCTATATAGTTTTCCATCTCATCTGTTGGTGATGTTTCCTGTAAGGAACTCGGTGCTCTAGGGAATATATGGCATTAATCTAGGATTTCAGAGAAGCATATAAAGCATCCATAGTATTTATAAGGTTACACGTGTAGAACTAAGACCTTCCCTGTTCTAGTAGCCACACTTGCCCAGGTTGGCAATGCTGCTCTTGGCTTGCTATGGCCAGTGTGATGACATTCAGTGCAGGCTGGAAATATTTCCTGTGCTCCCATAGCTTGTCCTCTAAGGGAGGAGCTGAGAGATGCCTCAGCTTTGAAGCTGATGATTTCTCTATTGGCTCTGTTCATTCCTTGTGTATTTTAGGTTAGAGCTTGTGGTCTGCTGTATGAAAATAAATCCACCTGTAAGGAGATACCATGAAAAGTCCCAGTGTCTGATCAGAGGTTTTACCAGTAACGATGGGTTGGAGCTCTGTGAATGGCTTAATCCTCACACTCCTCCTGTGCTGAGATGGGTCACACTGTGCTTTGAGCAGTGTCTGAGCCTTGGACTGAGGCTTCCACTTGGCATGTCCAAGTCTCTGACACCAAAAGCTTTGGGTGGAAACTAACTTATGTCTGGATAGTTTGCAGCAGGCAAAACTCTTAAAAGAACAGCTAACTGCATATTCATAATGGCACATACAGGAGTTGAGAGAAGCCCTTAATTTCTGCTCTGGTGGATCTGGAAATTCACCTTCAGCCATGCTCAGCAACATCTATTCCCAATCTCTGAAGAGCATGGCTCAAGAGGAGCTTTTTCGTCCTTTTCCTCTGAGAACAAACCACTCATTTCTTCAGATAGAGAAGATTACTATTTTTTTTTAACAAAAGAGCATGGTACAGCTCAATACACCACTTGGAAGCAACATGATTTGTGTCGTGAATACTAATATGCATTTGACAGTATCCTATAAATTCAACATGTTTTGAAGGGCATTAACAAGAGTTCTAGGAGTCATACTGAATTTTTTTCCCCTACTTTTTTTTTTTTTTTTTTTTTTTTTCTTCAATTAGAAGAAAGGGAAGCTAGCAAGAGTCTGTATTTGTATCCAAAACAAACATAGCTTGGGTCACGGCAAGACTTCTGCACGCCGTGCTAGACCTGGGTCTACAGCACATTCATTGATTTTTGTCTCCATGAATCACCCTAAAGCTATAGGCAACAAAAGCTGAAGCTATGTAGATGTGATTTCTAGTTCATTTGTTGTTCATTAGAAAGATTTTCTCTCTCTTATTTGCAGCACCCCTGCTGCTGCGTGTTCATTAGGAGAATGGAATGTATTCCAAATATTTCCTAGCTCTGGCAGGGCAGATGGTGGAAAGTAATTTTCCAAATTCTTCTGGAAAAGGGGGGATAAAAACACACCCAAATAACCCCCAAGTCCACCCCCTGCACACCAGAAGAATTTGGTATTTCTGAGTGCAGACGTGCCGTACACTTTCTGTCTCTCTGGTTGTGCAGTGCTGTGTCGGAGTGGTGGGAAGTGTGTATGAATGGGAATGTATCACATTACATGTGGGATGTTAGCAAGGCTGGGATTTTTTTTATTTTTTTTTTTCACAGGAAACTGCGTTTGCAAAGAGCACACAGCAACATGCAGTACCCTAAAAGATGTGTGTAAAGGAGTGAGCAAGATTCATTTCCTTAAATCTTCTGGGCAACCCAATGCCTGAGGGAATCCCAGGGAGGGAGGACAGAGTCTGGGCCGTGCTCTGGTTTCTCCATCCAGCCCTGTGCAGAGGGATGAAGCACACTGGAAGCTCCTCAGACACCCCTTCCCCTGCCCTTCACCAGTGTGGGCAGAAGGATGTCCAAGTCCAAGTCTGAGGAACGGGGGAGGAAGCGGCTCAGGCTGCGTTTCCCTTCTGCTCCCTGGGGAGTCGGGGGAGCACACAAGCCAGGGCCAGATTTAGTTCTTGGATCCACATGAAACATCTCTGTGCCGACTGCTCCCTTCCTTCGTGCTCAGCCTCTTGTCACGGGAGTGGAAGTCTCACACCCGGGGAACAGGGAAGCTGAATCCATGTGCAGCAGACAGAGCCGGGAACACAATGCAAGGGAAACAAAGAGCGGGGCTGTGTTTGCTGCCTTCCTGGTGGCATTCACCCTCGTGCTTGGAGCTGGCTTCCTCTTTTCATCAGCCTCTTGACCTGCAGATCCCTCTCCTCAGCAGACAGACCCCAAAGCCCGGCGGCTGGATCCTTTATGCCTCTTCAGATCAGACCAGCGAAACACTTTGAACACAGAGCCTGAATTGTGTGTTTGCATCGAGGGTTTAAGCTCCTTGGCGCTGGCACCCAGGGTTCCTGTTTGTTTTCCAACTCTTGAGGACAGCAATGGTGCTCTTGGAGTCAACACAAACAAACCAAGAGAGGCTTGAGGCAGCGTGGCAGAGCTCACTGAGCCCCACAAGCTCCAGGCTGTGCCGTGCTCTGGGCTGCAGAAGGTGCCTCTGGCACTGATTTGGGCTGTCAGGTCAGGCACCCACAATCAGCCCCACAATCTCACACACAGAGACCTGGCAGAACAAGGAAGGGCATCAACAGTGCTGTCTGTGCCACTGAGACACCCAGTTTCAGAGGGAAGAACTTTGACAGCTGCTGTGAAACCCCATCAGATTTTCAAAGCCTGCTACTAGGGATGGAGTTTGAAGCCCCCTCTTTCCCCAGGCACTCTGGCATTGCAGATGTGAGTGCAGGTGGGGGTCCTGATACCTCTCATTTGGTTCATTTCCACAGCTGGGCTTTTAGGTGCAAGCAGTTCAACAGCAGACACGCAAAAAGGCACCAAGAAAGGGTACAGCCACCCAACACCAGGCAGGAGCCTCTCTGAGCCTGGCTTCAACTTTCAGGCAACTGTCCCCTGGCATCCAGGCTTTCTGCAGGCTCTGTTAAGAGATAGAACAGTAGTGCCCTGCACACTGTGTGACAGCCTTGAGGAAGTGGCGTTCTGAAACAGATGCCTTCAATAGCTGCTGTGACCCTAAAACCCATTGCTCGGTCGATCTGCAGAAAAAAATCAGGAGAATTCCTTCCAAACAGCTGAGTGCCGGTGCCTTTTGTGAGCTGGCTTTTCCTCTTTGGCTTCCCAGAGCTTCCACCAGCCAGGACTGTCTCACTGCATTGTGTCAGCTGAGATTTAGGAATTTCTCTAAGCTACATCTAATACCTAAACCTGTAATTGTCACAATTTGACAAGAGTTTTTAAACTCTACATCACCTGTGGCCAGTAGCTTTCAGAGATGAGTAGTGGCTTCTGGTAATTTGCCTTTGCTCAATTATTGCAATATATTTGATTCCCAATTATTATGCTCTGGAGTCAAGCTTCTTTCAGGTAATTTACAGCGTAGCCTATGTATGAGTAAAGAATTTATCACAATTGTGTTTTTAATTAAAATGCATACCATGATATCAAAAGGAGAGGGGGAGGAAGAGAGGGAACCCAGATTAAGTTTTTAATTGTTTTAATAGTGAGATTTGGTTCAGTGAGAACAGGGCATATTGGTTTCCTTGGAAACATTGGCGATGTATTAGCTGTATAAAATCTAGCATAAAAGATTGGTGAAAGTGAAGCCTTTAGGTTTTAACTGATATTGTGATTCTCTTCATTTGGAAAATCAGCTCCACATGTGGCTCCTAGAGTCCCAAAAAGGTGGGGTTTTTGTGTTTTCTCTTAAGCCTTAGAATTCATGATTTCATAGACTATCAGAATCATAGAAATCTACAACTGCAATAATAGCAACAACAAAAAAAAAACCTCTTCAGCAATTCAGTATCTCTGATTCACACGATTTAATTAGATATGCCTGTAAATTCTGTGCCAAGGAGTACCAGGCTCAGGCAAGACCCCACGTGATTGGAGAAAGAAGTACAAAAATTTGGCTTTTTAAATGTTCCAATAAAACAAGAGATTATTGGTAATGGAGCAATAGGTAAAGTTTTCTATACATCCCATGTTCACTTACTTTACAATACACAATACTGGTACCTGGATACACAATATACAATGCACTCCAGCCAGCTTCAAGTTCAGAGAATGGCTGTAGCTGCTGCTAATAATTTGGCCTCACACTAAGTCTTTGATTTCTCTTTTTCTTGGTGTATATTTCCTAACAGAAACCCCCTGGAGAGCTTCATCCCCAGAGGCAGCATATTGGGTTTGGGGCTGCAACACAAGACACCACAGGAGGTCAAATATACATGGTAAGGTTGTTCTTATCTGAAGTTAAACCATCTTCTTTTAATTGCCTTTGAAAATCAGGCTCTCAAAATTACCAATTTTGCCTTTTTTGTGCTAGAAAATAAAGCCTTGTGAGGGAGGATTGAGCTCTCTGCAGTCAAGCGGGATTGAAACAACCAATTTTAATATCTGTGATTCACCTCTGAGCTCAAACTGTGATGATATAGTGTGTCTGGGGATCAAATACTGCAGAAAACTCTTTTAGACAAAAGGGTGGAAAAAAAAGACTGCAGATAAAGTTCCAGATGTAGGACTTCGGACCATCAGAGAAGGGATGCTTGGTTTTAGCGTTTCAGTCTAATCACTCAGTTGAAACCATGTCAGCAGCTGAGTAAATAGACTTACGGAAAAGGCATTTATGGGACCATTTGTGTTCCAGGATCCTCCCTCTTTCCTGGTCCTCCTGTTTGTTTTTCTGTCTCTTTGGTGTCGAAGCTTCCCAGTTAACAGGTTTATTAGGTAGTGATGACGATGTCAAATGTGCAGCTAAGCGAGCCACACGGCCCCTCGGCTGCCCGGCAGCCGGACCGAGGGGCTGAGCAAAGGGAGTGCAAGTTCAGCACTCAGCCTGGCCGGGAACAATTGGGCCCCTCTGCGGGGCCCTTCAGCTGCGCTTGGCTGCCTGCCACCCAAAGCCATGACCACTGCAGCACCAGCCCAGCCTGTCCCCCCCTCCCCAACACGCACACGCACACACACACACGCACACGCACATACACACACGCATTTTGTCGACTTTTCTCGGGTGTCATTCCCACCAGCAGCATCCACCTCGCTGCCCGCTCCTCTCTCCCAGCGAGCGGCTCGGGCGGGCCCGTCCCAGGTGCCGTTGCCAATCGGTGTTTGTCACAAGGTGTCACGGAGGGGGAATTTAAGGGTGTAAAATAACGAAAGCCTCAAGGTGCGGTTTAGGGGTGTAAAATAACGAAAGCCTCAAGGAAAACCGTTCAAGGGCACGGGCCTGGCAGCGCAGCAGCCTCTGCCAGCAGACTGCTGCCGGGGGGAAGGTGCCAGCTCACGGCTGAGGCAGACAGAGCCCCGATCGGGCCTCCCGTACCGGGTCACGGCGGCTCTGCCCCGCTCACAGCACAAGGCTCCGGGCACCCCGAGAGGCGCTGCCGTGTGCTGCGTGGTGCGGCCGTGCAAAACCGGCCTGGGGAGCCTGCGGAGGCTGGAAGCACCGCGGGTACAGTGACCGCCACCCCCCTGCCCCGTTCCGCCGCTCCATGGGGCGGTGACAGCTCCGCACCCGCCCGGGCCCCTTTAAGGCGGCGGCGCGGGAAGGCGCGAGCTGCGCCTTTGTCACGACCCCCGGGTCAGCGCGCGGTCACGGCCCCGCCCCACGTGGAGAGGGGGAGACAGACACCGCATGGCCGCGCGCCCCGCCTCCCTCCTGCGATTGGCTAGCTGGAGACCGGTGGGCGGGACCCGCGATTCCGATTGGCTGAGACGGAGCCTGATTTGCATGCGGGGCGCCCCCGCCCTCGCCGCGTCTCCGGGATTTAAAGGGACAGAGCCGAGAAAGGGCGGGGGGTGCGTGATGGGTGGGGTGGCCTCGGGTTGTGAGGTTTGCGGTGCGAGTTTCGAGGGGGCATTGCAGGGGAGAGCCGGAGCGGGCCGGGAGGGAGCCTTGGGTTGCCCCGTGGAGACCCTGGCAGCAGCCGTGGCCTCCATGCGGTACCGCCGGTCCCGAGGGCTCGGCCTGTGCCGGGCTCTGCGTGGAGGTTGGAGGCAGGGGGTCCGCAGAGCATCCGTGTCGTTCTTCTCATGGCCCATCCCTGGCAATTGGAGCCCGTGGGGCCATCCCGGGGCGGTGTTGGAGCAGTTGGAGCAGTTGTGTCTGTTGGGAGGTGAGGGACAAGCGTGTCCGGGGGTGCCTGTGGTTTGCCTGGCAGGAGCTCCAACCCATCCAGAAAAATGGGAGAAAGAGCCCGGGATGCTTTGATCCCACCCTTCGTGCTAGAACCAAAAGCTACTAAACACAGTTTTCTGGCAAATACGAGTATGTTCGTGTGTATCTCTCCACATGTGGGTGTACGTGGGCATCATGTAAGGACAAATCAATCCATGAACTGTTTGCAGCTGCTCCACTTCTAAACAGCTCGACAGAAAGAGCCCAGCAGCAAAACTGCTGCGAATGGCTCAGAGCTGGCATTCAGAATTACTCGAGTGCTTTCTGGGATGAGCTTGAAGTCTTCAGGATGTCAGCTCTCAGCTGGGGAGTTCAGGGTCACCTTCCTTAGCACTCCAAAGCACCATTCCTCTCTCCAGAATGCCCGTTGTTCCATCAAGAAAAGTCAGGCCTTTTAGGTTTATGCATTTAAACTCCTTCCTTAGCACTGGTTTATTTATACGGATGCCATCCTGGTTTTTCAAGCATGAGAAAATGAAATGTTTTCATTTGGGGAGCTGTGAATTCAGAAGGTGATTAATTTTAGTTAGTGAAGTGATAGATTTCCTACCAGTGCCTCTAATAAAATGTAAAGGTAGGGTGGAGTCTTTCCAGTGACATCATCTAGGCTTGTATTGGGTCCCAAATGAGGAAAAAAATGGGTTGAAATAACATTCTGGTGGCTTCAGTAAAAAATTTCATTACAAAAAAATAGTCAGTGACACTTTAGCCTCCCTGGTTGGCAGCAAAACCTCTTAAGTGGGACCCAAACCAGTGGTGTGCAGAGATGGAAAAAAGGACTTGGGAGGCAGCTGTGAACTGCCTGGGCTGGTGACAGCAGCTTCTGCTTCGTGGTCATCATCCTGTGTCAGCCTGGTGCCACAGCAAGAAGAAGGGGGTTTTTGGGCTACCTGGGGAAGAAGGACATGAGTGGGTGGGCTGAGGAGCCTTTTAGGTAGATATTAAGGATTAGCAAATGGGACAAAGTCTCGGGAGAAAAATGCTTTTGTTGTTCCAAACAAGGATGAGGGCTTGTCTACCAAAGATTTAACTGACAGTATCTCATAGACTTTAAATCATACCTGAGACATAGTTGTAATGGCTTTCAAAGGCAAAGAATCACTTAGCTAAAACTGGCAAGCATTCGTGTCCCTGCCCAGCATTGTTCTCCTCTGTTGAGGCAGAGATCTTGTTCTAATTGCTGGGGAGAAAACTCAAGTTTCTACTATCAAACAGTTAAAAAGAAAAATAAACTTAAATTGAGAGGTTAGTCACCAGAAAGTGGAAACCATGTCTGGAATTGTTAGAAATAAGGCTGGCTTGAAAATAAATATAGAATTATTCACCATGGTAACTATTGCCCTATTGCGTTAGTGCATATTGATTTAACATTAATCCAAAGACTAATGCTGTGAAATATTTGGTCTCTTTAATGGACAACTGTTTCGTTAACAAAGCTTTGGGGAGTAGCAGATTTTTTTGTACTGTTTTTTTCTTAGGTTGCCTCAACCACTTTTGGAAGAGAAGTATTTTACTCTTAAGGTTCCTTATTTCTCCCATGGATCTCGCTTTTCAATTACAAGTTATGAACTTACCCTTAGTGCTGCACTATAATGATTATGCAGGGTGGCTCAGACCTTTTACTAATGCTGAAGTGTTGCAGTGAGGAATAAAAGGAAAGATTTATACATGATTGCAAATGCCTGACTTATGGCCTGGCAATGAGTGAAATCATATAACAGTTCCAAACTAGCCAGAGCAGGCTGATGTCTCCATGTCAGTCAGTTTGTGCAAGGGCCTTGGATATTATTGTAGCTCCTGTGTGTCTCTTTCCATCACTGAAGAGCCTGGGGCCCAGCCAGACGCCCAGGCTCACCCTCAAATTTTGTGGCAAAACCAGGAAGCAAAGGGAGAGCTCCCAGTGCCAGACTCCTGCTGGAGCCATCAGAGGTGTCTCTAGGGAGAACATAAAAAGAAACTGAAAAAATTTTAATGAGTGACAGAATATAGGAGCCAAAATCAACAAGAGTGTGTTCTGGATGTATCCCACCATCCCAGCAGCACTCACTGCTGGTGCAGAAGTTCTGAGAAAGACCAATGGGGCTGGAGGGTGGCTAAGTGTTATTACACAGAACATGGTGAAGCATTTAAGTTAGCTGATGTACTTTTAATTTTTACGAGCCCATCTGGGATGACTTTAATTATTTGTTCTTAAATCATGGTGGAAAAATGCTGATTGTTCTTAAAGCCACGTAAGTTGTTCAGATGAAATCGGGGTGGTGGTAAACAGTGAATTTTTAAACCAGCAGCGACTTGCAAACAGTTATTTTTTTCTTTTTTCATTTTTTTTTTTTTTTAAGGAAGGTTAGGAAGATGTGTGAACTTGCAGCAGCCCGCATCAGAAACCGGAGCCTTTGTCCACCAAAGCTTTGCAAACTTGTAAAAACTCCCCCTGCAACAAGCAGGCTGATTCACAGGGTGAGTGAGGGCAGACATGTTCTCCCAGACCCAGACCCAGCTCTTCCACAGCTCAACCTGGGCACAGAGAGCATGGAGAAGGAGTCTGTAACCTGCTGTAGAATAATACTGTGCTCCTTAAATCTGCAGTTAGTTGCTTAAGACCATGTAAGGATGAACCATGTCTGTGTTGGAAAAAACAACAGTTTTGGCTCAAACACAAACTGTGGCCTCATGCACGAAGCCAATGACCTTGGAGACAGCAGTGGTGGCAGGGCTGGTGCTGGCAGGGCTGGTGCTGCCAGCTGGTATCTCACACAACAGGAGGAAACGTGTAGTGCTCACCTTATTTATGGTGGTGCTACATATTTTAAGTGGGAAGGACTGTTGGCTGCAAGCTGGTGGGCTCAGCTCGGCTTACAGGTGCCTTTTCTGGGCAGTCAAGCAAGGTCCATTGGAAAAACGTCTCTAATATTTGGCTGTCAAGTGTTTACTAAGAAAAAAAAATGTATTTCCAGACAAATAATAATAGAATTTGATGGATAAAGCTACCTGAAGTGACATTTGTCTTCAGAGTTTTAACCATGCCTGTGCCCTACTTTAACTTTCAAGTTGGCCTTTCTGGGGCTTGCATGCTCCCACCCCCCGCAGGTCTGTGTCCCTGTAACAGGGCTAATGCTGCTTCCCATTTCCCCAAAGCATTTCTAGAGATTTGCCTGACATAAAAGAAACTGGAACTCCAGGATCAACCTGAAGGAAATCAGCCAAGAGGCCAGTAAGAATTACCACTTCTGCGTGATCAATGAGAAAACAGAATCTGGGAACAAAATATAAAAACAGGATTGGAAATGCTTTATTTCCTAGCTTAGATTTGTTCAGATAATTGTCCTTCCTCTCCCAGGCCTGCACACTAACCCCTGCCCCTGGTCCTGCCCCTGGTGCTGCTCCCCCCATGTCTGGGGAGTGACTCTCAGACCATAATTCACGTCTGCTCAGCACTGGGAAGCACAAATGTCTCAAAGCTCATTTCTATCCGAGCCACAAGATCCTCTTCCGTGTTTCCTTTGGATTAGTAATTGTTGGGAGTTACCATCTGTCAAGTGGCAAAGAGTAAAAGATTAAACAACCTGGCAATTCCTTGTTCCTTCTCTGCAGGCATTTTCACACAGGACTGGATGGGGCCATAGGAGTAAAGCACAGGTGTGTATTTAATGTTAGTTTGTAAGCAGTCACGTAGACATAAATTCCATCTTTTTTTTGGGGGGGGGGAAATAAAGGCTAAACCTGGTGAGCATCACTGTGCCTGACCTGACTCTCAATGCTGTCTGTCTGGTGTAATTTTTACAGCTTTGCACAAGATTTGGGTTGCCATGTGGCATTCATAGCCTGTCCCTTTGTTGGTGTCATCTTCCCAGCAGCATCTCTTGGGACCACGGGCCTGGCCAGGGTCTTTTCAGATACTTCCAAATTGTAGATCAGAGCCAGCAAAAGTAATGGGAAAATATGTTTCCTTGGAAGGTAGCTGATGCTGTCTTTATCTCCCAGGAACAGGATTCACCAAGTATTACAGCAGCTACTTCACACCACTGTAGTTAACCTTGTTTGAGCAGTTTCATTGTAAACCCCTGCTTTCACAGGTTTTATTTCCCAGAAAGAAAAAAAAGAAAAATCTGCCTTGACTAAAACTTGGCATACAGAGCACTCAGGAAGGAGGTGACATCTTTTTTCCTTTTTGCTATCTTCAAAGTTTATGGGGTCGCTCCATTTTCCAGCAGGTGGATTGAAACAAAAATGGGAATTTCTCTGTCTGAAATAGTTCCTGAGCTTTGTAGAAGAAAACAGCATCATTGGAATTGGAGCCAACTGCAGAATTTGCACCTAGTTCAGCCATGGCCAAATTGGTACTTTGGAGTTTCCCCCCCCCCCCCCTTCCCAAGTTTCTTTTCTAACGTCCCCTTTTTTCCCTTTTGTTTTGAAACGGTGCATTTTGGGCAGTATGTGGGGAAGCCGAAAGCTCTTGTGCTGCGGCCGAAGGGGTCTCAGCAGTCGGTGGGCGCCGTGGGGCTGAGCCGGGCTTGATGCGGCTTCCCCGCAGGGTGCCCAAAATCCGGACGCTTTTAGGGCTGATTTACAAACTCCCCGCGAGATCCCAGCAGGGGCGGGCGGAGGACGGGAGCGGTGGGTGCAGGGAGCCGGGACCGGGGGTGGCGGCGGGGTAGGGGGGAGGGTGCCGGGCCCTTGATAAAACACCGGGTTCAATGGCGCTGGGGGTGGGCGAGATCCCACCCGCCCCCTGCTGCGGGACAGCCGCTCCCTGCCCCGCGGTCAGCGCCAGACCGGCGCTATCCCCAGGGACACCCGGTGCTGTCCCCAGGGACACCCGGGGCTGCGGGGACGGGACACCCGCCGGCGCGGGAGAAGGGGGGGGGGAAGGGGAAGGGGGGGGCAGTCCCCGTCTGGCGCTGACGTCACGGCGCCCGCCCGCGGCTGGCGGCGGCGCGCGGCCGCGTCCCCGTGGCCGTGAATGAGCTCGGGGGGCGGGAGCGGCGGGAGCGGGGAGTGAGGAGCGAGGAGCGGGCGGGCCGCGCTCCTCCACCGCGCTCCTCCACCGCGCTCCCACCGCGTCGCGTCCCACAGAAGTGAGGGGCTGCGGACACCGGGCCCAGCCCAGCCGCTTCCCGGGCCGGAGGGGGCGCGGAGCAGCAGCTGAGCCGAACCGTGCCGTGCCCTGCCGAGCTTAGCCAGAACCGAGCCGAGCCGAGCCGCTGCGGGGGGCGCTGCGCCGCGCCGGGTTGGGTTTTTTATTTCCAATTTTTGATCGCAGCTGCATTTCCCTCCCCCCGCTCCCCCCCCCCCCCCCCCCCCGCGCCGAGGAGGAGCCCCGGCTTTATGTGGTGCTGCCCGGAGAGCGCTCGGCGGCCGTGAAGTTCTTTGTGTCGCCGTCGCCTTTTTTTTTTTTTTTTTTTTCTTTTCTTTTTTTTCTTTTTTTTTTTTTTTTTTTTTTAAATGTATAACTTCATGGGTCTGAACAGCACGGCCGTAGCTATTCAGCCCAATGTGTCCTGCACATGCAACTGCAAAAGGTCTTTGTTCCAGAGCATGGAGATCAGTAAGTACTTGTCCTGCTGCTGCCGCGGGGCCGGCCCCGACTTCCTCGGGTGCGGGAGGGTGCGGGTGTGCAAGAGGCTCCGGCGGCCCCGCCGTGCCCCCGCCTCGGGCAGGGAAGTTTCCGCGGGGTCTCCCGGCAGCGCCGGGACCCTTGGCTGCGGTGGGCTTTCTCTGAGTATTTGGGTTTGGGGTTTTTTTCCCTATTTTACGTGCGAGCTCTTATCTCTCATCTGTTGCTGTTGGGGTGTCTGGGCGGGTGTGACACGGCGTGACAGTGAGCGACACCGGGGGCGGGCGGGTGGGTCCCGGCAGAGTGGCCCCGGGCACAGCCCCGCGGGCCCCGGGCACAGCCTTCCCGGGCTGCTTGCGGAGCGTGGCCGCTCCCGGGCTCTCCGTTCCCCGCTCTCCCTCCCAGCATCGGGTGTGTGAAATCCCAGCTCTTCCCCATCCCGGCTCCATCACTGCCCGCATCTCGCCCCTTCCCCCGCGGCGCAGCCCCCGCGATGCTCCGGCTGGTGCAGCCTCTCCTGCCCCGAGCGTTTCCCTCCTCCCGGGGGATGATGCTGGAGGGCCCGACCCTCGAGCCTCCTCCCGGGGGTCTTCCCTAACCCCGGTATAAATCGGGGTTCCTCTCCTTATTGGGGTGGGGGGAGCACTGCGCTTCGGAGACCCGAGTAGGGTTTATATGTGGGAACCTGTTCCCCCCGCCTCCAGCCCCTGGGGGCTTTTTGTCATGTAGGACTATTTGCCTTTTCTTATTAATATTTTTCAGCCCTCGCAGACTAGCAGCGAGTTCAGTGCCTGACCTAAATATCCACTACTTTTCTGTTTGCTCTGCCCCTCTTGGAAATTAAGTGCGTGGAGGTGAGAGAGAAGGAGTGTTGCTGAGGAAAGAGAAATGAGTTGTTTTCTCTGGCAATTTAAGGTGAATCGTATTTTCTGTAAAGGGAAGCTTCAAGGCATCCCAGGCAGGGTGGGTTGTCAGGATTGTGCCCTGCTTAACCCGCTGATCTGTGCTGTGAAATCTACACCCACCACAGACTAATGCAAAATGGCCCAAAATGAAAACTTGGGAAAGAGTCTTGATTTTGCATATATTCCTGGCATTGCCGTGGGGTAGGCTCGCGCTCGGTGTGTGTAGGGGAAAGTCAGCTGAGCTGTGCCTGTTTCTGCTAGCACAGGATTTGCCCCGTTACCTCCATCAGGGTTGCAGAGCAGTATTTTAGAGCCAGCATCTGTCCCTTGGTATTTTGGATGGCTTTTGTCCAGTGTCATCTGCCTTTGCCTTCTCCAGTTTCATTGTTGTTTAATTCAGGTGTCTGAGTCCTGGAGAAGGTCTGTAGGCATTTGTATACTGGGTACTGAAACGTGTTCATTCTGTATTTTAGCATAAACCATACCCTTTGTACTGTATGCACATTTAATCTTGATTTAATCTCATTCGTGTTCAGACAAAACTAAGCTGGATTTGCCTGATTTTATTAACACTACCGGTACTGAATAGACCATTATTCTTCCCTGACTTTAACAGGCCAGGCTAGATGTGCATACCAATAGCAGTGTATAAATAATGAAGATACAGTTCTTTTTTGTGTCAGCCCCACAGAACTGCAAGGATGAGAGACTTTACTTTGTGTCTGATCAAGGCTCATGGTTATGATAAAAGTTGTGGATTAAAATATCTAATGTCTTTTGAAGAAGAGCTTCTTTTCCAGTCTAACTCTTGGCATGGGGTTTTGTTGGAACAATTCAGGTTTTTAATTTAATTCCTTGACTTTTTTAGAAATAGCGTATTTTATAATTTTCCTATTTTTTTTAGCATGTGAAGGCCTGGTAACAGGCAGGTGCCAGTTAGGGACAGGGGTGTGTGGGAGGCTGGGGACAGTGGAGTACGCAGGAGGACACGTTGCCTGAATTCAGATGGGTGTTTTGGGAGTCTGGTGCCTGAGGTTTCTGAGGTCTTTCCCTGGCTTGTCCTCTGCCAACACTGCACCCATCCCCCTGTGTCAGCCACTGGGCTCTGTGGTCCTGACGCTCAGGCACCGAGTTCCCGTTTGCTCCCTGGAGCCTTGGCTCAAGCTCCCTTAATGCTGCCCTTCCTAATTTTGTTTTCAGATAGGTTTCTCTATCGCCAGTGTTATTTATTTATTTATTCCCTGCCAATGGTGGGCAGCATTAGCTCACCTCAGTGCTACAGGAGGGCTTTGGTTGCACTGCAGGGGCTGTTACCTGATCGCTTCCTCCACCTGGGTTCAGTGGAAAGGACAGAGTTGAGCCTCCCCGAGGTAAATCCATTACACATCTTTCTCCCCTCACCGACTGCTTGATTTCGTTTATCTTTCTAACACGATTTTGAGGGAACCTCAGAGCAGCAGCCACCGGGTGGTATTTTATTTTCTAGCCAAAAGTTACCACGCTGGGAACGCTTCGGGGAGGCGGCACGACTGTAAACTCTTTTTAACTGAACCCTCTCATTACGTTAACCCTACAACTGAGCCCCCAAAAATATTTCTTTGCAGGCTTTATTCCGTATGGCAGGCTGCGGCGCTGCGGTGGAAGGAAGCAGCTGGTTTCTGTGTGTGGCGCTCCCAGATTAGGATTATAAAAGGGCTTTTTGGGGGCGGGGGCGCGCGCGGAGTCTCGCCCGCCACCGCCGAGGCCCGAGTGCCAATATGCCGGGTGGTGTTAAGCAGCCAGACGTCTGCGGCAGTGGTCTCTTAATCGCCTCGGCTGGGTGAAAGAGGTCAGGGGTGATTGTGGTGGCGGAAGAGTCTGTAAATAACTAATTATTTGGCGCAGGGCAGCACGCCTGCCTCCCCGCTCCTTGCCCAGCTCAGCGCCTGCCCGCTGCCATGGGAGGGGGGGGGGTGATGCCCGTGCCAGCGCTGCTTCACACCCCCAGGGGTCTTCTCCAGGGGGTTTGGGTGCCAAGGATGAGGATGCTGCCACTGACGGCACCCGGGAGTCCCTGTGGGAGGATGATTTCAGCCGCAGGGCATGAGAGCAGGGTGGCCCTTGGCAGGGGCTTTGCTCATGCAGGAGTGTTAGCTGGAGCATTTGGGAGTTTCAGAGGTGCTGTTGGGTCTCCCCTGGGAGGTGAGGCTGTTCCCCTCGGCTGGCAGCAGCTCTCTGATGCCGATGTCTGAGCGGCATGGAGTGAGCAAACCGTGAGAGAGAGGGTTTCTGTCCAGGCAGGACTTCTAGGTTTTCACATTCTTTGGTTTAATAACAAACCAAACGCAGATGGCTCAACCAGGGATCACGTCTCCTTTCCACTTCAGACTGCTTTTTTGGCAAATAACGTTTCTTTCCTGACACTGTGTCAACGGCAGTCATGGCGTCTTCCAGGGCAGAGTGGATAATAACCATGTACTTCTTTATTCCTCCATGCAAGTTTTCCACCAGGAGGTAGGGACACAGAAGGAAGCCAGAGCTGCTACCAGCGTTGTAGCAAAGCCAGAGAGTGTTTGCACAGAGTGTGCTCAGTTCGTGGTACTTCTGTTTGACTCCAGCCCAGCCAGGGAGGTCCCCGTGTCTGGCTCCGGCCACGTCTCCATGACAAGCCTTGCTTTTTGCTGAGGTCAGCATCCCAAGGTACGACTCAGGAGGAGCAGAGCATGGATGGCTTTTGCTAACAGTAGCCTTAGGACTGTCTTTGTGTGCCCTTGGCCATCCCTGGAGACCCTGCCAGACTGCAGTCCCAGCTCTGCAGGTCCCATCTCTCACAGCCAGGGCAGCAGGAAAAATCCTAATTCCCTGAGCCCAGACAGCACAGCAGTCTTAAAATTATAGTTTATTTTGTGCCCTCAGACAGTGATTTTTATCTAATGTTTTATAATTGGTGTTCAATGGGAGAATGAAAAGACACGGGAGAAAATGGGGGGGAATAGTCCAACTTTTTTTTTCTCCTCTGGGTGGACGCTTGGATTGTGTTGTGCTGTACAGCAGGGCTGGCACACACAGCACCAGAGATGATCCTGTATACTTAGAGGTGATTAAACATCATGCAGATGTAGACATTACATAGGTAATTCTTTCTTTTCAGTCAGTTTGAGAGCATATTCAGAGGACGATGTTTGACACATTAAGGCCTGTTACCTTCTGCCGTGAAGGTATCCCTACCCCTTGAATAAGCCTTTGGATGCCTTCATTTTATTTACTTAGTATGCTTTCAGATTGTGGTTGTGAGGTGACAGGCACTGAAGAGTGTGTGGGAACATGGAACCATATTCTTTTCCTTAAAACAGGAATTCCCAAGGTATGGTCTGAGATCACTTCTGAATTTTGAGGATATTGAATTATCCAAACTGCTGCTTGCTTTGCAGATGGAGAGAAGAGTAACTTCAGATCCCTGATCTTACATATTTTTATTTGCTGTTGCTCACCAAATAACTAACATTTTTAGATTTCCTGGCCTGAGAGCTGGTAGTTGGGTAAACACAGTTTTAGAATTAATTTGTAAAACTGCATTATAAATAGATGGATATGGGAAGGCCTTTCCAAGGGAAGTACCAAAATACATGGTGTCACTAGGAGCCAGTAATTACAATCCATCTTTTTTCCTGAGTAGCTCATTGTATGGTCAAGTCTGTTGATCTTGTTTCAGGTAATAGCAACCATCAGAATTTGGTAAGCCTGATTTGCTAAAAGTGGTCAATTATTTGCAATGGTGTGTCTTGTAAAAGCTGACTACCAGTTTGCTTCCTGGAAGGAGATCCCGTGCATGGCGTGCAGTTTGTCTTATCGGATCCCTCAAGTTCTCTGGTACATGGTGCATGTTGTTGGCATGTTTCATCAAAGCAATAAAGCCTGTGAGGAGAGAGGTCCTTTGCTGCAATTAAGTGGAAACTTGGTTCACACCATGAGCACACTTCCAGACATTCATAAAGCAAAGGAATTATTAATGTTGACAGGGATGTTTTATGCGGTATTCTTCCCGTCTCTGTGACTAAATTGCTGGGTGATTATTTTATAATTATTTCGGGTGGCAGAAGGTAGGTCACTTGGGCAGATCCCAGGTGAGGAAACACATCAGAGACCCGCTCCTGCTGCGAGCAGCGCGGCTGAGTCTGGCCCCAGAGAGGAACAGGGAGAATTTCAGGACAAGGCTCCCCTGGGAGAGCAGCATCTGACCATTCATTTCTGTCCTTCAGAGCTGATTATGTGGGCTGCTGCATTGCTGCACTCTTGCTGCACTGAGCATTACAGTGGTCTCGGAGCTCCTTGAGGAGTGATGGGTGAGTGCAGGTGCAGTGGAGCGGTGTATCAGCAATGCTGGCATTTAGCACGGTGCTGCCGTGGCAGGAATAAGCTCCCAGAGCTGTTGGTACTTCGGCACTTGCAGGATGAGGCCATATACAAGCTGACAAGTTCTCAATACTTGGAAAAGTATCAGGGCAGTGTCTGTGTACAGGCATAAATGCATTAGTGGAAGTTAATTGATTTAGTAATACAAGAACGCAGTTCAAAATGAACTGGTTAATGAAATAGTTGGTAACCAGAGAAAGGAGTTGTGGGGTTTGGGTTTTATTTTTTTTTTTTTTTTTAAAAGCAGATAAATTTCCACAGTAGAAGTTTATCATCCAAATCAGAGGATTTGGGGAGCTATTGAGAGTAAAGAGAGCTTTGATGATTTGGCAAGGAATACAGCTTCTAAGGCAGCACTTTGATCTGCATTTTAAATACTTCTTTGTAATGACAGTTTCACTATTTCTTTTCTCATATTAAGTCAGTTTTGCAGAGGTATGTTTTGAGAGAAAATAGTAACTGCACACATTATTCTTGTTGGCTTCGGAGCCAGCTAGAACTTGTAGTTCATCCCAGATCTTTTGGCTACTATGGTAAATTTATGATTACACCAAAAAGGAAATCAGTAGAGATGTTATATCCTATCAAAGCTTTGCATATCTTTTGAAATATCTCCAGTATGAAACCTAAGCTTGCGTTAGCATTTTTTCTGCAGTACATTCTACAGTATTTACCGAAGCATCCACCTAATATTGCAGGTTCCTGATTTAGCTTTTTTTTTTTTTTTTTTTCCTTCTAAAGGACATGTTACTATTCAGCACATGTATCCTTTTAGTCTTGGGTTGTAATTCTAGAGTCTCAAGCTTTCTAAAGACAGCATGGTGCTGCTGTAATGGTGCTACTGGGAACGTTTTTCTTCCCCTTCTATCTACAGCACATCCTCAGATAAACTCTTGTTGGAGGGCAAAGGTTGCCCACATATTCTTGAGCTTGTTGCATTAATTTATGTAGTATGGGTAGAGTAGGAGAGAGGGTAGGAACTGGGAATTTTTATTAAGGTTTTCATTTAAATCTTGCATCTTTCCTTCTTGTAATGGGGTAGGCTTTGTTCCTCTCGGGAGATAGCAGCCTTAAGGGTGAAGACAAATAAGCAGTTTTCCCAAGCTGATTTAGAGCTGTGGTAGCTCCTGTGGTGATGTTTTTGGCCTCTCCTGAACTGTGACTCTAAACTGTACCAGGCTGGCAGCTCTCTGGTGGACCAAGTTCAGCTGGTGTGTAGAAGAGAGCACAAGTTTTGTCTGCAAGCTGGATTAACCTGTGGGTCTTGAGTTACATACAGCGGGTGGCATCACTGGAAGACCTTTGACAAGCAGCACTGTGTATACATTAGCTTACATTCTTTGCAAACTGTCAGTGACTTTGTTCAGTTGGATGTTATCCTTGTTACTCTGCATATTCTTCTGGTATAGGATGCTGATTTGGAGCATGTGAGGCTGCGTGGCCCTGAGGCTTGTGAATTCAGTGGACATGTTGAGAAGTGCTACAGGCAGTGCACTGGTGTGTATTGCAGGCTCACGTTGGCACCAACTTCTACCATCACTTTCAGATTTTCCTAACTTCACACTGCCTTTTCACTGCATACAGCAAGGGGTAGCATTGCTGAGGTCATAGTTCATACAGTATCCCCTTTTTTCTCCAAGTACTTCCAGTTTTTCATTGATGCAAAGACTAGGCCTGTGCACCACCTAGAAGAGGGTGTTCTTTTCTCTGTGTGCAGTATGAGAGTTTGTCAGGCTGTGGTGTTACATAAAGGTACCTTGCACATCTTTTGAAACTTGCCTCACAAATTGTCAGTGTTGGTAGATGTCCCCAGTGCTTTCAAATGGTTCACACATTTGTGTTCAGCGGATTCGGTCTCGCACATATCTTTAATAAAATGTCTCAGGCTGGCTCTTTTTTCACTTGCATCTTACATTCAAAAATGTGCCTGGAGAAAGGCAAGTGTTGCACATGGCACTTGTGCAACCCTTTCACGAGACCCTGCTCGTGCCTGCAGTGCTGAGGAGTTAATTGTGCCTGTGCTGGTTGGCTTGCTGGCGTGAGGTCTGTGCACCTCGGCAGGTGCAACAGGATTTCCCACATTTGTGAACTTGGCCCAAGCAACCCAGCAAAGCACAATTTAGCCTTGGAGAATGAAAGCAGATTAACCCTCAGGCTTGGAGCATACCAAGAATCAAAAGAGGTACTTGCACAAAAATCAATACTACTTTTCAAGAATGTATGCAGGACGTGGTTTGGGGATTCTTCGCCATCTCTCCATTCTGTCCAATATGTTAAGTAGCTGGTTTGTTACTCTAACCCCCTACAAATGATTGTCAGTAATAATTCTGTAAAACTATGAATCAACTCTGCATGACTTTGTGCAAATAGACTGAGTAATTTCTTTGTTCTTTTCTTCTTACTTTGTAATTGGAGTCTGTAAAAGCCCAAAGGTTTGGTCTTGTGGAAAGCATGATTCATTTATTGGTGTCTGTGCCGACTAGTTATCTTTCAGTAGTTCCAGAGTGCTGCTACAAGCCAAGAGTGATTCATACATGGCTAAGTGCACAAACAAATGGGGTCATGGCCATCTGCAGAAACTTTTCTAATCTATTTATGGTATCGGGGAAAGAAGTGGGTGTATTAAGGGTGATGGAATAGGTGTCAATTGCATTAGTGAATACAACTGATTAAGTAACACTAACCATTACTCAAAACCACATCTGCTCATTGCTGAAGATCACAACAGTAGGTCCAATTTAAATGTTAACATACGTCTGATATGAGAGATGAATTGGGTGTCTAGCTTGCCTTTTGGGGAGCTCACCATCATGACTGCCATCATAGACTCTTCTACCTTCCTTGACATTTAGCCATTAATTTGCACTGTGGGTATTTGTAGTCACAAAGTCCTGCTCCTTGCTGTTGCAGACCTCAGTCATTATATGCTTTACATGCAGAATTTTGTCTAGTGCTTAATTAACTTGCTGGTGGTGATCAGTGGTGGGGTTTCTCATTTGCACACCAAGCAGAATGGCTGTGCAACATCTTAGTAGAGACAGCGGTGGTCAGATGTGTTGGTTTTCCTTCCAAATGCATCTTCGGTGCTAGAAAATCTGAGGGAAGACAACAACCTGTATCTTACAATCCCATTTCTGTCCCATTTCACTAATTGTGAAAAATAATTTTCCCGTTTGTAGCTCTGCTAACAAAGGGCCCTGGCTGCAGCCCTGTCAGAATTGCTTTTTTCAGATTTTAGTCTTGTGCTTTGGGGAAGGCAGCTTGCTCCTGCACTGCTTGTGGTTGGAGGAGCTGCGTTCTGGGGCTGACACTTGAGCTGATTGTGAGAAGGGGGAGTTTGAGACTAGGAATAGAAAATATTAGGGTCAAGAAGCACTGCTGGGGTGTATGGCTGAGGGCAGCTGGTGGGCTCACTGCAGACTGCTTTCTGCCAGTGCCTGCCTGCTCTTCAGTCTCACACACTGCAATGACAACACACAAGTCACAACTACACAGCTGGTTTTGCATCTGACATACTTGTACCCATCAACATCTTGTGCTTGCAGAGCACGTGGTGATCTCACAGTGCTTTAGAAACATCTCATGTCTGCAGGATGGATGAGTGTTATTCTGGAGGTGAGCTTGGGGCACAGGTGGACCAGCACCGGGAGGTTTGGAAGCAGCTGTGGCCCTGTCTACCTGAGAGATTCGTTCAGTCGCTGCTCAGTTGTGTTTAATTTCAAAGGACTTGACTGGAGCACAGAGCTCATGTACTCAAATTTCTGTAAATTGAATTTAAGCATCTGCATTGGCCAAAAATATTGGAAGAACTTGGCAACATGTCGTTGTTGTCCTTTTACTGACACTTTGAATACTGTGCCCAGTTCTGCTGCACCCTCGCAGCAGGTGCTCTCATGGAGGGAGACAGGGTCCTGGCTGACACCCCAAGCATGCTGTAGAGGGGGAAGTGACCCAGACTTTCACCCACAGGACTGATGAGCCTCTCCTGATGTCTGAACAGCTTTCTTCTTCTGCCCTTGCTTTATTTAAGTCAACAGATTGTGTAAGCCACATGCTCGATTTACCTGCAGGGCAAGTGGGAAGGAAGCAGTGCCATTTGGATGAATTCCCAAAAGACATCTAACTGCTGAGCGTTAAGACTAACATTTCCAAGCCTGAGTCCCTACAACCATCCTCCTGAATTTGCTTGCTGCCTCTTCCATCTGTGTGCCAGGCACCCATGGCTTCAGCTGCTGAGGACGAGTCCCAGGGAAGCTGCTGCAGCTGCTGGCCAGCGGGTCTGCTGCAGGCTGGGCTCTGCAATGAGTGAGCTTGGAAATTCTTTCTCTTAATAGTTTGTGTTTAATGTTACGATTAATATTATTTCTTACTTTAAAAAAGCTGTTCCCCGAGCCCCCCACACCCTGCTGGCTGTACGTCCCATGGTGCTGGGGGTACCTCTGGCCATTGGAGCCATGGGATGAAACTCACAGCTCAGCAGCATAAATGACCCAGGGCTGGGCTTGTTCTCAGTGCACGCATTAGGCTTGAAACCAGGCTGGGTCTGCCTGTGCTCTTCATAAGTATTGGTGTAAGGAGAGCTGGTACCCTGGGAGTTGGAGAGCATCAGTGTACCCTGCACTGGCCTGGGCTGCCAGGGCTCGGTATCGTATCTCAGATACTTTCCTGGAAGAGCAGGTCCTGATCTTTCTGGGGTTTCTGTGATTCTTTCTACCATTATTCCACCTCACCAAGGGTAGTCTCTTGGCTTCAATAACTTAGACCAACATATACAGATTAGACTCTTTAAGCACTGAGCTCTGAAGGCACCCGGGCCTATTAGGTGCTACCTTTAGTACACTTAAGGAACAACATGATTTATGAACACTTGCTTCACACAATTCAGAGTAAAATGGTCTAAAATTGCAATAATTTCCTGTATAATAAACAGGAATTTCACTGTTACAGTTATATTACTGTAATGGGAGTTTGCTTGAATTGGAAGATGCATTTTTTCATTCTGTGTCTCCCTCTCCAGTGTGCTCAGGCACACGCAAGGTGTGTAACACTTCATGATACTGATCACTGGTGTGTAATACAATCAATGTTTTATATTTCTCTAGTGTGACTTATTTGTGGTAGTATATACAAATTACACCTTTTGCAGCTTTTGCTGTGAATGCAGGTGCTGGTTGTCCTGTTGATATGTCAGGGATGGGCTCAGAATAAGAGGGAGCAGAAGTCTCTGGCTGGGGTCCCACATGCTCTGAGGAAGGTGCAGAACAAACTATGGGGATAGAAAACGTGCTCTGTCTTGCTGATAGCTCTTAATCCTCATAATTCTCCTGGGTTTTCTTGATAAATATTTCTCAGCATCCATTGACTTGCCATCCAGGCCTGAATTGTAGGGAATAATAAGTGTAATGGGACAGCCTGGATTTAATAGCTTCACTACGAGCTGTTTATTAGTGCAGATTTTTAATTTTTTTAAAGATGACTGCATGTATTTAAGTTCAGAAAATAGCTCTTTCAAATGCAAGGGAAGCATGCCTGAGTGGGCTCAGTTCAGCTCATTTGGTTCTGCATGGAGGGAAGGATCCATCCTGCCGTGCAGCCTGTGGAGCGCCGGCTGGGCTCGAGTGGGTTAACAGCCACGTGCAGATGTTCAGGAATTTCTCTTTTGACTTGACCTTGGGGTTTTGCTGCTCTTAGATCACAAGTGCACTCCAGTCACAGCAGGTTCATGTGTTTGGAGATGCTTTTCATCCCCTCTTATTCTGTTTGCTCTGGAAGGGATCACGCTGTATCTTGCAGCCATGTGTCTTCCTTGGTTACGCTTCTAGAGATTTGCAGACCCACGTTAAGCATCTATTAAATTAAGCAAAATGGCCTTTAGAAAGCTACATTTCAAGTGGAAGAAATGCTTTATGTAACGTGGGGGTATATGAGGGGACCTAAATACAAGCTTAAATTGGCTGTTACGAAAATAGGCATAATTGGTTTTTTTGCACAGTGATTTTAGAGCTTCTGAGTTTAATGTCCTGATGAAATCCTGCATCCAGTCCACACGCAGCCAAGGAGATGGGGGTTGAGGAGCCCTAGTAATGGGACCAGTTCAAGGAACAGCATTGCCCTCATTTGTAAAATCAGACCTACCTGTGGTTTGCAGAGGCTCTGAATGATTCAAAAGGTGTCTGGAGCAGCCATTTGCCCTGCGCTTGCACTTCCCTTTCTCTGTGCAGCCCTTGACCACTGGGTGCTGGGCAGGGGAAGGGGTGATTCTTACTACAATTGTAACCACTCACAGGTGAAAAATGCAAAACTCATGCAGCTGTATCCCCATAGCCTTGAACATGCAGCTTTTGCAGTGAACTGCAGCTTTATTTTCCAATGCACTTAATTTAAATTAACTGGAAGCATTTCTGTGATCTTGGTGTGGGAGTGACTGCTTTGCTTCCCCTCTTGGGGAAGGATGGGGTGTGGTTCCCCCTGAAATTTAAGCTTCCCTGATCATGGCTGAGGCTGGGAGATGCTGTGGGGCTGTGACCCAGCTGTTCTGGGATCGGGAGCCTGAGGAAGTGGACGATACTGTGTTTTGACCTTGCATCCTCATATGAATCCAGATAGTCTTTCCTGTTTCTATATTTAAAGCCTTTCCGTTCTTCTTTCTGGGGAGATGGAGCGTTGGCTCTCTTGGGTAAGGATTGACCTGTCCTCATTTGGAAATCTGGTCCCCAAGTAGCTTTTCTCCAAAGAAAACAAGGCTCCTCTGAATCTTGCTGGCAGGAGCTGGAAGAGTAGTTTTTAAATTTGGTGTATCTTCACCCAGTTAGGACTTAGAGAGGGTTTTCATTCTAACTTACCAAAGGACTTGCAAGGATGAAAAATGATGCTTTCCTCAGAGTGTCTTAGCCAACACATGGGAGGAAAGCCTGGCACTGTGAGACAGAGTGGAAGAAGCTGAGATATGATTTGCTGCTTCTTTGAAACTATCAGTTTAATTGTCCAAACAGCATTTCAAAGAAAATCTCTGCTCTTCTCTATCTTCTTCCAGCATTATAATTCTATATAATCACTTTTCTTTCTCAAAAAGAATAGGGCGTGATATTTTTTTGCAGAAGAAGGGATAAATTCCAGATGTTGCTGGGATACACTTTTTGCCTCTATTTAATGTTTCGTGGCTTTCAGTAAATAAGCTGCAAGAGGTGGGGCTGATGTTTTTATTCCAGGACAAATCATGGACAATAAATCCCATCTGCCGATGGGGAAACATCTTTTGAGTGTGACATGGTGCAGTTAGGAGCTGATCCTGGCTTTCCTGCAGAAAGGCAGCAAAGGTTGAGGCTGACCCAAGTGCTCCTTTGGGGTGGCTACCTGTGGTCCTTTTGGGTATTTGCCTTCCCTGTCCTGCATGCCATCCTGTGTGGGGTGCCCAGTTCTGCAGGACTGTCCTGGCCCTGCTGTTGGCAAACTGGGTTTTTTTGGTGCTGGTTCTGTTGCCCAGCAAAGAGCTCTGCCCCATGGCATGAGGCCAGATCTGGGAGCTGTGTTCCAAAGGCAATCCTCTTCCTTCTTCCCAGAACAAAGCCTTGTCTTTTCAGTGCATGCAGTGCTTTCACCTGCTTTTGGAGACTTCTTGCAGAGTAATCCAAATCCATTTCCCAGCATGTGTTGCACATAGGTATTGTGGAACAAACGCAGCAGCTCCATCCCCTGTTTCATGTTTTCACCTGTTTGGACTAAGTACATCTTTGTTTTCTTGGCAGCCTATTTGGTTGCACAAACAGTGTAAGACAAAACCACTAGCAGGTGTTGGTCCAGCCAGTGTAATTACTGGTTCCTTGCTGCTGGTAGGCAGACAGTGTGAGCCACCCTTCACATGGAGTCGTCTGGCAGGACTGTGGCTGCAGAAGGGCTCTGGGCACTGATCCACAGGGAATATGTGCTGACTGCTCAGCCACTCTATCTCTTCCCTGCTGATGATTGCATTAAGAAAAAAAAAAAAGTTATGCATATATGGAAGAAGGGAGTAGAGCTGAGGTGGCTATGGTCAAGTTTAAAGCACTGACTTTAAGGGCAAATTCTCATTTCCATTTCAGAAGTTGGGAAAACGCGAGGCTAAACCAAAGGCCAATGTGAGCACGTGAGAGCCAGGCAAGAAGCATCGTCCTAAAATCCCACCTAACTTCAGAGGGTTGAGACTTGCTTCTCTTTTACATCCCAGGCCATTACCAAAATGTCTTGGATGAGACCACAAATGGCAGGGCAGGGTGCTCCTGTGTGCCCAGGGTGTCACAACTGGGGTGTGCACAGCACCAAGCACCAGCAGGGACATCACCTGTGTGGTGGAGCAGGGTGTGGGGAGAGATGTTGCTTTCCACACTTTATGAAATTTAATTAGAGAACAACTGATCTTGATCTAGCCAGCTAAAGACACTGAGTCTCTTTTCCTCAGCCTCTAACTTGCCTTTGGAATTACACACCTTTTTGGGCCTCGTAAGATTTTTTTTTTTTTGCCTCCACTTTTTGTCAGCCTCTACTTTTCTCTTGGCCCCCCATCCTTTTCTCAGCCTCCCTGCCCTTTTTGGGCTTTGTGGAGTGAGCTGGCTGTGGAGAAGTGAGGACAAGGAACAGGAGGTCACAGCTTGTCACGGCTTGTTGCTACACATTGGTTTTTGGCTCAGCAGAATTCCTCCCCTTCCCATCATGATTTATGTTGGTGCCCTCTCCATCACGGTGCTGTGCAGGAGCACAGAGACTCTCGGCTGCCTATGCAAGTGCAGCCAACACTGCACATCTGCATGGTCACCTTTTAATGCCTCCTGCTCACAAAGCATTGATTTGCAATACATCTGAACTTGTTCCTCTAAATCAGCCTGACTTAAAATCAGTGAGCTGCCTCCCAGCCTGCAGGTCTCAAGTTATTTAGCTGCTGCAGTAATTTACAGCGACTCTCTCACCCTTAATCTTTTCCTGGGGTGAGAAAGTTGCTTATCTCTGTGCTCTCAGGTGCATGGCAAGTTAACTTTTTTAAACTTGATTTGGGAGGAATGATGAGTTAATATAACCCTCTGGAACCTCCCAGCCTGCTCTTGGGCACTGGTATCTGCAGCATGGTGATGGGAGAGGAGATGGGAGGAGCGGGCGATGTGTGCGCACCTGAGGTGTCTGGTGCTGGGAGTGTCTCCTTGGCTGTTGGGTTAAAGGCCACTTTTATAAGGCAGTAGCCTCCTTTGGCATCAGAATGTGGCAGGTACTAATTAGTACCAATTAACCATTATCAGTGACAGACAGTTTTTACAGGCCTCATAAAAAAAAAAGTCCCCCCTGCAGGGCTTCTCTGGTGAAATCCCCTGCCGTGGCTCTTAGGTCATAAGGGTTGTGCCTGGGGATGCTGAGGGGGAGTCATGTCCCATCAGCCCCTCAGTTGTGCAGATAGCAAAGCATTGCTCACTGACAGGCCAGAGAGATGTCACTAATTGTCATTTATTCCAAACTGGGCATTGCATCTGGGAGTTTGTGCAAGTCATTGCTGTGGTTCTTCCTCTTCAGCACCCCACACCCTCTGCTCCTCCCTGCACTGGGGATGGGGTGTCAGGACACCCTGGGCTTTCACCAGGGCTCAGCAGCATGTGGGGCTCAGCTGTGTATGTTTGCAGAGGACATGCACATGACAAATAGCCCACCAGCACCTTGAAGTGCTCAGTGCTGCCCAGGGCCAGGACAGACTGTCTGGCACTGTTGGATGTGGCAAGGAGGTCTCTGGGGTGGGCTCAGTGATTCCAAAAACTTCACAAAGCTTTGTAAGGCTTTGGCATCTTATCAGATGGGTTGGGCTGCAAGTGCTGAAGGAGAGTGGTTCTGGGGCATGACATGGCTGGCAAAGAACAGGACCTCGTGCTGCAGCTTCTGGTGTGGGCAAAGTATGTGGAGTCCTTACCAGGAGTGGTGAGACCCAGCCAGTGGTGCTTTTGGTACTTCTGGCTGCTGCAGAGGTGGTAGGCATGGGTGGAGATGTCAGCCCAGGTTGGCTACAGGGGAGCTCTTGAGGAATGAGTCCCCAGGAGGGGAGCTGGGGTGTGTGTTGCAGCCAGTCGGAGGTGGCTCCCATCACTGACAGATGCTTTCTGTTTTTCTTTCAAATGTCTCCAGGCACTGAATGTTTAGGTCGCACCTTTCCAGGTAAACTGGGTAAGTGAAGTATTTCAAGAGTTGCCAAATCTAATTATGAAGGCTGATTGCATGATTGTAGCTGCTGTACTATAAACACCCCAGTTACTTGCTTGACGAAACGGGTGGTACGTTGCCTTCCCCTAGGAGCAGCAGGTACCTGCTTTGGGGGGTGCAAGGGGGGGGGATGCAGCCATGATTGTGCAAACCTGGTAATTTTTGTCTGTCGATAGCTGGCTGCACTTTGGTAATCATGGATGGGATTTTTTTCTTCTGCTGTTCGATGTGGAAAAGTTTTCAAAAGCTGAATGTCATTTTAAGCACGAGTACTCTTCCATTTGCTGTTACTCTGGTGAACTAATGAGCAGCTTTACCTTGAGGGAGAAAAAGCTTCCACTGTATCTTGGGAAAGTAGTGTGACAACCTGAATCTCTGTAAGTCATGGCATGTCAGACTTCTGTTGAGTGTGGCAGGAGCTGCCCTTGTTTGGGACAGACAAAACCAGGTGTCGGGAGCCCTGTTGAACCAGGCTGCTGGATTTGAGCTGAACTTGTTTGCAAAAGACACTTGCTGATTAAAAAAGACATTGTTCTAACATTTATGGGGTATCTCAGTTTAGAACTGAGTTTATGAGACTGCCACAGAAGTAAGGCATCTTTGCCCAAACATGGTGTCCCAAGCCTGCTTGGGAAGGACTGAATAAATAAAGTGCTAGCAGTTGATGAATAGGTGATTTTAGTGAAGGGCTAATCAATTGTTATAGAGCTTGGAGATTCAATAGTGCTTATGACCTTGGCTTGTAACATGCTCAGGTGTTTAACATGCTTATAATACCTGCAAATCATTCATTTGGCTTTCATCAAGCATCTAATAGTAAAAGTCATAATCTAAAATTACACCAAAAAAATTATTTCAGTTGTTTTATGTCAAGCCTGATGGCACAATCTAGTTTCACATCAAAACAGTCCTTGCTTATGCAAAAAAAGCTGGAAGACAGCACTGGTCCCACCAGTGGTGTGATCATTACTGTGGTACAAACATCAGGCAGGGGAGCAGCAGGAGCCTGAGAGCAGCCAGGCAGACACAGTGCTGGGACACTCACCCGACTCCATAGGGAAACTGCCTGCAGCAATCAATGATTTACTGATATTTAGATTAATGCTTTAAATGACAGATTTCAGCAGATCCTCCGGGCAGGAACCCCAGTAGCTCTGAGTGTCTTCACTCGAGCAAAAGGTATTGGTTGTTGCTCGACTGTTGTAAAACTTGCACACGTTTTCTTGTCCTGTGATTTCAGAAAGTGTGTGAGCAGGGATGTGTTCTGGCTGTGCTGCTCTGCCTGCTTTCCCTGGTTGTCCCTGTCCCATTTTGTGTGTGTTTGTGCCTCAGGGAGGGAGGCAAAGATGCAAGTGAAAACATGTGGTTTTCTCATAATATGGATAACAGAAAATTAAATAATTTTTTTGTTGTTGTAAAGCTGTTCCCTGCAGTCTCCAGTAGCCTGCTGCTTTGCTGCACTCTTGTACTCTTTGGGGTTTTTTTAATCTTACTGGATGGATACTTTCTCAATGCTGCTGCTGGCTTAATTGTGCTCCCAGCAAGGAGCTGTGTTTGCAGACACTGAGGCATGCCCAGAAACTCTCCCTGGGCTTCTGAAAGCTGCTGTCTGCCAGACATGGCTGCCTCTACTGGGTGGCTTTTTTGCGTCGCCTTTGTTGTCTGGGCCCTTGTCTGCAGCTACAGCCTGAGCCACTTTTTCCAGACATGGCCACCTCCAACACCTGCTTCCTCCCATCCTCCCCACAGGGAGCAGACAGGGGTGCTGCAATTCCTGTTGGGTTTTGTGTCAGCTCTTCAACTTCTCACAGAAGGTGTCTGGGCACCGGTATGGGGGGTGAAGAGGAGATGCCCTCATCAACGAGCTTCTCATCTGATTTAGGAGAAGAGGTAGTCCTTGAGCTCTCCAAAATCCAAGGGCAGGGTGGAGGGTTTACACAGAACAAAATTCACGAGGCAAAATACATAATGAGATAAAAAAATGCATGGTCTGCTGCTTTCTCAGAGGTTTGTGTGAATTCCAAACCTCCTGTTTCCCAGAAGCAGGGTCACGTTCTGTATTTGCTGCAGTGCTCCCCTGTGAAAATGCCCACATGCATCGTTCTTTATTTTATTGTTGGGGGTTTGGGCATTTTGTTATATTAGTCTAAATGGGTTTGTTTCCATAGCTGCATACTGCTGATAAAATCCCAGTGTAGGATCTCTCAGTCTCCTCGTGCGTTTGTACCAAAAATAAATCACATGCAGTTGTCAGAAGATGAGCTGCTGCCATGGCAGGTGCTGGGCTGCAAGAAAGTTTGGGCCGGACCTCTCTGAGACTGCAGGTGTGTGATATCTCACCCTGGTGCCAACATGTCAGGTTCTGCTCCAGCTTCTGGCTCTGCAGGCAACTGGGTGGCCTCAGGACCTGGAGCCACTGGGGAAGGAGTTGCTGCAGGAAGGATGGTGTTTTGGAGATGGGGTAGGAAGTGATGGAGGTAAAGGGAAAACTCCCTGTCCCTCATCTTTTTTCAGGTAGAGTGTGTTTGTGAAGGATTGGCACTAGGTGGCTATCATGATAATAAAACTCCTCTCTTTTTCTGAATTCAGTGTATTCACCATCAGCTGCTATTATTTCACCTCTCATCAGAAGAGGATGGGCCTTGAGTGGCTATATAAACTATCTCAGCTGGTGAGGATGTTTTTGCTTGGCTCCAGGTGTAGCTTCCAAGGTCCAATGTAGGGGTGGCAGAAGGATAGAGGTTTCCCTGCAGCTGGCTGAGGTAGCTGCTGGTTGTGTCAGGGGTTGCAGGTCCCAAGTGTTGGGGTGCTCCTTGGCTGGTTGAGTCCTGATGATGGTTGGTGCAGTCCCACCACCTCTGTACTTGTGGGTTCCTCTGATTTCACCTGCTGGGTTGGAGCACATCTTCTGGCAGAAAATCTGGTTTCTGAGAGGTACTTGTTTTTCCTTTGGGAAGAGGGATACTAATAATTTTTGTTTTGTCCAAGGTTCTGATATGCAGGTTGGCAGGTTTTGGTGTGGGACCAGCCCCACTGTCTGCTGATACACTCAGGGCAGGTGCCACTGCCTGTGGTGGCACAGCTAAGGGCACATCTGGGGTGTGGGAGCACCCTAAAAAAACACTTGTTCTAAGGGGTCATGGGGATGGCTGTCCAGGAGCACTTTCCCCTGCTGCTCTGCCAGGGCTGTCCTTAACCCCTGGCTGCTCTCTCTTCTCTAATGCATCTTTTTAAGCACTGGGTAATAGTGTTTCTTCCTGGCAGAGATGAAAGAGGCCTTTTAATAGGTCATTGGTTTTCTCTTCATGCATTTCCCTGGCAGTAACCTGCCATTAGCTCTAGTGTTTATTTAGGGTGTTTGCATTTTTATACATGGGGACCTGCAGTGCTGGGAAGCCAAGAGGCTTGTCCAGGGTCCCACGAGCTCTGTGTGGTAGAGCTGGGTCTCCACTTCAGCTTTTCTGAATGCTGATCTCTAAGCTTGGCAGAGAGGGAACATCTTGGTTTGTCCCCTTTTAACTGAGACAGATGGGGAAAGCAGAAAATCAAGGCTCTGTGGAAGGAAGCTTTTTCTTTTTTTTTTCTCTTTCCTGTAGGTGATCTGCATGGAGCAGTTGCAGGATGGTTGTGTTTTGGAGTGTGAGGATGGTGCGAGGGAAGCACAGGGAAACCATGGGCTGGTCGGGCTGGAAATCCAATGAACCCCTTCATCTCCACTAGAATCCAGCTGTGCTGGGGACTGAGAGCTGCTCCGAAAGCTGCACCAGCAAGGAAGGGTGGGCTGTGCATGGCCTCTCTCCCTCCCTCCATCACCTGGTGTGTTTTGGGGGTGATGCCTGCTGCTGGCCACAGCTGGGGGCTGCCTGGCTGCTGGGGTCCCGCAGTGCCTCTGTGCCTGCCTTGTCTGAGGCAGCCCTTGTGCCAGCAGCACAATGCTCCCCTTCACTCCCCGTCAGACTGGAGGTCTAGACGCTCTCCCTGCCTTTTGTTACCAGGGTCACAGGTTAAGGAGCGTTCCCAGATCCTTTTCCCATCCGCTGGGCAGGAATCCTTCCCAGAATCACACTTGTTCCGCTCAGGATGGCAGCGGGGTCCCCTCCGGAGGGACTCACCCCGCTACCCAAACACACTTAGATTTTAAATTATTTGTGGCAGCTCCCAAAAAGAAATGTGCTTTTGAAATGCAGCCGGGATCACCCCCACTCCAGTTCTCCCAGGCACAGATGCTCAGCTGACACCAGCTAAATAGAAACCTTTTAGCCCTTGCCAGTAAGTCTGGAGCAAACTGCCAAAAAGCATCGAGGACCAAGATACAAAACGAAGTCAGGCCTGAGCAAAGTACTTACAAATGAGGGATGGAACTGATGAGCTCTGTCTCTTGATTTTTAGCACGAGATGCTTCAGTCTCGGGGTTTTGTGAAAATACAATGGTGGAATTTTGAAGGTTTTCAGCAGATACAAAGCAAGTAGGTCCCCTAGCAACAAAGGAAGGGTTGTTGTTTTCTTTTCCCTTTAATGCAGAATTTTTTGCCATGAAGCATTTGTGAAATTCTTTCATCCTTTAAATCAAAGATCAATTTTGTCAAAGGAGATATTTTTAATGGCTTTTTTTACATATTCACGGATGGGACTTGAACCCTTGATGTGCATCTGCTTGTTCCCCCTGCCCCAGCCCACCCTGGCTGACTGAGTGGTCTGGTAGCTTCAGCCTTTGCCTGGCCTGGCAGGTGGAAGGTAAGGGGGAGGGAATGGTTTGATAAATAAATTGATAGCAAGGGTTTCTTTGATAGCAAGTTTCTTTTTTTCTTCTTTTTTTTTCCTTCCTGGCAAGAAGACATTTTAAAAAAAGGCAGGATAATACTTTTTATTATTGAATTAAAATCTGTTAAATAGTAACAGTGAGCCAAAAAATGAAATTACTATTAGGCAGTACTCTTGGTGAAGGGGAATGCTCCTGGGTCTGGCTCACTTCTACATTGTGTGTGTATGTGCATTATGTGTGAAGAATGAGTGTATGAAGCTCAAGAAGAGGTTTTAAATAGAAATAACACTGGCAGCTCTTTCTCCATGAATCCAAGGCTATTATGTGTCTGGCTCTTGCCAACATGAATTGCAGAGGAAGTTCATGTAAACTCCATGGTTGATTTGACAGCTGCACAGCCGTGGCGGGTTTGAAGCTTGGATGCTGCTGAGCAGAAATGATGACATTTTTCTATGTCTGGTGATTTACCTTCTTGCAGAGAGTGAGAGGGGACTGAGGGACCCTGTTTCCCACCCCAATCCTGGCACCTTCACAAGAAGTTGGGCAGTGGTGTCATTGCCTTCAGCCCCACTGGCGTTTGGTGCTTCCACATCTTACTGAGGGGTTGTGATTCCAGAGTGGCTGAAAACCATGGCAACAGAGAAGTGGGGTGACTGCAGCTGAGCATTCATCAGAGACCCTGTTTTATCCTTAGGGCAAAACCTGAGAGTTAATTTCTTCCCTAAAGCTTTATCTGTGGTCTTGGTTACTTCCACTCTCAGTTGAGGGCCATGAAGCTGATCAGAGGTCTGGAGCATGAAGAAAAGCTGAGAGAGTTGGAGTTGTTCAGCCTGGGGAAAAGAAGGCTTTGGGGAGACTTCAGAGCACCTTCTAGTACCTGAAGGGTCTGAAGGAAAACTGAAGAGGGACTTTTTGCAAGGGCATGGAGTGATGGGGTGAGGGAGGACGGTTTCAAGCTGGAAGAGGGTAGATTTAGGTTAGACATTAGGAAGAAATTCTTTTACTGTGAGGATGGTAAGACACTGGAACAGGTTGCCCAGAGACGTTGTGGATGCCCCATCCCTGGAAATGTTCAAGGCTAGGTTGGATGGGGCTTGGAGCAGCCTGATCTAGTGGAAGGTGTCCCTGCCTATGCAGAGGGCATTGAAACTAGATGATCTTTCAGGTCCCTTCCGACCAAAACCAGTCTGTGATTCTATGAATGTCATGGATTTGTGCTGCCCAACGGACTTGAGGGAAGGAGGACATGGTTTGTCCCACCAGTGCTGGTGGGTGTCAGCTCCCTGCTCCTCTGCAGGGGCAGCTGGGCTGCTGTGGAGGAGCTGTGCTGCAGAACCTGTGGGTTGGGTGGCTTTGGGCTCCTCCTCTGCAGCCCCTGGAGGCAAACCTGCACTTCTTGCCCCTTCAGAAATCCTAAAGCCATGTGGGGAGCAAACTGCACTTGTATGCACCATGGCAGTGGGAAAAATTCGGGGTTAATTCTTCTGCAAACCCACCAAATGATGCTGCTTGTGTGGAGCACAGGGGAAAATAAGTTAAACTCTCCATAAGGGAAGAAAAGCATCCAGCCCCATTCTTTACTGCTCATTTTAGTAATTTCTTCCAGATAACCTACACATCTGCGTCAGTGCAATTAAGGCAGAAATTCTGTCTAATGAACAGTTGTAGCCCTGGGGCTATTGCGGAATGAACAGTGAAGTTGGAAACAGTCTTATTAAAATAATAATTAAGAAACAAGGGTGGGGAGACAGAGGGAGGTGCAAAGGAGGAGGTGGTGGGATGTTATAGGGTGAAGAGCAGAGGGGAATGGCAGTCAACCTGGTTTGGAACTTTCAGGGGTGACTCCCCAGTGTCTGTGTTGTCCCCCCCAGAAGCAACCGTATGGTGTGTTTGGATCAGGGCTGGCACACCCCAGCCCCCTCCCTCCCTCCCCAGGGGCATCTGGTCATGCCATGTCACAACAAAATTAAGTCTTTAAATACCAGTCTTGCATTTTGTTAAAAGTGGCTGCCTGTAGGGTCGCTGAAGGCCTGCAGGGCACTTGCTACACCGTGGGCAGCATTAGCTGTCCTGTTAAGCCAGATCAGCTATTTTGCTTGCTTTTTTTTTTTTTTTTCTATTTTTCTTTTTTTTATTTTGAGACTTTGGTTCTCCAACAGCTGATAGAGCTCAGTAAGGGAGGAGAATGTTTATTGTGTTGGACGGGATTAAATCTGCTTTTGTTTTTTTCCAGAAAACTGACCTTTCTCAGTAAAAAACCATGCAGTGCACACCCACGTAGTTTGCTTTAACTTTTCTTTTTCTCTTGCTTTCCTGAGGACAGTGACTGCTCAGGCTAAACTGTATCAGTGATGGAGACTGATCAGTTTTGCCAGAGTGAGAAAGTTTATGACTTTTCTTCTATGTAAATAAATAAAAAAAAAAAATTTTTATGGTGTTAACACTTGGAGTTATAGTAGTGTCTCTCCACAAGTCATCGTTCTGTATCAATAAATCAATTAATACTTGGAGATGGCTTTTTCAAACCTAGTACACTCCTATTTAGAAATGCGTGAGCTGCAGATTAACGAAATAAAAATAAGCAAATGCCATCAAAAAAAAAAAAAAAAGCCAAACAAATCCCACTGGATGATGCATTAGAATTATTTCGGTGGGATTTATATCTATGAGCTGTGGGGTTTTTGTGGGGTTTTTTCCTTTTGAAATGGTTGTGAACCAGAGTGATTACTTATCATTTTCGTTTTAACTCCATCTGACAAATCGTTTTAGATGGAGAAAGCAATACTGCATCTTTAAATGGCTACTCTGTCAGTGCATCTTGCCGGGCTTTAAATGCCCTTTGTTATCGCAGTCTAGACAGGACGCAGGCGGAATATTTGATATGTTATAAGGCAAAGATTTGACAAGGTTGAATTAATTTACTGGCTTATTTAAAACTGAATTTCAAAACATTTTTCCTTACAAATTTGTCTTTCTATTCTTTTTTTTTTTTTTTTTTTTTTTCTTCAAAGTTAGTACAGTATGTTTCAACTGTTTAGACTGGGAGAGACATTAGCTTACTGCAGCCTGCAGTACTTTAATTGCCCTTTTTATGACTGTCTAGACATCATGCAGATGCATGTTTGTGGTGAGAAGACATTTCCCCCTCTGGTTATACGATAGTCTGAAACCTTTACATTGCCTATCTCCTTACCCCCTCTCTCTTGGAATGTGCTTTATTCCCTCCATCTCTGAAAATCACTTTTTCCACTGTGATTTATTTTTTTGAAGGACGCTTCAGTCCCTATTTTTTCTGTTGTTTTCCACATCCTTGTTTGCAAATGGCAATGCTTTCAGGGGGAATAAAGGTATGTGGAGCAAATGGCTCTGGGAGCCTCCCTGGCAGGTCAGGCTGCAGAAGCCAGGGCTGAGGGATGGCTTTGAGCGCTCTTTCTGTGCCACGTCCTGGGGGTACCTGCGTCCCTCTGGAAGCAGAGCAATCCATATGTATGGCTGTGTTTGTTTGGGTTCCCCTTGCCATAAGAGCGCAGCCTTGCCAGCCAGGTTTAAGAATGAAAATATCGGCAAGATTTGAATGGGTTCGGAGTTTTTAGTTATGCAAATCGGGTGCATTAATTAACCCCGTTGCTATAGCTACTGCTTTATTGTTAAATGCAGTGAAAAGGGGACAAGCTGTGTCCGTGGATAATCCTCCCCTCTGTGCTCTTCCCCCTTTCCCCATCCTCCCGAAGTCTCCCCGGTGCGATGGCAGCTGCCGCCCTCCTCCCGGGCCGCCCCGGTGCCACCCGCCGCTCAGCGTCCTCGTCCCCGCGGGCAGGTGGCTGGTGGCCCAACGAGGTGGCTTCAAAAGCCGGGCTAGAAATCACCTCTGTGGAGGGGATGGGCGAGACGGGGGGCTCCTCACCCCCGCGGCCTCTTCCCTCCAACCAGCCCCACAACCTATTGTCAGGGATGACCCCGTGGGTCAGCTCTCTGTCGCCGTCCCGTGTCATCAATCTGCTGTCTGGAGGCTGCGTGGGGATGGGACAGGGTGCTGGGGACAATGGGGCAGGCGGGGGGGGCACGCAGATGTGCCAGGGGATGGGGATTAGGGTGAGGAGGGAGGCTGAGCTTGTCCCACCACGGCTGGGCGAGGGGAGGGCATGGGAACCCAGCCCCGTTCTCTGCTCCAAAAAACCATCTCTGCTGAGCAAACGCTGCTGGGTTTTATATGGAAGAAGAGCGTCTCTTTTTTTTGTACATGCTTAAAAACTCAGAAATGCAAAACACTGCCACAAAACTTACACCTTCCAGCAGGTCTGCTGTAGGAGTTAAAACCTTTCTCAGGCAGTTGCTATAGCTGAGGTAGAAGTAAATTTATTACCTTTAATTTTGTCAGATTTGGGGCGTTTTTACTCACCTCCCCCATTCACTCTGTTGTATGTATATAAAAATATTTTTAAAATTCACATTTCTGTATGCACATACATTCACTCCCATCTGGTGATGTTCAGACCAGTTCAAGAACTGAACTTGAATATCGCAGTGACCAAACGCTGTGTGCCTGTCTGGGCATTTGCATGCATTTTGCATATTTTTTTTTTTCTGCAGTGCATAATTATGTCTAATTTAAGATTGTCCTTGTTCCATGGGAGTGATTTACCTTGTGAAAGGTCACTCTTTTTGTAAGCAAAAGCTGCAAAATGATGTAGACGATAACGGCGCTTCGGGAGAGGCAGAGAAGGGAGAGGTGTCCTGCTGAAGGGCCCTGGACAGGGTTGAGGAAATCCGGTGGCAGTCACAGCTCTGTCATGACCTGTGTGGCTTGGGCCAACTTGCTCAATCCGTGTTTCAACACCCGTCTGCAAACTGCCCATCAGGGCACGTGTCCTGCAGGCCCCAGGGGACTTGCAGCCATTCGACCTCGGGATGGGGACACAGTGGGGTCCCTTGTGCTGCTCCTGGATGCTGATGGGATCCTTGGGGCTGTGCCGGGTGAGGTGGCATGGGGGAGCTGTGCTGATTCATGCAGGAAAAACGCTGGAGGAGCTGATGTTCCCAGGTCACAGCTGGTGCAGGTTCCTGGCTTCTCTTTGCCTCTGCTGCTTCCCTGAGCTGGGTGCTGGTGGGGGTCCGTGGGGGTTTTGTTTGTGTGGGGAGGTGTGGGTACTGCTGCTGCTTGTCCCCGCATCCCTCTCAGGTGCCTGTGCTCCAGCGCGGGTCCTGCAGGACCAGAGCCTCTTGGGAACAGGCTGATGAACAATTTTCCCAGGAATAAGTGGAAATGGGAATTTTCTAGATGACAGCCAGGGTGGAGGGGAGTGGAAAGGGAAGACACTGGGGAGGGAAACCTGGTAAAAGCTGGTATATGCAGCATTCAGCTGGCAGAGGCTGTGGGCCGTGCTGGTGCCAGCTGGCACTTTGCAGGGGGGGTGTCCCACATGGAGCGGGAAAGCCCGTGCCATCTCCCTGCTCTGCGGGCGAGCAGAACACTTTCTGCCTCCCTTTCTGTGTGCACCACTGCAGCAAACTGGATCCTCGTGACCTGCAGAATTCAAGTTGCCTGGTTTTGATGGGCCTGGTGAATAATCATCCCCTATTCCTCAGTGTCTCTGCAGCAGCAGGAGAAGTGAGCAGGGGGGATGTGGTGCAGGCGGCTGTGGCTGCCGGTGAAGCTGCAGGTGCTGTGTTGGTGTGTGGCAGCTCCACTACAGCAGGAGACAGGGCTCAAACGGTGTTGGAATCAGAAGCCCAATTTCTGTAATTGCTGTTAGCTTTCTGGTGAGGTGGCAAAGCCTTCCTTGGATGGAGCACTCGCTCTCCACGGAGCATCCGCGACTGGCAATTTGTCTGTCGAAACAGATGTGGGCAGCAACAAACATCTATTTCTATAACTAGAAACAAATTTGGTAATTGCCTCTTTCAACAGGACTTGCTCAAGCAGGAAATGAAATTCCTAAATGGCAGTTAGCAAAAGTATTTATAGCTAAGTTCATAAATGAGATGTGCTTTCCTTTGTCATGAGTTTCTGCTGGGTGGAAGGAAAGAAATCGCTATGGTAGCAAGCCATATATTGATCAGGAGTCTTTCCAGGGTATATGAAAATACTTGCTTATTAATGTGTTTATTTTTACTAGCGATAGAGAGAACCCTGACAAAACCTCTTTGGTCTTTCAGGGTCAGCTGGCAGGGTTTGATCCAGATGTTGTGTACTGTGCTTTTTCACTTGTTCCTCTGTAGATTATTTTTTTTCCTGGTTCAAGGTATTTATGATTGCAAACTGTAAAGTCTTTTCCCCGTGTTTCCCTCTGTATGCTGGTGTTTAATGGGATGGGTGACACGCTGCCCTTGCCCCTGCCCCAGACATAGACCAGGGCTGATGCTGTCAGGAGCAGGAGATGCTCTGGTTGTTCTCAGCTTGGTGGAGGCCATGAGCCTTGTTCAGTGTTTTCTAATGAGCAAGCAAATTTGCCTATCTTTTATGTGCAAAATCAAAATGACTTTATTCTTTTAATCCAGTTTAGTTGTCCTTACCCTTGGGAGTAACTTCAAAAGCAACATACTCCTTCCAGTCATCTCAGTAGGCTGGGATCAGGCTTACCACGCATAAAATACGTTGAAAAGAAGGAGGTGAGAGAAATAGACACAAAAAGGGAGGGAAGAGGCTTGTGTATGCAAGCTTTTAGAGAGTCTGAGTTTCCCAAAGAACCTCGTTATTTCCCATTGCTCTGAGGGAGCTGGTTAATGTCTTCATGAGTTTCTCTAAACAAGTCTTCGGTTGACAGCTCCCTGCTCAGAGCCAGGAGGTGTCCCAGCTGAAGGTTCTGCTGACACCAGCTCTCACATGTGCAGTATCCATGAGAATGCTGAGTGCTGCCATACTCACCTTGCCTTTCTGGCCCTTACTTCCAGCTCCTGCTCCCTGCAGCTGCCACTGTGGCCATGCTAGCTCAAGGAGGTCACATTTACAGAGCAGACACACTGGTGTGATTGGGACAGTTATTGTGTTTTAAGCCCTAAAAAATTTTCTGAGGCCCAGGCAGTCTGATACTTCTGTGTCTCTAAGCATGAAAGGGGCCATTTCCTTTGCCAGTGACTTGGAGGTTTTGATGCTTGATTACCCAGTGTGAGAAATGAAAACTACCTATATTAAACACACAGTTATGGCCCAAAGATTGACACTATGATCATGAGTTCTTGGGACCCCATCGTCTGTTCTTCAGCAAAGTTTTTTCTCAGACTTTCTGCTTTTCTGAGTCCCACTTGCTCTCTGCCCTCCTGCTCCATTCTCAGCCTTCCATTGCTAACTCACAGGACATTATTTCTGGTTTCTGCATCAGAACCAGCCATGGTGAATCTGGAAAGGCAGTTCAGCTGTTAGCTGTACTGATGATGCATGAAGCAGGACCAAATCCAGGGGGCTCTTTCCAGCTGTCCTGCCTGTTGTCACGGGCCTGATCCTGCTCTCTTTGATGTCTTGGCATTGCTATTGCAGCTCTGGCTTCAAGATGCTGCTGATCTGTGCCAGCAATGGCAGTATCAAGATGGTATTCCATATCTATCTCCAGTACTTTCTGTGCTGCCATGTAAACAAATACAGTTGCTGACAATCTGCTGGGCCCTTCAGATGTGGTTTTATGGAGACATTATTTAGAAGATAAACGTAGCAGATAAATGCTAATACACAAATATTGCAGTAATGACTTTGCCTGGTCTGATTGGTTTTAAGGTGACCTAACAGAGGAGCAGTGGAGGGTGAGTAATCTGCTGTCTGAAGTTCTTTGTTCTTTCATCTCCTCTTCCTCATCTGCAGTCTCCGAGAGGGAGAACATAGCTCTCTTTAACAACTGGAGTGGTGGATGGAATGGCTTCTGTAAACCAGGAGCAGTGTTTGGTGCTGCACCCTCTCTTGGAGCCTTTGGGTTCTAGCTGCTGCCTGGAGCTGTTTTGGTTCTTGCTTGAATTAGAGCTGTTCAAATGTAATGCTTGGTATAATGGGTATGTCCCTCTCCAGGTGGGGCTGGAAGGATGCAGCAGGTCAGAGCTGCTCACACTGGGCTGTGTTGCTGCCCTGCCAGGGTGTTCTCCTCCATACAGGATCTGTGAACAGGGGAGGGTGAGGGGCCACGGTCAGAAATGATCCCAGCACTGGCCCTGATGCCTGTCCTGTGGGATGCTCTGGAGTCTGAGCCCCTGCAGCTGCTTATTGAGGAGTTGTGAGTTTATTCCTACTAAAATGATAGCTCTGAAGGGTGACTAGATTCAGATGGCTCTTCTGGTCATTTTTTAACCTTAAGTAGAAAAAATGAGGTCCACTCTTTGGCTACATTGCTTAACCCAGTCCTTTTACAGAGACTTTGATGAGCAAATGTCACAACCACACTTTGGCTGGACTTGATTCTGCAGAGTTTTAATCCTCAGGTCCTTCCAGGGAACCACATGCTGCTCCAAAATGTGTCCAAATTGTGGTGTAATGTCTGTCCCCTGCTCTCTAAACAACTTGCAAACTCTGACAACTCAACAAACTCTCTGACAACTTGCAGTTGTCAGGCACAAATACAAGCTCTTGGGTAAGCAAGACTTAAACCCATCCTGGGGAGGTGTGCTTGGGGACCAGCTCCACTCCTTGGACCCCTCTTTGGTCCATGTCTACTGCATCATAACTCAGTAATTTCAGCTCACAGCCTTGCAAAAGGCCACATGTCAGTATGGGTGAGGCAAGGCAGGACAGGGTGTCCTCAGCCTTCATTTTCCAGAAGTGATTAGGAATTGTTTTGTGCCCTAATTATTGGCACGCAAGGTAGCGTCGTGCTCTCAGCTGTTCATGGCAAGGACTGTCCTTGTGTGTCTCCTTGTTCTCAACAGTGCCTCTGGGCATGGCTGAAGCTGTGGTGCTGTGAAATGTCAGTGGAGACCAGGGAGGGGAGCAGGCTGGGCTGTCAAGTAGCTGACAGAATGGATAAGGGTGTCTTTCCTCCTCCTTCTCCTCCTCTGCAGCCTGCTGGTACTCAAGCCCCTGCCTTTGGCTATAGATGTGGGTGCTGAGAATGGCTTAAAATCAGATCCATCACTTCGAGTTTAGGGCAGTGTCTCTGCCTACCCATTGGCAATAAGTTTCGTGTGAAGATGGCAGCTCAGGTCTGGTGGAGAAAGTGCTGGGTCATATCCTCCTTCTGCCTGTCAAAGCCCATGGGTGGGCAGGGGATCAGGCAGGAACCTCTGGATCAGCAACTAAGAATGATGCTTGCTACAGGGTGTGACAGACACTAATTCTGTACGAGGGGGCCTGTGGTCCACCACTATTCCAAGACCTGTTTTCTGTTTGCTCTTTGAGGAGCTGCACAAGCTTGTTGAGAAGCCTTTCACGTTAATGGCCTGAAAATTCTTGGCTGAAATCCTTAAACATTCCTGCTCAGCATCCCACAGTGCTTCTAAGTACAGAATTTGGGGAATCACGAGAAGGGAGGAAGGATGTATGGCTGCCCTTTAGCTCCAAGCTTGAAATTATTGCCTGTACCAGTCTGGTTTGGACTTCCATTTCTCCCTACTTACAGCTTTCCTGATGACTCTTGAATAGCCTCATGTGCACATGATCAGCCAAAAAGTAGCTGTACCTTATTTCTGTCTTTGACATGCTTTTTAATGTAACTAGAGTGCTGCCATCAAGGGTTACAAAGAACCTGTTCAAACAGAAGATGCCCAAGGGTGGGGGTGGATGAAAAGATGAGAAAATTGGAAGGAGAGGGAACTGCAGTCGGGGCCGCACACATCTCTGCTACATCTTGTTCTGAGTCACTCAGCCAGGGCAGCACTGTGGGTATTGGAGGTGTTAATGGAAAACCAGGGATGAAAGTGCTCACTGCAAATTTATGAACATTTCATTAATTCATCTGGTTAATTTTGCCATGTCTGGATAGACTCCATGTGTAGGGACCTTTCTTTCTGGGGTGCGAGGGGGAGGTGTGTGGAGGACAGAGCTCTGCAGTCAGTTGAATTTACCCTAAATCCCTAAGGATTAGGGAAGAAGCCAGGACATGTGGTGTGACATTACTGTGCCACCATATTTAGCTGATGGGGGGCAGCAATTCATTTATGGATTTCATAAGCTTCAAGGATGGACATGGCCCAATCATCCCCAGTTCCCAGGGGCTGTGCTGGAAGCTGGTGCTGCTCCCCAGGCACTGCTGGGGGAGGTCCCCACCTGTGTGCCCCTCTCCATGTCACTCTGCATTCTCAGCTGGAATCTGTTGAGTCATGGTGCTGAGTCACCCACGTGAGCCAGGCTCCCAAAATAACCACAGGCACTCCACAAAGTGGCCATGCATGGTGAGGAGCAGAAAGTGCTGCAAAGGGGGGGGCAAAGGCTCTGAGGACAGAAAGCAAGATGCTTTTCTCAGCTCTGCTTTCTCTAAGCATCACTTAGCTCTGTGCATGGAGCTCAGGGGTCTCCTGCTGCCATGCCACGGGAAGCACATGTTTGCCCAAGGGCTGGTTGCTGGCAGAGGGCTGGGGTGCCCTGTGCTGTGGGTTTCCTGTTCATGCCAACAGGTTTGTGCCCAGTTAATTGCTTCCTGTTGCTGGTGTGCTCTTTGGCTCCCTGCCTGCTCCAAGGGTTGTGCTCCTCCTGGAATTCCAGGAGGGACAGGGTTTCTTGGCAGGGCTGAGTCAGAGTTCTCTCTTGTTCCTGTGCTGGGTGACCTGGAGAAAGACTTTGCCCCTCTGTGATGCAGGGGTGGGCTGGGAACCTGGGATCACTACTTGGCCACTGATCTAGATAATCACCTGTGGTCACCTGTGGTGGGGTTGGGGGTGCTACCATGGGCAGGATGGGAGCACAAGCTGCCTCCTATGAGAAATTACCCTTAGTCTGCTGGAGACCTGAGAGATGCTGCCCATCTTTGTACAAGAGCTGATTACATCTCATTGTACTTCAGCAGGAAAGTTAGAAAATTCGAGATTTTTCTGCCTGCATTATTGTGGCTTGTTAGGCAACAGGAGGAACCTCTACAAATCTATCCCGTTCAGTCTCGGTGTAAAAGTTGTAATGGTGAAAATGAAGACCAGAAGTGGAGGCACAGACCATGTTGTGGTTCCTTGGCTCCTGCATTAGGCACTCACAGGTTGTTTCTCTGGCATAAGGGACATTTTAATTAAAAATAGTCCCTATGTACAGTGGAAAATGGCCATTCATGAAGTATTCCCGCAGCTGGGATGCAGAGTAAAATCCCAGCATAGGCAAGGACTTTATCTTGGCTTGGGGGTGTCTGTGGAGGGGCTTCAGTAGGGCAGTCCTTGCACTTTGGTGGGCTCAAACACTCCTGCCCAGTGAGGAGCTGCTGCTGGGAGTGAGTGCCCATGTGGGCAGGGATGGCACAGCTGTGATTTGGGGGGAAATGCTATTTCCCCAGTTCTTTGAAACTTCTGAAATAGCAAAACCTCTGTTGTTCCCTGCCCCAACACAGAGGTCACAGAGAAGGCAAATAAAGTGGGTTTAAAATGAAATATTAACTCTAGGGATTTTCCCTAATGTAGACACTGTGATTTTGAGTAGCAGAAAATCCCAAAGGAAGAGTCAGGGAGACTGAAAAAGAGCTATGTCGGAGTTTTCCCCACAGCACTGGGGCTGTGCCCAGCACTCCCAAAGCCTGGTGAAGGCTTTGCCTTCCACTGTTACCACCTCTCCTCCTTGTCAGACACATGGAGCAACCTCCAGACACAGTTTTAGGTGTATTTTCCCAAAGAATGCCAATAAAATGAGTGATTATTGGGCTCTGATGCTGAGGAACAGTCATGGGAGAATCCAGCAGCTGAGGTGCATATCCCATGTATCCTGAGTAAAAATTATCTGATGGCTCATTAACTTCCAGCAGGGAGGTTTGCTGGGGAGGTATCTCATCCTGTCTGCTGTGAAGCAGGGTGTTGGATTGCCTCACACTGGGCTGGTGTCCACCAGAAGATGAAATCAGCAGCAGGAGTTTTTGCTCCACACCCTTAAGAGAATATTTTTGATGGTCTGTGTGAGCTTGTGATCAGACTCATCATGCTTTAACTGTCCCAGCAATCTGGTTCAAGTCAGAACTAAGGGGGTTTTAATGATAAAAATACCCAGAGGAAGTGAAAGTGAACTTAGCAGAAGCAAAGTATTCTGCAGGGGATTCTCTACTTGCTTTAGTTTTGTTTCAGCAAAACAGACCTGGGTTTTAACGCAGTGCACCACTGCATTTATGATGACTGGCATATTACTTTTCTTTTTCTAACCTTTTACTTAGGAACTGTGGCTAGTGCAGCTACATTTGTTCAGCTTAGCCAGTGTCTCCTGAGTAATTTCACTTCTCCTTCTCATCACTTCTCACACAATATGCAATTCCAATGTATATAGAAATTGTAATTGAAGCTTACAGATAGCTGTCTTGACCTGCAGATGTATATTATACCCAGCTGAAAGCAAAGGTCATCTTGTCTGAGACCCTGTCTGAAAGCTGTTCTGTCCCCTTGGAAATGATAGCTTGAGTCCCTGTAATTATTTCAACAAAATGCAGGTGTATTTTTTTTTTTCCTCCTTGTTACCAGTGCTTTGGAGCATTTGTCCTCAGCAGTGATACTCTTCATAGAAGGAAGAACATTAATAAAGTTTATCATAAGCATTTTATGAACTGTATTATAGCTGTAAAAAATAAGGAAATGCATTTAAAGTATATCACAGCCTCAACTCCCCTGTGGCTGTTGTGAGCCGTGTGTGTGTGTGCAGAGCCTCAGCGCTCTGTTAACTCAAGTAGCTCTCCCTCCTTGCAAAAATATTTATAAATTTTAAACCTGTGCGTGCTGAACATTTTGTTCATAGGCACCTGAGGAAGCTCTGAGATGCACCTTTCTGCAGCTGCTTCTGTCAAGCCCTGAGCGTGGTCTTCAGCAGCTCTGCTGATGAGATGCCACCAGCTGCTTTTTTCATAGATTTCAGACATTTTGGAGCTTTATTATTTTAGTGCCAGGCAGCAGTCCAGTTTGGGCACCAAGGGCTCACACTGCCTTCCTTCAAACCAAAAACACTGAGCAGGAAAGTGGAGTCTGAAGGCTTTGGGAAGCGTTGGAGTCTCCTATCATTTATTAATATAATGCCATAATCTGCTGTGAAACCCTTACTCGAGGCCACACGTGGTTTGAAGTGGCAAGTGAGTAATGAACTTGAAGAATTGGATGTGACAAGTGATTTTACTTGATCACGAATATCCAGCTTCAGGATTGTGAGAATCTGTGGGGGAAAATGCTTAGTTGCAAAAGAGTTGCATGCGTGCTGACCAGCCAAATCTGCAGCGTCTAGACAGAAAATACAGAAAAGCAGGTTGTGTCACTTAAATGGGATGTCTGAACCTGTTAGTTTGAAACGTTTTCTGGAGTAAAAATTATGCAAAATTAAATTATTGTGACCTTACTTCGCATTGGAGGCTGAATATGCCCATTTTGTAAAGCCTAGTGCATTTATAACATCTCCCTTGGGGAAAATTAGAGACAGAAATGGAATGAGGCCTTTTCTAATTGAAAAGTGACAATGATTAGGAAGCCAAACACAAAATGTGTTGCAGTTTTTTTTTCTTGGTTTTGTTGTGTGTGTTTTTAAGAATACCAGTAGAATTATAAATAATGTGCTTTGCAGTTTGGCTTGTTTTTCATTCCCCAAAGGCTTTTTATTAGCATAGCAGCTGAATTGCAACTGGAATAATAATGTATTAACTCAGAGTTTGGGTTTTTAATGATCTTTCTTCATTAATTTGACGGAGCTGCTTGGATAAAATCTTACCAAGTACATGCAGCTTTCCAGTGTGTTGGGTTTTTTTCCCCCATTTCTGCAAATGAAGCCCATGCAGACAAGTTAAAACAGAGGGAGAGTTGGCAGAAACTTTGGCGCCTCGAGTGGGGATGAGTCTCTTGAAACTTGAAAAGCACAAATTGAGTGTGTGGGACTTTTTTTTTTTGTTGTTGTTGCTTTGCTTTGCTTTTTATTTCATTTTTTTCCAAAAGCCACATTGGGCAACATGAATGTTGTTGGGATGAAAGCTCATCTCAGTGTACCTGATGTGCTTGCTCTTGGCACTGAGAGGCTGTGCTGGAGGTAGAGCCATACTCAGGGCACTCACTGCCCCTCCTCTCCCAAAATGAGATGTTAAAATTGCTCCTTTGTTGATAACACCAGTGTGACTGCTATAAAGTTCCACACTGAATAACCCAATTTAGAGCTTGAAGAGCAAGGCATGATGCCTGCACCTCCCTGTGGTCCCTTAGGGGTCCAGCCTGTCCAGATGGCAATCTCCAGGACAACATGGGAGGGAGAGGCAGGGCAGGAGGAGGATCTGCTGGAAAGCAGTGTCCCCTTCTTTCTGGTGATCCTGGCAATTGTTTTGTAATACCCCAATTACAGGATTTCCAGAGCCAGAATAAAGAGCTTTTAAGGCAGGAATGGAATGGAGGAGATACTGGTGTGTTGTCCCAGGTCCTGGTGGAATTCCTACCCTTTCATCTGCTTCAGGCTCTGCTCATGATATGTCTGTATGTGTATGCAGGAAGCTTGGCTTAGGTCACTTGTAAATGGCTCATGTCTGGAGTGTGTTTCTTCCCAGGCAGGAATTAGGGCAGCACTTCTGATTGCCAAAACTTCACCTGTGTCACCAGACAACTGTGACCTTCAGCAAGGTTTGATTCATTTAAGGGACCTCTCATCCTAGGAAAGGAACTTTGGTTTTGGGTTTTGGCTTGGTTGGTTGTTGTTTTTTTCCAGAAATATAACCTCTTTTAACAGAAAAGGGAGTTTTCCATCACTTGTCTCATTTATATTTTTTCCTTGTGTTTTATCACCGTGGCCAAAGCACATGCTGTGTTTCAAGACTAAATTGACTCATCTTCCTAAAAACCCTGGGGTTTTTTGTGTTTGTTCGTTTGTTTGTTTCGGGTTTTTCTCTTTTCTGTAATGAATTCTTCAAAAAGCAGGCTCTGCACTCCAGCTGGGTGGCTGCTTTCCAGCCTGTGGGCTTCGCAGCCCATGCGTAGGTGAGGCACAGGGATTCTGGGTCACTGCTCCCCAGGGTCTGGCTCTTAGTGGGTGACCTGGAGCCCACCCAGAAGGGTCTGTGGGGCATTCCATGCCCAAGCTTCTCCCTGCCAGTCAGGTGCTGGAGGTGATCTGGGATGCTCTCAGTGAAGAGATGTTGTTTTCTTTTTTAATGATTTCGCATCGTCCTCTTTTCCCAACCCTTTAAGTTTTGGTGTGTTTGTGCATCTGGTTAATCTGATTTGTCTTTAGAAGAAACAAGCTCCTGTTTCAGCCTGTTCCTCCAGCACAGGGCACCCGAGGCAGCTCTCAGGTCTGGTCACTGTTTTTTCCCATGGGTGAGCTATGCTGCTGCTTTGGAACTAGGTATAAATTGTTGGAAACGTTTTTTTTTTTTTCCAGGCTCTTCCTCTCACATTGGCATTTGAGCGCCTTTTCATGAGATGCCTCTAGCTAAAAGGAGTTTTTAAGGCAAAATTCCTTTGCAATGTTTGGCTTCTAATCCCTCTCTTCCTACCCCACGTGTAATATTCCAGTATAGAGGCATCTGTGTTTTAGGGGTGCTGAAAGTGTACAGGCTCCATCTCACATCTAACTTTAAGTAATGTACAAGGCTTCTGCTTTCAAGGCATAATTCTGCTTTTGAAGGTGGTGGGCAGAGCTGGTTCAGCATTTTGGGCAATGGCAGAAATAGCTGCTGTTTAGCAGAATGAGCTCTGAGGTAACTGGCAACACTCACCACCTGGACTGTTTTCTTGACATTTATTTGCTTTTACTGGCACTTAAATGCCACCTGCCAGGAGAAAACTTTCCATAAAAAAAAATAAAATAAAATTTTCCTGACTCAGCAGAAGCCACTCCAGCTGGTACAAGCAGCATGATGCTGCCCTTTGAGGCATGATGGATCTTTCTGTGTATTCACAGATATTTATGTGTGTGTGTGTCTGCATAGATGAAAAAGACCCCATGATCCCTTAGGGCACAGCTTTCTTAAAATGGATTTTATAGCTGTCCCTACTGAGAAGCAAACAAAGTTTAAATCCCCAGAACTATTGGGTTTTGCTGGTCTGGCTCCTCCTTTACAACAAGCACTGGAGCGAGCTCCGGGCACTGCAGGCATGGGGGGGTAAACTGAATGGCTCAGGGGTGGCATCTGCTCTCTGGGTGCCAAGTGCATGGAAATAATGACCCCAGGGCTACGTTCCCCTCTGGTTCTCAATTTTCCTTTAGCCTCAGAGAGGTGCGAGGGATTATTTCCTTAGGAAATTTTAGGAGCGGCTTCTTAGTGCCTCCTGCCAAGTGTCTCTGGAGTTAACTGGATAGTCTGTTGCTTGCTTCCTCTTGTTTGTTCGGAGGATTTTTGGCAGTTTTCCTTTTATGCCAGTTCAAGCCACTCAAGCTGCCACTGTCAGCTGGCTGAGCCCTGAGCCGAGGGATGTCTGGAGCTCCGGGATGCGGCTCCGGCGGGCAGCTGTATCCTGCCCATCTGGTGTCTCACCAAAAAGCAGGAGGTGTCCCTGACTGTGCCCTGTGGTGGAGAGGATGGCAAGAGCAGGGCTGCCAGTGATGTTGTATGCTCTGCCATGTCACAGGCTCCTCATGTCTGACCCCTGTGACAGAGGGGACCTGTGCCAGAGGGGACCTGTGCCCTTTTTTCCTGAACGATCCTTCCTAGAGACTCTTCTGTGACAATTAAAAAGTGAATTAAAGAGATTTTCATTAAAGAAGCTGGGCTCAAGGCATGCAGAACCTATATATGCTCTGTGGGGAAGGACACGGGGGTGTCATTGGTGTCTCGGCCACTTTAGTTCTTCTTGCACTCAATTACATGATGCTTTTCCTGCTGGCTGAAAGTCTGTCTCTCTTTTGCAGCGGAGTTGGAGTTTGTACAGATAATCATAATCGTGGTGGTGATGATGGTGATGGTGGTGGTGATCACATGTCTGCTGAACCACTACAAACTCTCTGCGCGATCCTTCATCAGCCGGCACAGCCAGGGGAGGCGGAGAGACGAGAACCTCTCATCAGTAAGTCACCCTCTGCTCTTCCAACCCATGTCATCCTGCACCATTTGCCAAATGATGTGATCTTTGGGAAACATCAGAGACAAAGGTGTTCATCTGGGTCGTGTTTGCTCATGTGCCACTCAGCACTGGATGAAGGGGCACCCTCCAGGCTGGGTCTTGGCATCATATTCTGTCTCTTGTTTATGGGGGCTGCTTTTAGGGATGCCTCTGGCTCTTCAGGTTGCTCTGTGTTGTGATGTGCAGACAGACATAGCTTCTGGTTTTGCCCTGAGCTTTGCAATTTTCACTTTACATCAGTAAAGTTATTGCATGAGGCTGTTCTTGGTGCCTGGAACTACCACGTACCCTGAGCAGGTTGCGTGCTTATGCCTTTAACAGCCCCAAACTATCAAGTCCTTTGGTGGCTCCACTTGGAGAGTTTCAAATGACTGTCTAAACAGTTCCTGCCTGTCTCAACGAGAACAGGAAATCCTGAAAGACTCTGTCCAGTTTTCAGTTGTACCTCTCACAAGGGCTTGGGGGGAGCCTCTCCAGCCTCGAGGCAGATGTTGGCTTATGCAGAGCTGGAGGGTTTCCTCAAATGCTGCAGCTCAGACAGACTTAGAAGAAAGTGTGAAAACATCACATTTTCCTGGAGGGTACACATGTAGTATTCACTGCAGCCTACATGACTCTGTCTTCAGTGCAGGGATATCGTGTACTGATACACATTTTTTAAGCATTCACCCTGAAGGGTCTTAAAGCTCTCTGTAAGTGATAGGGCTTCCTCAAGGTGGCTGCTTCATGTGTTCTCCTTTACAGGCTTCCAGGGCAGGTTGAACCCTTGTGATGGTCTGTGTGGTGCCGCAGGAAAAAAAATCAAATACTGCTGTTGCTTTTTACTTTGTTTTTCTTCTGTTTTTTCTTAATATATTTTTAATTTTTGAAGAGAGAGATCTAACATCTTCTATTAATTAAGTCTCCAGCACAATGTCCAGCCAGCATATGCCCAGGCTGTCCCTCTGCTCCATAGCAGCTCTCATTTTGTCACACATTACACACAGCAGATGAAGGTCCCTTGTCTGGCTCTGTGCCATAGTGAGGATACCCCTTGGGAAGGAGAGCTGGGCAAACCCCAAGTTCAATTAAACCACTTTTCATTTTGTAGGCTGTGCAGGATGTCTCTGGAGGTCATGGCACTGAGCTCAGCTCGTGTTGGGTTATCAGTGCTGTGCAACACAACCAAAGCTCCAGGATTGCCTGGTCCTGCTCTGGGGTCAGAGCTGAGCATCCTGCTCCTGTCCCAGCTCCTCTCACAGTTACAGAAACCTTCTCTCCCTTATCATCCCGTGCACCTGCTTCCAGCAGTAGCAAAATGCAGGCACCCGAGTATGAGTTTTTTAAAGCAGCAGAAAGATTATTTTGCCACTTTCTGATTTTTCAGAATTTTATCATGTCTCAGGAAGCTTTACTTGAACAAGGCCAAAATGTTTCATTTTACATTTTCCAAGCAAATACCAGATCAAGCCTTTTTTATTTTAATATACTAATTTCTATTTTTTTAAGTGGCCTGATACTTATTTTCTTTAAAAGGCAGAAGGAAGGCTAATATGGAAAGAAAAAATCACGTGGAGCTTGAGCAAGAATTTCAGTTTAATCAAAAATTGTTGACTTTAAAAAATAATGCTTTTTCCCCCTTCTCTTTTTTTTTTCTTTTTTTAAAATTGTGGTTTTTTTTTAAATTTCACCAGTACAAAATTCACAGCTATGTTTTTTGGCCCCATCCCCACACCAAAACAGCTCTGTTATTTATTCAGCATTCAGAGACACATCAGTGACAAAATGGCTTTTCATCAAAGCACATCTGCCAGACCTCAGTTAGGCTGCCGAGTCCCTTTCTGAGTGCTGAGAAACACAAATTTGGGAGGATTTTCCCCTCTTTATAACTCTTCTCCCAGCCCCTTTCTCTGCTGTGACTGTCCAGCTTCCCCATGGTCTGAGCCCCCTCCTCATGGGACAGAGAAGCCCCCTGGGTGCTGAGCTGGAAGGTGGTCACTGGGATCAATCATAATAAAGATTTTAAAGGTAGCTGCTCAGCACTGCATGGGTTTTTTGTAGAAAACAGTTCCAGACTGAATGAGCACAGCAGACAGTCTGTGCCAAACTGGACACCAGTTTATGTAACCCATTAAACTTGTACTGAAGTGGTGTTGGGCTTTTTAAGTCCCAAACTTCATCTTGCTGTCATGACTGCAGACAAGCAGCAAAGCTGTGTGCACTGTCTTCAGCTTCTGAAATATTAAAGTAGTTCATCCTGTGGCAGGATGCTGCTAGATCTGTTTCTGCCAGAGTTGTCCTTTGTTGTTGTTGTAGCTCAAAAATTACAACTGAAGTAGAAATTAATTTCCCTAAAGGTTGGTTATGTTTTTTTTTTTAATGCAGTTCTTGCTTGCAAGGATTTCTTGTATTACATCATGTGTTCCTTATCACCATTCTCCCTGTACTTAAACTCTTTTTAGAACAAGTAACTTTATTTTTCCAGCACTGAGAATATTTAAGAAATGTTACTAAAAACTCTTTTGTACTAAGAGTGGCACTGTCCCTGTGCACCTTTGGAACAGTGATGTCCCACTCTACCATGAAAAAGTGGTTTTAAAGCAATTTCCAAGCATACTTTGCCCCCCAAAATGGAAAATATATATCCTTCTGATGGCTCAGAGTCTTAAGATGGCTCTGATGGCTTAATCTACACCATGCAGCTTTACAGAGAAAATTCTCTGACATCAGTAAAACAAGTGGTTGTATAAAAGTCAAAGATTGCTCTCTAAAAAGAAATTAAGAAGTAATTTTAGTTTTTGCAGTGAGTCCTGGAATACTTGCAGAGGCTTTTAAACCTGTATTGCTCATCAGAGTCAACTTTCATTTCAGAAAATGAGAGCTTTCTAGACTCAGCCACTATTGAGATGAGTTCAAGTCCTAAATATTCTGCAAATCAGAGGGGAATGAGAAGAGGCCCAGGGGCAGGGATTTACAGGAATGACTCCTGCTTGGCTTGATGGGGCTACAAAGCTGTCCTGTGGCCAGAACAGGAAACCTAAAAATACCTTCTCTGTCTTTGAGGCTTTGCCCTCCTCTGACTACTGCTTTCGGGCAATTTTTAACCCAACTGTTAGGTTTTTAGGAGAGAGGAGCAGTTACTCAGATGGACTTGGTGCAGTAGTGTGTGGCAGGGGGTTGGTGTCAGCAGGTGGTGAGTGTGCTCATAGTTGGTCAGCAACAGGTTGAAGTGATTAATAACAGCTGCAGATCCAGCTCCCACAGAAAATGGATCTCCAGGCTGCTCCTTATTCTCTCTTTGCATCCCATTTTAATGGGGTTTCTACTGGTTTGCTGTTCTTGCACCCATGTGTCACCTGGAGCATCTCAACAGACAGATGAAGTGATCTGTGAGCCAGAGCTTTGCTTCTGGACCTCTGTGTGGGATACTGGGTGCAGGCCTTGGATGAGTGGGTACATAGGGGGGATTTTAAGGGTGGAGAGCTCAGGCAGGGGTGTGTTGATGCTCTCCCCATCCCTGTGGCAATCCCAGTGATGCTCTGTATGCTGGGAGGTGCTGGGCTACGGGAGCCGCTGACATCACTCCCGGGCAGGGGGAAGCAGATGGGACATTGCTGTGGCACTGCCCACCACCAAGTTAAATATAAAACATCTAGCAGAAGGCAGCAGGGTACTCACTGCTCAGGAAGTCTGCCACGGGGACATGGCAAAGTAAACAGAATTTTTGGGAGTGCTTCCCGCTCCCACCTGCTGCTTCGGCATCCTGCAGGGTGCAGAGAAGGGCTGGCAGACCCTCTCTGAGCCTTTGGTGCCAGTGCTGTGCCTGGGCAGGGGGTTAGGGGCAAGGGTCTGGGCTGTGGCAGATGAATTTCCTCTGGGGTCTTTTGGCTGCTGGGCGACTTTGGCTGTAGGCTATCCCTGGAGGCAAGAAATAGGTGTAAAATGGACCAAACAGTCGATGCCTGTGTGAACAGTTGGGTATTGAAGTCTCAAGGTCTGTGTAAAACCCAGTGTTGCATTTCTCAGGAAGAGCTCTGTGGCACATTCCTCAGCTGGGGAGGATGTTGGTGTTGCAGCACTTCACCTCTGCTCCATGGAGATGCTCCCTAAAAAACGCTGAGAAGTGGGAAGAATCTGGGCTGCCTCATTTCCATATAAATCACTTGTTTTCCCTGCATTGGCAGTCGGGCTGCCTTGAGGTTAATGTGCAGAGCTTCAAAACCAGGAACCTGGTGGGATTCTCTCCATATCTGATAGCATGTGTGATGCCACGAGAGAAAATATATTCCAAAGTTGGGGAAAATAAACAAGAAAAAGGCAAGGGGAGAAAGGAGGATGGGGATAAGATATAATTAGCATCATCTTTGGAGAATTTTGACACAGTGCTGGTGCTGCATTTTGGGTAGTTCTTTGTTGTGGGGTGCCTGGGTGCTGGGGCTCCTGCTGGGGATGTGGGGGGGTGTTCTCTGGGCTGGCTTTGCTCCTGGGGGCACCTCTGGTCTGTGCTGTCCTGGGGGGAGCAGAGAAGCTGCTCAGCCATGGTGGTGCTTGCATGCTGCAGCCCAGTATTGGGCCAGATGTGCTTCACAGCTGGGCAAGGTCCAGGGAGCATCTGAGAAGTATAATCCCTTCTGACTTTACTGGTGCTGCAGGACTGGTGCAGCCCTTCACAGGCTTGCACTGGGCTACCTGGAATGCCACCAAGGCTACTAAAGAAAATGGTATTTTTATAGTGGGAAAACCTGTGGTTTGCTCATGCAGAGAGCCCTGCTGCCTGGGCTGGGTCTGAGCATGGCCTCTGGATGGGACACCTTAAAGAGGAAAAAGAAACACCCTTGGCATTTCCTTTCCACTGGTGGTAAATACTGCTGCCTGTGCCTGACTTGCTAGTGCCAGAACTGGAGATTCACCTGTGAGGAACAGAGAAGTGCCAGCTCTTGCAGGTTATAATTATGAGCCTTCTGGCTTGTGTTCCTCCAGCCCTGCCTGCCTGCCCCAGGCATTCACATTCGTATGTGAATATTAGCAATATTTAAATATTTTAGTTCTTAAGGCAAAGGTGTCTAGAGTGAACTGTGTATGCTCAGAGTATCACCAGCAAATGGGAAGAGCCTTTGTTTGTTTATTTTCATCATGAATTGTAAACTAATCTCCTGGTTTGGGAGAAATTGGCTTGTGGCTTTATCATGCCTGGGGTTGTTGGCGCTTGGGTTCAGATTGAAGGATCAGGTGATAGCTGCAGTGTGAGGAAGCCTCTAGATCACAGTTCCTCAGCCTAAGCCAAGGACTATTTACCTTTTCTGGGGAAAAAAACCCAACATTCTGCTGCTACAGTTTCCCTTATTTTTATTTTTTTTTTTTAGTTAAATCAAAATTAGGTTTAACATTTGTTTTTTCACTTATTATCTTTATTTTTCTATGATATCCTTGATTACGTGCATCAGAATGTGGGTGTGAGGTTTTTCTTTTTTTTTTTATTTCTTTTTTTTTTTTTTTAAATCTTGTCATTATTTCATGGAGCATTTTCTGATGTCTTGTGAATCACCCACCGCTCATGGACCACAAATTGAAAAATACTCCTCTGGTATGTTTGAGCCAGGGAGAGAAACATGCTGTGGCAATGTGGGTGGTAGGGGGGGAAGTCTGTGAGTGGGAGAGTGTTTTTTTTCTGGTGCCCTTCTCATCATTCATTCTGCAAGTGATATATTAAATATATACGGAGGTGAAAATGGAGGGAAATTTTGATCAGATGTTGTGGTTTTGGGGTTAATATGTCAACACCTTTAGCATGTAGCTGTATCATAAGATCATCAAGCCCAACTGTTAACCCAGCACTGCCAAGTCCGCCCTGTGAACCATATTCCTAATATATAGGGCATTTCATCATACCCTATATGATACCCAGCAGGTATGATAACAGCTGGTAGTGCCCTGGCTGGGGCTGTGTGTGTAGCAGAGGGGTTTGCTGCAGCCGGGGCAGGACCACATGAATGGCAGCATCATGGGCTGCATGGTGAAACCTGGCACTGGCCATTTGCAGAAGGAGCTTAACCAGTGCTGGCAGTCAGACTCACTCTGCCCTCTCTTCTCCTTTCCTCTGCAGGAGGGAAGCCTGTGGCCTTCAGAAAGCACCATGTCGGGGAACGGAATAGCAGAGGTGAGGACCAGGGGCGTGGGCGCCGCTGCCTTTCCCGCTGTGCCGGGCTGCAGCCCCTCACCCTCCTCTCCCCCTTTCTCTTCCTCTCCTCTTCAGCAGCAAATCTACACCCCGAGACCTAGCGACCGTCTGGCAGTGCCATCCTTCCTGCAGAGGGACCGCTTCAACAGATTCCAGCCAACCTACCCCTACATGCAGCACGAGATCGACCTCCCCCCCACCATCTCCCTGTCGGACGGCGAGGAGCCCCCCCCCTACCAGGGACCCTGCACGCTGCAGCTGCGAGACCCCGAGCAGCAAATGGAGCTCAACAGAGAGTCGGTCCGGGCCCCCCCCAACAGAACCATCTTCGACAGTGACTTGATAGATAACTCCGTGTACGGGGGGCCGTGCCCCCCCAGCAGTAACTCTGGCATCAGCGCCACCTGCTACGGGAGCAATGGTCGGATGGAGGGACCCCCACCCACCTACAGCGAGGTGATAGGGCACTACCCCGGGTCGACGTTCTACCAGCACCAGCAGAACAACAACAACGGGATGCCTTCCATCTTGGAGAGCAGCAGACTCCATCATTCACAAATCAATGGCCTTGAGAGCACAACCGCCTGGAACAAAGAGAAAGAGAAACAAAAAGGGCACCCCTTTTAAAAAACAAAACAAAACAAAACAAAAAACAAAAAAAAAAAAAGAGAGAAGAAAAAAAAAGAAAAGGCAAAAAAAAAAAAACAAAGGCAAAAAGCAAGAAAGTTAAATGAAACACTCTGCACTTCTCGGTAAAAGAAAAAGGAGAGAGAGAGTTGAGGAAGACAAGCAAATAAAAAAAAAAAAGCCCTTCCCCATCTCTCCATGTATAAATATTTACTTGTTATGTCTGGTCTGAATGCACAAGCCTACCAAGCTTGCAAAAACATTTCTTTATTGAGCTCTGTCTAGACGTTTAAAAAGGAAAAAAAAAAATCAACTGCAGTCCATTTTTTTTTTTGTTTCTAGTTGAGCTGTGTGAGTGCTTTTTTTTCTGTTTGTTTGATTATTTCACTTATCTTTAAAGACAAAATATTTGCACAAAAACATTTTGTTTAAAGATCTGCAATATAAATATATAAATATATATTAAAAATAAGAGAAAGTGTATGTGTAAGGAGCAGGAGTATTTTTGTATTAGAAGAGGCCTATTCAAAAAAAAAAAAAAGTTGTTTTCTGAACTAGAAGAAAAATGGCAATTTTTTTGAGTGCCAACTCAAAAAGCGTGTATTACATTGTAAAAAAAACAAAAAACAAAAAAAATTCAAAAGCAGGGGTTTAGAGTTATTTATATAAATGTTGAAATTTTGCACTATTTTTTAATATAAATATGTCAGTGCTTGTGTTGGTCAAAGCCTCTATCATGTCTACCATGAACCTGTTAAGGGATATATGTTGAAGTGAAGAACCGAGTAGCTGGAAGGGGGTGGACAGACGCTGAAGTGGAGATGCCAGCCCTGGGAGGAGCAGTGAGCGAGACTGCAGCTTATGCAAATCATTAATTTCCAGAGTCCCTGCACATGGCCACCAACAGTCATGGCTTTATACATTCCCTACAAAGCAAGAGGAGTTGGTGTGTGTCTGTATGTCGTCCGGTAGGATTATTGGAGTAAAAAGGTAAAATTAAAACTCCCTGCTTCTGTGAGTCGGTAACAAAGAACAGAAGCAGACAAAAATTACTTGATTTTTTTTTTTTTTTTTTTTTTTTTTTTTTGACAACCTCTAACTTTTTGGAGGGGGGTGGTAGGGATGAGAATAAACTTCTGTGTCTGAAGGAACAAAGTGTTCTTTGGTTTATTTCTTTCAGTGTTCAACTCGAAGGGCCCTATTTGGAGCTAGAGCGGTGTTTATGGAAGTTAATGGGAATAAATGGTAACGCACCCATCAGCTGCCTTTCAGCTGGTTTTAAATACAGCATGGGAAGTATGAGCTGAGAAGAGTGGTGAAAGTCAGTTTCACTTTGTATTAACCTCCTGAACCTCTGTTTGGGATGAAGGGGCACAGCCAGTCCCCACGCTGCCACTGGTCATCGCTGTCTTTGACTTTGTTATCCTAGCTAAAGAGGCATCAGATACAGGCATTGGAAATTAATCTCCTCCTGTGATGTATTAATTAAAGGCTAAAGAAATACGCTTAATGCTTTAGAAGCAAAGCCCCTTTACCTCTTCTGAAGATTTCCTCATCCACAGCAGCACGGTCCCACCTGCCCTCCTGCCCACCAGGTGTTGTGCGTCTTTAATTTATCTTGGTCTGGAGAGCATTTTGTCCTTACTATGCTATTGTTTACATTTTTATATTGTGTAGGTGTCTGGTAGGTGTTTTACCCTCGTGGTGAATTTGTATGTGATGGATTGAGCGAGTGAGAAACCTGAGAACTGGGTGTTAGGGAGAGCAAAAGGGAACAAACCTGTTCCTGGCCCCGGCTCCCCAGCCTGGGGAGCACCTCTGAGAGCGCAAGGAGAGGTCACTGGGGAACCACAGAGAGTGAAGATTTTATAAGGAGGTGTGATTTCATTTTCTGGAGGATGCTATCTAGTAGAGTGACATAAATGAAAGATATAAAGGCAATAATTATTGTTTTTAAGCAACTTTTCTATTACTTGAAAAGAAAACAACCATGAGAACGGTTTTGAAGTTCTGACCATTTGAACAATATTTATATATATATTTTAAAAAGATGATGACTAGCTGAACTTGAAGTTTGATCATTATTTTTTGCTTTTTTTTTTGTCTAGAAATAGTTGTGTACCTTTTCAATATTTCAAACTGCTTTTCCACAGCTCTTGAAATCTTCATAGCTTTACAGTTGTGTAACCTAAATTTTGATGACCTAAAAAAAAAAAAAGCCACAAAAAAAAAAAAAAAAAAAAAAAAAAGTCATGCAAAGGAATAAAAATCTAGTTTGTCATGAAAGGTACAAAAGTGATGAATTTATACGAGTTTTTAAAATGTATCTTTCCTTTATGTAACAAGTCTATTTAGTGCCTTATTAAAGAAGCAGTTACCCTCTCTTTCTAAAGAGGAGAAAACAAAATCATTGTTAGCATCACAAGTAACCAGCGTCTGGTCTCTTGCTCCTTTGGACCTTGCATTCAGTTTTCCAGTCCCTTCTGTCCTGGCAGTGCTGCTGGCTCCTGGAGCAGCTCCCTGTGCTCCCTCAGCTGCTGCTCTGCTCCGACTGGATGTAAGGGAACTTGAACACGTTTATGCACATTATCCTACCCGGGGAGGTAGGAAACTGTGGTGGATATTGTAAATGAGATACCAACCAAAAGAGAAACTGAAATATAATATCTACTGCCCTCTTGAGCCAAAATGCGTGAATAGTGTTGTTGGGGTTGTTTCATGGTTGGTTGCTTGGTGTTTTTTGGGTTGTTTGTGAGGCTTTGTTTTGGGGTTTGTTTGTTGGTTGGTTTTTTGCTTTTTTTTTTGGGGGGGGGTCGGGGGTGAGTGTTCTGGGATCTGAACTTTAGTTTGTTTGCTACAAAAAAAAAAAAAAAAAAACAAAACTGGTTACCTCATCAGGTTTTGGGTGGAATATGCATCATATGTCTAAAATTGGGCGTAAGGAGGTGTCGTGGGCACTGGAGGTTGTTAAATAATGGGATTGTGTTGTCGTGTGGTGTCACCTGGCCACCAAAGCCCATGGAGAGGTCAGGGAGGTGGGTAGGGTCTGGAAAGGTGAGGAAGGTAGTGGGAGAGGGTCTAAAAATGCAGTGCAATTAAACCCAACTTTCATGCTTTGAAGTCCTCAAAATTTCAACTGATTCTCTAGTTTATTTTCCCTGTTTTGTTTCTTTCTCCTCCATGCACTCCCAGTGTGAGTTTTCATTTCTCAAGCATCACCCCAAGCATTTGCAGTTGAGCGATCGGTTTGCTGAGTTCTTGGGTCTTAGTTTCCTTTACCTCTTTCTCTAGTTTGTTGAATTCGGTGAGTGTGAAACGTTGGCTCTTCAACCCCTCTGTTGCAAACGATGCCTTTCAGTCCATGCTGTGCACAGACAAACCAAGCTGCCCCTGCTGCTGCTGCGGGTCCCTGGGGTGCAGCTGCAGCCCCAGTGGGGGGAGCCTCGGGTCCCAGGCAGTGGGTGCAACTCGAGTCCACCTTGAGCGAGCCAAGTGGTCACCTTTTGTCTTTCTTCTGTCCATTCCTCTGCTTTGTGGTCCCCAGAACTGGGTATTTCAAGTGCAGATACCAGATCTGGAGTCCAGATCAACTCCAAGTTCTGAGTGGGTGTTTAGAAATAATGGTCTGTTCCTTTTTATTATTATTATTATTATTATAATTATTATTGTCGTCGTTGTTATTGTAATTATTATTATTGCTATTTAATGTTACTTTTTGCCTCGGGGTCCATTTTTTCCCAATCCCCACGTCCCATTTTGCCACCAAGGCAGAGAAGTTGCTTTGCACACCCTTGCTGATGTCTCTCCTCCTTTCCTTTCCTGCAGCTCAGGAGAGAGCTGTGCTAGAAGCTGGGCTGCAGTCCTGCTCCCTAGGAGTCTCTTGTGTCTTGCAGCTGCCAACAGAGAGATTCAGGCCCCTTAAGAATGATTTATTTTTAAGCAAATACAGAAGAAACAAGGCATTGCTAATGCTTAGCAACCTCTTGTCCTAGCCTGCCTTTTTGCTCAAAGTTTTAAGAGTCACGTTAGCTTTAAAAGGGGTTGTTAATCTCACAGAGTTTCTTACCTTACAGTACGGCAAACAGCATCCTTAAAGCATCCCCCAAATCTTAATGGCCTTGGTGTGGGAATGTGGTTTTGTTGATCAGGGTGGTGAGGAAGGATGGGTTTCATTTGGGGCTGATTCTGGTAAAACTTGTTCCCTTCAGAACCCTCGATTTCACCGGTTTGAAGATTCAGCTTTACTAATCCAGTGTGTTGTTTCCATAAGTGTCACAAAATTCATTCCATCTTAAGTGGGGGTATAAGGAAATCCAATTGCTTTCTGGAAAATCACCCTTTTGTATTTGTATTTGAACTATAAAATTGCACTAACTGCTATCTTAAAAAATACAATCCCAACATTTTTACTAAGGATCAGGAAAAGTCTGAATCCAGATGTGTAGCATTAACAGTGCTAGGCAAGAACAGAATGAATTTCTAATCTCTTCAGTCTCTGTATTGCTCAGAGATTTTCTATGTACAACACAAAGTTAAAAAAAACAAAAACAAAAAGAAGTTTTCCAGAAACTGTGCTTCAAATTTTCGCTGTACTATAGAAGCTCATGAAGGACAACATTACAGTCCTAATTTGCCTGCCTTATAGACACATTTCATTGTATTAATATTTTCTTAAACTTCCAGTTGCATTGCTTTGGCTTTGGAGTTTGTTATAGGCAGTCCTGTATCCTGAGTTCTGTTCAAGTTAAAACTTATGTAAACTATTGACAGCACATGCAATGCAGTACTTATCTATATTTTGCTGTTTTAGTATGAATATGTACTCTGATGCCAATTTACAAAAGTCTGTTGTAAACGCTTATTGTGTAACAGTAATCGATAGTGGCAATTATATGTCATTCTAAAAGCTGCAATACTTATATAATAAATTTTACAATACTTTGGAAAATTTGCCTTCACCTTTTGCTTTGTTGCCCGAAAACCAGAGTTTGCCAACACAATGCAATTTCAAAAGCATTTTCTTTTCGAATATTGGAAAATTCATATTCTCAGTTTTTGCTATTTGTGTGGGTTTTTTCCCCTTCAGAAGCCCTCTGGGTAACAGGCCAACCTCTGTATTGCCATGATGTGTTTTTTCCCGTGAAGCTGTAGCTGGTTCCTGGTGTATTTGCATGCTCGGTCCGTGTATGCGTGTACAATTCTGTTTTCTTTTGACTAGATCAGGTGTCACAGTTTTAATCCCAGAAGAAGCATTCCTGGTTTGCACCAATATGTCCAACACTTGCGATCCTGCCTTTCAGCCAAGGATATCACTGATGGTCAGAAGGTCTAAACTTGAATAACTGTCAATCAACAAGAACTGTGTAGATTGACTCAAATCCTAAGCACAGATAATTTGTGTGACTTTTTCCTTTCTGAGACTGTGGTCAAATTGCAGTGATCACATTAAAATGATTGAAAACTTTATTCTTTGCAGGGAGTTTTCTTTTTGTGTGTCTGTAGGATGTCCTGTAGATTCACCCAGACCTTGGGTTCCCTCTTGGGACTCTGTTTCTGAGACCTCAGGCTCACAAGTAACCGAGTGGGAAATGTACCCTGTGCTCCAGGCAGGGGAAAGGGCAGGAGGGGTTTGAATCATTGTTTCAAAACAACACTTTTCGTTTTCAGAGTCACAGCTGAAACCAGCAGCTTCCCACAGAAAATGGAAACTCAGCTGAAACCACATTTTCCAAAGGGGAATTTTTTTAATGAAAAAAAAAAAAAATTTGAGTTCAACCAGCACAGTGCGTGGGAACGGGCAGAGCAATCCTGTTACTAAGTTACCTTTCTCAGCTAATGAGGCGATGTGGGGACACCACAGCTGATTGGCAGAAGATTATTTTTAATTTTTTTTTTTTTTTTTTTTTTTTGAACCTCAGTGGAAGAAACAATTTTGTGACTGTTGGAAACCACAAGTTGCAAAGCTTTTGATTTTTCCCTGGTTTCTTTGCTGCCAATTGAATAGGATTTAAGAAATGAGACTCAGCTTTCCACTGTGCTCCCAGCATCAAAACCCTTTCTGCAGCACTCCCTGGAAGGTATAAATTCCACCCTCAAAGTATCTGAACTTCACAGCTGTTTTTTTGTTTGTCTCCTTATTTTATCTACTTGTCCCAGCCCAAACTCTTCCCCTTCACCTGCCAGGACCTCCTGTGCCATCACCTCCTTGGAAGCCACATGGGTCCCTGCTCCTGCTCTCCCTGGCAAATGATTTGGCAGCAGCTCATACCACTGCCTGCACTCACATTTAATCCAGTTTATGCCAGGAGAGCACAAAGCAAACCCCCTTCCAGGGCTTGTTCTACTCCAGCCCTGAGCAGCAGGACTGGTCCCCCAGTAGAGATGAGGAGGTAGCTGGGTGTGCTTGGAGGTGGGGAGGGTGTGAAAACTGGAGTCAGCCTCTTGCTTTTCCACCTGCTTGGGCTGCTTTTCTCTCTGCTTTATTGGAGTTTTTTTCTCTGCTGCTAGCCCTGAAGCCCCTGTGCAGGCTGAGACCACCAAAGGAGGGGAAGCTTTGGCCAGGGACAGTAACCCCCAGGTAGGGTGGCTGGAAGCACAACTTGTCACTCATGGTGTGAGTCACAGCGATGGTTACTCTGAGATTTATTAAGAAAGCAACGTGCTCTCACAGGAATCCTTGCTGCTGATTATCCTGACTGTTACTCCATACACTTGCTATCCTTCTTTTCTCTTTAAAAAAAGAAAAAAAAGAGGTCCAGAAATTCCCCCTGCAACAGTGTTAGTAGCAAAAGCCTGGTCAGGAGACTAGAATGCTTCTAGACATGACCAGGCTGGAAAAGCACTGCTCAAGATTCACTTAATTTAAGGTCTGATGGGATGAAAATTGCTTCTCTTCCCCTTCTTTCCCCCTCCACAGGAGCCCTACAGACAGCTCACCCCTGTCTTTTCAACCCAGTGCAGCAAGAGTTGTGGCTGTTTCTTGGTGAGTGGTCAGGCAGAGAAAGCTGGGGCCCAGCTGGAAACAATCCTGCCATGTCCCAGGAGGTAAATTTAAGCATCTGCAGGGAGGGGGGTGGCTGGTTGTGGGGATTTCTCTTCTGCAGAGTAGGAGCTAAAGGAGGTTTGGAAGAGGGCTTTTCCTCACCACCTTTTGCAGCTGCCTGAGATGGGATCAGTGATGCCCCAGGCTTCTCAAGCTGCCTGTGTGATGTGAGGGAAAGGCAAATCTGAAACACCATCTGCTTCAGTGCTTACTCTTTTTGAGGCAAAGTCAAGAATTCTGGCACTTCTTTATTATTATTTTTAGGGCACCCAAAACTGGGTTTCAGTGTGTCCTGGAGCCACATGCCACGGGAGCTTTTTCTTCCTCTATGGCTGACAGTGCATCAATTGCTGCAGCTCTGAGACTTCATCCCTGGCTGCTCTCTCCCCAGCAGGGGGGACCAGGACCTGCTGCCCCCTGTGTCAGGGGGGCTGACCCCTTCTGGGGAGCACCCCTGGGCTGCTCATCAGGATGGGCTGGTGGCTGCACCACTCCCCAGCTGCCCCCCTGGTTCTGCGTAGGGGAAGTTGGTTGTCAGGTAAGATCAAAAGGTGCATAAATGGAAATTCAGAGTGGCCAGACAGGTGGCTCTGGACTAGGCAGGGAGAGGTGATGTGAAGCACTCTATGCAGTGTACTTGGAGTGGTTTTTGCAATGCAGAAATGTGGGAGCCTTGTCTGCTGGTCAGGATTCATTACTTGTCAGCTCTTGGTGGGTGTTCATGCCCTCCCCTCGTGCAGTCCTGACTCTCAGTTCAAATGCACACAGTTGCCTTGAGATTGATTGGTAGCAGCAGCAATAAATCACAACCCCAGCAGCCCATGGTGAGGTTTGGATGTCAGTCAACACGCAGCTCCTCAGAGTATTTATCTCCTGCAAAGGCAGGGAACATGGACATTGAACAATTAGATCAGGGTGGCTCTGGGAAGTTGCATTTGATTAAGACAGTAACTCTGAAGTACAAAGCTATTGCTTTGGTGTTGATTTGCACTGATAATCAGCAGCCTGGCTTTAAAATAAGAGACAGGAGGCTCAAGTATAAAACCCCTCCACCTCATCGCTTGCCGAGCACGAGGCTTTGCTCCTGCCTGCTGTGGCCTTGCTCTTGTTGAGGCAGAAATGGAGAGAACAGGGTGGCTTTTGCTGCACTGGATGCCTGGCACAGGTGGCGTATCAATGGCTTCTTCAGGGAATGTGATGAGTTGTGAGTGTGTATTCACAGACAACTCACTAATGTACTTGTCCATCACAGTGCATACAGACAGGGTATTTTTTTCTTTACCTCTGCAAAGTCCAGATGTGTAAATCTAGGAGCAAAATTAGATGACACACAACCCTGATGGGCCCCACTGCTTTCTTTTTCTCATCTCTATTTTTCTCTTGTGAGAGCTGCTGTTTCCTTCTGTTTTGAGGAGGAAATCTTGAGGTTGCCCAAGAGCCTGGCCCTGGTGCCCTGACTTTCTGCTCCCAGGGCAGCCTTCCCATGGGCATGGAGGAGCTGATCTAAATATAATCTGGGGAGAGAAAAAAAAGGGAGTGGAGGAGGGCGAGTGAGAGGATCTGTTTATTTTCCCTCTGATCTCTGAGCCCTGCTATGTTTTATTGCTTCGCAAACAGGAGGTCTGGAAAGCTTCCTTTCCTCCTGTGCCAGTGCAAGGTCAGCTGGGTGCATAATTCCTGCCCTTGAAGGAAAGAAATATGAACTATGACTAGATTCACAGTAATGTTGTAATAGTGACATGAAATTGGAACTCCATTTACACTCTCCAGGCCAGATTTTACTGTAAGTGCCCAAATAAACTATTTATACACACGATACCTGCAAATTTGCACTGTGCCTGGCTGCACTTGCAACCCACTGCTGAGAATGTAGATCTGATGAGCAACCCCTGGCAGAAGAACAACTTTTATTGCTGAAAACCTCTGCAGAAGGTGATGCAGGCAGGTGCTTCACATGCAGGGGATCTCAAGGAAGGTGAGGCCCCTTGGCACACTTGTTTCTCATGTGCACACACGGATGTGGTTGCTGTTACCTGTGGCCTGGCTGTGCTCCAAAGGAAACTCCCCCATTTTGGGTGCATGGTGTTTGAATAGCTGTGTCAGAGAACAAAGGAACAGTATTAAAGAATATAGCTGGGACTCCTTGTGGTGTAGAAAAACACAGAATGAAGCAAAGCCTTAAGGAAGCAGACTGACTTTAAAGGAATCTCTTCAAGTTTACTCAGCTCTTCCGATTCATCAGAAGATCCTCAACTCCTCAGTGAGGTTTCTGCCCTCAACTGAGATTTCAGACTGAGTCATGAGCAAAGGTAATGGGTTGTGAGTAATTGCTGGAACCAAAAGTGAGTTTGGAAAATGAGCTTTGTCTTTTCTCTTAAAATTTTGGGTTATGGGAAATGCATTGCTTCTGTTTTTGCTTTCCTGCTCTGTCTTTCAGCACCACGTGTGGGTTGGGGTTTCTGTGTCTGCTGCCCATGCCTGGGGGTTTCTGAAACCTCCAGACTATGCCCAGCCCTCACTTTCTGTCTTGGTCTTCAGCTTCTGCACTGACTTTAGAACCTGAGCAAATAGCGCTAAGTGCTTTTAAAGATCTGCCTTGCCAGTTCTACACAAAATTAACCCCAAACTCTCAGGGATTGCATCACGTTGTCCTCCGTGCCCATGTGCTGTCTGTGTGTACTGTCCTCTTCTCTGCTTATGAGAGAAACCATAATCCTCTTAATACAAGACTTGTTCTTGGCTTGAGGAGCAAGGTTCAGCACCAGAAAAAGCCCAGTCCTCCAGCCCTGTCTTTCAGTGCAACTCGGTGACCTCATGACAAACTGATGGGCAGCATTTCCTGTCACTGCCATCCCTGATCTCATTTCCTGGAGATTTTTGTTTCTTCCCCAGCTCTGGCTGAGGTACAGGGTGGCAGTACAGGACTTGTGTGGAATCAAAATTGCATTTTAATTGTAAACATTTGTCCAAAAATTAACGTTTCTGAACTAATGTTTCACTCCAACCAATGTGTTTGAAAACAAATGACTCTTGCAAATTGATTTTTCCCATATAATGGGAGATGTACATGTAGAAAATCAATGACACAGAATTGAAGATCTCCCTTTTTCAGCAGGTATCTGTGTAATCACTCAGCTGATGTGTTTGCTAGTGCTCTGGCAGTTATCACCCATGAGGCCCATGGCTGTCTGTAGAGGGTTAATTTTACCTCTTACAAGAGCACAGCACCAGCTTACCATGCCCATGATGTTACTACTCACTACTCAACTTTGTTTCATGCAGCTTTCTCAGTGCACCTGGAACAGCTCACCATGGGCACTAGCAGGCTTTTAGGAATTTATAGTAGTTTCCCCATGCTGCTTTGACCCTTTTTACTATCAGCCTGCACAGACAAAAATAATCAAGGCTGGTTCAAAAGTGATTTTTGCATTGGAGCTTCTCCTGGGGAGCAGGTAGTCTGGGTTGGGTTGGTTTGGTTTTTTGTTGGTTTTTTTTTTTTTTTTTTCAGTTTTGCGTTTTTTTTGTTGGTTTTTTTGTTGTTTGGGTTTTTTTTGGTTTTGTTTTGGTTTTGGTTTTTGTTTGGGGTTTGGTTTTTTTTTTTTTTGTGGTTCGTTGTGAGTTGTTTTAATAAAGTTGCATAACAAAGGATTTCATCATGGCAGGGAAAACAAATGTAATGTGCTTGTAATCATTAATGCCACTACTAGTGGCAGATTGGAATTTTGCCTTATTTATATCATTAAGATACATTTCATGCATTTAATTGCTTTTTGTAAAATGACAGCTAAGTTCTCCTACCCCACATTTCCCGTTTCCTTATTCAATTACTACACACACAAGGGCAACCTCCTAGGAATGGTTTCTCACAGCTCTTGCTTTCCAGGGGAAATCAAGTGGGTTTTGGTTAGATATGCCAATATATTTCAGGTTAGCAAAGCTTTTCTGGGCTGTTTATCAATGTTGGTGGTAAAGGGATGCACTGAACTCCTTCAGCCTCCTTGCTGGCCTGGATTTCACGGAAAACAGGAGGGGGGGGCAAAAAAGTGTCAAAACAAATCTGGGAAGAACCAAAAGGTTAAAAATCAATCTGTAGGGCTTACTCCATGTCCTGCTGCAGTAGTGGGAGGGTAAGCTTGGGTAGAGCACACCATGTCTGACCCAGTTCCTTAGTAGTGACCTGTGACAGCAAGTCACTGGTGGGAACTGGACCTGCAACTCTGGACCTTCTCGTGGGGCAGCACCAGCCAGGAGGCTCAAGGCTTCCCTGCTTGCTTTTTGAAATTGTCAGCTCATGTCTTTGCAAGGCCAGAGCCACAGCAAGCCCAGCCTTCTGGCAAGGCATCTAGGAAGCACAGGGATCAGTGTGGTCCAAAATAGGACCCAGAGCCCTTGGCAATGGTGACGTATGTGGATTTGTTTTGGATGAGTAAATGCAGTTTTCACTGGACAGGAATTTGTAGTTATGTTTGCAATTCCCAGCTGCTCAGAGGGATGGGAGTGGTGTGTACTCTCAGCTTTGTGCCTCATGATGAGGGTGGTTAGGAAATGGGGGACTCTGGCTGCAATAATCACCACGGAAAAAATTGCCAAGTTGCCTTGAGTGGTAGATAGTTTGTTGCTTGCCTTTAGCATCACTGCTGGATTTTGGACCATCTGAAAATGGTCAGAATTTCCCCAAAGGCCATTCAGAGTGCAACTGTGGTTTGCATTGCAAAGAGAGAAGCCCAGGGTGTTGTACCTGCTACATAACAAAAAGCAGGCACAGCAAGTGGAGAAATACAAATGGATTTGTGCAGATGACAGAGTGGGAACTTCCATGCCAGGTGTCAGGCACAGCAACTGGTGAATGCTTTGGAAACCTTTCCAAGTTGTTACTGCAACACTGACCATGTTGCTGACTTCACCTCAAAGAGTTGCATTTGTCATTTGGAGTCCAGTGGAGATGAAGTCAACTGCCTCTTTCTTTCTCTTCTTTCTTCCCATCCTTTCTTGCTTGGTCTTTGACAGAGCTGAAACTTGGCTAAGGCACAAATCCCACACAGCACTTGATGGGTTTTGCCCTAACAGTGCCCTGGGGATCATCCACAGTAGAGGCAGAGGAGACCTTTGGGCTCTGCAGAGCCACAACCAACAAGCAGAAGTCCTACATGAGAAATGTCCTGCTAGGCAGGCTGCAAAACTGCTTCACTACTGGCCTGCTAGAAGCTCTGAAGCTTCCAGGGTATCTTTCTCATACATTTTGAAAGTAATGGAAGACATTCACACACTATGTCCTTGTCACATGAAGCTCATTAGGGATAACTGTACCTATAACTCGGTGTCGTTACCATCTGTAAAAAGTGTTGTCAATCCTGAACTATTTCAAGTCCCTGGAACACTGGTACAGCCTGGCCCAGATCTGCTGGAACAGCAGATCTATGCTGTATTGTCAAGTTCTGGAAGTTAACAACCTTCATGTTGTTTCTCAGGTAAAATAATTGCCTGTGTTTCTACATCAAAACAGACATCAGAGAGCTTCAGGGGCTGCTTATTGGAAAGGGTGCAGAAGGATGTCAATCCATGTTATACAAGCTGCAGAGAAAAAGTCTTGGATTCTGATCAAGTCAGTTCAGTCAGTGACTGTGCAGCAGGTATTGTTCTGAGATTTATTAAATTTTTGTTACATGAAGTATTGGGTAACACTTAAAGGAGCTTTGTCTTTTTGATTATTGATACTTTCAATTAACCAACACAAAATTCCCTCCCAGTTCTCTTTGGGTTAGAGCCCACTGACTACTCTGCAATTTTCTGATGCTTGTTTTGAGTTCCTGATGCTAATGACTATTGCTGGGTCTATCTTTAATCTTTATGGTCAGGAGTGGAGAGGTTGGGTCTAAGCTACCTGTGGAGGAGGGCAGAAAGGAGGTGGAGAGACCTCTGAGCTCCTATTCCTTGCTACCCTTTGAAAAACAGGGTGAAGTCTGAGACACCATGTGTTTTGGGTGTTATACAGGAATGAGACATTATGAAAATAGATTTGTGTCAGAAGAAAGAATCCAAAATTAACTAGAACTTCCTTCTGTCATCATACAAGATGCACTTGCTTTCAGCTCCTTCCTATTGACACATGGGCAAATGGCAATCTGAGATGTTAGAGAAACACCAGATTCCAAAAAGACCTTAACAAGAGGTGTGAGGAGCACTGATTTTCACCATATAAAATAGTCCAATGCCATCTCACATCCTTCTGCCAGGCAGCTGAACTTCCAGTTCAGTTTCGCTCATATATTTTGTGCCTAGAATGTTTTGTCAATAAATACTTTCCCTGAACACCCCCTCCTTGTTCTGGTGGTTAATAACAAGTTTATGTTATGTTCTATTTCAGGTTGTCCAACAAATTTTAGAACCAAACTGAGCATCATTAATTGTTTTTATTGCAACAAAAAAACACCATGATTTATCCGTGTGGAAATAATAGTGATGCTTGTATTCCCCTGTCTTGAAACACTTGGATTGGAAATGACAACATTATGATTGAAAATAATGGTAATTCTGTTCCTGCAAAGATGTTCTGTTGCTGTGCTCAATATCTTCTTTGAAACCAGCCATGAGCAGAAGCCACCATAACCAACAATAAACAAAAAATTCATTTTCCTAGAGATTGTTGCACTGCATCTGTTGTGTGGGAAATAACAACTCTGATTTTTGTTTTGTTTGGGATTTCAAAATACTTTGTGGATGGGAAATTTCAAACCCATACCATCAGGAAAAAATCAACTGCTTCAATTTAGCTCAATTTGAAATGTTATATGATAATGTGAGTGCTTTTCATGCAGTGTGTGTATGTATGTGTATGTATGTACACCTTGAGATCAATATTAATATGGAAACAAGATACATACTGTATCAAAATGAGAAGGAAACATCAACATAGTTCTTCACACTTTCCTACTGAAAAATGCCAAATCTTGTATGTTGTCAAACTGTGGGCAACACACTGAATGGGGGATGATGGAGCTGAGCAGTGCCTGAGCCCCAGGGAACAGGGTTTCATCCTGGAACCAGGATCCTCAGCATCACTCCCACCTCCCTTGTGCTCAAGGACCATGGAAGGGGTTTTGTGGAGTCTCCTGCTTGGCCCCAGTACATTTTGGTTTAAACTTAAGCTTGTAAACTGCATTCACAGTGCTTCTCTGAAAAATAATGTACCATTGTAGGGGAAGCTTTAGATTTATTTATTTTTTTTCTTCTCATTTCAAGAGCATCACCATTGGAAACAAGAAGAAAATGAGCATTTTGGACATTTCCAACTTGCATTTGGGGCTTGAGAGGACAGGCAAGATCTTTGAAGGTGGGGTGGCACCCTACAGCTGAGCTCAGGGAGTGGCACCTGGTCTCATGCTTGGGTCCAGCACCAGCTCTATGCAGACTTTTAATATTTTTCCTTAGATCCTTATTTCAGCTTAACATACTGAAATAAGTCCCTTATGAACTACTTCCTGATGTGCTTATTAACCAAGGATTAATTAATTATTAATTTAGCAGCCCAGGCTACTTATTAATTCAACTTGTTAATTAAGTATAGGAAGCTAATGAGCCAGCTTGTTAATTGAGCTGTTGGAGGGAGGTGAGGATGGGGAGGAGGAGGATCTCTGCCTGATTCCTATGGCAGAGCCAGGAAGGCAGCTCCATGTGGGGCCAGAAGTCATGGGAGCTTCCTGAGCCGTGTCAGGAGGCTGCACCTTGGGAGGAGCTGTATTTCTGTTTATTCCTGCTGTCATGTTCAAAGCAACCAGTCAAGAAGAAACTCCAGGACTTGCAGGCAAATATTTCAGCTCTTCAAGCAGGGCTAAGATGGGTAAGCACGGGGACAGGAGCAGCATGACCATGGGATGAAGGTAAGAAGGGTGACTTGGAGGTGTGGGAGCCAATGGGCAGTGGTGGCTTCCTGCAGCTTTAATGAGATTCATAAATGAGAATTGTGCTCCTTGAGATGTCTTTTGCCCAAGACAAGAAAGATCTGCAATTTACACATTTTAGCTACAGCAAGAGACACCCAGGGGTCTTTGTTCTGCTCCTGTTTGCAGGATCAGGCCAGGACCCCTTAGAGGATGGAGCTGAGCTGTGCTCCTCTGGCTCCCTGGAGCTGGGGTGACCCCTCAGGGTTAAACCTCACTGGGACAGCCCCATGCATGCATCTTCCTGCCTCATCAGGACTGATACTGTAATTCCAGGATGTTTTCTCTGGGAAGTTTGCTGATGGGCCACTTCTTGTTGCCAGCAACTCTCACAGGTCCTTGCTGTGTTCCACTGCTAATGCCATTCCCCAGGTGAGCTGAATTTCTAATCCCTTCTGAAAGTTTCTGAGGAGAACTGAGGGAGGGAAAGAGCTAATGAGGAACACACACAGCTTTACAAACAGAAGTGCATTCCCTGAAGTCAACAGCCTAAAAAACTTTTTTTTTTTTTTTTTTTTTTTTTTTTAATATTCATTGCTACCAAGATTTCCTATCACTATAATTAATTTGTCACAAATACACTGACAAAGCATTTCTGGTGCAGTGATGAAGGCTACGGGCAGAGGTTTACTTATCTCTTTTGAAGAAAAATAACCAGCCATCAAATAACTTAAAATTTCACTGGTGTGATCCTGTTTTCATTAGAGAAGGCTACTTGGTTTGAAGACAGCTAAAGCTATTGAAAAGATGTTATATGGTTTTATTTTTAGTTGATTCAGTCCCCTTCTGGTGTAGGGGTGTGTTATCTGTGGACACTTTGACAAGCATTGGAATTTTTTTTTTCTCTTAATGGAGAGGGAAGAGAACAAAACCTTTAAAGCACCCACAGAGCCGTTCAGAGCTCAGTCCTGTTGGTTTTTCCGTTCTTTTTTGTGGCAGTGTTTGGGTCCTTGGGACACTTGCCCAATGTAAAAGATTTCTGACAGCAGCCAAATAGCAAATCGATGCTGGATGTCTCAAATGACTGACAGGTAATGACATCTGCCTCCTTTCATCAGCTCCCTGCTCCCTGCCAGGAGGGCTTGCACCACCAGGGATGGTCACTTGGGGGAATTAAGGGCTTCAAGGTTCCCTCATTGTCTTTCTACCTCCAAAGCAATTGCTACATGAATCACGAACAGGACATCCTTGCAGGACCCAGCAACTGACTCAAATCAGTGAATTTTTTTTTTTTTTTTTTTTGATGGGAGAAGGATTAAACCTGATTCTGTAACCATTACTCACCCCAAGGAGAACTACTTCAATAAGTCTATTCATGTAAGTAAGCCCACACTGATGTGAGTAATGGTGGCAGATTCTGGCCCTGAGTTATTACACAGAACCATCTCGAGTGCAGGAGAAAGCTGCATGACTCAGATCTAGCTTTAAAAATAAAAGTTTAAAATCCCAAGTTATGATGTGCCATTTGGCTCCTGCTGAAGTTGGTCTAAAAAGGCTGCACTGAATAATAAAAAAGATCAAGCTTTTGATGTTAAGTTGCATGTTCAAGCATAAAATCCAGCCCTGATGATGAAGCTTAGCCTGGCTTATTTCACTCAGGCAAAGACACTAAACAAGAACCTTACACTATTTCTCACTTAGAGGAAATGTCTGTGAATTAAAAAGAAAAAATAAAAAATTGACAGATAAGTAATTAGGAAACATCTGGCCAAACCAAAAGCAACAGAAGTGATTCCAATCCAAGGTGGTTCAGTGAAAGCTTTTATCTTGACTCCAACAAGAAATGGCAAACTTTGCGCTTAAAAAAAAAAAAAATTCCAGCTTTTTGATGAAGTGTTAAAAAGTCAGACAGGGAAAAGTGCAGCTACATCCACCCAGCACAAGGGGCTACATGGAGGATGAGAGAAAACACTGGGCTGTGGAGAGGTGGAGATGTGTGCCAGGGGCCCAGTGGAAGGGTTGGCATTTTGACACTGTCATGGTGTTTTTGAGTGAATTCTCAGCAGCTGTGTGGCCCCAGGAATGAGATGTTATTGCAAAGGTTGGTCCCTGAGTGGTGCCTTGGAAGTTCCCATGCCCTCTTCCAGCTGCCTCCTGCAGTGGCTGCTCTGCTGTCCCTATCTGTGCCCCACAGGACAGGACGGGTCTAGGAGGTTGGTGTCTGTTCTACACAAACTGGCTGGGAGGTGACTGCAGTCCTGACAGCCCTGACCTCCTCCCTCCTTTCCAAAAGCTTCACTGGAGCTATGCACAGAGTAATGGAATATCCTTAGTGGGGATTTTGGGTGAGTGATGCTGCCTCTCAGCAGGCTCTGTTTCACTTGGCATGGTGTTTTGAGTATCTTTCCCCACATTTAGAGAATGCTGGTGGTTTGGAGGCTCCATTTAAAGAAATACCAGAATTGCATAGACGCTTCCCTCAGCTCATATAGTTGGGAGGACTTTGATGCACTCCTGGAGAGGTGATGTTTTCCCATGGTGTTGTGGCTGTTGCAGTGCACACTGGAAATGGTCCTCCAGGCTTTTTAAGATTCCAAACAAGTTTCATTTTGAGTTTTTAGCTAAACTGTTAGATATATCTTTTTCTTCAAACTGGTGTGTCAACCTCTTCAGCCACCATAGCTCTTTCTTCACAGCATTCCTGTGTGGCACCTTAGCAGGGGTGGACAGGACAGCCACCTCTGCGTTGCAGGCACTCGGAATCAAAGCCTGGTGTTGGTGGGGCTGTTTCTTCTTTAAACTGCCCATATTAATATTTTTAACAGACCAGGATAAAATCCCAGAGCACAACTCCCTGCATCTAGATGCTCAGCATCCAGCTGCAGCCCTGAGCTGTGCCAAGCAGGGCAAGAGGGCCCTGGAGAAGGGATGGGAGCAGAGAGTGCTGGCTGTGTGTCTCTCCCTGCCCTGGAAAAGAGGAAAGGGAAGGAGAGGAGCAGTGCTCCAGCACAGCAGCCATTGTAAGCTGCCTCTCGCACAGCTGGAAATCATTGCAACAGCATCAGCTGCCAAGGACAGTTATGAGATTTGGCAGGATTCAGAGGGAAAGAGGTAGCAGCTAAATCATTTGTGAATTGTAAGTGCTTCAAAGACATAGTGAGAGGCCCTGGCTCCCCAGGGGGTTGCCAGCATGGGTCCTGCTGCCCCGTGCGTGGCACAGTCCCAAGGTGGGATGGAGCAGGACCCCGCGCCCACCCCATGGTGGCACCCAGGGGAAGATGGGGCCCTATGTGGGGTGCAGGGCACCTGCACATCTCATGCTGCTCCTCCAGCTGGTTGCCCCACCAGCATGTCCCCAGGCAGAGACAGCTGGAACACCTCACAACTGGGAGGGACTTATTCCTGAATAAGGAAATGTGTGTGCTGCAGACTCACCACAAAAACCTCCGTAAAGCAAGAGTAGGAAGCATGCGATATATTCTTTACCAAATTAATTGCTATTATTTTGATTAAAACACATTATCATATAAATATTTGATTAAGGATGCAATTAAATCTTCCTTGCTCATGAACTGTGACAACTTTAAAGTCTAACCTTTTATAGCTTGGCACCACATCATTATTTTGCTCATTAGCTACGTTTAATAATTCGATCTCATAATGCGCTTTGCCATTTGGAACCTGCCTCTGTGTGCCAAGTTCAAATCGATGCTGTTAGTTATTTGTGCCACTGCAGATAATTAAACAAAAATTAAAAGCAATTTAACCTTGCAGTCTGGCTTCTGGTAGATGAGTATTTGAGGCAGGGAGCGGATCACAGAGCACAAGTCAATGGGGGTTCTTCTGCTGTTGGCTGCTTTGGTCCAAAGCTGGCTGGGAGCAGCACAAGGAACAGAGCCTCCTGTAATTCAGAAAGTCCCTTTTCACCATGTAAAGATGATAGGCATCATAAACAGAGAAAAAAAATCTTACTGTTGATACAAATGACAAGTTAGGGCAAACTGGTGAGCAGTGGGTCTTTGGTGTGTGGGGAGGGGAAGCAGAACAGCTCCAGCTGAGGCTGCCAAGGGGTCACCTCAGAGGGGAGCAATCTCTTCTCTCTTGGGACATATTTTGCCCCTGGATACCGGTGCTGCTGCCCTGCCCTAGGTCCTTCTGTATGCTCCAGGCTGTCACTTTTTGGATAGCAAGGTGCACTGCCAGCTCCTCCTGCACCTCGGCAGGATCAGGCCCTCACAGGCTGTCTAGAGGCAGAAGGATGTCTCTCTCCCAGCCCTCTCCCAACAGCCAGACCCACTTTCCTAATTTAAACCTCACACAAAAGCCTGCCTTACATGGTCACAGATGCTATTTTTAGGTTTGCCAATTAATCCAGCTCCGTTTGAGCTGGATTAGAAATCACATACCCCCTTAATTATAGGTGTATACACTCCAGACTGGCAGCTGTTTTGACATTCTCAGCTGGGAAATTTGCCCTCAGCAGCCACCCCCCTCCCCGGGCTGTGGCAGGATGGTGGGGCTGCTGCCTTCGTGCCCATCTGCTGCCGTGGCACCATGCCTGCTCTCAGCACTTGGATGCCTGCCCCAGGACACAGGTGCCAGGCAGTGATGAGCTGAGATGGGCAGCTTCCCTCTTTCTTCTTCTTTCTCCTTTTTTTTCCTTTTTTTTTTTCTTTTCTTTCTTTTTTCTTTTTATCTACCCCCCCCCCCCCCCCGAAAATCTCCCCCAGGTCTTTTTCTTTCTGCTGGAGACATCTGCCAGGAAGGAGAAGGGGCCCTTGGTGATGCTTTCATGGCAGGGTCTCCAAAGGAAGCTGTGGGAAGCACTTGCCCCATTTCATGGGCTCTGTGGCTGGCTCCTGGCACTGTGGGGCACCTCAAGCAGTGCTGGCCTGTGCCAGGTGCCTGCAGCACCCCTCTGTGTGCTCATGCCTGGGTGGGAGGTTGTGACACAGGGTGCTGGCAGCTCCCTGGCCATGTGGAGACACACAGGAACATTAGTTATCTGCTGATTTGGGTGCTTGAAGGGTGGGATTCTGCCCCTCTCCTGGCTAGGGTTCTACTCTGGGGAAGCCTGAGTGAGGAGCTGCTTGCTTTATTTGGATGTGAGGGAGGAAGATTTTAAAGATTGATGTCCATAGCAGTGCCCATTTCTATCACTGCCAGTGCTGCTGAATGGTGCATTTTTAGTGAGAGCCCCTTGTGACCTAAAGAAAAGAGGAAGAAAGCAAATTTTAGAGCAAGTTCAGTGGGGACTCTCCCTGGGATGGGGACAGATCCAGCCCAGACACAGGCAGGAGCAGGACCTGCACCCCAGGACCATCTTCATCAGGAGCTCAGCATCCCTCCCCTGGCAGAGGTAGAGATTCCAGCACCCCATGTGCTGCCCCCCGTCTGCCCACAGCCCCCCAGCCATGTGTTCTGCCTGGCAGGCAGCTAAAAAAATCCCCTTACAGGGAAAAAAATCCCCGTTTTACAACCTGCTTGAGTCAGTCCACATCCTCCTTGTTTATGTTAAAATCTGGCATGCTCCACCTCATGGGACAGCTCATCGACCAGGCCCAGGCACCCAAAGTAATTTTCCATTGAAGCTGCAGCCATATACATTTACTCATCATATTTTCCGCTGCCCATCAGGGAAAAAAGAGGTTAGTGTGACAACTGCCAGCTCTGCTCCAGGAGAGGGAGAGGTTTAGTGCTACATTAGTGCATCCAGTTCTTGCCTTTAAGTTAAAACCTTCCCAGGTGCAGGTGAGGTGGAAGGTGCTGCCTGAAAATCCTCCTTCCCAGGGCTGTTCCCAAGGGGTGGGTTGTGATGCCACGGGCCACAGTGAGAGATGAGAAAAGGAGGTGGAGGAAAAACCTCTAAAAGTTCTTTTTGCCTTCCCTCCAGGCCCTGAACACAAGCTGTGAGCCTCAGCCTTGCTCCTCCGTGGGTGCCTCCCCGCTGTGTGCTGCCTGGGAAGGGGACATGGGACCTCCTTCCTGCACACCTTCCATGACAGCTCTTTACTAAGGCTAAAGAGAAAACCAGGCTGGGGAAATGAACTTCCAGATCCCTGCAGTGGGAACTCAACACAGACAGAGCTGCCAACTTTGTCTCAGCGTGCTGACCAGCAACAGCCAGTCCCTGTCGGGGCCGACCACTGGGAGAGCTGGGCTTGGCTGCTGCTCACAGCACCCAGAGCCATCCAGACCCCTCTCATCTGCTGCCAGCACAGTGAAAGAAACCCCCCGTGAGATGAGAGAGGCTCTGCCGCCTGCCCCGATGCCTGCAAGTTCTCGCAATAGCCAGCGGGGACTGCAATTAACGTCTGCTGCAATTTCTTCATTATCATAATGACAGTGCTCAGCAAAATATACGGGAGACGTTGACGGTGACGCCCAGATGCTGGAACCATACGATGCCACATGGAAAATCGTGGCATGGTATAAAAAAACCAGGCTTTTTCTATGGTACAGCTGCCTCCACATAATGCCCTGGTAATTTATCAGTGTACAGCATCTGGCTCTGGGCTGTCATTCTTCGACTTTCAGACGACCATAATCTCAAGTGTCTTAATAATAACACAGACCTGCCAGACAAGAGGAGGAGGGAGGATGGGAAGGGGGTGGGGAGGAAAATTGCTCCTTTTGTGCTGTTCGTCCCAAATTAGAGGGGAAAAGCAGAAAAAAAGGTTAAGTCTGGTGGGGACTTAGAGTTGTAGATGAACCGGAAGGGTGAGGGATGCTGGAGGAGGGGCTGGGGGTGCAGAGCAGGTCCTGGTGGACTCTGTCAAGGGGATACATGGCAGAAGCCATAGCTTTGATATCCAGGCTTGGAGGAGCTTCCAGGCATCAGCTTTCTAGGGTGAATTTCTCTTTGTAGGTATAATGAAAACCATTTGGCCAAACCTGCAATTTGAGTGTGTGCACAGGGCTGGTGCAGCAGAGCCTGGCCCCACAGCCCATCCCGTCCCAGGGTGGTAGGATGGATTAGGCTGAACCCCAGGTCCTGCACTGCCTACCCAGGAAAAAAAATGCTGTAGCAGGGTTTGAGGCAGGAGTTTTGCTTTTAGAGGTCTCAACCTCACTGCTGGGTGGTTAGAAAGCTGCCCAACCACTGCCCCTGCATCATGAGGGGCTCTCCTGTCACATCCCTTCCCATGAGGGGCACTTGGGAAGGTGCCTGAGCTGTGACATCAGGAACAGTTTGGGGCTCCCCGAGGGTGACACTGGCGTGAAGAGCCAATCTTAAAATCTGTTGTGAGACTGGGAGTACAAAATCTCTTCATGGCCGACTCATCATTGTCCCAGCCATGATAATCTCCTGGTACCTGGGAATCGGGACAGACTTTTGGGGTGTGACTGAGCCCTGAGAGCAGGTGACTGTGTGGCCAGGACATGCAGGCTGGGGACCTAATCCGTGCCCTGGTTTCACGGGTGTAAAACCATTGACAGAGCTGTGGTTGGGTCACAGGAGCAAGGGGGGTTGACCCGACTGGTACCTGGCAGAGGGGTCCTGCGAGTGCACAGCTCCCAGCCCTGCCCTGCCCCAGCTCTGGGCCACGGGTGTCGGGACGTGGGGACCCGGGACACGGCGGGCTGCCTGCTGCCACCACGAGGTGGCGAGCGAAGGAGCCTATTTGCGGGCTGTCCTGCTGCTGGGCTCTGGGCTGCATGGGGGATCTCAGCCGGGTTTTTTGTAGCAAGGGATGAGGAGGGTGGGGGACGAGTATGGGGGACACCCGGGGCTGCCGCCCTGCTCTCCCTCGACACCCCCTTACTGCTGGGATAACCCTAACCCCACCTCGCCTGCAGCAGGGATGAGCTGGAGCAGAGCCAGGGCAGGAGGGGGTTAATGGCAGCCACTGAGTGCTAATGAGGGGCACCTGGAGGTGGGCAGACCCTACAAGAAGGAGTGGAGGAGCAGGAGCTTTGAGTACAGGTGTTGCCTGGGGAGCAGCAGAAAAGCCTTTTCCTGGAGGCTGTGGAAGAGGGGACACAGGTGGTCCCATGAAGGCAAATGATGGAGGTCAGCTCTACCTGGGGGGGGAGAGGAGGGGAGGGGGGTGTCTGGGTGAGCTCTACAGCAGGGTCATGGTGACAAGGAGCTGTGGGGCTGAAGTCTTGCTCAGCTGATGGTTTCCCTTGAATTTACCAGATTTCTGTGGCTGCTCCTGCCCTCTGGGTGCTCTGTTGCGGTGCAAGACCATGAGCGCTCAGCCCTCCTGCTGGGCTGTTCATGCTTGCCTGGAGGGGTTGAGCTTTCAGGAGGATTTGGGCCATCCCTGAGCGAGCCTGTCCCTTGTGATGAGAAGTGGCAATGGTCCCTCTCTTCCCTGGTTTGCAGCAGGGGAAACCAAACTTCTTCCTTGTGGGAAAAGCTTCCTGCGGAAACCAGCTCACACATCCACTGGGAAAGGTGTCTGCAGGGACAGGAGGGCTTTTTGTTAAATACGTGCACACATGAAATTTGTTCCTAAGCTGTTTAATCGGTTCCTCAGTGCTGCTGATTGAGATGAGCATTTATTTGGTGGCTGCTTAGAAGAGAGACTGGGCTTTGCTGCTCTGAAAGGAGCAGGAATGTACTCGGCACCGTAACTTCCAGAACCAAATCCTGGCAGTGCAGCATGAACAGGGATTGGACTGTATGTCTCTCCTTATGTATCAGTATCACACTTACCCTAGTAAGTGTTCAAAGCTGTGCCAGGGAAGGACTTTCTTTACCAGGGAAGGTGTTTCTTTACTAGGAGGTCAAACACTGGAATGGGCTTCCTGAAGAGGTGGTCAATACCCTAACCCAGACAGTGCTTAAGATGCATTTGGTTAGTGCCCTTAATAAGATGTTTTCATTTGATCAGTCCTGAGCTGGTCAGGCATTTGGACTTGTGAGTCCTTTCTGACTGAAGGAATTTCCAATAACACTCCTCCAACAGGGCTGTGACCTGTGCTCCTGTCTGTGTAGGTAAAATCTGTGGCAGTCCAGAGTATGCTGTTTGATGTTTGTTTGGGTTTTGGGTTTTTTTTGTTTTTTTGGTTTTTTTTAATTATTATTTGTTGGTTTTATTGCACAGAAACCTTTATCCTTTTAAGACAGGAGGTTAGTAGAGACAGAAGGTTATTTTGTCCTGCTTTCTCTGTATCTCAAGAGATAAGCACTGTACAATGTTAACAATCAGACAAGATGTGGCAAACTGGAGCAATCTGTCCTAGCTGGGACAGAAGGTTTATCTTGGGAGAGTGGGGGAGATCTTTGGCTGGAATGAGTAGATGCTGCCAGTTTCACTGTGCCATCAGGGGTGAAGTTTGCTCAGGCTTGCTCTAAGCTCTTTGGCAGGTATCCAGGTGTGAGGCACCTCTCTGCTGGGTCGTTTCAGGTTACTGGGGTTAAACATTGATTGAAGTGAAGGGCTACAACACATGGGCAAGGCACTGTAGCTTACTGGTAATGTTAGCTGAGCCACAGAAACTGGCCTGCTGGTCCTCAGTGTGTGTGTTGCAGCAGTTCAGCCTCATGTGGAAGGAGTTTAGGTTAATGTCGTCTGTGCTAGAAGTTATGTTTGTGGCCTGGGACTGGAGTTCACCTTAGAGGGGGAAACTCAAGTCCTGGTGCCATGCTCCCTCCTAGACCAGTGCACACCTCTGTGTTCATCAGGGAACCTTTTGCACCATTAGTGTTGAACCTCCCTTCAGTACTTTACCTGAAACACTCACTGAGACGAGATGTACTTTTAAAACAAACAGAACATCCGGTTACAGAAACCCCAAATCCTGTTTTCTTCCATGGAGTGCTGAGTTTAAGTGTCCCCAAGCAGCCTGCCCTCTGGTCGTGTAATAGCCAGTCCTAACTGGGAGATGTGAACCAGCCAGCAAGGCAACTGGTGTGTTCACTGCCCCCAGCCCCAAACAGCTGGCTAATGGGGTGCTAATGGAGTTGTTTCCCCAATGTACTTTGAGTGCACAGACTAACACACACTGACAGACTCTGGTTAATCCCAGCCTGTGCTTGCAGCCCTGCCCCTCCCAACTGCAACCTGAGCACCCAGCAGCCTTTCCTCTTCCCTTTTTCCTTGTACCCCACAAACCCTGAGCAGTATAAAAATGAACTGGTGTTGCTCCTGTGGGAGCCCAGGAGCCTGGTGGGCTGAGCTGATGAATGCTTTGGGACTTCAGCTTGCCCAAAAACTGCTCTCCTTGGAAAGCAGAGCCCCCTGGCCAGCACCATACCTCTCATTTCTGCAAAATTGTCCTGATCTGCCATGGTCATCTGCTGAGAAGGTCAAATATAAATAAAGTCCCCACGTCCCCCCTTACTTAACCAAATGGGGGGTGATTTGCCTTCTGGAAATACAATGTTTACCCTGCTGGCTGCAGTGTTGGGTTTGTATATTCAGGTGAAATGTTCCTGGGCCAAAGTACAGCCCAGACAGCTGGTTGCCAGCAGGAATCCAGCACGTCTGGGAACAAACACGTTACGCCAGCAGGTGAGCTGGAGCTGCATTCCTGAGTGTTTTTGCCCAGTGTTCCCTGGGAAAGAGGAGCTGAGGGGGGAGCTGCCAAGTGGCCCCTTCTCTTACATGTGTAGTTAGGCTTTATCGGGTTCAGTGTTAATAAACACACAGAGATAAATCCTTATTTTGAGCTGCCTCTTTCCTGTATTGCTGGTGGTATTTTTGTGGCCAGTCTTGTATTCATCTCATTTTGCAGATTCCCTTTGTGTTTGTGCAAGTGGTGGCTGAGAGGAACCTTGGCAGGGCTTGAGTTTGGTCCCTGAGCTGTTTGGGTCCCAGGACTAGTTTGGGTCAGCTGTGTCTTGGCTTGGAAACTTCCAAGGACAGAGACTTCTTGGCCTCTTGCAGCCTTGCTGCATTGCACCAACCATCCAGCAGAAACTTCCCCATGAGCCTTCCCAGGTGAAGCCTGTGATCCCTCAGCACATCCCCAGCATCATAGGAGCTGAAGCTCAGTTCTTCCAGCCTTGCCAGCCCCTTCTGGATGGTTTTCACCTTTGGAATAGTTGGAGTGAGGCAGCCTGGTAGTTCTGAGCGTTGCCAGTAAAGATTATCAGCCAAAGAAATTTTTCAGTAAGAACAAACACTGCATGCTCCTGTTCTTACTGCTGCCCTGGGTCAGTCTGGAGGTCTGCTCAGTCCCTTCCTCATGGGCTGGAGACTGCAGATGTCCTACAGCTCGGAAATGAAACCCACCCTGAGAGGAAATGCCTTCCTGGTGCCCAGCTGGGAAGCCTGACATTTTTTTGTGCCTTTTTTAAACACTTATTTTTTAACATGCAATTTATTCACTATTTCAGCTGGGTCCAGAGTGGCAAATGCTGCTGGGAAATGGGGCTTGGATTTGAACCCTTCTTTTGTGAGCTCCAGAGGGGTAGTGGAGTCTTATCTCTCATTCAGTCTCCCTTGGCAACCTCTATTTACGTGGCTGCACAAACTGCTGAAATAGTTACTTCATCTTAGCCTTTTGTTTTGTTTCATTGGAAACTAATATTTTGGCCATGTCAGGGTTTAAATTCTTCTGTGGCATGTTTAATCCAGGTTCGATGGCTTGCTCTGATCCCAGAGGTGGAAAACCAAGTAGAAATAAACACAGGGAAAGGATTGCTGGAATGTAGAAGAAACTGGAGGGGGAAAAAGACCTGAAGACTCAGCAATTTGGCAGAAAGGCTCTATCATTTTATTATTTTGGGTTTTGTATTATGGCTCAGGAGACTTTATGAATCTTTTTAAAAAGGAGGGAGCTGATTTAATAGTTTCTGGTGGCATAGCCAGGTTGTTAAGAAAGTATTTTGGGGTTCTAAGCAGGGGTAACAGGGCTTAGCCCATCCTGTGTGCAGAGAATGCTCCTGTCATCTGTACTTTTCCTCCTGGATGGTGGCAGCATCATGGGACAGATTTGGTGTTATCTCTTTCCAGACCGTGGTGATGGGGATCTCACTGGTGATGCTGGGCTGGGAGCTGGGTCCTGGTGTCCCCAGATCTCTCCCCTCTGTATGTGGCAAACTAACAGTTCCCCAACCCTTAGAGCTCACCTGGGGGAGGCTGATTCCCCAGGGGTGGTGGCCTTGGATTATGTCTGAAGATCCACCTCCTCCTGGTCTCTCATGCATCCTTGTGCCTCCAAGGAGAACTCTGCGTGCCTCTTTTTTCTCCCAGATGCCCTGTCTTCCCTGTTTTGAATGCAAGGAGTGTTTGATGGAGACAAGAGGTTATTGTCCTGTTTGTGCCCAGGGCTGCTGTTATTTTCAACAGCAGCATTTGGGCTGTAGCTGAGCAGCCTTTGCCCAAGTACTTATTTGCACGAGAGCCTGGAGGAGAATTTCACTCACTGCCTTATCAACCTTATCTGCTTCTTCCCTGAAGCCAAAACAGTGACAAGTTCTCATTTATCTGTGTACCTGCCTTAGTGACTGGCCAGAAGAGATGGGGAATACTGTAGATACCTAAACAAACCACTTTCTTCTGATGTTTGTATGTCACCCCAGCAATCAATTTCCCCGTGTTGTTTATCAGCCTGGATAGGGCACTGCTGCTGCCCTTCCAAAGCTCTGACCTAATTTTAAGCAGAATCTCTTGGAAAGAATTTATCTAGGTCTGATTTCTAGCAAAGATATGCATTATCTGCACAAAATAAACATATTTGTTTTTGCCCTGTAACCCCTGGTGACGTTTCAGATGGGAGACTGTGATGGGACTGCCAAAACAGCCAAAGGCTCATTTTGCATTTGCTTCTTGGGGTTGGGCTGTGCTGGCAGCAGTGTCCAGCTCTGCAAGCCAAACTGCAGCCTGGTCCCACTATCTCTGGAAGTGTGGTGCTTCCCATTGCCGCTCTGCTCTCTCCCTTGGGCTCCCCACATGCTCTCAGCCTTCATCCCACCTCACCAATCATTATCTTCTGTTCTTCCCTTCCTCCAGCAAGGAAATTCCCATTGCAGAGAATGGTTTTGCCTCCTCTTCTTCCTCCCTTCCCACTGGTTCTAAGGAGCTAGGGGAATCTAACCCTCACCCCAAAGGGACCCACATCAACACCTTCATGATCACTGCCTTGTGTTTGGCAGCACATTATGGTAAGAGACACAGGGTCACTTGGCCTAAATAATGCATGACAAGAGCTGGTATCACTGTGCAGATCATTTTGCTGGCTTTGTAAAGTTAACCAGTTTACATGTTGCCATTAGGTCAGGAAAGCTCCACTTACCATAAATAATTAATCAAGATCAATTAAACACAGGGTAATTGTGAAGAACAGCAAAAGGCAGAATGATCCTCATTTCTTCCAGGTTTTTATCCTGCTTAAAGAACCCAGTGCAATCGCACAACTTATAGGGCTCGGGCAGTGAGAGAGTAACTTACATTTATGTTTGGTGCTGACAGCTTTATCCTGAAGGTTTGACCCAATTACTGTGTCTCGTCTCGACTTCAGTCTGGGAGTTATTGTTGCTGTCATAGTGGCAAATGAAGCTAATGAAAACATCCAGTGGCTCCATTAAAACATTAGCATGGTGACTTGACTCTGTTGTGCAAGTGCAAATGAATATTTCTCTATTTCCAATTTATTTTTTTTTGTGGGGGGGGACGGGGACGGGGGACGACATCTTTTCAAATGTTTCACCAAAACAAATCCTTGTTAGGACTCCTGGAGGATATTTTCCAAATAAGAAACTTCTTAAAAATAATTCTATAATGTATTTGATAACATTAAAATGCTGATAGACACTACAGAGACTGAGTTCCTGGCAAAGTTGAATGAGGGAACAGTGTGGCAGACCAGAAACCAGAATAAAGCATCTCCCATACCAGGGAACTGAAATGCCTCTTATGTAGGAGAACTTTGCAGAGGCTGAGAGTTTTGGCCATTTCATCAGATCTTGGAGCTGCTTGGTGGTATCTTGCCTAGTTTATGCAGATTATTTCTTGTGCTCTTTATTGTATAAATAAGTTGGTTCAGCACAGTAGCAGCCAACACAGAAACTAGCAGAAAGAATCTTGTTATCTCCCAGTTAACACAGCTCTAGATGAGCCCTTTGGAGATGGGGGCTGGAGAGACCATGCAGGATGTTCCTGGAAGGAGCCCATTTCCTTAACTCCCACTGAGTTACAAAACTTGTTTTCCCATTCTGAGAATCATCAGCACAAAAGGACCATAAAGAGTTTTAAGAGGACTTTCTTTGGCTCATTTGTTAGGAAGCTCTTTGCAGTGAGCTGGCAAATGCCTGCTGCTGGCTGGCTGGCCTCCTCCCAGAGCAGGGGAACGACTGGGTCAGGAGGATGTGTTTGCAGAACTCTTAACTGCTGTAAGAATTGCTTTAGTAGGATAATTTCTCTGGCCCCGACTTCCAGAAAAAGGAACCACAAGTACCTGAGTCATGGCAGACTTTGAAAATAACACAGACTTGCAAGACATTCCAGCATGGGCCCTTTTTTAATAAATGCAAGACTTGTAGCCTAAAGGAGTGAGGTTTCTTGCTCCAATGGGTATGCTCAGGGATGAAGAGACCAGACATGAATTACTGCTCTGATATGATCTCTTCTGCTACCCTTCACTCTTGTGGAGTCTGTGGCTGGTTATGACAGCTTTGCTTATCCTCAGACATCTATTATCTATAGATGCACCCAGATAAACACACCTTTATAAAAACCATTCTGCACAGTGATATCTCAGTGATCTTTTTGCTTCTGATAGGGAAATCAAAGATATTTCATTTGCCTGTAATTCCTGGAGATCAATGTGTTAATGAAGTAGTTGATGAACTTTGGGTTGGATGTTGCAATGTCCTGTGAGCTGTAGCACTTATCTGGATTAACTTTTCAGAGGACTCATGTCCTGTCTGCTCCACAGAGAGGTTCAGAGAGCAGTCCATAAATCCTCAGTAACGTACACAATGGATTTTGTTTTAATTTATAATCTACCCTAAGTCACAGTACACTGCTAACTAGTTGTTGTTCTGGCTGCTGTACTGACATAACCTGTGTGCAATGTACACAGAGGATCTCTGCAGACAAATCTGCTTCCTCTTCAGTCTAAATCCCCCTACCTGGCAGTAAAGCACAATTGTCTAATACACCCAAGACCTGGAAATATTCATGCTACAAACAGTTCTGGGCTAATGTGTGGCTGCTATGTAGGTTCCTGTGTTCTGTACACTGCAACAGCAACATCAGGCACCTAATTTCAGTAGTGTTAATACTGAGATATCTGGTTCTGCACATAGGAAGGCTGCAAGCATTCTCTTAACAAGATAACCTCCAGCCACCAAAATCATTGAGCTATGCTTTTTTCAGAGGGGTTGCATTCCTTCTCTTAGATTCTTTTGAGGTTTGGTGATAATGGAGTATTTAGCCAAACAACCAGAAATTTGGAGGAACAAAAAATTGGCAGCTGTGGGAGCCTTGGGCTCCTGCAAAGAGTTAACTTGCACCACTGGTTTCATGACAGCCCCCAGCTGTCTCTGCCTTCCCCTCCAGCATTTCTCTCTGCTATTTCATCAAAGCAACAGGCATGGTTTTAATTTTCCATGACTTGCTTATGAAATATGATCCTTGCTGTAATAAAGAAATGATTTGGTGTGTAATGGATACATAAGAAATCAATTTCCTATTTTTAAATAGGTGGGATTAGTGATGAGGCAAACAATAAGCAGAGTGACAGAGAGAGAAGGATGGGATAAAGCCTCAGCAGCCCCCAGACAGGGCTGACTGGACTTGGATGTGTTACACTGCATTTGTTAATGGTTTCACCCAGGCACTCACAGCTGCAGTGTTTCTTCCAATGTATATTCATTTTCTGCTTTGAAATCTTCATGTTGGGGAGACTGCTGAGGATTCAAGACTTCCCTTCTGCCTGGCAGTGACTTTTAAAGTGCAACACGGTTTCTGTTCATGGTTCAAAACAACCCAGTGTCATCCTGAACATCTTGGGAACAGATGCCCTCCCTGGCCTTCCCATGGTGTCTGCAGCAGGGACAGCATCCAGCAAGCATTGACATGAACCGGGAGGTTGGGAGCTGCTCTTCAGCAACTGGAACAGAAGAAACTTCCAGTTTCTACTTTCTAAGGGTGTAGCTACATGGGAGTCACTTGCTTGGAGATAGTTCAGCAGTGGCAAGCAGCCTGTGGGGAGTTTTCTAGCTGGTAGAAAACATGATCCAGGCATCTGGTCACCCTCCTTTAACTTCCTTTTACAGCACTGAATGGTGCTGCCTGGAGACCCTCAAGGCAGGCAGTTGTCAGAAGTCCCATAGTCCTGCACAGACTGAAAAAGGAAAAAAAAACCAAAAAAAAAGAGGAATATTTTCCATTCCCTGCAGCTGGTTATGATGTGTTGGTGTTCCCTTTACTCTGCCTGGGCTGGCAGAGCAGTGCCTCTGGTGAAGTCTGCTGGAGGGCTCCGAGAAGCACAGGGATTAGATTTTAGCTTTTAGACTCTTGAGATTCTTTGTGTGCTTTTTTTTTTCCCTTTGCTACCCTGTGTGGCACGAGGTGCTCCCTCGGTGTGTGCTGGAGGCCTGGAGCAGGCTGGGTGCTGCAGAGGCACCGCTTTCACTCCAGGACACAGTTCCTTGAAGCTGCAGGCATCTCTGAAGGCAGATTGCCCTTTAGACCTTGGACTGCAGACAGGAGATCCAGGTTCCCCTGCCAAGCCACACCGAGCCTTGGCAGTGTCTTTGTGTGGTGCTGACAGATGTGTTTCTCCCTTCCCTCTGCATCCACACACTCGGCTGCCCCCGGGGATCCCTGAGCTATCAGACTAGGAGGGTGTGGGAGGTGGGGAGCTGTGAATTCACAGGACTGGGGGTAGCAAGCCTGTCCCACTCTATCCATCAGCAAATCACCAAATTGGAGTCTGGACTTGCTAGAGCTGCTCTTCTGGTGCCAGCGTCTCCTCCTGGCCCAGCTCCATGCTTGTGCTAAGTGGCTTTGGAGCTGCCCCAGGGGTCTGTCACGGGTTGGAATTAGAGTTGCATTTGGCTGGCTGGTCTGTCTTTCCTTCCTGGATGCTATGCTTTTTTTAGCTTATCTCAGTTCTGCATGGGTTTGAGAGTTCCTGCTGAAGTCACTAACAAGATTTGTATGGTGGCTTCTTTTTCCTCCAAGCAATCATAATTTGGCCAGAAATAAATGTCTGCCAAAAATCTTTTTAAAGTCTCTCCTTCATGTTGGTTTGAGCATCCTTCTTGAGAGACAAGCCATAAAAACTGATGGGACTTTTGGAAATGGTTGGTGGGATTTCTAGGACTGGGCAGAAGTCCAAACAATTTCTTGTAATCTTCTCCACATAGATCTGTTATTGCTGGGGCAGGTACCAGATGCATTATCACTATAATCTCCTTCAAGGGTGGAGGGGTGTCTGAGTGTAGATAACTATGATGAAATAGAGCCAGGTTTTTGTCTTTGCAGAATAAAGACCAACAAAACTCCATGGAATCTGAGGCCTGCTTCTACTTACTAGGGTCAGAAGGATGGGTTTTTTAATCTCTAGGACCATCTGTCTCAAACCATTCTCAAACAGCCTCTGTCTCCCTTTCCCAACTGCTATCATAGTTTAATTTACAGGTTTTTTTTGTTAGTTTTTTTGTGTTTTTTTTTTTTTCTACTGGCTACCTCTGGAGTTTCAAGTAACTGTTGGCAATATCCTAAACTGAAAGACAAAACCAGACCAAATGTACAAACCCAAGCCTCAGCAAAAAGCCCAAAGTTTCTTCTTCTTGTCACTGCTGGAGTCAGGGGGAAGCCTGCTGTCTGTCACTGTGTCACTGCCATGTGGCTTTTCATGAACTTGCCACTTAGCATTCAGGCAGTCCAGGGACTGAGGGGAACAAAAGTTGAGGCACCCTGACCTTAGCATGGTCATCCTTGAATGAGCTATAGGAAAAGGCACCTAGGAAGGAGTCAAATTGCTTGATGAGAGTCAGTGCAAGGCACTGTCACCTCCAGAAGGTTCCCTTGGGTCTCATCCCCCTCCTGGCTTCTGCCAGCAGGAATGGCTTAAGAGAGAACCTTCTAAGAGGCTCAGCAGTGTGTTAGTTGTGCAAAGTCACACCACTTCTGCAGCACTGATAGTGATGTTGTTCACCCTGTGGGCTGGAGTTTATCTCCACACCACTTGCTAGGTGGCTCTGTTGGTGTCTGAGCCAGCTGAACTGGCATCATCTTGTAGCATTTAGGTTTCACTCCCCTTCCAACTTTGGTTAAATTTAAAGCTGCTATTCATAGCTGCTCTCGGGATCTGGAGCTCCAGAACACCATGGGAAGTTTGTCATCTGTGCAGGAAGACACAGATAAATATAGTGACAGTTTCTGGGGGGTAAAACAAGGTTTTGTTGTGCTCTTGACGTTCATAACTGAGATGGCATTTGTACTCTCGTGTCAGTGCTGTGCCAGCCTCCCCCAGGCTCACAGGGTCTGCCCAGGATTCCACTGATGAGATGAGGAGGGGGAAGATTTCAGACTATTAGTTTAGCTTAAAGCCACCAAAGCTTTACAAAGCAGGGGTAAGATCTGTTAACTGTGAGCAAAAAAAAGGCATTTTCCATGGAGGATGAGCTGAGTTTGTTCTGGAGAACAGATATTTATCAGGTGCAAATTTCTGGGAAAGGCTGTTCCTTGGCCAGCCTGGGAGATGGTGTTGTGTTGCTTTACAAGGAGAGGAAAAAAAGTAGTAGCTTGGTTAAAAGCACATACACAAACACAACCCAACAACAACAAACAACAAAAAAAAGGCAGAAGTTCTACAAAGGCATTTTTTAGCTGAATAAAAGGCCTTGAGACTGCAGAAAAAAAGGACAAAAACTTTTTAATCCTCCCAAGGGAACATATCAACAGATGTTTTCTCTTCTCCAATGGCCAGTATCTGACGTTTCCAAAGAAGACACAAAGAACATTTCTGAGATGTGTGTTAGTAAAGGTTCTGCTAGCAGCTTACAGGCTTGAACAAAAGCTGAAGTCAGACAATCCTGGAACCTGTGACTGGTCACAAACTGGAGAAAAGCCACAACAAGTCCAAAGGTACCAGTGGAAGGAGGAGCAAAATGAATTCTGAGGTGATCAGTGTCACTGATGGTAAGGAAGGCAGCAAAAAGCCCTTCATGATGGGTAGGGACAGCTCAGAGGTTTCTTACAACAATGGCACCAGAACAATGTGTTTATGAGGATCAGGTACAGCCAGAATTTTGCACGTTAATATAAGAGGATTTCTGCTATTTTCCATATAAGACTTTTCTCTGTTAAAGCTTTGCTGCCAAAAGTTTTATCTGTGATGGCTGCAGAATGCAGTAAAGGCATACAATAGCTATTTAGGGTTTTTTCTTTCTCTTTTTTTCCCACCTCCTTGCTGTTTTGCATACAGATTCACAGATGCAGCAGGATATGTTTTGGAATCTCAGTGAGTGGGGTTTGCCAGCACCCTTTTGAAAATCTGCCCTTTTGTATTGCTGAGGTTAAGCCATTGCCAGAAATGTCCTCCATGATCAACACTAATGATTACTAATTTGGAATTCAGTGTGTTCTGCTTTGCCATTCACAAGCAGCATTTCACCAGTCTTCCAGCCAGGTACATCTCTACTTAGGATAATTGTCTTTCAGTTATGGAGCTAATTGACTATACTGCAGCAAGTATGGAATTAATCATGTTACTATGGTAGCCAAGGTTTTTGGAAAACAGTATTTCCCAGAGCACAAATGCCATTTATCAGAATTTTAATTCTTTCCCTGAAAATAATCCTATCACCACAGAATTGTGAGAGATTTGAAGCTGGGTTTCACTTTTTTCCAATAAGAGCTCTGCAGCAAGCTGGATGCTGCTTTTCAGTTTTACTTATTTATTTGATTTAACCTTTACCATGCTGACAGAATATGTGTGTGCAGATATCTCACCCACACAAGCTAATTACTGCTGAGACTGACATCTGAGAAAGGGATTTGAAGGTACAAGACCAAACAGAGTCTAAGATTGACTTTGAAACATTAGAAATGAGTCTAAAAGATGGCATCGGATTTGGCCACTTTTCTACCTGTGCAAAGGTTGGAACAAGGTCTGGGGCTGAGCTCTATGGATTTACCTGTGCTAATAGGAGCACTGGTACCTCACCCAGACTTCTTGCCAGAGTAGTTAAAGGTGATTTAGAGGCTGCTCTGACCTTAAAGGGAATGGATCAGAGGCTCTCCTAGACGTGGTGCACCCATCACTGTGTTACCCTGGTCAGTGAATCATGGCACAAACAAGGCACCAGAGACCACGTCCCCAATAGCACTAATGGGGTGGGGTTTGATATTGTCTCTCTTTTCAGCCACTGGTACATCCACAAGTGCTTTAATAAAGTATTTTGTTTCTCACTTCCCTGAATACCAAGTGCATTTCATAACACAGCTGTTGCAAATGTTATGGCTCCTTACACTTTGTGTGTTAGTTTTTCCTGTGCTTTCCTTCTCTGAATCACATTTAACAGGCCAAGTTTTATATTTCTCTACTAATTTGTTGAAATTTATTGCTTTTGTTGCCTTCCCCTCTTTCTTCTGAAAATCAGGGGAAGTTCCAAATTTCAATTTAATAGCATTTTGTTCTAATTCACTTCTTTTTTTATGAAGCATAGTATTTGTTGGAGGGAGAGAAGTTGAGATCATAATTTGGCACGGTTGACTAAGTTTCTAAATTTTAAACCGCCGCCTTCTCTCTTTTTAAACATTTTCTCTGCCAATACTAAACATTTTGATCATTCAAAATGTAAATTGTACTCCCCATAGATGCTGATGGGTTGCGGATGTATTTACATACAAAGGAGCTGCTGAATGACTCATGCACACAAATTATTTTCTTTTTCTCAACATTAAGAGCACAGCGTTTCCCCCCCATCTTTTGCAGTTTCTGGAATGAGTTGCACACCCATCAGTTTCTGAGCAATGTTTGTAAAGGTGCATGTGGTTAAAATGTGTGGAGTGGGAGAACCACAAATGGTTTAAATATTTTTGCCAGAAGTGCTCGTGATAGCCACTTTCCATGAGTTGTGTTCTGTTACCCAGAAAGAATACCCAGAGGAGAACCTTGGGGCCAGCACAGTCAAAGGAGGGGAAAGTCTGCCAACCTCTTGGGGTGAGGAGGAGAGAGCAAGGGCTTAGTCAGAATATTAAATCCAGTGGTTTGGGTGGGGCTAGGATGTTCTCAAGGCAGTTCACACCTTATAATACCGATCTTGCTAGCTGGGTGCTTGCTACAAGATCCCAGGAGTGTTGGCCCACGGTGATTCCACCTATCTCCTCATCAAGAAGCATTTTATGGGATGATTCACTCTGTTCTCCCATGTCCATATGCCTGCTGGGCTTGGGCCTTTGGCACAGATTCATCACAGAGTTGTTTCTTTTGTAATATTGGGAATATTGAGCCTGGTTGTGTTTGAGAACTGAACACTGGAGCTGCTCAGATGGCTCTGGAAGGCTCTGAGCTTCTGTACAATTTCTGGGCAGCATTTCAGTGTGTGCTTGGAATGTTTCTGCACTGCTCAGGACTGGGAGCCTCTCATGAAGCCTGTAAGAAACTGCAAGGCTGTAACTGGCCATAACTCCCTGAGATTACCATGAGAGGTTTTCTTAGATCTCCTTGTTTTCATTAGACTTATGCAAATACTAGGTCCAATACTGACATCAGTTTGGGAATAGCCTAAGTCTATTATGAGCTATTCATAGGATTACTTTATAAACAACTTTATCTTATACATATCATAGTAGTCCTTGAATTTGAGGAGCGCATATACTTGTATCTCCTGGCTTATTTCCTCTGACTTATTAATGTCTTCCACCTTGATTTTTCTTTTACTTTGGAGCCCACTCAAGAGTACGCAGGCTAAAGATGACCCTATAGGAGACCTGCATCCATGCAGATGTGGTTTTTTTTAACAGCAAGCAGGCCAAGTGATGATCCTGTCTATGGAGTCTGCACTGTTTTTGTCACAGTTTTCTATTGTCTGCTTTTTGTATGATCTGTCAGTTGACTCATGCTGTATTGTTTGCTTCAGAATTGATAATGTTTGTGTTAAGTCCTAAACATGGAGTCAGGAGGTAGTCAGAGGCTTTTCAGGCTATGTGACCTCTCCTAGCAAACTTCGTAGGGCAGCTGCTGACCAGCCCTGGCACTGTTTGTTTTACAAGGAAACAGAGTCTATAAAGAGACTTAGTACACAATGTAAGTGATTTTCTTTTTTCTAAGCAAATATTTGCAATATATTTTGGGAGATCAAGCATTTAAAGTGAAAAAGCAGGATACCTGCCAGGAACGTGGGAAGCATGAAAAGAACACCTTTAAGTGGGAGAACATGGGATGTTTTTAGTATCTTGGATCTACAAGGAAGCCAGCACAGGCTTCTATCCCTATTTTCACTGAGCTCTAAGACTTTAGGCATCTCAACAAATCTGGAAAATTCTTCCTAAACTGTCTTTATTTCAATAGTTCCACTAGTTATTCTTGTAGAAGTTCAGGGACTGTGGAAGAGAGGCAAATTCTATGGCTTTAGCAAATAAGCAAGGTCCTAATATGGGGCTTTCCTAGACAGTAGTTTATATTACAAATGCCTGGAGTAACTTACAATGCCCAGTTATGGAGAGCAGATCAGTAGCTGGATGACTGCTTGCAGCTGGTATTGTAACTTCTGGCTCATTACTTTGGCTTGAATAAAAGTCACAAAGTCAGTATGTGGCTTAAACTAGTTGGCTTAGGAGTAGCAGACCAATGTTAGTCAACATGTAACTTCTACATGTGAATTTCTCTCTGTGCTGTGGTATGGACAGGAGGCCAAATTTATACACACATAGTTTATAAACAGTGAGCAAATGGGAAATGAGGTCATGTTTTATACAAATATTTATTTCAACAGTTTAAAGAACAAGCCATGCAAAACATCTGGAAATCACAAGAACAAGCATATATAATACCAATATCTTAAATATACATGTGTAATAGAAAGCCATCTTTCACTCTGATAAAAGTCACAACTTCATTTTTCTAAAAAATATTAAAGCTACAAAATACGTTTAGGTAATACATATGTACAGCAGCTAAGTGTCTTCATTCTTTCCTGTAGAATCTGAAACACTCATACTTTGTGTAATAGAAAGGATGTGCCATTGTGAAGGCTGGATTGGTTTGGATTGTATATGCAGAACCAGGTGAGTAATTTACACAAGTTGTTGGCTGTATGTGAACTTTATGGGACAGATCAGGGTTTTGAAGACCATGTGCACGTACATCCCACAGCTGCTCACCTATTCACAACTGATGTAGTTATAAATCATTAGGTCTGGAGTTGCTTCTAGAAGGGCCCTACCTATAGTCAACTAAACTAAGACCTACCTTTCATTAGAACTCTCTGCCCATCAGTGTGCTGCTATGCTTCGAGTGGTGATTCAGTAATATGTGTTTGTCCTGTCTCAGTATGTGTGGATTGATAAATAATTGTGGTTTGATCAGCTACAACTGTTTTATCCTCATCTCTAAGGACAGCATTTCTCTCTCTATTTCATAGGGGAGGTCAGCATTAACTTGCACTTCGAAGTACTGCTTGATTTCTTCTACCTCCTTTTCCCAGAACTCTTTGGAGATATCAAACAGTTTGTTCAAGTTGACATCTTCTAATCCCTTCAGGTTCAAATCAGTGTCAGCAGGGATGTAGCCAATGGCAGTTGGCTTGGCAGAAGCTTTCCCTTCAATTCTGTTGAACATCCACTCCAGCACACGGGAATTCTCTCCATAGCCAGGCCACAGGAATTTCCCTTGGCTGTCTTTCCGGAACCAGTTAACATGAAAGATCCTTGGTAGCTTGGCAGCTGGACGATGTGCCATGCTGAGCCAGTGGGCCAGGTATTTGCCAAAGTTGTAGCCAAAGAAAGGTCTCATGGCAAATGGATCGTGCATGATGATTTTGCCTGTTTAAAACACAAATGGAGAGTGTAAGGTAATAAACAGCACAAAGATAAAGCACAAAGATTCATATCCTCCCAGGGTTTCGTAACTGTGGTCCCTGACTACCCTTCTGCATCTGAACCAAACAGCTTCAAGAAACAAAACAAAAATTGTCCTTGATGTGCACCCCAAAAAAAGGCAAAAGATTAATTTTTGTAATCAGGGGAAATTAATTTATTAAAGCAGCCTAAATGATGAAACTCAGGAGTTGAAAAGAAAATAAAATTTAAGTTTATTTATCCCAGACTGTAGCAAGAACTCTATAACGAGGCTTCTGGCAACCCCATGCCTGCAACATGTTCTGTATGCTTGCCACATAGGGGATTATTTTGCATAACTTGAATTTTACAGAGAATTTGGTTTTTCATTCCAGTACAAATATTTTCTATTGTGAAAATGCACAGGTTGCAAAAGTAGCTGCCAAGACTGAAATGCAAAAGAGCAAGAGAATAGAACAGTCCAGAGAAGACTGCTTTTAATACAGGTAGGCAGATTAACTTTTGATTTACCTTTGTGCTCAGCAGCTGCTGTTGCTTCAGATCTCATAGCTGCTCCTACAAATACTCCATGCTGCCAGTTAAAGGCCTCATATACAAGAGGCACTCCTGTAAAGAACAAAATCAATTCAATAATTAGAGGTACAGAAATATTTTTATAACAGGTTTTGCTACCTAAGATACTACCAAATTTATGTTACTGTATAATGTATTATTTTTCCTCTGTGTGTGTTTTTGTTTTTTTTTTTAATCAGTTCATTTCCTGTCCTTTTATACCAAAGAAAGTTATGAATGTTATGAAGTTACGAATGTTTTCAAAACTGGCTACTGATTACTGTATACATCAATGTTTAGTTGCTCAGTGGGAGGTACTTGGTCCCTCAGCATCCCCAGCAGGTTTTACTGGACATAGTGGTCCTGTGGTGTGAAACCAGGACGTCATGATATTAGATTCAAACCTAGTATTACTTCTATTTTTTTTCCAACTTTAGGTGACCTTTCACAGCTCAGTTTCTTTTATTTCCTTTTCTGTAACCTGTGTACAACAGGCTCATTTTCTCTAACCGTTTCTCATCTGAACTGGGTAAACTGCATGCAAATGTAGCTAAGTAGAGCAGTTTGCTAAGTGTCTATGTATGACTTATGTTAGTGGATCCTGATCTCTTTCCAGCTATTATTATTATTATTATTATTATTATTATTATTATTATTATTATTATTATTATTATTATTATTATTATCTGTTTTGTGTTAACATCTAACAAGTCAGGCATTGAAATATCAGCGGGCGTAGGTGTGTGTGTCAAAGGCTAATATGGAGAAGTTCCACTGACACAGTTATTTCCTTGCTTTTGCAGCTGTGAAAGCAAAACCTGTGTCTATCCCTGTTGTGTTTCAGCCCTTCAGTGGTCAGCACCTCTGCCTTAGCAGCTCAGTCCTGTGTCTCTTACCAGCAGGTCTGCGGCCCCCAAATATTATTGCTTCAATGGGCACACCTTCTGGGGACTCCCAGGCAGGGTCTATGATGGGGCACTGGCTGGCTGGAGTGCAGAATCGTGAGTTGGGATGAGCACAAGGTTCCCCTGTATGCAATAAAATGTCAAGGTCAATGCCAACTTTCTTTGGTATTGGGCAGAGAATGCCAAGGGAGACTGTGGAGTGGATCAGGTTACCATTATCTGGGATCCAGTCTTTGTTCTTCCATGAGGTCAGAGTGACTCCTGGTGCCAATGACTCATCAATGCCTTCCCAATAGACACCCCCATCACTGGTTTCTGCCACATTGGTGAAGATGGTGTTCTTGAATACAGTTTTAATTGCATTGGGGTTTGTTTTCACTGAGGTTCCCGGGGCGACACCAAAAAAGCCATTTTCTGGATTGATTGCCCTTAAGTTGCCTGGAAGTTAAATGACAAAATGTAAGTAAATCAAACTGGTTTAATTCTGTCCAGAGTTTTACAGCATGCCTTGCTGCACCAACAACCCATACTGGACTGGAAAACAACCCAATTTCAGTTCCATACCTTGTTCATCAAATTTCATCCAGGCAATATCATCACCCACACACTCAATTTTCCATCCTGGCAGGCTTGGGCTCATCATGGCCAAGTTAGTTTTTCCACATGCACTTGGAAATGCTGCAGCAAAATACTTCTTTTTACCTTCTGGATTAGTAATGCCCAGGATCTATTGAAAAATTAATGCAACTGTTATACATGGTTGGTTTTTTTTCTCTTGCACTTTTTATTTTGAAGATTGTCTCCCAGCAAGTGGTAATGATAAAATATTTAATTATGTAAATTTGTTCCTACAGAAGCAGCACTTTATAATAGTTGACAAATAACTCAAACTGTGATTTATTAATCAAAATGTCTACTCTTCTTGCCCTTAGGATATCTTTAAGGAGTTCTATTTTTAAAAAATGTCAGGTATCTATATAATTCAAATGATTATTTTTATTTTGCTTATTATAAATAGACAGTATACAGCTGGGTTTCTCAGATGAGACAGAAGAAAACCAGGCAATATTCTTTTCACTACATGACTGAAGTGAAAACACTTCATATATGTATGCTTCTGCACTTCCCAGAATATGAAGATTTTTTTTCTGAAGGTGTTCTCTTATGCATTTTGAAATTTTTTTTTTTTTTTTTTTTTTTTTTTTTTGTTATTTTATATTAGGAGAATGTTTAAATGACAGCAAAAATATTGGCAGTAAGGGTAGAAAGCAGAACTCATTTAGAAAATCTAATCTTTGCAGATTTTTGAGTGCATAGACCTCTTCATAATATGAAAGACAAATTTCAAAACTTGCATTAATCTGTTGCTATTAGATTTACAAGGACAATGTGGATGCCCAGTGATGATGACTGGGCTCTGCTCAAGTAGCTCTCCATATCAGTGACTACTGTCTGAAGTTCCAAATCTGATTTTACAGGTACTATTTTAAAATGTTTAGTACTTCATCTTGCAAGCAGTGTCCAATTCCTAGGAAATCTGCCATGTGATAGATTCATATCTAATGTTCCAGGACTATCCATATGAGACTAATTCCATCGATAGCAAGATGTGATGCATTTATGTTGTGCTAATTTGGGGTTTAATGGCTGTTCAAACACACATGATTTAGTAGCTCTTACCAGCATGTGCTCAGCTAGCCAGCCCTCCTCTTTGGCAATTCTGCTGGCAATTCTGAGAGCAAAGCATTTTTTCCCCAGTAAGGAGTTTCCTCCATAACCACTGCCAAATGAAATGATCTCCCTGCGATCCGGGCGATGGGCAATCAGCGTCAGCTCCGGGTTGCATGGCCAGTTGTTGATTAATGGTTCTGCAGAACAGAATGTTGTGTTCATGAATGCAGCAATATCCAGGCTGGATCACACTGTTTTTTCATCAGCATCAAGCCTCTGACAGCAACCCATACCAGATGCTTTTAAGGAAACCCCTCGGTAAGTACTAGGGATAATAATGTCCTTTCCATGAAACTCTCATTGAGCTTTAATTGAGTTCTGAACCTAGTGCAGTTGCTTAGACCACCCCTGGTCTTCTATTGTGTCTTCCATGGGCTGAGAATGTGCAGTCAGCTCTAAAACATGCTCCAAGGAATTTCCAGGGGTGACAGGTTTTAATGTCTCTTACCTTTAAGTGGTAGAGGACATCCAACTGAGTGAAGGCATTTTACAAAATCCCCATTGCTCAGGGCTTTCAAAGCATCTGTTCCCATCCGTGTCATGATCCTCATGCTGGCCACTACATATGGTGAATCTGTCAGCTGAATTCCAATCTTGGACAAGGGAGACCCAATAGGCCCCATGCTGAAGGGGATAACATACATTGTGCGTCCTGGAAAACAAGGAGTGGCAAGATGTGGCAAAGAGCAAAACTAAGGAGCTTTTGAGATAATCTTTAATAATATTGAGGCTGTTCCTCACTCTTTTATCTTGTGGGTGTTTCTGATGATGTTTAAAGAGGCATAGCTTTGTTTGCCTATTTGTGTAGCAAGAAATTTTATCTTAAATAGTGTTCAGCAGCTGTTCAGACAAATTGCCCAGCCAGTAGTAAAAATGGGTGGGAGCCAAGTTCTCAGTCGGTGTAAAACGCTGAAACCTGAAATTACTGCTGGGGATGGGGGTGCTCCATCCTCCCCTCACTTCTTATCTGCTGCTTAGTTGCTGTGTGGCTTCCTGAAAAGTCTCACCCATGCTTTCCTACCTTACTTTGCCCCTCTGTCTGAAGAGAAGAATGCTGGAAAGAGACTGAGGACAGCCCTTTCTCAGGCATTTGGATCTACACTACAGATCCAGATGAAAACAAGAAGGTGACTAATGTAAGGGGTATTAACATAAACCTTCACCTAAAATCTTTAAAGAAAGATTACAGTGACCTATAGCAGTAGTAGCAGTGTTTCTGTAACCCTAGAAGTTCAATGTCAACCATCCTCTTCTTGCCTACCTTGCATGCAGCCTGGGAACCTGGTGTTGAAGGCTTTCTCAAAATCTTCCTCAGACATCCAGCGACCCAGTTGGCTTGTTCCAGTTTTAGGGATTGGAGTGGTATCTCTCTGCTCTTGAGTGATGATGACAGTTTTACTCTCTATTCTTGCCACATCTCTTGGATCAGTAAGAGCCAGCCAGCTGCATTTCACAACAATCAGGAATGAAATTAGACTTTAATTACCAATATAGCACCTTCTACCCTTCTGGGGGGGACTGGTTTAGCACAAAAGGGCAAAACTTTGTAAGGCCAAAACTACATTGACAGAGACAGCATAGCAGACAACCTCAAAAACCAGTCAGATACATTCTCTCATACAAATTGCTTCAAGATTTTCCAGTCTGAATAACAAATTATATGGCCTAGGAAATTCTGCTTATATGTTAATACTCCTCTGCCTCTTATCTTAGTCTTATTCTCTGTCGCTAACTTCCAGGAAAAAGTTAATCTCATTTAATTTTCATTTTCATCAGTGTGAAGCTGTTTTGCATGGGAACCACAAAATGATGCTTCAAGCAAAGTAGATGCCAAGTAAGTACTTTAAGTGTTGGTATAAGTGCCTGTGGGATCAGAATCCAGCTTAGTGGATTGGCAAAGTCCTTTAAGTTAGAGGCATCACAAAAGAAATAGAGTGTAAGCATGATCATAAAAAGTGAAAGGAGTTTATTAAAGGGGAGTGTTTTTCCCTTCTAAAGATCTTTTGCTATCTATTTACAGTATAAAGGATTGTTTTACATTTTCACCTCTGTGCATAGAAATTTTCCATGAGTATAAAAATGTTCTGTTGGGCTGTCATAACCATCATCACTACAGCTAAGCATATAATTAACAGTGAATAATTTATCTGGTGAATCTTGCCCTTTTCTCTCCCAAATAGTCTGCAAACAGATTGCCAAATTCCTGCACTTAGTTATTCAAAATTCTCTGCAGATTTCTTCCACGAAGATCTCTTGGTCAGCATGTAATTCCTGAGTATGTATTTGTTGTTAACATTCTCCTTTCATGTTGGTTTAGTTGAGAGAGATGATGAAATATTTGAAAAAAGTATTTGCTGAATATATTACAGTCAAAGCTCATCAGCACGATATGAATAATGCCTGTGCTGAATAATATTTGAACACCCACAGAGCTATTTGAATGCCACAAAAAAAGTATTTGATGAATAAACTAATTGACTAAAATAGTAGAATTCTTCAAAAGATGTATTTGCTAAATAATATTTAGTATTGCTAATGATTAGTTACATAAGTCTCATGACATTATTTCAGTTCCCTGATGTAACTAATCAATAAGACAATGTAGAGTTGATAGTCCAATTGAATAATATGCTTTATTTTAATCTTTAGACCAAAAGTTTGCTTTGGCTGGGTATTTCACCTATGTAATCTACAGTGCTAAAATGTTCATGGAAAGCAAATATTGAAGGGTTAAGAGCAATTTTAAAAATAAGCAGGATAGAAAATCCATATTGCCATTCTGAGCTAATACTTCCTTCAGGCTACTCACCAGTTCTCATACTTGCTTAGCTTCTTGATCATGCCTTGTTCTACCATGATGTCCAGAATTTTTTTGTTTTCTTCTTCTGAGCCATCACAGATATGAATGCTCTCAGGCTGGCATAATTTGGCATTACTTTCAATGAAATCCCTTGCTTTTGGAGGCAGGCTCTGCAAATCCCCCTGGACAACCTTGGGCACGACGTTTACCTCAGCTTTCAACTGTGGTGGCATAATTGAACTTGAAGTGGATCTCGTTGATGGCTTTAAGGTAATGATCACAATCTAAAATCAAATATATTGGGTGTGTTAGCATGCTATGACATTCTAATCTATGTCAATAAGCCTTCTTAACAACGTATAATGTAAAGACAGATTTTGTAATAGACTTGATGGGGTACTTCTGCTTTGAATCAATATAGAGAACTTGGATCACTGATAATTTCAAGCTGGAAAAAATAGAGGCCATTCTACTTACTGTCTTTATGAGTTGGGTGTCAGAGAGGATTCTGCTGTCCCTTTCAGTCGATCCTGTTTCACTTCCTTTGGAGTAATCTTGTAATCACTGCTGTCCAAGGAAGCATCCTCCTTCCTTAAATATTCGTGGCTGTGTCCATCCCACTAGGTGAGGTGAGGGAGGCTTGTCTTTTACATCACCACTGGATGTGTCTTGGGACAGTGCCACTGACACTGTCACCATGCAGAGTTGTCAACAAAGCAGCCCTGACGAGGTAATCATTTAACAGGTTTGATTAATGAATGCTGAAAGTGGTGAATCTTAGCCCCTGTGTTTGTTGTTTTCAAGAAGTTACAAAACTTAGCACTTTAACCAAACCTTGATCCAATTTGCCTTTGAAACCAAAAGCATCATAACCTCTTTGTGTGTGGAAAAGTTTGGGTACAAGGAGTATCTGGAGCTGAGAACATAGGGGACATTCAAGCAAAGCACAGTTGGCACACTTGGTAGGCCAATGCTTGTTGGCTGTGAAGTGGAGGCTTGTTCAAGGTGTATTTACTCACCTTGGGAACATTGCCTGATCCAAGGATAAAGTTCAACAGTGAAGACTGACAGACCTGAATAACCATTACACTGCCTGCCTGGAGGCCTTATTTTTGTCAATGCAATCTTGAAAAAAAACCCTGAGCAATATAAATCATAGGGTCATAGAATGGTTTGGATTGGAAGGGACCTTAAAGATCATCTAGTTTCAATCCTTCTGCCATAGGCAGGGACACCTTTCCCTAGATCCTCCAGACTTTCCACTAAATCTAGATTTTTGGGTTTTATTCAGTATTTCAGTCAAATTAAAACTGTAGAAATAACCCTGCTGTAGAAATAACCACACTGCTTACAGCCAGGCCCAGCAAAGCATCTGGGACAGGATGAGGCAAAGCATTTGTGCCAACCTGCCACTTTTTGTATTGATGGGGCTTCCACCTTGCAGGTGGTGTATTATCCACAGCAATTTGCAGAACAGGAAATGTAGGAGTCCCAGCTAAGTTTCAGGGAGTTCTTTAAAGCAACAAAACTGATGTGAGCATCCTAAGTAGAGGATGCTCATAACCTGCCACCTGCTGAAATTTGTGCAGTCAATGAGATGTTTCCAGCAAGGTTTTCACTGGCCCAGCAGTGATTTGCAATCCCTGAACAGCCAGGCCTGGCAGAGCAGCACAGATCAGGGTTGCAGTTTGCCTTCCTGCTCTGCAGGATTAAAATGACACAGAGCTGAATCTCACAAGGCTTCCCCTGGGACTGTATCTTTTATCTCTCCTGCAAAGCTTTTTATTACGTTTTGTAAAGGCAAAGGAAGAAAATAGTGAAGTAAGAGGTGCTGTCCTTGACGCATTGCAAGGCCAAACATTCCATAAAGGGAAAACAAGTAGGATGGGAGGTGCTGAAGACTGCTCCAAAAGGGTCTCTGCCATAAGTAAAGGTGAAATAAAAGACAGTTTGAAAGGGACAGCCATGGTGTTTGTCTTTGGAGTCCACATACAGTGTTGCTGGTGAGGCAATCAGAAATATTTCAACCAATTATTTTTCTTTTAAAACGTATCATTAAATACTTCATTAAAAATAAAATGGGGCATAATCTTCAGTAATTATAGACGGATTCCTTTTTCAGTGAAGTACAAAATTACAGAGTCTTTCCTGCTGGCCAGATATGTTGTTATACATAGAAACAACTGAGGCTAAAACAGAAAGGCCTCAGTTGTCAGGAAACAAACAAACAAAAAAAATGTGGACCAAAAAATTATTATATTGCAGCACCAGTCAAGTCAGAATAAAATCTTAAAATTGACAGTGTAAGACGGAAGGATTAGTCCTAGTGTCTCTTCAGTTTTGAGCAGAGGAAAAAATCCCCCAAACCAGAGCATTAGTTTCTGCCAATTAAAGTATAGTCAGGCAGGTGTTGTGCAAATTTTCTCACACTGCAATCCTAACCTCCCACAATCTTGCTATACAAACTGTGGGCTTCTCTTGAGAAGACACTAAATATGCCAAATTGGTGGCACTGTGTTATGAACATATGTCCATTAAAAATCACATTAAGGATTCCAAATGTTTTTCATTTGTGATGGCAGCAGAGTTTGAGTGCAGATGTCCACTGGGAATTCTAGACACTCAAGCATCAAATTACTCATATTTAGGTAACACCTCCTATCAGAGGATCTCAAAGCATCTCACAAACATTTAGTAAGCCTCAAGCCCATAAAAGACAAAAATCGTATTTGGTGCAGTGAAATAAGTGGAGATGATGTAAATCAGGGTGAAGATTTTTTTCAGGTGTCTTCTCATGTAGGAGGTCAGTTTTTAGATACCAAACAGAAGGCATTAAAGGTTTAATCTGAATTCTCATAACTCTCAGTGGTTCTCAAAAAAAAAACAAACCAAACCAAGCCAGAAGCAGTGTTTCCAGAGGCTCAGTAACAGTGGTCTTGAGGTGTTCTCCCCATCCCAGTGTGTACTGTTGTCTTCTGTCTAGGTGTCTGCCTTCTGGATGCAGTGAGCTGGGAGATCTTGCTAGTGGTATGGGGTGTAATCTGGGGGCAGCGTTAGGTCTTTAAAAAAAATTATCTTGAATGTAAAGTTTATTTTCTATTTAAATGAGAACTCTTTTTTTTTTAGTAGTAACTGCATGATAATACTCTTCTAATAGCTGATACAATTTCTTTGGATTAAACTTTTTTGGCACTTCTCTGTGCTTCTTGACACTTGAATGTGATGCTCATCAGGTGTCTTCTTGGAAGCTGTCAAATTATTTAAATGAGTGTAAATCTGACATTTTGAGATGATAGAGTTCAACAAGTGCCTTGAAAGGAGTGTTTTTAGGGTGTTTGGTTTGCTTTGATGGACACTACGCAGTCTGTTCAAAAATGAGATTTTGAGCACTTTGACTTTTACTGACTTACTGGAACTAAATGCAGTAACAGTAAAGGTTCTTGGATGCTCAGAAAAGGTGTCATAAGAAAGCTTAACTCATCACTACAAACTGAGGTGCAACAAAGCACTCTCAGTGAGATCTGAAAGTTGTTAATGACAGGTAATAATAATCAGGAATTCTACTCCCCTCCCATTGCTTATTATCCTACATATTGTCACCTCCAAAGAGTTTGTCACTTGGGGCTTTTGTCAATTTAAGAAAATTGTAGCTTTTCTTAAAGATTTTCTGAGCTAGGGAAGAACATCGCTATTTGATTGTTATTTTTCTTCTGAAGTTGTTCTCAGCTGATACTGAGCATACTGCAATTGCAGCTGGACTGAATTCTGCACAAGTCCAGAAGGAAGGGCAGCCCTTGCAGTCCCACAGACCAGGGCCAGAACTGCTCCCTCAGTTTCCAGAAGAAACTGTGAACTGTGCAAATTGCCTGTGGTTGCAAAAGAACCTGTTACTGTGCCAAATGTTTTTTCTGGAGCCTGCACAGCCCTGTGTATTATTCCCACCTCACAGCCCCTTTCTTACAGGCATTTCTTTGGCACTGACCCAGCTGCAGGAGGTCTGGAGGCTCTGGCCACACGTGCTGTGCACTCCTCGTGTGCTGCATGAACTGGGAGACTGAGCCTCTGGGACCAGGCAGGACAGGTAGCAGCAAACTGGGAGCACAGCATTTCCCTTCTTATCTCCCCCTCTCCAACCCTGAATGATACAGGATGTGTCTCGGGCAGATTGTAAGATATGAAGTTTCTGGATCACAGGGGTGCTTCTGCTTTGCAGAGAAACTATTTGTTCATTTTGGTTCTCTTTTCTATTTTCTTTTGTAAGGAATAAAAACTGGAGCCTTGGCTAGGGTGATGCATCCACACATTCATTGCCTGTGAAGAATACTGGAGGTTCAATTCCCTCCTGTCACACTGATGACCCTTCTTAGCAACAGCAGACACTTAGTTTGGACTCTGATTTCACACCTGAATCTCAGGTGCCAGACGGCTCCCCACATGCAGAGCAGCAAGCAGCTCCCCATTAATGGTGTTTGCTCAATTAGTAGCTCTGAGCAGCATGTTACTCACTTTTTGTCATTCTTTCTCAGCAGCTTGTTAGCTCTGACGATGGGATTGATTCATGTGATGCTAACCTTGATAAGTAGTTGCTTTTTTTGGAGCTATTTCCTGAGTTGTGACTCGAATCCAGGGATTCTTCCCTGTAGGAACACTGTCCTCTCTTTTGTAAAACCCCTGGGAGTGATCCCTGTGACTATGTAAGCTTTGAGGTCTGTAGCCACTGGTGTCTGGCCAGTGGTCAGGTATGGGTAGCCCTGGATGCTTGGGATAATTTCTCATCTACTGCAGAAGGTCTGACAGGCACAAGAAGAGTTTGGGAACACCAGGACTTCAACTGATTTTACCTTAGCAGGCACAAAGGTGAGAAGAACATGACTATGAATTTTTTGTGGTTACTGCATTTTTTTTGGCTGGATGCACAGCAGAACCAGAGCCAGGAGAGAAGGGGACAAACTGTACTAAACAGAGTGGAAAACAGCATAAGGTGGTGTGTTTCCCATCACCTATGTAGCATCTGCTCTGCTCAGTCATACAAAGCCCAGATGGCACAGAGATTCAGCTTTGCAAATAAAAATGGTAACCCTTGCTGGAGCAAAATCTGTTTCCCACAGAGGTGTTTGTTTGCAGCTATCAAGGGCTCCCTGCTTCCTACATGTGGAGGAGTTAAATAACAAATCCTTGCACACAGGTACAAGCAGCAGGAGATGTTTCAGCTTCTTGCTCAAGAGCAGTTTCCCGCCTTCCTACTTATAACTAGGGTCCTGCTAACTGCACCCTTTTACAGAGACATCACCTCCTTGGGGCATAAGAAATTACATGGCAGCACCTTTAAAAATTTAAACTGATTATTTTTTTTCTAGGATGAGATAACCTTGTCTCCTCTTGCTCCTCTCTTTTGCAGGCCTTTTGTTACTTCTCTGCGATCCTTCTCTTGCTGGCAGCACTCTGTTGTCAGTTGTCATTTCAGGGTTACACAGATCTGTCTACTTGACTGACAATGTGTTTCTTCTAATTTATTTTAAAACTTCCATCTACATTTTGTTTCTCTTGTCACTTTTATCCCTCATTAGATGCAGTCTGACCCACAGGACACAGTTCTAAATGCCCTATATGAGCTGACTTCTTTAAAGAAGGATGGTTCTAATGAGGAAGGGTGGGTGCAGCTTCAGAAGGTTTAGGTTCTGTTTCTTCCTTGGCTATGGAGTTCCCATTTGACTTTGGAAATGTAACTTTATATCCCAAAGCCTTTATCCTCTCAATGGGAAGGGGGATATTAATCCCTACTTCTGTCTGTGTTCACTAGAAGAATGTGGATTCTTCCCAGTTTGGTAGATAACTCCCAGACGGAGGAGTTCAAAACTTAATTAGACAAGATCATTACCTCTTCTAATCTTTATATCTGTGGCATGGATAGTCCCTGCTGGGTCCTCTCCAGATTATTGTAATGTAAATAGTATGTTCTTGTTTGAAATGAAAAAACATTTACTATAACCTGTTTTCTCCTTTGGTAGTAACACCGAAGCACCAACTCGGGCTGAATTGTTTTCTTTTTCAAGTGAGATTTGTTCTGTATTTTTCCCAGGAAAATAGCTTTGAATATTTCAAGCATTTTGTAACACTGGAAGCAGCAACAGGATATAGAAGCTGATTGTGCAGAAAAAAAAGCCAGGGTACATCTAAAGGTCAGAGGCAAATGTGCCTATGTCCAGCCCTACAAACCTTTTCCTTCTTCAACCTGACTACTGTAGGAAAACCAACATTATAAAAAACCAATGACATCTGTAATAGATCCTGTCTTTAATGGAAAGCTCTCATGTAAGTGTTAACAGGCCACATGAAATCCTATGTACTGTACACTTATGCTTAGCAGATTTCTAATTGGAAGAAGGCAACATGAGTGGACCACAATGGGATACTTTCAATGTAAAAGCAGTTTTGCTCACTTAACAAAAATGGTTCCTACCAGAAAAGTGCTAAAAATATGATAATTTCTACAAATAACACTTTTTTAAAAAGACAAGGGTTCAACTAGTCCTTGGAAATCTCACTTTTTTTTTTTAATGCTTTTAGCAGGACAGAATTCTGACATTATTGTATATGTTTCTGTTGACTGACCATCTGTACCTGTCTCCAAAAGTACTGATTTAGGATGATTTATGTGCTTATGAATACTGCTTGCTTAAAGAGAAACCTTTTATACATGAACTTAAACTAATATGTACAAATGAATAGCAACCAACCTGTATTCAGCCAATGAAACAAGTAACCCACTTGTTAACCTTGTACAATGCAGGTATTTGCATTGCAATAGCACTAAGGCTGTACCTTGTTATTTGGGGTGAAAGCATAAATGTGCTCTATTCTGGAGATCTTACTATTTAAGACAGAACAAAAGAAGGGTATGAATGACAGATCAAGAGATTGTAAGTTTTAGAGGTAGCTCTGAACAGAATAATAACCATTATTCATAAAATGAAAGTCACAGCTATTCTCATTTGCTTTCTAGGCACTTTCTCAACTTGCTGCTTAAGATTATGAAGAGGAGGACTGTGAGGCTGACTTTTGTTTATTCTTACAGGAGCATAAAAGATGTACAATTATGCCTGCTATACCATCTTTCTGTTACCTGTTCCTGATGGAGAGGCATGGGGATATCTGGTTTTGATTCTTTGGGTGATGATTCTTCACTATAGCTGGGAGGAAAATTCCAAGATTTAAGGTATCTCTGTTGATAAATATCCAAGTAAATCACATTCTGTCAATGAAGTCACATGAATATACTTGTCTTTAAATATGCCCTTAAATCCTGCAGCCTGTTCTAAATTTCTTTGGATTTTTGAATTGAGAAGCTTGATTCAGGTTCTCAGAAACTTCATCACCCATGCTAGTTTGGGATCTGAGCTGGAAAAAAATTGAACAGGAAACCACTGCTCTTCTGAACCCCCCAACCGACTCTACTGCTGATTTTGCAAGGTTTAATGTGCACTTGTTGAATATCCACGTGGAAGCAGAATTTGAACTCCTTTGGGTTGTGCATCTCACTCATCGATTTATTAGGACACTGATCTAATAGTCTTGTTTTCTGGTGATCCTATTAACTTCCAAGCAATGGTGCCTGTTTAGCTGTGCACAAAGAGCTGTTCTCAGAACTGTTTTCCTGATTAAAGATTAACAACAAAAAGCAAAGAAACATGGGCATCCTTGGAGTTTGTTTCTTACATCAGTTGGGTTAAACCTTTACTTCTCACTGTGTATCTCCACTTTGTGTTTGGCAATCAAATTCTGCACAGCTCTAGCACGTTTCCTCCAGTTTAGTCAAAACAAGAGGAAAACTTTCTGCCTTTTAATCTTTTAACTCTTTGACCCTTGCACAAACAGCAGCAGAAAAATTTACTAACTAACTAAAGGGAGCTGTCTTTAAAACTTTCTTTGGTATCTCTCAGTTTAAAGAGTATTCAACAAAAACAGTGGAAGTCACTGAGGTGTAGTTAACTGTATAACCATGCTAATGACTTTTGAAATGGAAGAAGTAATACACTTCTCAAGTAAATATCCTTCTTCCAAACAGTCCCAGCCACTTAGATCTGCTGTTTGCCACAAGCAACAAATGGAGAATTACTGGATGGTAGAATTGTTTCTAAGTATATTATGATGTTGGATGAAATGGTTAATAGAGAAATTGTAACTATAGTTAATATTTTTAGACCACTTCTCTGACTTGTGTCTGAGCAATCAATCATCCCTGGTACTTTCAGCTCCAATAGTATTATGCTAAATACTTCCCCTTTTGTATGTTTCACATCTGTATGCTATTATGCTCTGGGGTCTTGGGGGTTTTTTTTTGGTCATACTATATAATTATAATCATTAACAGGTTGGAGCAGGATTTTTAAAGTGTAGGCGATACTTAAAAGCATTAAGTCCTTTAACTTAATAGAAGTGGCTTTGGTTCTACAAGAACCACTCATATTTACAGAGATGATTTGTTTTCCCAAAGTCAAGACTCGCACTGGAGGCAGAGCAAAACAAAGCAAGTTTTTCCCTGTTCCCCAGGCACAGCCCACATCTAGCTGGTTGTGCATCAATGGCACAGTTCAAGCAAGCACTGTGCCTCCAAGAGAGCTCTGCAGCTCTCCTCACCCTTCTTTTTGCACGGAGAAAGAGAAGTGGCAATTTATAGCTAGGCTAGACACTAGTCAGTCAAAACCCACCCTCCAGGATGACTTCCATCTGTCTTTGCTTTGCTAGGCTCCTATTTTCTCTTTTCTTTGGGGAGTAAGTAAGGAAATAAGTAGCACTATGTATTCCAAAGTTCCTGAGTCTGAGGTCTGACTGGCTTTTATGTGACCATAGAGACCATCTAAATGTCAGGGACCAGAGAATTGTGATCTTTTGGTAGACAAGAGATCTAGGTGAGATCTGAATCCTATATGACATCTTCTAGAATAAATAGCAGCTCACATCTCAGGACCATAAGTCTGAGGAAAAAAACAGAAAAAAAAAATAAAAGAAGGATAAAATATTTTAATAATACTCTTCTTTCTAAGTGTTCAGTATCTTTTCTGAAATTCAGACTATATGATTTCTCCTGAGAATCTTCCAGGCCAGCACTGAAGCATTAAATTAATACTGAATCTGCAACTTTCAGTTGCTTAGAACAGCATCCAAAAGAATATAATCCTTTTTTTTTTTTTTTTTTTTTTTTTTTAATCTCACTCAATTAGCTGATATGCTTTAATTACACTTCATCTTTTTAAAAAACACTTCATCTTTGTGAAAGTCGGAATCTAAAAGAACAAGTTGCCAAGAGCACTAGAAAGTACAACAAAAATATTTCAAACATTGAGCGACTACAACTTCATAAATTAAATTATATTTAAAGGAGCCATATGAAGAATATAAAAATATGCTCACTTTTTCTGAAAGAGGCAATGGTGTGAAGGAGGTTATCTACTGCTGTCATTATTATGAGTGGCAATGTCTCACTGCAAAACAGGTGATGAAGGTAAGCAATTGTCCCTGGTGTAAGAGCAAATGTAAAGGTGTATATGTTTTCAGAGTGGTGTTAAGACACATAGATACCACTGTGACAGGTGCAATGTGAGTACAACATATACTTGGAAACAAAAGTGAGACATTGGAGGAAAGTGAAAATGGAAAACTTTCCAGATGCCAGGTGGAAAATTATATTAAACCTGTCAAAATAAGTCACAACAAAGATTGGGTTTTCTCATAGACTAACAGGAGTCATGTTCTGAAGAAGAATGGAGTTTTCAACTATGAGACAGAATATCATAAATTAAAAAATTATGAGCATCTTTTTTGCTTCTCTCTCTCTCTCTCTCTTTTTTTTTTTTTTTTTTTTTTTTTTTAGTGTACTTCAACAGTCCCAATTCTCTCTGAGTTTTGTAGACAGGATGTGTAAATAAATCACACTGCTATTGCTTCACATAGTTATCTATTCTGGGCCTAATTCCAAACCCATTAAAATCAATGGCAATCCTTCAGTTGCCATCAGAGGACTGTAGTTTAGGACCTGTCATAGGAAGATCAAGGTGCAAAATGCACACAGTAAAGACTGGTTATAGAGCCTCTGCTGTCATCCAAAGTGATTCTCTAAAACACAGGAAGGGAATGAAACTGGAGGCTTTGAACTACCTTCAAGGTCAAATATGCTTTATGTTACACAGTAAAGGAGCTTTTTAAAAAGTTAGCTCTATCTAACAAGCATTAAGCATCTTAAATATTATAAAAGTCATTATTCAGATTTAAGGCTGACAATCTGAACAGATAATCCAATATTCTACTCATCAGAAAAGTCACCTGTGCTGTTTATACTCAGAGGAAAATGCAGATCAGAACAAAGTTTGCTGTGTTCCTTAGTGCAGCCAAGGGTAGAATTCACTGTGCTGATTTAGGATTTTAGTCACCTGTGCATTCACATTCATGGTCTGGTAGATTCCTATCAGCAAGTTATCTGCAATTTTGTGGATGAATTTTGGTTCTTTATGTAACGTTACTTTAACACAAGAGGATGTGCCTGTGTGAAATTCCTTATATTGCTTTTAGAATTCACCACCTAAAAATTTAAAAAGGTCATCTTATTTTTTTGCTGGATTTTTCATGCAATGTGTTGATCTGTTAGAAAGCAACTGAATCTTTAGAGGAGTGGGTAGAAGCTTGATGGCAGAGACAGATGATGCAGTAGGCAGTATTGGTAACTGGAGACTGTATATAAAATGGACCATAATGGTCATTATGGAGCTGTTGACCTCTATTGACCTGAAAATGGTTGTGCTGATAGATTGCTGATCCAAGTGGCTTCTTTAAAGTCAAGAAAAAATTAACTGAAGGGCTATTCAGTTTTTAAGTTGTAAATCCTTGAAAATATTAGTTTAAAATGGAAATAATGAAAGACTTTAACTATATCTGCATGGATGGTGCTGGTAGTAATAATGCAGAAGTACAAGGCAGGACAGCACTTGGATGCTGATGAATGCTCAAGTGCAGAAAAATTCATTACAATTACCTAAAGTAGGATATACTATTATAAAAGCTTTTTTCCTCACTGCCCTTCAACTATCAGAATTCCACAGTATATGTAGCAACTTGAAAAGAAATGTGTAAGAAGTGTAATTTCTGGCTACAGGCACCAGCAGCATAATTATATGAATATATTGTACATTCTGCATCCTGTTCTTTGGTTTTGAGAGCCCACAGAATCTGTAGGTTATGAATAATATGGTATCTATCTATAGTATCAGCCCTAAATTGCTGGAATATATATTCAGTCTCAAATAATGGCTTTGGATCTGTGTTGATTCCAATTAATATAATAGTTCAGACTAATTTGCAGTTATTAAACGTAAATTTTTTTTAATTTTTTTTTTTGCATTTAGAATTCTGCTGATTTATGGATAGGACTAGTTGTTGTTTAGGGTATTTAATGGAATTACAGAAACTTGCTATCTCTTAGTATAAGGCCCAGTAAGGTCAATGACCTGAAATCAAGCTTGTCATGAGATTATTTTTTCAAGATGTGACTGTTTTATTTTTTAATTCTTACAGCTTGTTACAGTGGCCCTGTGAATGTCCTTTTCATGGCTACATCCTTTGCAGTAATCAGAAACACTGGCTCTTCTACTGGTGCTGTGTAACACCCAGGCACCAGAAATACAGAAATAGTAATATTCCTGCCAAAATCAGTGGAAAAGGGATTGTGTGGTTCCTGGGTACACAGCAGTGTTACTTGTACTCAGACACACATCCTGTAATATTGGCTTTGTGCAAAACACCACGTCTGATGGAACAGCACAGCTCAATAGGCTGGCAACAAGTAGTACAGCAAGGAATTGGTAAGGGATTTTCTTTTGTTGAAAGTTCTGTATGTGGTTCAGCAGGATCCAGACCATGCTGGGCCAGTCACTTTGCAGTGTACTGTACTTTGCAATGCACTGGACTAATATCTAGAGGTAAAGCTCCAAATCCCTCATTTGCATTAGTGCATAAAAGAGTATTAATAGTAAGTGGGACTTTTAAATTACTTGACAGTTGGAAATTGCTAGTCTAACAGGGTACACAAGATTAAATGTTAAGTCTGTCAAACCGCACAAGTTTACCTCAGTAGAGACATTTTTACAATGCATTTGGAGAACTCTTAAGTCTTCTTGTTCTTACTGAATAACCAGTCTCGGCCTTAAGCACAGTATAATGGTACTTACAAATTGCTCTACTGCCTCTGCAAATGTACTTCAGCCAATTTCATGAAATACTTCAGCTCTCAGGCTGAGATGCTGTGGCACCAGGCTGAGATCAGCCAGCTCTCCAGCAGCTCTCAAGACACAGCACCCGGGCTGAAGCGTTTCTGTGGCAGAAACATGGGAAGTTCTTCAAATATTTTCCAACAGGTAAACCAAGTGAGCTCAGCTCCATGGACTCCAGCCAAGGTTGGTCTCCTCAGCCCTCAAGCAGAAGGTTAAGGGCCTACAGTTAACACCAAAAAATCACGTAGACCTACACAATAAAATGCAGCGCTTCCACTGTGAGGAGAAAAAAAAGAGTGCTTTTTGCTCTGAGGGGAGACCTTCAGGGGTTTGCCCACGTCAGGCCCAACACCTCGTGGGGAATCAGGAGGTGCAGAACCGGCTCCCCGGTGCCCCAGAGGCAGACACTCTCCTGGGGGTGTGGGGCCACCCCATGCTGAGGTGAACAAGTGGGAAGGGGTCCCTTCGCTTCCCACCCTTCATTGCAGGGAGGCTGCAGAGCACCAGGAACACTCACACCTCCACAGGCTGCTCCTCAGCCACCCACACCCCAGGGGCTCCACCCAAGGCTGCCATGGGAGAGGCACAGCTGAGGGTGCGAGGACAGAGGCCTGGAGGTGGCACCCAGGAGGTGGATTGAGGTGGGTGGGATCCCCTGTTGAGGAGCAGGGGGAATTTGCGGGTGCTGGGAGGCTTTGGGAATGGCACTTTGGGTAGGGGTGGTGGGTGAGGTCGCAGGGGACATGGGGTGGTGGGCAGTCCATGTGCAGAAGGTCAGTAAGGTGCTTCCAGGGCTGCAGTGTGAGGAAGGCCAGGGGGTTGTGCTGAAAGCCTGTGGTTTGCTCTTGTTTTTAACCTTGCCTCTTCAACAGGTTAACTCGGTGATATATGTGGCCTTAGGGCTGCTGGAGCCTTTCACAAAAAAACAGGAGTGCAGGAAAAAACAGGGACTGAAGAAGAGAGAGGAGTGTGATTGGGGACAGGGTAACGCCAGTAAAGGAGCGGAGCAGTGCCAGTGGCTACAGCGTGGGACTCAACATGCAAACAGGGACAAGTGTCCCCTCGGAGCAATTGATGCCTCTTGAAGATAGAGAAAAACACTTGCTGACACTACAGCCTGTGTGTCTGAATGCAGAGGAGGAGGAGGAGAAGGATGTGGAGGGAGTCTGCCAGACAACTACCTCCCTGCAGAAGGGGGTGGCCATGGCAGCGCTGGCCGGGGCAGTTGTGCTGCAGCAGGGGCAGGGTGTGCTGCAGAGCGTGCCAGCTGGCATGGCTGTAAGTGTGCAGGAAAGTATCTGTGTTTTTTATGATTTAGGGCTGACACAGATTAACGTTCTGCAAGAAAAAGGTCAAGAAAAGAGTTCAGAAAGCAAGCCAATAGAGAAACCACCAAACACACTACTGACCAAGGTACGAGTTGTCAGTGCGCTGAAGATGATGCTGTTAACTTCTACTATTGTCACACATTTGATTCTGACTTAAATTCCTATATATTCAGACTTGTTGGACTTAAAAAGCTGTAAGAATTATTAGATATGTATAATTTCATCCCATATTTAAAAAGACAAACTAAAAATTTAGCCTGTTGAAGTTTGGACAAGTTTTTAATTCAATTCACCAATTTGCTGCTCTTTGGTTTGACAGCCTAGATATCTTAAGTAGCATTAGATAATTTCTCCTGCATTAATACAATGGACCAGTCATTTTTAAGGTTGGATATGTAACATGGTTTCATTTGAAATGTTTTATGAAAAGGATATGCAAACATGGGTATTTATCATGTGCTTTATTATAAAGTATATCATATGTTTATCATGTTTATCATGCATTTTATTATAAAGTATAATTTTTTTTTTTCATTTAAAACTGTGCTACCCTGGATAATTTCTGTAGTATGGTCATATTTAAGTTTAATCTAATGCAAAAAAAGCATCACAACCTTGTTAACTGCTGTATATCAAATAAAAATACACAAGTATTGTAAAAGTCTTCAAAATCCTATATTAGTTTGAAAAAAAAATAAGAGCCTTCTTTCTTCTTGTTGTCTTTTAAAAAGTGAATGTACTGAAATTGCATTTTAAATGGTTATTTTTTAATGAGGATAGAGGTTTCTATGTTCTCAGTGCTATAATTTTAAAATGATGCTCTGAAACTTTAAATAAAAATTTTGGGCAGTTAGGGCTCAATTTTCGTTCACCTCCCAGTTAGACTGCAGTATGTTAGATGTAAGGTTTTTGTTGCATCACAATTGCATCTGAAAATAAAAATTAATTAGTAGCTTGCATCTTGTCAATAGCTCAGTTGTTTTGCCACTAGTGACTACCTTTGATCAGAGAAGCTGTAAAATGTTTTCTTCTTCATGCTTTCTTTTTTGAATAGGTTGACAGAGATACTGATGTCATTGCATTTCAAAATAAGGTCCAACAACTGACCCCAGCTGAAGAGGGGTTAAAAAAGCAACTTTATTCCACTCCTTGGGAAACGAAGAGTCAGAGCTGCAAAGCCAGTGATGATTTGTCAGAATCATGTGACGAAGGTAAAGATCAGGAATTTGCAGCTCCATCAGTACAAACAGTTGTAAAAAATCCCTAGAGTCTACAATTTCAGATTTTTTTCTCCACACTGGAAAAAAAAGATGAAAAGTTAGTAGTCTTTGTAGTTAATTTCTAGATACTGTGTGTTGTTCGATTTTGAGGTGAGGTTGAAATTTTATATTAAACATTCAGTGTTAAATTTAAATTAGGTTAAATCTAACATTCTGTAGACATTTGAGGGAAGGAATAATACCCTTCATCTTTTAGTGGTACGGTACTTGTTCAGGCTGATGTATTCAGAAGAGACATTTTGGATGGCATTTAGAAATTAACAGTCTTTCGAACACTATGGGGTGTTTGAAACCTTCTGAGAGATTTCAAAGTTAATATTGTATATAAATGTATTTGAATAAACCTAGTAAATTACCTAGGCTTTCTTAGTTCCTTCATTCAGCTGCAAAATGTGCTTGTTCAAGGGGTTATGGATAGGCTTAGAGTGTTTCCAGGTTGCTGGCTGAGGATGGTGGTATCAATGCCTATCAGCAAGGTATCTCACAGAACCTAAGTGAAAATAACGGAAAATAATTGGTTTAGGATTTCAGAAACATAAAAATATGTTGCAGAAATTAAGGACTGGCTTAGAAAGGAGTAGATAATCAACTGTTTTCCTAGAGAGTGCTGTAAAACTTGGATGACATCAGTAATGCTGAAGAGGCTGTAGACATATGTGTCAAATTATCTGTATATTAAAGTACCTTGGCTGAGGTTGTTTAAAGTATGAATATTGAATCATTGTTAACACCCCTTGTTTTAGTTACTGTGTTTATAGAAAGCACATTTGAGCAGCTTTCACAAAGCTAACAATGTTCTTTTGTGTGGGCAAGAATCCCCAGTGAATAAATAACAATAAAGTGGTTTTGTTTGCTGTTACTGAAGTGAAGTGTTAGCTGCACATCTCTGTGTGGTATAAAGCATTGTATAAAATACATTTTGGTCTCAGCATGAAAATCATTACAGAGAGAACACTTGGGAGCTGAGACAACTGATTTGAAAAGGCTCTTCAAATGTGACTTATTTGCTATTTTGCTGTTTCAAATCTTCAAAACTGAAAGTGTTGCACATTTACTCTTGTTAAGCTCAAAAGAAATTCATTGCTGTTGTGCCACAAACTTGGAAATATTACATAATCCAGAAAGCATAACTTTATTCCATAACTTCTTCAAGGAACTGATCTTTTTTCCCTCAAATTCAACTAAGAATTTTAAAGAAGCATCATAATGTTCTTTGTGTACTTTATGAACTCAGGACTACCAGAAAACTGGTAACAGCTTAGCCTGCCATTTCCAAATCTTTGAACAAGTTTGCTTTGCATTACTTATCCAATTGTTATCAAGAAGTGTCTTGCACAGGTTTTAAATGTCTTGATGAACCATGTCTTAATGATTCTGTCAAGATAGAAACTTTCATCCTGTCTTGGAGGTAAGACCTAGGCTCAGAGTTAGGTTTCCTGGCATTAGATTCTAAAGTGTATCTCTAACACATGGTAATATATTTTGGGCAAATCTTAAATAGGTACCATAATTTCTGACAGCTTGATTAAATTTTATATGTGTTTTGAAGTCCTTTTATGTGGAAGTAGGAAGTAGTTTTACTCAAAGTAGAGCAACTATGTAGAAATCGTTAGTATTGTTTTGAAAAAGTAATTATCTTGTGGCTTGTACAATCTAAATGTTTCTTTGTTCCCACAGGAAGAAAAGCAGTTTCCAACTGTGGTTTGTGCACATTCACCTCACTCAGAATATCAAATCTTAATCATCATGTGAAAACCCATTCTGATGAGAAACATCATGTGTGTCACCTCTGCCTTAAGGCTTTTAATACAGCTACTATCCTGCATAACCACTTGAATACACATACAGGTATCTATCATGTGAAAATACTTCACTTTACGTATTGTCTGCAAAATGTGATTAACAAGCAAATGACTATCATAGAGCTGAATTCTGAGACCATTTTGTGCTCAGAAGTTTCTCTGATTTCTTTTGGAGTTCCACACCAAAAAGACATGGTCTGTAGTTAGTAACTCTCTGTGTATGTATTACTTTATTTTCTTAATTGCCATTCTAAAAATTACTTTCCACTCACTATTGACTTCAGTTGTGTCTGATTCCAATGTACAAACGAGAAGTTTTTGTGATAGTTTCATTTTGCTATAAATTTATTTTAGATAACATTTCAGAATCTCAGAAAAGATTCTATTAAAAATTTTACATCTTGGTTTAAGGCAGACAAATCATTGTTTTGTTAAATAAAATTAAAGAAAGAGTGTATTCTTACAGGGACCAGACCCTATAAATGTGGTGACTGTGATATGGCATTTGTGACCAGTGGTGAGCTTTCACGACACAGGCGCTACAAGCACACTTTAGAAAAACCTTTCAAGTGTTCAGTATGTAAATATTCTTGTGTGGAAGTAAGTACAACCTTACCTAATCTTCTGGGAGGGTTTTTATGTTTTTACATACTAAGATTTTAATGCACTGTAAAGTTATTTTGCACAGATTTTTAACCCTGAAGTGTCTAAATTCGGACCTACGAGGTATCAGCAGCCCATGTATAATGGCATCAAAGCAAAGATTACCAGGCTCCACTAATGGCTTTAGACCACAGTGATGGGTTGTATTTCTGCTATGTTACTGCTAAGTTACATGCTTTCTATTTTTTGCACACCTTTTCAATACCATCACCCCTCAGAAAAGGAAAAAGCAACCTTAATTCCTTGAATTCTGATGTTGTCAATATAGTAATAAATTAGTTGCTTCACGTAAGAGTTTTCACAATTATTCATCTTTTTAAACTAGTTACATTTTAAGGGCATTTTGTTTTTTATTACACTGAAATTGCTGCTATAGATGTTGTGTGTGAATTTAATCCTACAACAACATAATTGGTCCTCCTGTATACCTCATTTCATGTATACTGTAGGACAAGACTGGCTAAAATGAAGCTCATGTATTGTGTTTGTATGCCTGATGATGTTTGGTTTCACAGGATTGAAATTTGCCTCATCTAGAAAAAAAATAATTAATGGCTGCCTAGGGGTTCACTTTGAAAAAATAGGTTTTCAGTCATGCACCTATGATTGAATCACAGTCACAGTCACCCATGATTAAATCACTGTCACAGTTTAGTGAATATTCAGTATCTAAATTTTTTATGTGCTGTGTCCAAATCTAAAGCTGTAAGCAAGCCTGAACTTTAGAACACACATTATCTTATTAATTAGATTTTGGATAGCTTGCATCTTTAAAACCCCTGTCAGTTTATGTTAGTGTCTTATTCTTTCCCTTGCTTGATAGGAAGTATTCAGCACGCATTGCTGTTCCAGAACTGTCACTAACATTGCAAGCTGTGCCACAATAAGGAGCCCCCAACTAATACCATGCCTATGATTTGACTTTTGTATAGCAAAGATTGACAATCATGTCTAATTTTAAGTGAATAGTGTTGTAGATTTGAATGGATCCAGAACTGACTTCATTAGGTATTTTTGTAAATGGAGGAATTGAACACTAGGTAACTCCTAATTTAATCTTGCATACCTACAAAATTTATGTAGAGCATGCCACAAGGACAGTATAAAAAGTAGAATGAATTAAACTTTGGCAGTGAAATTGCTTCATTGGGATTTGAAGATAAAGACATTGGTTAATGAGTTTGGTCTTTCATTTATTTTTCTGAGTGCTTTCAAAGAATTTTATGTTTGGCATATCCAAATAGCCTGAAAGTAGTTGGTATCCATGTCAGTTGACAGACAAATTGTAGCTTTTATGTTCTTATAAAACATCTCCTTTTGTTTTTGTTGGCACAAACATGAAAGTAAGATCATCGGGGGAAAAAAATACAGCAATGCTGCTGATTGTACAGGGGGTGGGAGAGCACTAATTCTGGGGCTAATGAAATATTTAAAATTTTAATAGATGAATTTTGTAAAGTCGCTTATATTTTAATTATGTCTCTAATGGAAATATTACTGCAGAACATTTCTTGTTTTTATACCAGGCAAGCAAAATGAAACGCCACACTCGCTCACATACAGGAGAGCGTCCTTATGCCTGTGAGCTTTGCAGTTATGCCAGCAAGGATGCATACAAACTGAAAAGGCACATGAGAACTCATTCAGGTAGGACTCTGATGTAATGATCAGAGCCTTAAGCCCTTAGCTGTAGCATACAGATGCCAGGAATCACCGGGTGATGAGCCAGGCTGGTGCCTAGTCTCACCTGTGCCCGGTTAAGGATGTTGCTCGAAACGGACGTCACCGAGAGCGTGAGCTCGATTCTGAAGCCAGGGACCGGAGCTATTGGTAGTCCAAGTCAGTAGCAGAGACTAACTATGACCAGCCTAGCGCCGTGCCTGCTCTAGAGTGAGCTGCTTGGTTGCACCCAGCCTCACCTTTTATTGGCCCCAGGTCTTGGGCATGCTCAGTGGGGCCAGCCCTAACCGGGCACAGGTGAGACTGGGCACCAGCCTGGCTCATCACCCGGTGATTCCTGGCACCTGTATGCTACACTTAGCACTCACAGGGTTTGGAGGGATCTAATTTCAGACTCTAAAATTATCAGCACAAATTAAAAATTTGTGATTTTGAGTAAATGACTGGGGAAAAAGATGTTATTTTAAATTTTTCTGAATTTGGCTGTACATTGTTGCTGTTCTTCCTAAACATTTTTTTATTATTAGAAAAATATTTAATTTGTGTGGTCTTGGGTTTTCTTGTGGATCAAGTTGTCGTGTTTATTTCTCAATTATTTGATTTTATATGGAGATGTATTTGCCACAAGAGTTTAAACTGTCTGTTCAAAACATGGGCATTTCTGTGGCCTGAGATTTCTAGTAAATAATTTGGTCAGCAGAGAATTAAATTCCTTTAACACTGAAAGCAGTGCATTCTGGCCATGGCTCTATAACAAGGATGTCTTCTAAAAAGCAGTTGGTATCTATTGCATACTTCAGGGTTTAACTTAGCCCATTTATGAATTCAGTGTGTGTCATGATTAGTGTTTTAGTTTGAATCAGAGTTTGAGTGTTTTGAGTATTCAAGACCAAAAGTAAAAGTTAATGAAAATAATTCCCAATTAATAAGGTAGAATTATTTTAATGGCTTTATGTTTCATCAGTTTGCCTCACAGCTTCTGGAAACCAGGACTTGTAATCAGCTATGTAAGCTTTTTTAGTAACATTTTGTTACCAACATTTTGTTTGGTCTGGAGACTGTTGCTATTAGATAGGGATGTCTTTATCTGTGGGGATTTTGCATTTGTATTAAAAAAAGCAGAGTGAGTTTCTAAGCATGTGTTATTTTAATACTTTTTCTTATAGGTGAAAAACCTTATGAATGTTATGTTTGCCAGGCCAAATTCAGTCAAAATGGTACCATGAAAATCCATATGTTACAGAAGCATGGAGAAAATGTGCCAAAATATCAGTGTCCACATTGCAGTACTTTTATTTCACGAAAAAGTGATCTGGGTGAGTTTAAAGGAGGAAAAAAAATTCGGATGTGGATATGATTAAAGGTGAAATCTCTAATTTTCACTGCTTAGAATGATACCAAACAGGTTACATATGACCATATCATTAACGAGTATTTCTAAGGAACATGTATTAATTGTCTTACAGGTAAGTTCCATCTGCAAGGAGATGTACTGACATCTTGTGGTTACTGTTTTAATTTCTTTGAAATGAAAAGCAAACATTTATCTTCTCTGTACTTTTGACATGGTGACCTTCTGGTTTTTTCAGTAAGAAGGTACCTAACAAAAATCTATGTCGAGGTTGTATTGAAAAGTTCTTTCTCAAAGTCATAGACAGTAGTCATGTGTATAAAGACATTTCATTTCTTTAATTCTATGTTCTAGTTAAAATGTGTTTGTGTATAGTTATAGGAGAAGCTAAAATAGAATTAATGTTTCAGTAGATGCTTTTTAACATATATTAAATCAGTTTTTACCTCTTAATCTAAAATTTTACTTCATGTTTAGTTGCTGACCAGATTGTCCTTGTAATTTAAATACATATAATTGCATTACTTAATAAAGTACAAGTTAACTTTTCAGTTAGACTTCATCTGTCCAGCAAAGAATGGTTTTACTATGTTTCAAGCATTCACAACTCTTAGAATTCTAAATTCTGTTATATTATAACAATATTAAAGACTATTTTTGGACTATGTAATACTCATTCATGGAAATAAAAAATTTACCATTAAAATTAATTGCTTTTAATAACTGTTCAGGTACCCACTTACGAAATCTGCATTCCTACATGGCAGTGGCAATTAAATGCAGTTACTGTGAAGCTGCTTTCCATGAGCGTTATGCTTTTATTCAGCATAAGAAGACTCACAGAAATGAGAAAAGATTAAAATGTGATCAGTGCAGCTATGCATGTATGAAGGTATTTAAGTTCACTGAAACATTATTGCTTTTTCAGTTGATGGTTTGGCAAGCCAGGGTTGGATTTCAGGTTATGTTTATCTTAAGAATATAAAAACTTTTGTTACTGCAGTCTAACTGAACCAGTGTAGTTATAATTTGCAAGATAAATGCATCACAAGTAAAAAGTAAAATTCATATTTTTGGAAGTCTGAGGCTATCTTGACAAATCTTTTGCACAAGAACGTCTTAGAAGCATAAAGTAAGAGCAGTCACTTTCAGTGACATTGTGATGAGAACAAAATACAGTATTTGCACCTTAAATGTGATTTTCACCAATGTCACAAATAGATTCCCTTTGAACTGAATTTTTTATTTAAAGAATACATTTAGGACAGCATTGATTTGGTCTTAATATGGTGGAATCTGTATGTTCCATTCAGATTATTTTCTCATCTAAGCTCAGTAAGGTTAGGAGGGAACCCTCTGACATTTTCCAAGTTTTGGGGCAGATCCCAAGGTGTTCTCCAGCATCTGCCCAGAATGGGGGATAATTAGGGAGTCTGTGCAACATTCTTGCACTTTTCTGTGTGCCTGTGTGGTTTTTGAACGTGTCACAGAGGTGGACAGTGTATGTTACAGATATTTTCTTTGCTTCAGGAGCGACGCTTAATTGTACATCAACGAACCCATGCAAGTGAGAAGCCCTTCACTTGCTCCTGCTGCAGCAAAAGCTTTCAACAGAAGCAGCTTCTCACTCTTCACGTTAGGAAGCATCATGATTCTAATATTAATCCTACCATTTATGAGTGCCCTAAATGTGGTAAGGGCTATTCACTCCGGGTAAGATATTTCCTTTTAAGGAATCTCCCTGGAGTTATCTTTAGCTGAGTATTGCAGATCATATTGTCACAAAGGACTGAGAATAAAAACCAGTGTACTGGCTGGAATGTTAACTCCTTAGTGCTAAGCCAGCACAACTTGTTTTCTTTCCTAAGCCTTACATTAAGGGGGTTAATAAAGAACTTCACAGTATTCCCCTTTAGATAGGAAATTTTCACCACATCCTATTTTCAGGGTTGGTACTGGTTTGCCCAATCTAGTATTGAAATTACTATTGCTTCAGAAAATGCTAAATTTTATTTTATACCCACCAAATAGCAATGTTCCTTTAAAGCAGAATTTTAATATGTATTCTGGAAAATTTTCAGGAGTTTTATGGGGGTTGTTAACTAATTCAACCTTTTTCTTAGTCTTCCAAAATTTGGCTGTCAGAACCATATTTGTTTTGTGTGTTTGTGTTGAAGTGCTTAAATACATTAATATTTGATTCATTTATTTATGCTTCATTATGCTAACAGAATGATATGCATAAGCATGCTGAAATTTGTGGACTGGTAAGGGCAAAAACTACTACACCCAGGAAAAGAAGCAGGGGCAAGAATAACACCCATGAGGAACCCAAGTATGTTAAGCAAGAAGGTAATCAGAGAATAAGTTAGAATTTAATCATGTAAATTAGAATCAAGAAGAAAAGGCTAAGGCAGTGAATCTCCCCTGCTGTTTAATTACTGTTTCACAATGAAGCTAATTTAAGTTCTAATAATGGAAGAATACTTCAGAATAGTCATTATTGTGTGGCAGGAATTCTTGTCATCCAAGTTGGGTCATTGCTCAGGTACTAGTGAGACTTCTACTTCCTTACTCCTGAAAATGTCTTTCTGCTTAGCAATGCTTACAAATGTAGTTTTATTTTCCCTTTTATAAATTCTCTTTGCCTTTATAATTGAGGCTGAAACACATCATTACTGAGTTGAGCAGTAGTGCTTTTTCTTAAGAGCTCATGATGTGTAATACACTGCTTTAACACAGACCAGATCAAAAACTTCTAAATTTTAGAACAAAAAAGATCACAAAAAATCTAGTACATCTTAATAAAGAAATCATTCATCTTCTGACATATTCAGATAAGATAGTGATGAAGTAATAATAAAAATGCTACTGATTTAAATAGGTTGAGTAATTCTTCTGTCATACTGTAGAGCTTATAGAGCTCTTGGTTCAGCATGTCTGTGCAATCAGAAACTCACTGGTAACTACTTAGTGCTACTCATTGTGGATGGCTCTTGAGCACTGAATATTTGTTTTGTAAACTTGAATATGTACCAAAAGATGGTCCACAATTTATCTCTTTCCCTCTCTTTCTTCTGCTTCCTCATCTTTTCTCATCAGGTCAGGATTCCCAGAAAGTAAGTTCAGGTTCTGGCAGACCAAAATGGTCTGGTTTATGCTGGTACCTTCCTGATACAACTATTTGTGTTTAGTCTTATTTGCAACTCTAAAGACACATGATGTAATTTATTTTTTTTTATTGTCTCCAGTAAACCTCAGCTTGACACTACATATATAGTAATATTGTAGTATTTTCATCTTACAGTCTAAAGTTGACCCAGAGGAGATATTTGCTTATGATTTCCTTTATGTGCATTTCTGTTGAATTCAACAAAGCAATATTCAGTTAGGTCTTATGGAGTAAGAGATAAGAATAGAGATAAATCTAAGGCCTCAGTGCCTTAAAGCCTTAAATTTTGGTATATCAGATTATTTCTGCACTGATTTGTGCCTAGCAATGCTGAGTTACAATTTGACTTAGGGAGAAGAAGAAATGTTGAAGCTTTTCTGAATCTAATGAATATATATCAGCAGCTGAGTTTACATTAGCATTGACACTTCTGTTTTCACTGGTGAGGCTGTAATGGTATGGTTAGAGAGAAATTTTACAACTACAGTGTTTATGTTTTTGTGATAATTAGATTTAGCTGTTTATTAATGTTTTGCTGTGTGCAAACAATTTGGTTTTGATATCTTGCAGATCTCTTCATATGGAAGCTTGATTTTTAGAGCTAAGACAATGTGTCTTTAGATGTAGTTCATGCAGATACTCAGTCCTTGAGTTGACTCACACAAATCCTAGAGTTTTCTGTGCTAGTTTCAGCAGGTTTTTTTCTCAAATTTGACATTTGCAAGTGTGTCTCTGTTCATTTGCACAACTTGCAGGGGCCTGTGGGATCTTGTATGTGACTTTACAAAAGATTGCTTTTGTGAGCAGAGCTGTCAATGATTTGCTGTTACTAATAATTTTAAAAGAAAATACATATGTATGAGAATTAAATTTCCTGTTAAATAATGGTTAGTTTACCTCCTAAGAATACCATGGGTGCTGCTCACTAACATGAATTGTAATGTTGTATCAACATAAAATATATTAATTCTCCAAATAAAATATTAGATAAAAGTCAATGACACATATTGACAGTATTTTCTCTACTAAATAAAACTGCCTATTTGTTAAATTTATTGAAATAGTTACTTGTTTTTTGGTTAATCACCACAAAATTTCTTTTGTTTTGTTTTACAAAGCTGACCTGGAATCATTCCAAGATATCTCAACTATGAAAAATGAACATCATGCCAGTGAGACTGAGCCTGTTTTAGATGGAATAGAAACAGCAAGTCCAAGAGAACAGAAAACAGAAATTTCTTGTGAAATGATTCTCAACATGATGGACAAATAACATGCAAACAGACTCTGTTTTTCCCAGTTTCCATTGATTGTAACTGACCAGTTCAAAGACTCTAGCTATACCCAGTTAGAAAAGACTATAAAAGCTAGAAAAGAGGTTGAAAAAATAGAAAAGCTAGAAAAAGCTGAAAGTTGTTGAAGCCCTTCTGTGCTCATGTTGATTCTTGTTGCCATTTCTACCGTGTCACCTACAGATCAGTACCCAATTGTGAAAGCTCTAAGGAACTTTCACCTGTTTTATTACAAATCTGTAATAACAGAATAAAGAAAAAAAATACCTATTTTGGAGTAATTTAAGAAAAAGGTGATAGGTTTTTTTTCATCTTGCATATCATTTCTCTTCCAGATCTACTGACAGAATTACAGAAGCAAACTTACTCCTCGGTAGCTCTATAGAACTGAGAGCTGCATGAACTTCAGTCTATGAAGCCTTAAAAATGAAAGCTTAAGGTTTTTTTTCCACTTCCTATGTTACATGAAGAACTTTATCCTATACTTGGTAACATGTTTACGTGCCTGTTCTACTAGGATAGCTATTTATAATTTGGCAACTGTTCTGCTGTTATTGAGACCCAAACTAATAGCATGCTCAGGAGCTTTAACTGCCATGCAATGTCATGAGTATCTCCATGCACATGGCTGGGAGATAAGGATAGCAGTATTAGCAAGAGATATTTACTGTGAGGAGTAAGTTAATCCATTTTAGAAGTTAAGGACAACTCTATGAAGGGCCTCATTGAGACCTTAATCAGCTCAATCAAATATATTAATTACAGGAATTACCACGTTGGTAATAGAAACCTCTTTCAGTTTTGTAGCATATGTTTATAGCAGTGTCTAAGAAGTCAGTGTATTTGAATTTGCCAGAATTACCAATTGGCTTTGTCTTTCTTCCATTATAATAGTGTTGAGTGTTTGAGAAAAATTTGTAACTATTTTTTCATATCTGTTTCCATAGTGGTAATATTTGTCCAGTATTAATAAGTTAATGGTTTGTTCTGTCTGCCTTGGCAGTAACCAGGACTTCTGGATACTTTTGTACATGATAATTGCTTAAATAATTTTATTGAATTCATTCTTGTTGTGTGGTTTCCATTTGTGTCATAAATTCTAAGCAACACATTTCTTTGGTAAAATTAATTTTAGAAGTTGTATAAATTGCTTGACCAATTTTCTGAATATATATTATTCATTTGAATTGTTAATAACAAAGCTGACTCATTCTGTGTTGACATCTGAAAATCAGACTACAGAAAGTGGAATACAAATGTAATAATAAAAGATCTTCTTGTCACTGAACTTGCAAAATGATTATTCAAGTAGTTAGAAGCTAGAAATGTGTCCTTTTGAAAATCAAGAAGGAATGCTTTATCTCTTCAGGAGCCATTCCTTCTGGCCTCATTCTTTTTACTGCCAACAGTGGCTGTTCTTTATGATTAAGAATTTGCGTCACTTACAGACGTTTATTTAAAAAATATAATTTAATGTAAACACATTATTGATATATTTTATATTATGTATGTATTAGTATCTTTTAACACAGGACATATGCTGAACAGATGCCAATTTTAAAGCACTTCCATTTACTGATTATGGAGGAGCTGCTAAATGTACAAGAATGATTCATGCTATGAAACAGAGAATACTGAAGTATTTTCCAGTGGTGTTCTTGGCTAGTTCAGTTATTTGGAAAAGAAGATTTCTACATACGAGGAAGCATGCACTCTGAGTTTTATCTGGAAGCAGAAATTGTCTGCATTTTAAATAGTTAATGTGTGAGGAAAGGCAGTTTGTGCACAGGCAGATTTAACACATCATACCTAGAAGATAAAAGCAGAGAAAGAGTAAAAAATAGCTTCAGATACCTTTTTTTCCCTAATTAGGCTCTGTAATATAACTAAGACCTTGAAGGAAAGTAATTTCAATTATGCTGATCTATGGAATAGAGTGCTGCAAAAATCAGTGCATTTTGATGTATCGATTAGAACGGATTAACTTCTGAAACTGGAGGCGTGTTCCCCAGAAAATCCTAGAATTTACCAAAGAAATGAAGAAAAGCAGCCAGTATCGGCAAGAATGGGTCTGGAAGTTGGAGGGGGTGTTTGCATGCTGTCGTGACATGAAGCATCGCGCTGTGGGGTGAGTGATGGAGCAAGCAGAGGAGGTCCCTGTAGGTGGCACTGTGCGTTCACATCTGCCCGGGCAGGCAGGGCGAATGACGCCTGTTTAAGTGCTTTGACTTTTTTGCGTTTTTATCGACTTAGTAACATCTCTTCCTAATGATTTTATGCATGTCAAGACTACATTAAAAAGAGGTTTTGGCAGCATTTTTTTTTTTCCCTTAGCAGGCTATTAGGTCCTGCTTTCGCTACAGAGAGCAGTCACTTCGGGGAGAGCTGACAGGGTGTGGGTACCTGACTGTCCTCTCCTGGGGCACAGAGGTGCTGGGATGGGGCCACCTCGTTGCTGCTGCAAGAAGCATTCGAGTGCCGAGCTGCGGGCTCAGCCTCCACAGGCACTGACTGGGACCTCAGCCCCACGCGTGGCTTTGCTGTGCTGAGCTGCTCAGTGAAGGTCAGGTGAGTGCAAGGGAGGTGCAGGGAGTGTGCACTGGGAATGTGTTCAGTGCATTTGCTGTTGTTGATAAATCATCAGGAAAAATTATGGTTTAATGATAATTTAACTTGTTTATCCAAGAAATCTTTAAAGAGGTTTTGAGGTTTTTAACAAAAACAGATTTGTATACAAATGCATAAAGCCCTAGGAGGTGAGGGGAAGCATGTGCACAGACCATGAGAGGTGGTAACAAGGTGAACTCATCAACTTCTACTGATTTCATTTTTTCACAAGTTAAGCTTTGACACAGCAGTGTGGAAGCAATGCACACTGGCACTGCAATAGGCCTTTTCTCTGCATGCTGTAATACAAGATTTTACCATGAGATGGTCTTTATTCATTGTCTAAGCATCATTCTGATAGCATGGATGAGGAAAATAGTGGTTTTCCAGCTTCTTTCCATTTTTGTCAATGTTCCAAGAAATTTTCTTGAACTGTCAAATCTTAAGTTCCTGCCACCCTCTCTGTCATATCCAAAATAATCTTTTTCATGTCTTTCAATGTTTTTGCTGATTATTGAGCCTGGATTAGAGTCTGCTGCCTGTGCATTCCTCTACTGAGGATCTTTGCCATGATTACTTTTTTGTAAGTGAAAATTAATTTGGTTATTTAACAGTCTTGCAAGTACAAATATCAGTGACAGAAATGTAACAGACAGGAATTTAAATTTTTGTGTTTTGAGAAAGCTGAAGCTGGCTCCCTCAACATGTTTGTCTCCATTGTACAAATGAGGAAGATGATATGCAGAACAAATTAATCTCTGATTTAATTCTTTTGCCTTCAGGAGCAGTGAGGCTCACTGATGATACATGGTGCTGCTGCTTATTACTAGTTTAATCTCAGTGAACCAGAAATAGAAGCCCAGGGTATTACAGCATGTAATGATTAAGTAACATTAGCAGAAGGTGGCGAGCAAATGGGCAAGTATCTAATGACATTAGGCCAGTGCTGATAATCACTTCCAGAAACATTAAAGTCAGACTATTAACACTGAAATAACATTTAGAAATTCTTAAAGGTCAGCACTTAAGGTGACATAAAGGCCCTGTGTCAGCATGACAACTGCCATGGGTGCCAGTGCTGGTACAGATCTCATCAGCAGGAAATGTGTAGGGAGTTTACACTGCTGGTAATTGAGAAGGTTCATGAAAGGGATGCACACTCAATAATCTTCAGAACTTTCTTAAGTAGGAAAAGTAAAATGTGTAACGTTTTCCTTTGGCACAAGAGGCACCTTCTGCTGGTTTTCCCAGTGGATCTAAGTTCTCTCCACGTGGTCACTAGTGGATGGCTGAATTATGGATGACTAAATGTTGTATGGCTCTAACAGTAACTTCCACTCGCAGTTTAATATCCATTTTTTGTTTTGTGTAAGAAACTGAATGTGCATTTGAAAGCAATTTACATTAATACAGTGTGCCTGCAGGCAAACATCATTCCCTGTTGTTGTGCTTTAAAACAGCCCAGCTATTGTTTGAAGTTAGTCACTGAAACAGTTGGACTCTGTCTGGCGTTCTGGGTGTGTGATCGTTACAAAATGGTAAAGAATTTACTGACAGTTTTGGTTCAATCTGTTTTCACTTTGAATTGGCACTTGACAATGAAGAATTTTGTTTCTTTCTTCTTTGGTAGTTGACTGAGTTACCTCTGTAAATTATTTTGTTTATTTTTAACTTTTCTTTTTTTTTTTCCAGATTCACTCTATTGATTTTACTCCCACCCATCCACATAACATTTCCAGCTAATGGGAAGAATGCAAAGGAGGAGTAGCATTGCTGTTTGCTTTGATAAGAAAGAGTCTTGGTTTTACTGCCAGCTCATCAAATGGTTGGTAGCAGCTAATGGTGATTATAATTAAGCTTTTGAGTTGCCATCCTTTTTCAGGAAGCACTGTAAGCTGAACAACTAAGCTATCCACCCTTTAAGGCTAAGGTGATTTTTTAATTTTTCTGTTATAGTTATAAAACTATTAATAGTAATTATTTTCCTATCCTATATTAAATGTCCTGCTCTTTGGACTGAGTAGTTTATGACTTCATCATTTAGCATTTCTGAACATGAACTGAAATCACTTAGTTTTAAATGGGTTACATCCTCCAGGCCATGGCCTGCAACAAACTTTTGCAGAAGTTTTACTTCAGTAACAATTGTGTGATAGCAAATGTCAGAGTAATGTTAGTGTAAGACATGGCTCCATCTTTGCATAGGTTTAAGCTTATAATAAATCCATTTAGTTCAGTGAATTCATTCCAGCTGGATAGGAGCTGCAACAATGGTCTCTTCCTTTTGGAACTAACTGGCAAAAATTGATGCACAACCAAGATTAGGGAATACATCTGTACCTTGCATGCAAAAAGATTTTTTCTGCTTTTCTTGAAATTCCTATGAGATTGCAGAAATGGGCAGCAAGGGTGGCAGCCAGCTTCATTTTGACAGAAGAAGAGCATAGGAGTGAACTGCTCTTTATTCTGGGGTTTCCCACTCTGCCTGGCAGATGCAGGCTGGCTACAGGAGGTTCTATGTATAGGCAGGCAGGCTGTCCTAATAGTGGAGTTTCTCTTTCTCAAAAGCAGATGATTGAGTAGAAACAATACATTACTTCCCCCATTTGATGATGCAGGCTGACAGTTTGTAGGAGATGAGTCAAAGGTTACTGATGAGAAGATCCATCCAGATAATTGCTGTAATTGCACCCTGAGGAGGCAGCTCCTATCACAAAGCATTAGGCAGAGATTCTGTTTCTAAATATATACTTGACAGTGAACTTCATCCTATGCCTTAAATCAAGGAAATTCTTTTTTGCTTTTTCTTAATCCAACCATGTTTTCATCTGTCAGCAGGTGAATGGGAAGTAGTCCCACTCTGAGAGATGTAGTTGTGATTTAAACATAAAAATATTATTTACAGTTAAATACTTTTATGAAATGCTATGACTTGAGTAAATATATCTTGCCTGAATCCATTCCTACTCTTTCTTAATAAAGAACTTTCACAAGGCCTTGTGCTGCATGATACAGAGAGCGTTAGAGAGGAAGTGATGAAAATTGTTCTGTTCTCTCCCCAGGACATGCCTGTGAATCAGCACAAACTGAGCACATAAGTGTATTTATTTGCATCAACCACAGTGCTCAGCTATTAGGAATTTCTTTTCCTTTTGAATATGACTCAATATTTTATTCCTGTGCACTTAGAAAGAAATTATAAACTGTATTGGTCACTGACAGGGATCTGTTCTTTCAGCATAGATTTTTTAGATTTACTATCCGTTCTGAGATTAGATTCATGCTTTACAAAAGATACAAAATTAATGTAATCATTTTATGCAACGTTGTAGTGCTACAAAACAAAGCCAATTTCATGCTTCTCACTGTGTAGGACTGGAATCCAAAAGCTTTGTGTTTACATCGCTGACTGAAACAAAGTAGATCAGTAACACCTTTATCTGTCAGGCCAGGCCTTGGCACATAGTGTTGATTTATATGAAGAAGAAACCCTAAAGAGGGGTTGTGCTCACTGAGAAGGAGTTAAAATGGTAGGAACTATATTAAATACAAAAATTACATTGCAGTTTTTACCTCAGCTGACAGTTTATGTCTGAATGTTGTGAATACCACAGAATGCTTCCTATTTTCATAGACTATTCTTTGTCCATAGAGGAATTTTTCTCCTCTCTATTGTTTGTTTTTGAAAGAAGTTATAGCATTCCTTTAATGACAAAAACTACATAAAAGATCCTGATCAGCCAACTACCAGTGAGGAAAGTGAGTAAGCATCCAACATTAGACATGACCTTGTTTGTTAACAGCCATTTGCATTTGCTATTCAGGCTTTGTGTTCCATTTATCAGTTTTCTATGGTTACCAGAAGCTGACAGAATAAGGAAGTGCAGGGGTAACCTTGTGCTGCTTTAAACAAAAGCTTGTTCCTCTCTGATGCTCTCTGGGACTGGTTTGCATGTTGAGGCAAGTTTCTTTCCTACTGACATTTACACAAAAGCAGGAGGAGAAAACCATTTTCTGGAAACTGCTGTAGGGTTTTTTTTTAATCTGCTCTTATTTCCCTCTTCATAGATTTTTCTGCTCAAAATCCAAGAAAGTGGGATAGAAATGCCAAGTACCTGTCTCTGAAAGTACCTGTCTGTGTAGGTATTATTATTGCAAAGCAATGCTCCCAAATTGCAATTTATTCAGTCGCTTAATTACTCAGTTAAATTGCTGTGAGATTTTTCACACTGATAAGGGCTGCACTGTCAGAGATACAGTGGTTTACATCATAAAACTCTCATTCAAAAATTAATTTAAACTAGTCTTTACTATTGTGAACTCAGTAGGTAGTAACACAGAAGAAAAATTGTGCCAACTCAAATTAGTACATTTAAAATAAGATAAGTACAAATTTTTGTTGGTTTCAGACTCCATTTAGTACAATAGAATATGCAAGCAATCTCTAAAATTCAGTGGTTCCCTCCTTACTTGGGTAGAAATTATTATGAAATAATGAATGTATAATTCAGAATAGAATTTTACATTTTTAATATTAGCTCAGTAACAGAGTAATCATTTGATATTATGGTCATTGACTTTATGCCTTTTGCCACTTCTTCAGCAAAATGCAGAACAATACTTCATGCCCACTATAGATCTTGATATTTAATTGTAATAATTCAAATGTACTTGTGAAAGTCTCCCCAAAGCTCTGGCTCATGGGAAACTGACAGACTTAAACCCAAACATAATCTGCCACTTCTAAAAGCTGCTTAATAAGAGACTTTGAAAAAAAATCTTCCTAAAATACAGTATCAGATAGTCTCTGATTTTTGCAGCTATTTCTTTAGACAACTGCTGCGCAGGGGCTCTGGCAGCTTTTTTTGCAGGGTGTGTTTTTGGGTAGCAGAGAAATGGTCAAATTAGAATGCTGGAAGTTCAGTCAAGGATTCTGCTTTAAATAGTTCACCCAGAAAAGGACAAAGCTTTCTTAGGGCAGCCCCTTCAGAATTCCAATTGCAGTAATAATTTTTAGTAAGTAAATATAAAATATTGTAGGTTTTCTGTGGCCTTGTTTTGCAACAGATTATTGGAATGTTCTGAGGTCAAATTCAACCCTCCTAACCATGAAGGAGTAGACCTTGATTAATATGGTTGTTTTCTGTGCTAGGTTATATTATTTTTCTCTTGATGGCAATAGGTCGCATAGCTGGAAAAAGAGTATGGTAATAAGATGCTAAAATTTAAAGGAAAATGTGTTCAGTATTTGACTTCTTTTACTGTGTGATGGTTTTCCCTTCTTGACAAATACCTGCTATTTGACCTTCTCTGGGTTGCGGTAATATTGACCGAAAGAACACAAGAGATTATCTTCAAAAGTAGGAATAAAGTTTAACATTTACTCATAAATGTATTTGTATTTATTCTTGTTTAGTTGTGAGGGAAAAAGGGAGGAGTGAGGTGGCAGTGAAGTTGCAGAACAAGAAAGTGTGGAAGCTGCTGTAAATGTAGGTCCTTGCTAATTAAGTCAGTTTAAGCTTGTTCAGGAGGCCACAGAAGTTGTCTTGAACATTTATCTATGTTAGGGCCAAAGGAGCATTTCTAGAGGACAGGGGCAACCTGGGAGTTTTCAGGATGCTGTTGGATAGAGTGTTGGATCATCTCATCTAGGCTCCCTTTCCCAAGAAAGGCTGGACCAGGGGAGGATTCAGGGTCCTCTCCAGCGTGGGTTGTTCTGTGATTCCATGGTTCCCTTTTGTTCTTCAAGAGCTTTTTGATGTTCTTCCTGGTGTTACAAATAAAAGGTTTTCAGAACTCAATTTTAGGATCATCTGACAGCTGCTTAGAGGTGGCCAATGAGAGAGGGGTTGGGCAAATTCCACTGCTTGCCAGGGAATTCAGATAGGTTGGGCTTGAGATAGCATGTGCCAACAGCCTGCTAAGGGCTGGCCCCTCTTTTTCACCTTCTTCATTTTGGCCCACTGGCTGTGATTAGACTTCAGCATTTTGGGTCAAATTTGGAGGTGAAAATCAGTGCACATGATGCTGGGTATCCTTATTCTTCTTTCCAGTGTTCTCTCAGCTGAAATTATCACCCACCACCCTGTCTTCTGGCTCAAATGCTCCATGATAATTTGTCTCTGGTTGTTACATTTATGTCTCCTGCTGCACCACTCTTAGAGCCAACACATACCCACCCCACACTGCAAATATTCAGCCTTTCACTTGATCATTCTTGTTCTGCCATCTCCAATCCCTTCAGCTGTGACAAAAGATTTACAGAAGTTCCAGTCTCTCCCCAAATGCCATATGTGTGGGTGAGACCCTCCATCTGCTGATTAACATTTGCAAGCACAGCCCAGTTTCTAATCCTGTGGGTAGACAGTGGCTGTACTCTGACCTTGTATAAAAGATGAATTTTGAAGTGCCAGAAGAAGAAACAATTCTGTGGATCATTTGTTGTGACCCCTTTGCAAATGCAGCCCCTTGCTGTGGATTTATGTTGGTCTCAGGAAAGGGTTAACATGGGCTGTGCACAGCCAGTCCCCTTACTGCCTCTGCTAAAGAAACATTAATTATAGAGAGCCCTGAGGATTCAGAGCAGCTAAAAAGGCTGAGTAGTATTTAAAACCAAGACAGTCAAATAACCAGTTGGGTTTGATCTGTAATAAATTACTATGTTCTGCTGATAAAATTCAGCAAGAGTGTGACACTCAGATGGGGAGGTTGGCAGCAAAAGTTTTAAAAAATAGTCTTAAATTGCAGGAAATTACAGCAAGCAGCTCTTTGGAGTTATTTTCCTCTGTGCATTGTGTGTCTGAGAAGGCAGGCAGCCTGCTGGCAAGCTTTTGACCTTTTGTGTGGGAAATAAAATAAGCAGGTGCAATAGTGTGGGTGTCACAATGGGTGACAGTGACTTTTGCCTGTGGGTCTGGGCTCTGTCCCACAGAGCTGCCAGGGCTGCTCCAGATCAGCCCCCTTAAACTTGAGATAAACACAGTGAGAGGCTTCAGCTGTAAAGGATTGCAAAGTTATGTGTATTTCATTCTTGTATGTACATTCTTGTATTCAAAATGTGTAAGTCAGCCAATGAAAGACTTGGTTTAAATTATCTGGGTGGTAACTGGTGTCTGATTCCCGTATTGCCCTGTTCCTATTTCAGTCTGGAATAACTTCTCAGGGCAGTGCAGTTCAGCTCAGTTCCTGTGCTGCAACTGTCACCGAAGTCCCTGTTGCACGAAAAGAAATCCATACCTGCGTGGGGTGGAATTCTCAGTCTAATTGTATTTGAAGAAAACCAGGACCAATTTATGCCAAGACATTCTTTTACTGCAGTATCTGAGCAACTTGGAGTCTTTTATCTTCTTTTCGTTACAAAAACAAAACAAAACAAACACAACCCCTGTGAAATTAGGGAAGTGTTATGGTGTGGTTTTGGAGCTGATGCAGGGGAAGACTGATGTACTATTTAGAGAAGTTTATGGTAGAAAAAGCCCTGCCAAGCTGTAGGCTGATGTAACAGCATGTTTTCTCATGAAATCTTTATCACAGCAAGCAGAATACAGAGACATTTTTGAGTGGAAGAAAGGTTCAGCTGTTAGGATTTTTCTGTGATCTCCTTAACGTTATACTTGGAATTATTCCTGCATGGAGGATAAGTTTTGTGTAAGTTTTGCTTTGTAGCATCCTTTTGGAAGTTTTATTTATCACCTGGTAGTCGTCCTTAGTGGGAAAAGTAGGCAGAACAAAAGGTTTTTCTTGTTCTGTTTCTTTTTCTCACCTTTTTGTAAAAATTCAAGCTTCATGCAAAGTACTGATGAGTTATATTTAGAACCAATTTTTAGCCTCCATTTTCTCATCAAAAAAAAAAAAAAAAAAAAAATTAAAGAGCTTAAAAACCTATATAGAAAACTTTGTATTCTTGTCTAGGTTTTCAGATAAAACCAGTTCTAACTATTATCTGCTGGTGGCACCATTACACCAGAAGAATATAATATACAACTGTTAAACAGAAAAAAATGGTACAGATTACAACATTCAATCTGTTTCGATGGGAAATTATTTTTTTTCTTCAGAGTTTGATATCAGCTAGACTGTTTAGCTTATTTTCTGTCCTTCTCAACAACAGATGTTATAAAACAGATGATTACAGCAGATTTTGGACTGAGCATGCAGACATGGCCCAAACACTTGTGGAGCTGATTATAGATACTGAGATTTTTGCATGAAATGTATCTGGTATTGCTGAGATCTGGTACGAGCTGATGCCTTGAGATTCTGGCTCTCCTGTCAGGGCAGAACTCTCTTTCAGATGCCACAGAGTTTCAGGGTTAAGTGTAATCTACACACTGCTGAGCTTCAGAGAGGACCCCAGGTCAAACAAAGAACTGCAGCACTCTGTCAGGAAGGGTCCCCATCCAAGGCAGCTGCAGATGGACATTAGCAGCTGGCAAGGCTTAGGTATCTCTACCCAATATGTTAAAATTGCTCTTCTTAGAGCTTCAAGAGCTGTTAACTCTGAAAGCACCACTCACTCCCATCCCCAACGCTGAGATTCTCAGTGCAGCTTTTGGACAGCAGCAGAGCCCAGGCTCTGTCCTCACTATCAAAGCCTCTGTGAATATGGCATTTTGATGCCATGGGGTGTTTATGGGGGATTTTTAAAGAAATGAACTTAAGAAGGAACCTAACAGTGATGTAACAGAGAAGGAAATTGTCTGGCAGTGTCACCTAAAGTGGGAGATCCTTTATGCAGTCACAGTTTTCTTCCTGTATGAGAAGTCTTTCTACACCGAGTTTTATGTTTTTCACTTCCTAGTTGCTCTTAGTTTGCTCCAGAATGACTGAACACAGGTACATTATCCTTTGGCTGTGGGGTAACTGCAACCATTTGGTTCTGTTGGCAGCTAAAGTACAGCTGATTCTGTTTTCTTCACAAGCTTATACCTGTATGAATATATGGATTACAAACATTTTTGCAAGGTATCGGTTGTGCCTGTATGTTCACAGAGGTGCAGGGGGTTGGGTTTATTTTTCATATAATGAACAGAATACATTCAGAATCTCTAAATACAGCTTATATCCATTCATACATTGTAGTGGCATATATTTCTACTTAGTGCCTTTTCCAAATCTTTGTACTACCTTAAGTTTTTAAGGGTGGCTACATGTGTCTTATTGTTAATGTTAGTGTGGATTTAAATCATCCTGTGGCATCCTGTGGGCAGATTGTGTTGTGTTCACCTCATGTGTGATGCTGACAGATTTGCTGTTGGCCACTGCTGTGAGCAGGTCAGTGTGTGAGGTGGCTCCTCCTCCAGCTGCCAAATAACTGGTAATTATTCTCTGTGCACTTTTTCACAAAAGCAGATTACAGAAAGTGTTAAGGATGTACATTTTTCATCTGTTTAGGAGTTAAGTTTCCAGAATCTCAATCTGCATTTCCTTTGTTTCTATATTCCCTCTTCAACTTGGAAAAATATTTTGAGGTGTGAAAATGTCTGACTTTATAATTTATCTTTTATTTGTTTCATTGTGGTTTTGTTAATCCTTCATATGATTTCCTAGATTTTTAAATTATTGATATATATTGACAAGTAACTGTATAAGCCAGTTGTATACCACAGTACACAGTGTGGTTTGGCTTCTCCCATGGCTGGGAGAGCCAATCACTTCCAACACACTCAGTGCTAAGTATTTCCCCACATAAGTTTCTTCTTACTTTAGTTTTAGCTTAATGCTACGAAGGTTGAAAATCTTAGTAGTTGCTTAAATTTTTCTCCTCTCTGGAAAACACAAATACTCCTAATAAATACATAAGAGATTCTAATTATGTTTCTTACAAGGCACTAATTACTGTAGTCTTCTTCCTTTACTCAAAAAATGGGAGAATCACATAACATTTCAGTCCTTTGTGAGTGTCCTTATCCATGGCACATGATGTTCTATGTATTAGGATAAATCAGAGAGAAGATTGTGCAGTTTATAAATCCTCTTACAAACACCATTCGTTTTCTTTTTTCCTCCGTTTTAGAAGAAACAAATTTGTTTCATGTTGCTCCCTCCTTCTCATGGTTAATGTTGCTTTATGTCTGGGCAAAAGTAGTTTGTGCAAGACATATTGCTTATAGGACAGTGCCTAAAAATATTGCAAAGGTCACTGCACACCAGACAGAAGGCAGTGCTTGTTTCAGACACTTGCTCTGAGAACTACAGCTCTTTGTTAATATTAATTATGTATATTTTAAACAGTGCATGTTTTAAAAATACACAGCACAAACATGCAGCAATGAACATTTGTAAGCCCTGGGACTGGCTAATTAAGGTTAGTTTTTAACTGATGATTGTAAGCATAAATGATTCCTGTTCTTATTAATTTTGAGGTTTGTGCATTAGAGCCATGTTGTGCATTTGCTCCAAGGGAAGTGGGCTTTATTTCCATACTCCCCATATCAAAAAATACAAGTGAAATAAAAATAGTAACAAGGATATATAAAGTACCTAGGAGATTCCGAGCTAATCATTTGCACAAACATTCACCATGATTGTGCTTATATTGGTTACTATGTACACAGAACATGGGAAAAAATCTGGGAGATCAAGGCCAGATTCCCTGTGTGCTCAGAGGTTGAGCTGCTGTGAGGAGGGGAAATTCAGCCTCCAGAGCCTCCTCCTCCTCTTGCCCACCCTTCCAGCTGCTGACCTAGGGATGTGTCTGCCAGGAGGATTCACTTCTGGCAGTACAAATGGCCTGAAAAAAAATGGCTGCAAACAGCTCTGTGGGCTAAGGTCAGGATCCTCCTGGATTGTCCCCTTGTCTTCTTTCTTACAGAGGTGGTACAGCTGGGAAGGGGTGAAGTGAAATAAAAAACTAGCTTCCAAAATGTAACACGTGGTAACAATCATCTGTCCTGACATCTCTTTTTTTTTTTTTAAACCCAGACAAAACCAAAAAAACTGATTCTCTCTTCTGGTGGACATTCTGTAAAAATGATGCTTTTACTGAAAAAAACCCCAAAACAAAACGAAACGAAACAAACAAACAAAACCAACAAACCCTGATTCTGAGACTTTATATGTAATATGTTATCAGAGAAAAGGCTGCAATATTTGAAAGGCTGTATCAGGATTAAACAAAGAAATCCTAACACCTGGACACCATTCCCATCAAGTCCAGCTCTAGCATGCTTGGTTTGTTTTGTAATTTATCCTTAATAGGAAAATGTTGAAAAGGTCTGATTCTGGCTTTGCATCAAAGACAGTGAAGCTGTACATGTACATTGTTGTTTATAATGTGACAGAGTGCTGAATGGGAATCTACAAACCAAATTTATGTTGCTATTGAATATGGATTTTTTTTTTTAACTGATGCATAAATTTATTTACAGTGTAATTATTCACACCGATTCTGAATAGAAGAAGGAGTGCTTAAAGTATGTGGTGAAACAGCATTGCCAGTCGAGAAGGTGATGCTGTGTAGGTGAAGTAATTTCAGAAAGCCTTTAAATGTTAGATTTATTAAGATAAATATTAATTCTGGAAGAAATTTTGGAAGAAAGGTTGAGGTAGAACAGATAGGGCGGTTGCCAAGAAAATGGTTTGAAAGGAAGCAATGTGCACATGTTGACATTTCCTGCTTTTGCATCAATTTTTTTTAAAAAATAACTTATGAAATATCCTGTGGTGGAATAATTGTGTTTATTAGTGTAGTGTGAAAACCAGCGTTTCAGAAGGGCTGTCTTGCACTCTTTCTTCTGTTGTATTTGACCACCTCATTTCATGTCTGTCCAACACATGGGTTTATTTTGGTTTGAGAAAGCAAGATACCATGACAGGATCAAAAGTTCATGCATCTTTTACTTGCCACGTGTGCAGCCTTTTCCATCTAGAGATGTTAAATGTGAGTAGGACTTTTACCACCTTCCCATGACTTGAGGTGGAAGTTCATTGGCTCTGCTTGCCCCGGGCACAAGTTTCATCTTTCTCTTCCTCCAAGCACCATTACATCCATCAGCCCATTCCCACTCTCCCTACATGAGAATTGGATCCCTGAAGCAGGTTTGGGAGGGGAGGGCTGTGGTAGATTGAAGGCTGAGGTATCTCTCCCTCTCTGGTCCCTCCTGGAATCTGTTCATGCAGTCCTGCCCCAGGCACTGGATGTCTTTCTCCTGAGAGATCCCCTGGATTGTCCCTGTGAGAGCTGCAGTTTTCTCCCTGAGCATCCAGCCCAAAGCATTCTGTAGCTTTGCAAACAACGTTCTGCTGCCTTTTTTTCTCAGAGCCCTTTGAACATATGCTTTACATGGAGATACTGATGGACAGCAACATCTGCTGCTCCCAGCCAGCTCCTGCACTCTTATTTGGATTGTAATTACTTCATCGGCTGGGAGCTGTGTCCTCTGTTTGCCCACTATCTGTTTCTGTCAGGTCTTCCACTTGTACCAACTACCCTTTCTGTAGTGATAATAATTAAATCTCCCCTCGACCAGGCAGGTCTGGGCAGTGGAAGAAGGGCCCTCCTTGTCTGTGCAGCTGCCAAAGAAGATGCAGCTTGTACTGAAGCCCTAATCACCTGCCTGCTAGACAATGGCTGGGACCACCTATTTGTTTCCAACAGGCTATTTTAGCAGCTGTCAGATGCTAATGGCTTTCAGCTGCTGACAACTTGTGCCCTATGCAAACCAGGGGACATATCCTGGAAATGGGTATAAATATTCATGTGGGACTCACAAAACCAAAAGTGCAAGTATGGTTATCAGAGCTCTTGCACGGATATGTTGTAGCCAACCCTGTTGTGTTGGGTTTAATGTGATGAATGCAGGGGGGATGTTTTGAAGCAATGTTGTCCTCTTTACTTTTGTGAGAAAACAATCCAGTAAAGACAGTAGAGCTGGAGGAGCATGTGAGTAAAATCAGGATTTGTGCCCTTGCATAATGTAGGCATTGCTGTCCATCTTGGGTGATGTGCTAAAACTAGTTATTTAGAGAGGAGCTGCTTTGTTTAATTACTCTGTGTGCATTTCTTGTCTGAGCCTGCATAGCACAGATGCTACATGCTTGAGGAACATAAGAACCCAGTGGCTGAGTTCAGTGTTCTAGTTTATTAATTAATTTCAAACACAGGAAAGTGTGTGATTTGGTCAAGACTTGATAGTTTCCCACTGTTCAAACACTGGGAAGTTATGACATCAAAGTAGAAATGCTGTGTCATCCTCTTTAGAAAGACTGTTTTACTAGGAAGTTCTGTCAATGTATCTGCATGTGATTATTTAAAAAATATTTTTCTTGTAATGTGCCTTTACTTTCCTCAGCAGATGCTGGATATCCATGCTGAGAGGGAATGTTGGAATTAAAGCATATGGAGGGGATGTCAAGGATTCTGTCAAAACAGAGTCAATGGAAAAGAATGACAGCCCTCTTGAAACTCATCTTTGATAGGTCCCTGTAAGGTATGTAAGAGGCAGTGATATGCAGTTGCTGATATTTCTCTACCATTTCAATAATTTGCAGTAACATTCAAAGTCTGTAAAGTATTTTTAATCTGTCTTCTGTAAAAGTAATTGTTTTTTTGGGAGACTAGTAAGGCTGTCTTTGTATATCACTTACAACTTTAACTTCTTCTTTAACTTTAATGGTGAAGTTTACCATTAAAATTCACTAAAAAGTTGCCTTCTTTAGACATGCATAAAAAGGTGCAGAGCTGGACAGGGATTGAGGGACCAGTAGTGTGAGCAGGTGAAACACAGCTGTGATTGTACTTGTCAGAGTTTCAGTGGGGAAAATTCATGCTGTGATTTGATTGTGGTCTGATTCTTGTTTGCACTGACTCTGCTATATACTGCTAGAAATGGGTAGGATTCACTCTTGAGTGGGACTGAACAAAAGACAGGCTCTGTGAAGGCATCCACTTAATTAGCTTCATCTAAATCTGAAAATAATTATAAACTCTTTCTGGTACCTCAGTTCCCTTGCATAACTCTCTGTATAGCCTGTGTATATGTTATTTTTGTCATGAAGAGGCCTTGTGAGGATGAAGTTAATTCAGTGTTTCAGATATAGGCTATTTTAGTTAGAATTTGTTGTCATAATAGTTACACAAGCGGATTAAAATATTCTGTAACTTGGCAGCAATAAAATATTAAAAGATACAGGTGTTGTTCATGAATGATCAAAGAGTTTTCCACCATGTTTTATTAAAATGGTTTTGTTAAAATGAAAAGAAGACAAAAGAAAATACAGAGCCATGTGCTAATCCTTTCCTTTGTTGCTTAAGGGAAATTTCAGTATTAAGTAGCAATTACCATATCATTTGAATAGCAGTTGCAACCCATTGATGTTTAAAGTAAAACGTGCAACTACTATAATCAGAAAAACAGATGCAAGTGTCTCTCTTTAAATGTAACTCCCTCCTTGCTGTATCAGTTTGATTCAGGGTGGAAAACCTGATCAGACTGTTAGGAACATAGAAGTTTATTCTTTCCTTTCTTTCATAGTGATAATTTGTTCAACAGCAAGTGGCCTGAGCTTGGCAGGAGTGTGAGTCAGGGTCCTGAGCACCGCAGCCTCCGCAGCTCTGGATGTGGGGAAGGGACACAGCTCCTGTCTGCTCACCAACCCTTCTCTTGCCCCTGGGGACAAGAATGGCCTTTTACTTCTGTCTGTGTCCGGTGGCATCTGAGTGCAAGTCTCTGCACATTTTTGTAAACAAGCAATAACAAAAATAAATGACATTTAGCATTTTTAGATCCCAGGCCAGTGTTTTGTTAGTGTGGGTTACAGTGCTGCAGGTTAGAGTCCCACTGAGCTGCCTGGGCTCTGCCATGCCAGGCTTTGGTTGGCTGCAACCATTCCTCAGAAGGCTTTTTCACTCAAAAAACCCCCAACCAAACCTGTTATGATATAGAGAAAGAGTTTACTTCATCCTTTGCACTTTAAAATCAAACAATGAATGCATGTTGGTGGTGCTTTTCTCTGCTTGGTGTGTCTGAGCTGCTGCTGTACAACAAGAGCCAGCTTGGGATTTCATCAGATTTATTTCTGAGGAAAACTGTCCTCCTTGAAGAGGCAGAACATCTCAGGAAAAGACTTGGGTTTTGATCAAACTGAAGTTAAACTTCAGTTAGATAAAATGAAATTGATGACACTTTGGCTATCATCCACCTGGGTAAAAGGATCCTGACACTTTCTGTAAGGTCAAACCCCTCTGATGCATCTGGGGAGCTGTGTCCTGGGGCAAGAGAGGAAAGTCAGGAGGGTGCAGCCCCCCAACTTCTCTTCAGCTCCTGTTGCCATGATGCCAGGCACAATAGGCTGCAAGGGGGGAGGCTGAGGACCTTCCCCATCTTTTTTGAAGTTCTTTCTAATATTTTTTCCCTGGATGGAGAAAGAACATAAAATGGATGAAGTTTCCCAAACTGGCTGCTGATGGGATGGAAAACCATACTTTACTTCTAGAACACTTTCCTGGGAAAAGGCTGTTTGGGTTTTTATGAGTATTTTTCCTAGTCAGGTGACATCTTATGGAAAAGGATTTCCATCTTGTGCTCAGCTGTGGTAATAAAACCCTTCTGCTGGGGGTTTTAATAGCAAACAAAATACTTTTAATAAGAAATAATGCAAATCTGTCATAGTCCCTTGTGAAGGTAAATGTTGAAAACCTCACAGAGTCTGCTTGCATTTGTACTTGTCTGTGTCTACCTGCTCAGAGGTAAAAATGTTTCAGGACTAGCCCCCCCAGAAAGTCATCTTTGGAACAAGTCAGATTTGTAAAAGGTATAATATAAACCATTTGTGACCATTTGTGACAGAATTTTCAGTTTTGACAGATTATACAATAAGTCAGCCTCAGGAGCCCAGTCTTAGAATTATTTGTAGCCTTAGAAGAGAGTCAATTACTCCTGAACTTCTGGGAAAATTTCTGTCCACATCCAAATATTTTTGCTTGGACTGTTTTCTATTCCAGGATGACTCTTAGGCTCAGTACATCGTCATCATAACTTCATGCAGATATTTGTTCTTCAGGACAAATTTTGAAACTCATGCTCTAATCTTGAAATAGTAAAACGCTGCAGGGTTAAGTGCTGGAGTTCACTGGAAAATCTGCTCACTTAAGTGGGAAAGATTTTCTGACATATTAAAACCAAAATAAATTTGGAAAGGTCATTTTAAATATTAAGAACTTTGACTGAAGGGCAGAGCTGTGTGTGCTGGGGAAGCTCAGAGCTGCTGGCACTCAGTATCCAGTGTAGGATGTACCTCTGGTGCCCTTTTAATGACCTCTGCTGTACAAATACAGGTGAAACTGTTGAATAATTTGATTCTTATGTTTAATTAATATCGTAGTTGTCCACTTGTATTTATTTGTCCACTGTGATACCACCACTGCTTGCACTGAAGATATTACAACTTCAGGGAGAGCAGGACCAGCCCCCTGTATATTTATAACGAGAGTTACATAAAACCTCAGATCAAATTCTTATAGATACATGTAAGAACTTTATAAGTTCTTTTTATTTTGAGGGCTTGTAACTAAAGGAGATGTTCAGTGTGTTCCTTAGTAGGTGCCAAAAAGCTTATTTTCAGAAGTGTCTGAGTCTCAGGGAAAGTCAATGACCGCTATATTTAATCTGAAGTCTAGGCAACTGCTGCTGAAATCAAGACATGTTCTTTTTGTAGGAATAATAAGGAAAAAAAAAATCCAACATTTATGCAAAGAATCAGGAATCATGAATATGACTTACATGACACAGTAGATTTTTTTAAAAAAAAACATTAACAAAACCATCTGAGGTTGTGCTTTAAATGTTACTGTAAGAAAAGTAGAAAATAGGGAAAAAACCTGAACTTTTTGCTGCAATATTTGGTAAATAGATTCCAGAAAAACCTACTCCCAAAATTCACACACAGACCCTGTTCTATTGGTAATTGCAGTCTTTGGGAGTTTTTGCCATTGCATTGTCTCTACTGAAACAGGATCCAGCTTATTTTTTTTCTTTTAATGTGGACCTTAATCAGAAGAACACTTAAGGAGGAAATTATTTTTTCTTTTCATTAAAAAAAAAAAATCATCCAAACAACTGGTTAGTTAAAAAAGTATTAAATATACATGAGGAAAAGCTTCCTTAAATGAAACAAATCTCTCATTTTGCTTTTAGACCATCCTGGGGAGTGCTGTGTTTATGCTATTTATTTTAAGTGCCAGAACTTTGTGTCAGATCAAACCATTAGCAGCTCCCCAGGGAGCAAACAGCAAAGGGCCCAGCACAGCTTGGGGCCGCTGTGATGAAACAGTTTCTACACTTTTGCATTTTGCCACAGGAAGCAGGTGAGGAGGAGAAATCGGCCAGTGAGAGGAGAGAGGCTAAAAAAAATTATTTGCCAAGGAAGGGAGCAGCTGAGCCCTCCCAGGGTGTGTGTGGAGCAGCCACTGGGGATGGAGCTGGGTCCCTGGGCACCCCCAACCAAAGCTGGAGACTGAGCTTCAGCAGACTGTCCCTGGGGTCTCTCTCTGCTTTTGGGGCTGCTCTTAGAGTTACAGTATGTACATGGGTGGGCATTTCTTCTTTCTAAGTTTTGGGAGCTCATGCATGGTCCCTTGCCCATGGTAAGGCCAAACTGAGGAGCTTAGCTGAGCCTGCTGGGAAAGATGCTGGCTGAGAGATGAACAGATTTTTTTTTTCAGTTTACTGGATTGCTTGTCTTCTGTTTTGAACTACTCTGTAGTTATGTCCTTTGAAAAAGTTTGCTTCATTTATCTAGTTCTTCAGATTTACGGTGTTACCCAGTGCACTGTATTTGTTTTGGTGAAGAAGTGGGTTATTTTCTGACATTGCATTGTCAGATGTCCACTTGCTTGTATGGAGGTGAGGTTTGTGCACCTGTTTGTGTTGTCACTTCAAAAACTTTGCCCTGCACAAGTCACTGTAATCCCTCTGTAATCTCTCCTGTATTCTGCAGTTCTGACCACAGTGAGTGGACACCATCTGCCCTGCTTCTGCTCTTTCCAGACTTGGAGAGGGCTGTTGTGTGCAAGTTTTTGTTTCTACAACCTCAGCTCTTCAAACTGTGACAAGGAAAGTAAATATGGGAGAGAACTGGCTGGCCAAATGGTCTGTTGTTTTTTTTTTTTCCTTTTATTACCAGTTGCTAAGAAATGCCTGAAGGAAGCTTTTGTGGTGTTAACTCTCCACATAGATGGCTGTTGAGTGGCTCAAGTGTGGCCTCAGGAGAGAGGGAGCTGCATCCAAGGTGAGGAACAACAGGGACCTGAGCAGGTGTCAGCAGAAACTTTCAAATAGACAGGGTAGTTCTGGTGATGTGGGTTCTCCTGGGCATTGGCTGTGCCAGGACACATCCTAGGAGAGCTTCCCATGTCTGGAATGGGCTCTCCTGGCTACTGGTCTTGGTGCTGCTTGGACTTGAAATCTCATGTTTTGCAAATCCAGTGCAAAGAGTGGAAATCAGGTGTCTTGATCAGTGATGGAGCTCACGGTGCCTCAGAGCAGGGGTTTCACCTTTCTGAACATTTGTTTGTTTCTCTGGGCTAGACACAGTGCAGTGGGGTTTATTGGTTTCATTTTTTCTGCAGTTCCTAAGCTTTGACACCAGGCTGCCAGCTTTTAACAGCAGCATCCCAGAAATACTGGGATGACTGGTTAATGACTGGTTTATTAGGTTATGGCCTTAGGCAAACCTGAAAACATAAACAGCCCATTTTTTGAGCTAATGACTCCTTTTTACTAGATATATAATTTAATATGTGGTAACTTTCATGCTTAATTGTGCTCTTCAAAGCTTCTTTTGAAGAAACTTTTTGTGCATGCATGTGTATAAAATGCTGGGGAACTGGCTGGCTTCACTGGCTCCTACTCTGTGTTTAAATCTAGATAGTTTATTTAAGAAGAGTTTAATTTAGATATGGGTATTTCCTCCTTTGCTCGTTCTTTCAATATTTTTGAGTACTTGAAGAATAAATAATGGTGAATTACCAACCTGTCTAAAATGGCATAATTTTATGCCCCATTGTAGCTTGATACGTTGTTTTGGACAAGACCTAAACCCTAAACCAATGTCCTGATCAACGAGGCCATTGTGCCAGTGGCTTCCAAATGAATGCAAGTCCTGATCTCAGAGTTCTGGCTCTGTTCCAGCCTGGTTCACATTTTACTCAATGGCAATTCCCACTTCTGTTCTTGCTAACATCAGTAGGAACAGAGACAGACCACTGTAAAGTGCTGCTAATCCCACGTGCCACTTCCATGCAGCATTTGTAAAGCATCCTGGAATCAGTTTGGATGAAAAAGGCTACACATGTAAGATGTTTTTCATTGGTGTCCCAAATCTGGTACAATATAAATGAAAAAAGGTTAAAAGTTTGTCAATCAGGAAAATTTGAGGGGGGCTAGGCAGCTGATTGAGAAGGATAATAATGAATTTGGTTTTCTTTCTGTGAGCTCTAGTGTCCCCTTCATGGAGATTAAAAATTTCCCGGTACTGTTTTCAGCTCCACAGAGCAAGCAAAAGATAATCTCCTGCTTGGATATCCTCACACCACTGCAATCTGCTAATAGGATCTCCATACAGTTTTGACTTAACAGGCACTGGGAGAGGATAATCCTGTTTATTCGGTCATCCAAAACACTGATGATCTGAGATAATCAGTGGGCTGAGAGCAGGGGAGGAGGAGGAGGAGGGATGTGAAGTTCTCTTTGTCCTGGTGGTTCATCTGGTCAGATGCTTTAGTGCTGGGGAATGGTTTGATCTCATGGGAGGGTACCAAAAACCTCCTCACTACACAAACCACAGCGAAGCCATCCTGGTAAAATAATAGCATTTGGCAGAGTCTGATCCAGATGTGCTCAATAATTTTAAACTGTTCCTTTTGTGACTGATTTAATATAGAAGGACTCAGATCAATGTACACATCGGGTACTTTGTACAAAATACTTTGGCTTTCTGGTGGCAGTGGTTGTGTGGTAAATGGTTCATCTCTCAAAACTCATGTTTGATAAAGTTAGATAAAGATAGTGTCTTGTACTTGGAACCAAAGCTGCTAAAAGTACAGCTAGTGCCATTTTTGCTAGGCATGAGGCACTACATTTTCATATTTGTATGTGGCCACTTGATCTCTGTGTCCATAGGAGCAACATCACATCTCTTTCCAAATAATGGAATCTGTAGGCACTTTGCCTGCTGAGCCAGAGATAAGCCTTGAAACTGAGGTGTACAGACTCACTGGAGAGGGCACATTGCTGACCTTTCACATTATTTTCTTTTTCTGTTCTTGTGATCATTAAAGCTTTCACTCTTCATACTATGTCCTAATCATTTGCCCATTAATTTATTGGTTTGGGTTCCTGTGAAAGGCCCTATCTTCACTTCTGTTTTATCTTGGGCAATGCACATGTTTAGCACTCAATACTTTCCCATTGTAGATATTATTTTTTTTTTATTTGTAACATCAACTTTCACAGCTGACATGAGCTGTGGATTAACCTCAAATAGTGATGTTGAATTGTAATCCTTATTCTATGATCTCTGAGCTGGCCTAGTCCAGATGACAGGTTTATGGTTTAGGAAGCCAGTAGCAATAGCTGAGCAATCACTCACTAAGTCTTCATAACCAATGCACTGTAGCTAGGTGCAACTCCTCACCATGGTGACACTTGCAAATATTGAACACACAGAAAATGATTCATGGGACCCAGTATAATGCTTGCTTTAATTAATATTTTACAAGATGCTATCTGTATTTAACTTTCCAAATGTGACTGGATATGGGCAGATGATCCAAAGGACAGAATGTTGCTGTGTAAAATTTGTGGGTACTCATGTTTGTGTGCTTGTTTTTGTAAAATAAAATAACAAAATATGATTATTTTTCTTCTGTCCCTGCTGGCAGGTGTTCAGGGCACTGCAAGTGGCTCCTGCAGATTTTGTCGGTGGGTGTGGTGAATAATGAGCTCTGAAAAGTGGCATCCTTGCTCTCCTGCCCCCCTGCCTCCCTTTTTATTCAAAAGCAGTTGGTATTGCAGGGCTGTGTTCTTCCTGAAAGACCTTAAGAAGCCTGGTGTGGAGAGCACTGTGCTGTGCTCTGGTCAGGGTGGGATGTGCACAGTGTCACTCCCTATCTGCTGGAGCCAAGCACTGATGCACCCTGACCATCAGCTCCTTCAGACTCAAGATTTAGTCATATTCCCAATGAAATTACATATTTTGGGCAGGTAACACCAGATTCTTAACTAGAGTTGGTGGGAAATAAAGGAATATGATCTAGACCTTTGGGGCTCTGTGGATCTCTTCTATAGAACCAGCAAAGATTGACCAAGATTAGCAAGCCCTCTGGCACTGGTTATAAGTGGTTGTGTAAATACATAGAAAATCTTGTACAGTTTGCACACTGGAAGGGGCTGATGCTGTTCAGGGGTTGCAGTGGTTTTGTTAGGTGCTGGTTTTCTGACATAAACCCCCAGATAGCAGTAAAGTGGCACAGGCTTCTTTTTTGGGGGCAGTCACTGCAGAAACAGAGCAGGTTTCCCTTTTGCTCAGCCTCCTGGCTGCAGTTCAGCCCCATCCTTCAGAGGCTCTGAGCAGCCCATCTTGCTGGAGAGGACACCGGGGAAGTGGCTGTCCCTGATCTTCCTTCCACCCAGCAGGTCCATGTGGTCAGTGTGCAGGGAGGACCCAGTGCTGCCTCTTCATCAGCTGAGCCATAACTGTAAACAAGAAAAATAATCAGTTCTTTTAACTCTCAAGCATTCTTCTTCAAGCAGGGAAAAAAATGGCCCATCATTATTTCTGTTTGTCACATGGCTCAAAGAAGCACCCATTAGTGTGTGTACCAACCCCTTTCTATAAAGCCAACAGCAATGAAGACACTGGCAGCTCTTTATTTGTCTACATTGAATCCTGCAGAGATGGCAGAGAAACAAATTCTGCATTAGCAAAACAATGAATTCCTCTTCGCGTTAACATAAAATACCTTTAGAATGATGACAAGATTTGGGTTCACTCCAGTGTGGTTTTCTCTGCATGGTTGGTTTTTGCATTTCCTTCAGCTTGCTCTTTGTAATCCATTTCCAATTGGCCTTTTTTCTTTCCAAGTCTGACATATAGCAAAATGTTACCAATTCTGTGACTACCTGAGGCCTATGTTTGCTTGCTTAGACAAAAATATGTTTCCTTCCAAGACTATTTTAAATGCCATGGATATGTTCTCTTACTCCTGAGGTTTTGTTTGTCATTGTGAGTTATTAAACATAAGTTGTTTTAATGTCAGCAGTGACCCAAGCATCTTTTGCAGGAGGCATCCTCCACAGCTATACCTCCAGAGGTATCCTCCACAGGGCTGGCTTTGGGAAGTCCACGAGGGGATGACCAAGAGGAGAGGAAGACTGAGAGGTAAAAACTTTTTTGTACATTATTTGAAATGTGAACAACAAGAAGTAACCACGAGGCAGAAGGTGAGAGCTGGAAGTGTGCAAGCCCAGCCCAGTCCCATGTCAGGGTACAACCTCTGATGAGTTTTCCTTCTTCCCCTGTCCTCATGGTTGGGAATATGCCAAGATTTAAAACCACTGTAGAATTACCTGCCCCATTTCACAGAGCAGAAAGCTGAGTAACTGGCCTGGTCTGCTAGAACCAGTGTTTTAATGCTGGCCAAAGTTCAAATCAATCAGAAGGTCAAACTTGTTTAAGACAGTGAGTGATAAGAGACGGGATGGCTCAGGAAGCTCATTCCCAGCTGGTGGGATAGAGCCAGCCTGGCTGCAGGAAAAACTCCAGATAGCACAAACCCTGGAAACAGTGACAGCTCAGGAACCTCTTTGCTGGGCTCAGTGGCCAATAATTTTCTTCTGTTCAGGGGAGAACATGGGCTCTGTGGAAAACTTACCTCCTGGGTCTGTGTGGGGCTGCTCAGAACCTCCAGTAGCTCTTTGGAAAACTCTTTCCACAGTTTATGCTGGCTGCATTTCCAAGGATCTAGTGACTTCATAGAGGGGCAAAAAAATAACAACAGAAGCAGCAGTGAGGACTTCTTAGTTCCTGCCATTTGAATTATTATGGGGGACAGTACTAGGGAGCTAGGAAGCTTCCATGGCACATGGCCATGCTTCCATAAGCTTGCAAGGGATTTTTTTATATATATATATATTTTTTTTTTCTTTGGGTTTTGTTGTTTTGTTTTGTTTTTTTTTTTTTGTCAAATAAGGCATTCTCCAAGGGCCAACTACAGAAAAAAAAAATCCCTGGCCTCTTTGGCAGAATTCTCTGTTACTTATGCAGCCAGGATTTTCTGTGTTCCAGCTCATGTGTGTGACCCATATACTCAATACATCCTGGGCCAAATGAGGATCTTCTTACTCAGGGCTGAATCCAACCATTTTTCTTGTATGGCAGAGATGTAAATAGTTCTATACCTAAGAAAGGTAATATTTGGGATGAGAAAAGGTGGCCTGATGTTAAGAGGAAGGATGGGTTGAGGACACACAGACCTGGGATGCAGGTGAAGATTGGACAGAAGTTTCTAGCAGTCCAGCTCCAGATTTCTCAGCCCTCAGGTGGCTCTGCACATCCCATCCCTCCAGCCTCACAGGTGAGATCTGCTTTGCATTTTGCTTGCCTTCAACTTTATCATTGGCAAAACCAGGAGCAGCAACAACGTTGCAACAGGGAATGTGGTTTTTTTCTGATCTCTGATTCATCAAGTCGCATGTGCCTGTGCTTTTCTCAAGCTCATTTAAATGTATGCAAGGGACTTCAGCTTTGAAAAAAACATCAGTTACCAGATGTCTTTTGAATTGTCTACCTTGCAAAATCATCACTTACCAGATGTCTTTTAAACTGTAAACCTCTGTAGTCAGAAGTTAAAACTGTGTCAAGAGTCACTGGTTAGAATTCAAATTATACTTAAAATACACTATGACTTCCTCCAGCTCTTGCCCCTGAAAAGTTCTCTCATGGAAATTTTATGGCTCACAGAAGATTTGCCACCTGCCCATCACTATAGATTCAGTGCCAGATTTACAGATAAATGCTTTTAATAATTAACAGTTGTAGGGGCTCTGTACCTCTGTCTGTTAGATATCTCTTCCCTCTGACAGTAGGAAAAAAAAGGCCTATTGTAAATGGATGAGTCATGAGGACTGTGTGCAGCTGCACACTGGGTCCAAATGCAGACCTTCTCCTATGACTGGAGTTGTCTGTGAGCAGAATTGTGTCCTGGACCCAGTTTTGAGCTTGAGCTAACTGGAGCAGCAGAGATGCTCGCAGAGTTTCTAAGGTAAAAGAGGTTTGGGGGCCATGTGGGGCTGGGAAGGAGTGGTGCAAGTCAAAAGGGTGAGCAGGATGGGCTGTGACTTTCCTTCTTAACCCAGCTCTCCAGGGTCTCCTCCAGCCTCTGTGCTGGCTGCCAAAAACTCATACTGAGTGGCTATTTTGGGATAAAACAACACCCAGTGTTACTTCAGAGATGTTTGGAAAGAGACTTAATAAAATCAACTAATATGATTTGACATGCTGAAGATTAGAAAGTGCCATTCTGAACATCTGCCCTGACCTCGGGGTTGGGGGGCTCAGCAGAGACATGTGTGTCCCAGGGCTGCAATTCCCTCTCTTGGGATGGCCAGTGGGACACCTCTGCTCTTTCACCAGCCACCTCTGACCCATGGGGCAAACCAGCCAGGGGAACCTGGCACTGGCTGCCTGCATTAGTAAATTAAAAAATAAATTAAAAAAACCCAAACCACAAATCGGGTGTTAAGAGCTGGGAGCAGCCAAGCTCCCCATGCAGCAGGCAGCTGGGGGTGTAACTTTAGCAGTTGTTCCCGTGTAAATCATCCTTTCCCTGGATCAGAAGCTGATGGATTTGGCACTGGGGTCCCTGCCCACGGCCGGGCCAGCTCCACTGAAACAGCAGAGCTGCAGCTCTGCCCTTGCTGCTGCTCACAGGCACAACTCTGAACTGCTTTGGGCTTTCAGCTTCTGGTTTTGTTTTGATGGTGATTTTTTTCTCCTTTTTTGTCATAGGACCATCCCAGAATAGAATCACGAGATTGGTGTTTATTACTTTCCAAATAATCTATACGCTGTTTTTAGTGCTGACACTGTATGAAAGGCTGTGTCACCACTGCACTCATGTTTCCATGTGACACTGAAGCTTACTGTTTTTTCCCATTTCATAACTAATAAGTGAAATGAGCTTGACAGCACTGGTTTGAGTTGTAGCTTGTTGGTTCCCATGTCACAGACAGGCTTACTTAGCAGCAAATTCTTGTCAGGAGAAGAGAATTACAGTCCAAGATCGAAATGTGCTAGGGTCCAGTGCAAAGTTTTAAATTCTTGACCAAAGTTAGATAAAGCTAGCTGAAAGTCTGACATTTGAAGTACACTATCTATTTATCTTTTCCTTCTGACCAAAAATACCTAGAGTGAAAGTATGTGCTTTATTTGCATCAGAACAGAGAACAGTTGAGCTCCTCTAAAGAAGAGTAAACACACTATTTTAAATATGTTGGGTTTTTTTAATCTTTGCAAGTGTCTCTCTCCCTATATGTATTTATTATGCATTTACAAAAAGAAAAAAATGGTGTTTGTATATTTTTATATACACACACACACATATCATTAAAGAAAACAAAGATTTGTTTTCAGGGTGTAGGAGAGCTTATTTAACTGCTAATAAGAAAAAAATGCTAGCTCTCCCACAGTAGTCATTAATAGCTCTGGGTTCCAGCCTAAGTACTGATGGAGTTCTGATATTATCACAGTTTTGCAGTGAGTATGTGCTGTATATTCTGTACCTAATCTTGTGGTGGAAATCAGCTTCTCTTAACACCTGATGTTAAGACACGACCATTGGCCTGAACCTGATCCAGCTGATTCCATCTGCATCCTCTGCAGCCTTGTGGGCTGGATTTGGGCATATCCTGGCTCAGTAAGTCAACACCAGGCACTTTCTCTGGCTTGTGCTGAGGTCCTGCTCCCTCTTCATGTAAAAGCACTCCTCCAAAGCCACTGATCTGGGCTGTCCTCCTGAGTCTCTTTCAGCCCAGCTCTGAATCCACGCTGCGTTTTGCTGCGCTCGTTGGGTCCTGCTCCTCCCCTCTGGCCACGTAGAGGATTTATTTTCAGACAATGTTTTTAGTTATAGTTTCCAGCAGGATGAGCTATCTCACATCACAGCTTGGGTGAAGGAGGAACAACATGTGAAATACAACAGCTTCTGGGGTCAAATGAGGAGCAAGTGCCTGTGGAGCTGGGAGCTCCGGGCTCTCCTGCTGCAGCCCTGGACTTCCTCAGGGAGATGCTGAGGGAGATGGGCAGGGAGCACAAGTGCTGTGAAAACTGAAGTCAGGTGAAGAGTCCTGATGGTTTGGACATCTTTGCTAACTTTTGGCAATCAGAGCTTGTTATTTAAGGGTTTTCTAGAAGCTTTAGGAGGGTCTTTTTTGGAAATGGTTTGCTAAATTTATGTTTAGATCTGCAGGGACCCTGAGCAGGACTTCTGATGTATAACGTTGGGTGTTAAATTTCATGCACTTGACTCCTATGGTCTATGCAAGAGCTGGCTGACCACAGTGCTTTCCTAAGACAAAAAAAAAAAAAAAAATTCAGTAATTTCAGCTGAAAATTCCTTAATACACGCTGATAGGCAGGAGTCACGTGGATTTTCAGGAAGGATCTTGGACAAAGATCTCCAGACCAAGGTTCTCCCTGCTTTCTCCTTGATCCCATTACCCTCCCCAGATTGCTCTCTGACTGCTGCTACCTTCTTTCCTGGTCATGCTGGAGGTTGGGAAGACATCAAATAAGATAAAGGGGTGGAGGGGGAAGAGGTATCCATCTTGGGAATAAGGAAGTCATGGGCTGAAAGTGGGGACATTTTAACCCAGCTCAGCAGCAATAGGGTTAATCTGACCTTGCCCTACATTTGAGTGGGAAATTTTCAACTCATAACAGGTATTTGTTATTCCACACAGATGTCTGCAATAAGATATGAGCCACCACTGCTCTTCCTTTGCCTTGCAACAGCCCTATGGCATTTTTGAGCTAAACACTTAACCAGTGCAGAGCAAAAAGCTGTCCTAACTCCAAAGAGGTCTCAGGTTCACAAGGTAATTACTTACTTTCATCCATTAATTTCCTTATTTATGTATTTATTTATTTATTTATTGCAGTACCCAGATAATACCCAGACTCAAAATACAATGACAAATAAATTATTTCATGTAACCTTCTGAGACAGAGAGAACTGAGATAGGGAGAACCAAGATAGATGTGTTGCCAGCAGGCACTGACCTGCCTGGGGTAATGGAAAATGTGGGTATTTGTGTGGGGGATGGACAGATCTGGAAAGCTGCAGCATGTTTTTTCTAAAATGACACATCCAAGATATTGTAGACATCACTATCCAAAACCTAGGTGGTCAAGGGCTTAATGACTCGATGGTAAAATATCTGCTTAGTGTCAGTCACCTATTGCCAATTGAACTGCATTAGTGAAAGTTTCTTGATAAAAGCTGCTTTATCACTGAGATACCCAGCCTAATGTGCTCCTGCAGGGCTTAAGGAAATGCTCCCTTCAGCAGCAAAAGGGAGATGTGTTGTGTCAAATGGGCCATCAGTCCTTCCAGAAAGAAGCATTTTTCTTCACCTTTTGGTGTTAAAGTGCTGTTTTATACACCTACCAGGAAGGATTCTGGCTGCCTTGCAAGAGTTTAGAGCCCAAGCAAACACACCTTGCTGCTCCTTTGCAGTGCCCTGGGCCTTCAGGGCCACCACAGCAGCATCATTGCACCCTGAGGGGATAGCACAAGGTGTTCACTGGATGTCCATCTGCTGTAACTGTGTACCTCCTTGCTGAAAATTGGTTGAAAATTGTATCTATCATTGTTGATTGCAATTTTTCCAGATTTATTACCTGTTTGGTTGGTTTTTTTTTCACTATTTGGCTGCCGGCTCCCCTTCCATCTGCCAGCCCTGTAATCCACCTCCTCTTATCTCAGCTGAGTTTGCTCCACCTCTTGCTCATTTTCATTTTATTGCTTAGCTAATCTCATCCTCCTGCTTTTCCTGACACTGCTCCACTCTCCCCATCTGTGGAGATTAAATCACTGCTCCTTTTGTTTGATGCCACTCAAAATTCTCTCATTTTACTCAGGCTTTGGGATGCTTCCAGGCATTTTTGCTGTTGTTGCACACATCCGTTTTCCTGGCACAAAAAAGCCCGACAGCATCAGATGGAAGTGTTAGTGAGCCCTTGTTCCAACCATTTCCCAGAGATGTCCTGAATCTGAAATGGAGCTGAGCTCAGCCTAAGCCCCAGTGTGGCAGAGGCAGGCACGTATGTCAGGTCACTACAGGAACACCAGTGGGATGCTTAGGACAGTTCTGAGTGGTTTCAGAGCCTGACACCTGAATCTTACTTGAGACAAGTAACCTTGTCTTATAGCATGGGCTATAAAATCTCTAAGCTACCAAAATGTGATGTTTTGGAACTGGTTTCTCTAATTGTTAAGTGATGTCTCAATGTAATCAGCCCAGCTGACAGCATTGCAGTGTCACGCCAGGGTTCAGAGCCTCAAAAATCTCTCATTCAAATTACTGCTGAGGGGCTTAGGCTCAAAAGTTGAAACCTGCCTCCCTGTTCAAGGGTGCTAAATGCATCCAGGGTTGGGATAACAACTGCAGGTATGGGTGGGAGCTCTGGATTTTCAAGCTATGTGTTTCTGGCACCCTCTCACCTTCTTGCAACCAAGGACAGTGCTGGAGACTCTCCTCCTGGTAATGCATCCATCAGTGCTGCTCCTGCCAGCTCAGGCTGGAGCCAGCAGAGCCTTTAACCACCTGGCAGTCCCTGGATGCTTTCAAAATGGCATACAGCTGGGGGATCATGTCCCTGTACAGGACTCTCTGGTTCTGTGACTCCTGGCATGTGCCAAGCTGCTGTTCTTCCCTTCTGTGAGCACCCAAGCATGTTTGCTGCCAGCAGCTGGATGAGAACCAGTCCTGGAGTCCTGATTCAAAGAACTTCCCTTCTGAGTACTTGGGAGATACTCCCCTGAATGGGGACTGCTGCTGTTTGGCCCTCATTGATGAGTTTAGGTATTAATTTTTAATCTGTTTGGGTTTTATCTCTTGCCTTGCTTCTCAACTTGCAGTGCCAGCCATGATGCATTTGCTCTATCTCCCCTCACTAGTTTTATCTGCCAGCATGTTTTAAAGAAGTTTAAAGGGTACAAGAGCTTAAAAAAAATCATAAAAAAAAATCAGTCAGCTTAAGATAAAAGCCAGCAGCATGCTTTTAAAAATAGACTGGGCAGCCCTGCAAGAGATGCCGAGTAAGTGGGTACATGGGAGGAGAACAGAGTGGACTGAAGAGGCTCTGTTTAAACAGAAGGTAAATAAGTGGCAGAGGGAGCTGCAGTTCATTTTGTTCCCTTACGTGTTGCTCAGATAATGCAACATATCTTCAGGCAGCCTGGTTCTAAAAATGGATCCAGCTCTTGGGTTTCACTGGGTGACACTCAGGCTGGTACAGAGTCTCCCATGAAGTGTCCATGGGAATAGCATTGAAATAGCAGTTAGTGTTTGAAAACCAGCAGCAGTGCTCAGGTCTCAGCACTGGTACTTTATGGAGAAGAGGACTTGTGCAGTGCAGAATGTGTTACACCAAAGTGCCTGGTGCTGAAGGAGCTGCCTGTGAATCCCTGAGGTCAGAAAACATTTTGTTAAAACTCTCTTTCCTGCTGTGGTTGGCCTGTGAAAACAGGAATTGTCTGAGAGTGACAATGGCACTTAATTAGTGTTTCAGGTTTGAAGTGTCCTGTCCCATGAGTTGTTTCACAGAAGCAGAGTTTAGGATTGAAGCTGGTTTAACAAAACAAAACATTGTCTCAAAAACCTCATTGGCATTTTAATGATGCTCATTGGGCTAAACATACATGAAAAGTTGAGAGGATGTGTAAATCTTAGCAGAGGATAAAAGGGACCAAGAGAAAGACTCAAGGATCTTGTCCAAAGTCCATGCTATTCCACAAGTGTGAGTCTCAGGCTGCCTGAGGCCAGGACATCATCCTGGGGAGCTGCCCAAGTCCCCAGTCTTCACTCACTGCTCTCTCTGTCTTCTTACCCTCCCTCCTGCCTAGCTGAGCTCAGCTCACCTGTGAGAAGGATAAGGATTTGTTAACCTTCAGTGGATGTGTCAATGATCAACCATCTCTTCTCTGCTCCAAGGAGACATGTTGCTCACCCACATTTCTCCATTTGTCTAAATCAGTCATCTCAGGATATCCCTGTTCTGTAAACATCAAATTCAGGAAACAAAGAGCAGCTGTGCTCCTTGCCAAACCATGGTGAGCAGTTATGTTATCCAAGAGAAGGTGGCAGAGAATGATGCCTTCCTCCTGTGAATGGAGTGTTCCCCTTTAAGGTTGGTGCCTGTTAGGCAAATTGTTGCCTACAAGGTTAATTAACTGTAGAAAATGTGCTGGAATACTTGGGAGTAATGAATCATAATGAATTGTTACATCCGAGGAATGACAAACTAAATTCATGCATGTTTTGGACTTGCTTTAGTCAGAAGGGAAAATAATGCTATGCATTTTTCTGTTGTTCTGCTTTCGTTTCTAGATGTTGGGAAATAAATCAGCATGGCCTTGAGTTTGTAAGATCCTGTCATGTTTGATTGGACAATATTTAATGTCCCTCCTGAGTCCTTGAGCTGACACACACAAAACACAAAATGTGGTCTAAGCTAGAGGGAAAAAACTGTGTTCTGCCACTTGTATGAGTGGTAGTGCTACATGGGTGCTCTGATTAGAGTGTAGAACCCTCATGTCAGAAATTACTGAAGTAGATTAAATGATAGATGCACCACCCGTGCCAAGGTGAGTAAAGGGACCTGTTGGTCACGAGGCTCATCAGATCCTGCAAGCTCCTACTGTCCCCAGGAAAAACTCTGGAATTTTTTCCATGGAATTATACCTGGCAAAATAGCAAGCTAAGGGGTAGACAGACATTATAACCCTTGAACTACCTGGGAATTAAGGCTAAGCAAGTTACTGCTATGTGGAAGGTAGCTTCTGGAATTTCAAGGAATCTCAAGGTAAGACAAAGTACACTTAAAAAGCAGATCTTGATTAGAAAAAAATATTCTTAATCCCCTTCAAGAATGATAACATGTCCCTGGGTGAGCTGAAGCCTGACACAAGCTGTTGTGCTTAAGTTGTGGGGTTTTTTTTTATGTGGTGTACCAAGGTTCAGGTGTTTGAAGATGGGAGGAGCGATGAGCTGCCAGTAGTAGTAGGATGGTTTGAATTCACATCCTTTCTTTTAAATAGATCAGTGGTTCCAGAACAGTGAGTGGGACTGCTGCAGTGTTTAACTTCTTCTCTGGATTCATGCCTCTGGAGAAATCTGACAAATATTTCTATCTCTTGAAGGTGCACACTGGTGTTGGCCCAGCCACAACTGTTCCTTCTGTCACTGCTGGGAAAAGACATCTTTCTCATTCACAGAATAAAAAGCACTTTGGGGATGAAGGAGAAAAGATACCAACTGACATTTAATATCACTAACAGCTATATGTCAAAAGCTAATGTGGGTTAGGACTAAATTAGTGTGTTTCTCCAGATGTTTTCACAATTGCTCTGACTGCAGCACAGGGGGTTATGTTCTGAGCTGTTAGGTACTCATGACTCTCTCTCATCTCCACTGATGTGGTTGCTTTTAGCATGACCAAGTACAGAGTCCCACTATGTGCTGTAGAAAGCATCACTGGCACAAACTGGGAAATTCTCCTATGAGTGCACAGCTCTTGCAAAAGGCAGTTAGAAGGGGTGACTGCTTATAGACCTGGTTCTGTACTTGGAGATGTGAATTCATACACTAGATCTTCTGTGAAAGCAGCTATTCTTGCTCTTGCCAAACTGCTTCAAAGACCCATACAATGCTGTTAATTGTAAGCCACAAGCTGGCTCTTATCTTTGAATTGTTCTTCTCTAACAATTTTAAGAAGAGCTCAGCATGTTCTCAGTAGGAGCTGATAGATGCTGAGCATTTCTGAAATCCCGCCAGCTTCATTTAGGTTCTTAAATGGGAACTGAGTGCTTTTGAACATATGATCCTAAGGGTGCATTTTATAACACTACATCTCTGTCCATATATTTTCTTTTCCTTTCTCACTGTCCCCAGAATGCTCCCAGCAGGGGCAATAACACCAGGAACACCAAGCTAGTCAAGGCTTGAGTGATGTCTCAGTTATTATGTCAGCTCAAGCAACATTGAACAGAATAAAATGACAGCAGTTAAAAGGCTGGTGCCTGTTTGCATCTTGCCTGCAGCAGGGTCTCCATCATCACTGCCAGCAGTACAGATACTATGGAGATGGCTGTTGTGAATTTTCTATCTATGTGTATGAAAAAAAAAAAATCTAGAGCAAACTCTATCTCCTTTTTCAGAGTATTTCATCCTGTGTTTCAGGCTGTGTGCCCTGTATTGGACAATGCTCTGACTCTCAGGATTCAAACTGTCTCCTAAGCAGGTTTTTGGGGCAGATATAATGAATATTTTCCAGTGTATGTGGGGAAGAGGAGGCAGAGGGAAGACAGACCTTTATCTGAAGCTTTTCCAACAGAGTTAGTGCATGGAAGGCATCTGGTTTGGTCCTGTGAGGCTGACGTCCTCTCCCAGCAGACTTGGCAGAGAGTGGAAGAACCACATGTCAGAAAATCTGGGGGGCCCACGCGCTGTGGACAAAAGTATGGCAAAGAATTTAAACATTAGCAATGGGAGTGATGTTGGAGGGCTGGCTCGAAGCGATTAACATAGCGCTCTGGAATGTGGCCTTTCAATAGCTGCTCCAGAGGGATCTGCAGCCCCATTGACTTCTGCAGCGTCAGGAAAGAGCCCTTGCCCTCCGGCTTTTGCCAGGATGAATGGGTGAACGTGCAGGGCAATCCATGCAGCAGTCACAGAGCTGCCTGCTCTGCCTGCTCACTGGGATATTTTCCTTTGCTCCGGTAAAATCCCATATCCCAAAGGCTCAGGTGGCTGACAAAGTCCTTGTGCATTGCTAGAAACCCTCTTGGCAATCTCTATCCATGTCAGGACTTGCTGTTCGTTTACCGTGGGCCAAAGCAGTGACAAAGCTGTGATCTGGCTAAGAATTGGGGTAATGTTGGTGGGGAGTTTGGGTGTTTTACTTTCACTGCTTCCTGGGTTTTGGTGTCTTTGGGAATGCACCCAGCAGGACTAAGTGTGTGTCTGTGGTTACATTCACACATTCATATTCTTTTCCCTCTGCTGATTTCTAGGTAGATAAATCAAAGTGTGTAATCAATTCAAAATGAAGTTGAGTAGAAGGCCTGGTTGATCTGAATAGTTAGTTGAGGTGGGAAAAGAATGCACTCATTCAAACCCTCATCTAGGGCAGGGAATTCCCAAGCTTTTGTCTAAATATGGCATCCAAAATCAGAGCACAGGCAATGCAATACTTCACTGAGTATTGTTTAAAAGGGTGCCTGGCACAAACCAGCAAGTAGGATTCTTGTAAAAACATGGCACAAGAAGTTGTTTGACAGATTCTGACATAGCAAAGTCTTTACAAGAGGGAAAAAAAGAAAACAAAAAAAAAACGAAGGAAGAGAAACTGCAGAGTGCATACTCAATGCCTGGGAAGAATGCAGAATACACAGCACTTAGCACCAGGCCATCCCCTGCATGCTGTGTGGGTCTGATCCTATTAGTGACCCAGGGACCAGAGCCTCTGTCACAGATTTTCCTGGTTGGATGGGCCTGTCCTCTGCTTCTCTGATGTTGTTGTGCTGTGTTTCACCTGCAGGTAGTGGACACATCTTTGGATGCACCATGGAGTACAAGCAATCCCATGGTTTGGGGAAGTGTCTCCCTTTTTGTAAATCTTGTGCTGAGTTGGGATTTTGAATACCAGAGGATATTTTTGTCTCCCAAACTCCTAGTTTGCTCTTGAAATATGTCCATTATGTGAGTGTGTTTTGAGGGAGGGAAAATATATCTGGAATTCAGTCCACTTCTGGAGGTCTCAAAGGAGAAGACATCACTTGGTGACTGTTATTGACACCAGCTACTCTACAGACTGAGCTCAGCCTTCCCTGTAAAAAGTGAAGTCCTTCCCTGTATTTGTCTTGAAGGCAGCATCCATATTCAATCACAGCTGGAGCTTCCTCAAGTCAGAGATTAGACACCCTGACCCAGGTTGGTGGATTGGGTGGTGTCTTGCAATATGAATGAGAGTGAGGAGAGAAGCAATCTGTAATTAGCATGTAGCCTCAGGTGGTTTTGTTGTTCCTGAAATGCTAGGACTAAATTATGTTCTGCTTCAATAGCATTGGCTTAAGGTGAGTCCATTTTCTGCTCTGCACTGGTACCACTGAAAACTGTTCCCTAAGAGTTGTGAAGTTGCCTGGTATGGAATAGGAACCAGGAGCTCTCAGATCCACTCCTGTGGGCATCTTCCAGTGAAGCCAAAGGGAACCCCATCATATACATTAATGTGTTGCCCATCAGATACAGTCAGTGGCAAAGCAACAAAGCCCAAGACTTTCTGGGTCATCTTAATGAAGCTCAGGAGAGCACGAAGGCACAGGGGCACTCCCCAACCCTTTTTTGAGCATTTCAGTTGATGTTGTTAATTGTAGTGGTGCTGCTGTGAATATTTCTGAAAGCAAATATTTGATGTCCCCATCCAACTAGAAAATCAGTGAAAGAACCAACTGCCTGGTCATCTCAACAAAACTTAGCCAGGGCTGAGAATAAATAGCAACCACTGCTGAGCTTTTGTAGTCAGCTTCTCTATGGAGAAGAACTGTGATGGGAGAGCAAACAACACCTGCCTGGGAGGAACTGGGCTGAAAAGGGAGTGGAGGTCTGTGGGCAGTGGGTGTTTGTGCAGCCGTTGGTCTCCAGGGTGGGGCTGCTGGCAGAGGCAGGAGGAGGATGGGATCTCCATCACCCCATGCTAATGCAAGAGGTGGAATGGGCAGGCCCTTTGCTTCCCTCCCCTCTGGTTAGTGAGCCATGGGCAGCAGCTCCTCTGGGCTTGCTGGGAAAGTCTCTGCTACAGGGATTGCTCCCAGCAGGTCCTGCCCTTGGCTGAGGTGTGGGTCACAGCAGGGGACAGATTGCAAAGATGTCACAGGGGAGAAGAAAGGTGGAGAGCCCCTTCAGAGGCAGAGGAGGCACATCATCCATGGCCCCAGTATGAATTCTGCCAAGGAAAGCAGTGCCACTGTGCCCTAGGTGGGAAGCAGGGGAGGTGATGTGCTCTTTATGTGCTCTTGGCTGGGCATACACACAGCCCAAATACCCCCTGTCTGAGTGATCTGCCTTTGGGTGCTAGGCTTTTTTCTGAATTTTTTTTGTTTGTTTGGGTTTTTTTTGTTTTAGTCTTCTCCAAGCAAATTTGGGATTCATCAGATAGAAATTATCTCATTCACTTTTCTGGGGAACTAAATGTCTGGTGTAATCATGGGACAGTCTCACCTTCACTTTTTTATTTTCCTTTAACTGAGTTTCTGGACAGTCTCACCTTCCCTTTTTCATTTTCCTTTAACTGAGTTTCTGTTGAAATTATCTTGGCAAATTAACAGCTCAGAAGCTAAGACACAAAAGACAACCCTTTGTTATTATTAGTTTTTTTAATCTCATTATTTGCTTCCCAATCTCATGATTTGGAGGAGGTAGCAAGTGATTTTTGAATATTTAATGACCTGTTTTCAGAGCTACACAGAAGGCAGGCCAATGGTACATTTTACCAGCACTAGTCTGTTTGGCTGACTGCCAAGAAAAAAATATGTAAAGCCCAAGAATTACTTATTTCTCTATCTTTTGCAGTTTTCTTTGAGCTGTAGCACTTTCTGTTCACTCTCACTCTTTTTCTCCATCTTACAAATTCTTTACACAACTGGAAACGCAGCTCAGCAAATCCAATCCAGTATCACCATAGTCAAGCAAGGAGGGACTTGGCTCCCCTTCAAAGGGAGTTTTATCAAGTGTTTAGTGTGAGGTGACAAAGCAGGGACGTGTGCCATGGATGTGATGTTTCCAAATCCATCCCCTCCTACCTTGATTAAACTTGAGAGCCATTACCCTTGCCAGGGTATGATGACCCCTGCCAATGTGCATCTTGTTTGTAGCTGTGCTGAATTTTTAATGTGTCCTCCTGCTTCTGGCTAGGAAAACATGCTTCTGCTTTAATGCCCTGCATGAAATCCCATTTAAATTACCAAATTTTGAGTATTTTGCCATAAGAGCCATGGAAGACAGGAAGGTAGGACAGCATTGCTCACATGTGGGCCCCGGCAGACCAGCACAGTCCCCCTGTCAGTGCAGGAAAGCTTTGGGTGAGGACAGTAGAAACTAAAGTGATTTAGCCAGGGATGGATTTATTGTGGTGGGGAGAAGAATATGCAGTCTGGTGTGAGCAGGCTCTAGGCACTGCTGCAAATCTCAGGTTTCACAGCATTTACCATTTCATTGTGCCCTACTTTATTTTGTGTGTTTTCCTCTCTTTCCTAGATCCTCCTTTCTTTCTAAATTTGATAAATTTAGATCATTGGATCAAAGTCTTAATTTTACAAAAGAAAAAAAAAACAAAAAAACCAACAAACCCTAACCACCACATTTTAGTAAAAAAAATACTCAAGAAAACATTTTATTTTACCAATTTTCCAGTTACCTCAAGATGCCACTTTAAAAGTGGCTGCATTTAACTGGTTTTACTTGAAAATATCCTCTTTCTTCTCTATCTTTCTTTCTCCCTTACCCGCCCTCACAAGAACCAGGCTAATTTTCAGAGCAGCTTTAGCAGGAAAAATGCACATCAGCACCCTGTGAAATTTCCATGTTTGGCTTTGAATCTGTCAGGTTACGTGGAGAAAAAAATATGCTGTGTATTTTCCAGTTCTGTGGCTTTGTAGTTTGATGTTCTTGCCTTGAAGTTTGGACAGAATACACTGAATGATGGGAACTGCTCTCCCTGGTCATCCCTGCCTTTACCCTGTTTCATCCTGCTGTGCCCAGCCCATTGCTCTGTGCCCCAGAAGCCAAATGACTTCCTCCCCTGTCCTGTGAATAATCTTCTTCCCTTTTTTTAACATTTTTTTTTACTACAATGACATGAACAATTCTATTTCGCTTTCAGGAAAAATGAAGATTATGACACAGGGCTGCATCTTTCTTTGTCAAGGATTCACCAGTTACCTCTGAAGCCATTCTTGGATGGGCATGGGACACCATGGGACACCTTGACTCTCTGCTGTGACTCCAAATGAGGTGCTCACACCCAGGACTGGCACGGGGGGGGGATAGGGGGGCATGCACAGCATGGTCCCAGGGCCAAAGGCACCCTCTGTGCAGAGAGCAGGGCTTTCCAGTGGGAAACACTGATTTGGCTCTTTGCTGCTTTGCCAACCTCACATGCAGAGATAAAACTTTGTCTTACCCTGGGCAAGATCAACCTTTGAGCACTCGAGAGGTGGAAAAGCCTCCTCCCAGGCTGGTACAGGCTGCTGTGAAAAAACCCTGGCCCTTGGCCAGCTTGGAGCAGGGAAGTGGCAAAGCTGCCTTTGATGCCTCAGCTCCTGGTGAGTGGTGGCTCCTGGAGGGAGCAGGCAGAGCCAGGGCCAGGCTCTCCAACAAGCTGTTCCCATTCCTGTTCACTGTGGATGTGGCAGCCCCCCTGCTCTCTGCTGTGCTGGAATATCAGCCAGTGCTGTCGCTTTGGCTCTGCTGTTTTAAACTGCAAGGGGTAATTTTTAATCCCTCTATTCAGAGTTTTCTGAGGAACAGGTGGGGAAGCATACGGCACACGCTCACCTCAGCTCCCAGGAGGTGTGGGGGAGTGTGTCCCAGCAGCTGCTGGGGTAATCCTGGTCCTTCAGTCCACGACTGCACCCAAAAGGTGTGCCCAGAGTGCCTGGGCACCACCCCATGGGCAGGTGGGTTCCCCTGACTGGGCAGGGTTGGGGGACAAAGTCCCTTCCTGCCCTCTGCAGCCCTGCAGGGTCATGAGCAACAGCATGGGCAGTGCAGAAGGACTGGAGGGGGGACTCCATTGCCTCCTGCATCTCCTTCAGTCAGAGCAATTCCTCAGTGGTATTGGGGGGCACCTGGAAAACAGAATTTATGTCATGATAGTCACACTGAGAAAGAGGTTTAGGGATACAGATGTCATAAGCATTTGGAAGTTGTTTGGATTAAGAAGTCATATTTGACTGTCCTGGTTTGGGCCAGGATGAAGGTGATTTTCTGTCTTGTACTTTTGCTTTCAGCTAAGTCTCTTGTAAGTAGTTGGTCGTATGGTGGGGCTTCTTCAGCCCGTTTTACTGCTTTTTCTGGTGGCATTCCAAAGTGTGTGCCTTCTGGCCAGTCTGTTCCTACTTCTGCACTTCCTGGGCAATTGAGTCTTCCTATCCTACCTCTCTGTGAGAGTAAAGCAATCCATTTACTCCATGTAGCATCGATATGAAGGTACCTGGGCATCTACATGGAGTCTACATGGAGTCAAAGAGGGTCTATAGTGAGATCTGGGCTAGATGCAGCTGTGGCCTCAAAGCACGTGAGATCTGCTGCAGGAGTGAGTGGGAGCAGGCTGCAGTGCTCAGCTGCCACAGACCAGACAGGTACAACCTAATGTCTTCTCTTGTCATCAAATCCCCAATGCATTTTGATGTACTGTCAGTACTCATTGTCCTGGCCCTCACCCTCACCCTACTCCAGTCAGCAGGAATGGTGTTGGTGAGACCACCACTTTGAGCTGTAACACTTTCTGTTCACTCTCATTCTTTTTCTCCATCTTCTCCTCTTCTCCCACAGCTCCTTCCCTCCTGCCTCCCCTCCTGCCTGCCCTGCCCTCGGGCTCTCACTGCATCGCCTCCTCTGGGCACCATCTGCTGAATTTGGGGCTGTCTCATCTCACCAACTGTCGTTTGTCCTGGCTGTGGTGTAAGTGTTCTCGCATTTTGCATCAAAAAAAACCCTAAACCATTCACTTTGTGGACCAGCAGGCCTGTCGGAGAGGAGCCAAGCAGTTGGGACTCAATAAGCAACAAGCATTAATAAAAGCATTACAGTGAGGTTAGTGCCTCATTAAAGTAATGCTAACGAACCGGCTGCCTTCCACGAGTATGAAATTTTAACTAACGCTTTCTCCTTCTAATTTTATGTATAATTGCATCTTCCTGGAGAGGCAATATTCTGTTGTCCAGGCTGCTGCAGTAGAAGCAGAGCCAAATTCAGGAGCTGCTCTGGAAATGCACCATTGCTCTTGGGAGCAGCCTCCAGCCCCATCCTGCAACTTCATTGTACACTGTGGATAAACTCAGCAGAGCCACCCTGCCTGGCCAGGGCAGTGTCCTGGGGGTCACCATGCCCTAAGCACCAGCACTGGGGTGTGCACCAGCACCAGGGACTTGGGCTGCAGAAACAGGTGGGAGGAGGAGGATCTCAGCTGGGTCGGAGCTCTGCCTGGGACTGGAGGTGCTGAGGGTGGGCTGGAGGGATGGAGTCAGACACAGGACCCACACAGCTCCATCTCTGCCCCATGATCTCAGCCCTGGCTGCAGCCAGCACACCCAGACAGGGGAGGGAAACACATGGGGCTGGCACAGATCTGTCTCCAAGGTGTGGGCAGTGCTGCTTGCCCTGGCTCTTTGCTTGCCAGAAGTGGGGTGCAGCTGGGAGGCTGTGCCCAGGGCTGCCAGTAGCCTGTGGAGACACCGAAGTGAAAGGCCAGGCAGGTGGTGTTTGCTGCTAGCAACCTTTGCCAGGAATATCCAGGAGGGAGAGATCTCCTGGTGTGCAGGAGCCAGGGTGTCCTGTGGTCCACAGGTGCTCAGTGCTCCACAAGCAGCATCCACACTCTGCTGGCTGAGATGTGATGGGTCTGGGGGTTTGGGAACTGGTGAGTCTCTCAGACAGGAAACAGCAGGGATTTGTAATGGAAGGTTTTGCTCTGCAGCCTCCTCCAGCTCCTGGAGCACCCTTAGGGCTGGCTGCAGGTGCTGCTCCTGGCTCCCCACACAGCCCCCCAACTGCCCTGCTCCATTGTAAAGCAAATTCATTCTCCCCTGTGTGAGGAAGAGCCGGGCTCTCGGGAAGGTTTGGCAGTGCTGGTGACAAAGCAGCTGCTCCAAGATTCACAGCCCCTTTTTATTTTATTTTATGTGCCTGGTTTCAGCAGCATGTGACGGACATGTGAGCGATGGCACCGCTGGACCCACAGCCACCGGGGCTTCTCCCTGGCCAGGAGGCTGAAGTGGTTCCATCTTCCCTGCTCAAGTGAGTGCACATCATCTCTCTGCTGGTCCTCTTCCTCTCACCTCTGATAGGTTTTTACTCTCATGCTCTTTTTGAAGCAAACCCAGAGGTTTCAGTGTTGAAGGACAGTGCTTGATGGATGAACCCCTCACTTTTACCTGGCCTGATAGGGTGGGTACAGCACAAACCCAGTGTTATTAGTGCTAAGTGCCACTTTGTTGAGCAGAAACACCTATTCCAAATGGCTTTTGCTGTGTTCAGCATCTCCTTTGGTTAGTCTGCCCAGGGGAAAGGTTGTCCTCAGAATTAACTTGATGTTGCACCACTGTTTGACTTGTTGCAGTGACCAACTTGGAGCTCAATGAAACTGCAGGTTTGTTCCTTTGCAGCTTCCTAAAGCATATAGGTCAGAGGGAGCTACACAAACCATCACTCGGCTTCTGGATCTCTGTGCCTGGTGTGTGGGACAACCACAGCTTGGGGGGTTCACATCTTGCTGCAAAATTTCCTCTTCATTTCAGACATCACAGCAAAGATTTTCTTGCAAAGGCCCCAGCTCTGCAGGCAGACACTATCCTTGCTGCAGGGAAATTAATAAGGCGTCTAGGGGCAAAGGTAAAACTAAAGTACATGAGCAAATGTTTGCAGAATCAGAACCTTATTCAGGCATAAATCAGGTAGCTCCAGCCAACAATAGAATTACCTAAGTATAAAATCCCGTGTAAGCCAGTAAGATCAGCTCCAAACCTGCTATGAATTTGCTTTTTGTTTCCATGCCAAGAATATATCACTACTAACTGCTGCAATCAGGTCTGGTTCTTTTTATTTTTCTTTTAAGTGCTTTGGGGCACATTTATTTCCCATCACCAGTAGATAATGCTCTGAGCCTGACCCTCCTTTTCTTGGGCATGCCCCAGCCTGCTTTGCTCACAGTAAGTTGTTGCTATCAGGGGATATTTTTTTCCTTTCCTTGCCTTTTCTGTTACTACATTCAATAAAGGGACAGCAGTGACAATCCAAACCCATTCTTTGTATGTCCCTGGGAACAGAGTCAACTATTTGTTGGTCTTTTGTTGTTGGGGTTTTTTTCTCTTTTTTAACTGATGACCATTAAATGGCTGCTGGTACCTGCAGTGAAGCATGTCCTGGTATTGCAGGATTTGTTACCAGAAGGCACTGGGCAGTCATGGAGGAGGCTTGATCTATGTAAGAATGCCTGATTTCAGAGTTTGCTGTAAAAGAAAAAGCAGGAGTGGAGGGGTGATAGTTCCTGACTGATTGTAGATTCATTTTTTAATTGTGTACCCAAAATGTGATGTCATGAAAAAAAAAAAAATCTAACCCCTACAGAAGCTCATTTCAAAATGAGTAACTGCAACATTTTTTCAGTCATTGTCTAGGAAGGATGTTGCAGTATTGCTGGGACTTCCCTTCTCCCCCACCTCTCCTCACCAGAATACAATATGATGTTACAACTGATTGGGCCTTTGGACTCTGATAGCATTTGCTTCTGCTCAGTTTCTTGTGAAAACCTTCCTGCTGCTGCCTCACAGAGCTACACGAAGGTAGGTAAGCTTCACTTCCTGACTTTCTTCCTCCCAGCAGAATGGGTGCTGGAAAATCCCTCCAGTTCCATTGCAGAGGGGTTGAGGTGCTACAGCTCTGCACAAAACAGGTCTGGCAAAGGGCTCTCACAGCACTTTTATCTGCTTGCTGGGCTGAAAACTGTGACCTCAGCCATTGCAGCAGATGCTCTCTGGAACAACTCTGCAATGAAATCTGTTTAAATAGCAACAGCAGAACCGTTGGAATAGTTTATACATCTGAACTAGCAAAGGTGTTAATCTGTCTCAGAAGGAAAAAAAATCCTGTGAAACTACTAAGGGCTTTGCTTGGTTTTTTTCTGCACATGAACAGGCTCTTGGGCCAGTACCTTGTGCTTGTGCATGGCTGCACAGAGGAGAATGCCAGGCACAGATTCTGCTAATAAAGGGAAAGTGGGTTTTTGGTCCTGCTGTCAGTGGGCTTTAGCTTGGAGAGAAACCTTCATGAATCAGCTTGCTTTGAAGCATTTTTACAGTGAAATAAAAGATGCCTGCTGGTCACCAAGCAAAGTTTTTACTGCTGCAGTGTTCCAGAGGCCACTGGTGAAGTCTTGATTGACATCGGTGCTGAAAACCTACAACACGCCTTCCCCCCTCCCCTGGGTGTAGGATGGGAGATGGAAGTGGATGATGGAGGTGGAGATGATGGGAATGGAGCCTCCTCCTGAAGGAGCTGCAGGGGTCACCCAGGGCTGAAGAGCAGGGAGAAGCTTATTTGTTATGCAAATGTCTCCTTGAGCCTGGCGCAGACAGTGGAAAGCTCTTGAATTATTTTAAGCAGAGGATAAAAGTTCTTTCCCTCCTCCTATCATCCTGGATCCTTATTAAAACAAAACAGAACAGAAACCTCTGTATGAACCATCTGACAATGATCAGCACTCAGCTTTCCTGGCAAAAGCTGGGGGGCCGGGTGTCCACAGGCACATGGAAATAGGACAATTAGGAAAAAAAACTGTATTGGAAGCAGACAGGCTTGATTTTCTCTTGATGACAGAACAAACCACTCATCCTCCAGCCTTATCTCCTTGACTTTGCAGGGGACAGGCATGCTGCAGGGATTGTCCCTGGGAGAGGGCAGAGATGCTTTTTGCAGCTCAGCCCAGGCTCTGGGGGTAAAGAGGTGAGCAGGGGTGGCTCTTTTTGGGTGCATGAAGCACTTAGAGGCCAGAAGTTCAAGCTGGCAGCCAGGCTGGTGCAGCAAAGCCACCCGTGCATGGTGGTGACCTTCCTGTGCCAGCCAGGGCTGTGGGCTCTCCAGCTGCCCACTCCTGCCTAGGGCATCAGCCACAGCTTTGCATGAGCAGATGTGCATTTCACAGCTGCTAAGGAAATCCACCAGTATTTACATAGCATCACAGGGACCAAGTGGAGCCTCTCCCATGCTGAACCTGTCCCATGTGCTCCCACAGTGGTGCTGCCTGCTCTCCATCCCCCAGGAACCACAGCAAAACGTGGTTGTCCAGACAGCTTGCACCTCTCCAGAGGTGAAACCCTAAACAACCCCCCAAAAGCTCCAGCCAGCCTGGCAGATCTAAATTCAAGCAGGTGCAAGTTCTGCCATCTCCTCGGCCCAGCAGGAGCTCTCACATGTGGCATCCCTGCGAGCTCATGGATTGTCCCCAGCTCAGCTCTGTCCTCAGGCACGCAGGGGAACCAGAGCCACTTGGCTGTTACATGTGGCAGCAGCTGCAGACGAGCTGACTGGAGTGAGCTCAGCTGCTTTCACTACTCATATCCCGAATAAAAGAATTAGTATTGTGAATAAGAGAATCAGCGTGGTGTGCCCTAACAGCCCCTCCTCAGAGCCAAACTGGAGCCAGCTGAGACTGAAGGTAACACTGGGACGTGCTTCATCTCCTTAGTGTCATCATGCCTTGTGCTGCAAATTCTCCACTGCTTAGAAGCAGTTGCTCTCATGGGCACTTTTGAACTTGTTAGAGAAATCTGGGTGGGCATTGCAAGATTTGTTTTCTCTGATGACTATTTTTAATCTTGTTTTCCATTTAAAAAAACCCCAAAGTGTAGATATGGATTGAAACTGTGCCTTTAACTGCGACATGCTAATGGCTGGACAAACCTAAACAAAAAATGAGGGAGAGCTGGAGTATGTGCCTAAAATCTCTGAAAGGCTAAAGCCTTTTCTGACAGCCACTTGGCAGCACTGCTGAGAGCCCAGGGCCCAAAGCCAGGGACTGCACAGGCAGCTGGTGCTGGAGGGGTTAAAGAAGTGGGAGCGCCTTGCAAGGAGGGAGCTGGAGATGGACGCGGAGCTGGTGTTGGAACTGGCCCTGGCCTTTCCAGGAGAGGATGCTGGCATCAGCTCTCACAGTCTGTCCCATGGCACAGCAACCCTGGGCAGGGCAGCAGCCAAAGCAGCCAGGGGGATGTTCAGCTTTTGTGCCCTGTTTGTTTTTAGCCCTGGAGAGGAGCCCTGCAGGGAGCTGTGCCCTCCCCCAGCTCACTGGTCCAGTTCTGGGTCTCTCTGCTTCTGTGCCCTTGCCGGGGACTTGGCTGAGCAGCGTTTGGCCTGAGCCAAAGGAGGGATGGCCAAGAGTGCAGTGCTCCTCACAGCAAGCTGGGAACAGGGGCACCCCAAAAGCAGAGACAGGGTCTTGCTGTGCAGTGCAGGCAGTGCCACATGGAGCTCAGGACCATTCTGCCTGGAGAGCATGGTGCTGGGAGATAGGAACACATCTGCACATGTTCTGCTTTGTTTTTCAGGAACCAAGTTTTCCCCAGGGATGTTCATGCCCAAACCCAGGGAGAGAAAGAAGGGGACGGTGACGTGTGGGAAGAGCAGTGGCCACAGACCTTGGTGAATGTCACATTAAGCTATTTTAAGATTTTTATCTTGCTGCCCTCTGACAAAAATGTGCTTTGGAGCAGAGCTTATCGGGTGCATTTGGGCACATGGAGGGGAGGTGAGGGGGTGACTGAGTTACCCCAGTGAGCTGCGGCTGATGGTGCAGCAACTGTGGGTGCTGGTTGCACGGCTGTGAGCATGTGCCTGGGGGAGATGGGCACCAATGGGCTTGGGCCTGGCCCAGCCAGTCCCTCTGGCAGCTCTCCAAGGGGATGGATAAAAGCAGGTGTCTGAGCCAAAAATCCCAGCCCAGGTCTCAATCAGGGGGGCACCAGGCTTCGCTGTGCTCCCAGTGTCACCCATCCCACGGGGTGGCTGAGGACAGACCTTGACTGGGACCTTCCCTACCTCCAGCTCCTAAACTTTGAATTGCCCTAAGCAGGATGATTTATCAACTTCTGGAGCTCCCTTTCCCCATGGGAAGCACAGGGTGCAAAGCAAGATGATTGTGCCCCAGTGCCTGCTCCCCAGTGTGTGAGCCCTCTGCTTGCCTCATCCAGCACCTCCTGGGGGCTCCCAGAGACCAGAGAGGGGGTTCTGGGCTGGGGGATGCTGCAGACAAACCCCCTGAGGGAAGGGCAACTCTGCAAACACTCAAACTGGCAGCACCACCCCCCAACACTGTGATCCCGGGTTGCTGGGGGTTATCACCCTCGTCCTCTCGGCTGCTGGGGCTGGAGATAAGGAGCTGCTCCTTATCGGCCACCGACCCCGCACCCAGCCCTGCCCCCAGGGAGCTCCTCTTTCGGTCTTACTCACTGGAGAAATGAGTAAACCTGTTGTAACAGTTGCGTTGTGACACTTCGGGGCAGCAGCCTCGACCTGTGCTTGGCTGGGGTTGTTTTTCTTTTAAGCACCTCAGCCTACAAACCTGCAGCAGCCAGGATGCATCGCAGCCCCCTGGGGGTGCCTGTGGGGTGAGGCACTGCGGGGAACCTGAAGATCCCACTGCCCCCCCCTTGCACACAAACAGGCACATGCAGAGGTTCCTCTTCCAACACCCTCACTCCACGGACACCCACACACCTCCCCCAAACTCACTGTCTGTGCACAGTCCTCTTGGGACAGCCTGGATGTGTGCATGTCCATCCATCCATCTGTCCATCCATCCATCCATCCAGGTCTGCTCTCACACCAGGATCCTCTGCACAGCCACCAGTTCTGGCAGTTTAGATGGCATCTCCAAGGAAATATTTGTTCCCCCTTCAGTTTTACTGGGAACATAACCTGGTCAGTGCCAGTGGTGTAAACATTTGGATTCAATTTATTATCTTTTCTGCAAGCTCTGTCTGAGCTGGGAGGCTACAGAGCAGCTTTGGGGCTGTTCCCCTGCCTGCAGGGATTTGGGATGGGGCTGGCAGTGCCCGGCTGGCAGAGCCTGGCAGCATTTACCCACCAAGATGGGATATTTTTATTTCTTTTTCCATTCAAGCCTGTGCAGAGCTGCTGGCAGGAGCTTTCATCCAGATTGCTGATGCCCAAAATATCTGTGCTCAGGACTGAGCAGACTGAGGCTGTAGAAGTGCTCATGGTCTGCTGATTGAAGAGAGCATACGGGAATGCAGAAAGACAGACAGACAGACAGACAGACAGACAGACACCCCCCAGGCAAAGTGCCTGAGCACATATAGCAGCAGAGGGCAGGAGGATGGGGAATGCCAGAGGGTGCTGCTCAGGCCAGGGCTCCCTGCAGCAGGAGCCAAGGATGACCCCAATGTGTGCCCAGCTCCCAGCTGTGGATCTCACTCCAGCATGTGATTTTTTAATTATTATTTATTTTATTTTACTTTCTATTTTCTCTTTTTTTTTTTTTTTTTCTTTTTTCCAGCCTGCTCTACCGTGAGCACAGCCCAGGATATGATTTTGACCCAGACAAGCTCATGCTCATCCTGGCAAAACTGAGGCCCACATCCACCTACACCTCTGATGGCTGCATCTTACTGGGATGGAGATGGCATTGCCAGCCCTGAATAAATTGGCACCACGGTCCCAGATGTAAAATGGCTGGAAAAGGAAAGAGCTGCAGCACTCTGTGGGCAGGTAAGAGCTGCATCCCATGTGGTCCATCAATGTCCCAGCCTAAAATGCCTGAGAACCCATAAACTGCTCCTGCCCCCATTAAATTGGTTATATTATATTGCTGCTATGTTATGCTCCTCGTTTTTAAACTAACTTCTAGTCTAAACTTCATCTGGCATCTTCAGCAGTCAGGATTTATGAAATAAAAGTTAAAATAGTTGAATTAAGGCAGGTGTATGTGGTCTTTCACACACAAACATGTGAACACACATTGATATTGCTAGAAAAATAGGTGTGTTCATACATGAGTGTTTCTAATCAGAGTTGTGTATTATATAAACATAAGAATATAGTATAAATATTTTTATACATATAAAATTCATTGGAAACAGGAAACCAAATTAGTTTACCTTACTAAAATGGCATGAAATAAAGCTTAACATGCGCTGTTGAAAAAGGTTAGGATGTGGTTTTTGGAAGGTTTTGCTTTCCCTGAGGACTCATTATACCATGTTTATGTCTAAAACCTCTTAATTTTGAAGCCAGCTCACAGAAAGTTAATGGTGCCATGTATTTATTTTATTTCAGTTTCATTTTGCAAAGCTCAAGCTTTGCTTACCATGCCAGCATATGAGCAGCTCACGTAAGCACAAGCAGCTGAGGGTGCAGGGGCAGCAAAGGGCTCTGGGTGTCTGTGTGCACACACTGACCTCATGGTGCTGATCTGCAGGTAGAGATTAACCAGGGACCACTCAACCCTACTTAGTCTGATTTGAAAAGATCTTTTGAGTGTTACACATGTAATAAGATGCTCAGTTCTATTTTCAAACCAAGTTGTGTTCCTGGCTGAGTTACAGAGGGCCATGCTCTCCACCTTTACGTGGGTAAATGCTTTTAAAAACCAACTCCTGGGAGCTGTAAGTGATCATCTGTTCAATGGGAATTAACAACCAGGCAGCCCAAAGTGGGAGTTGCCCTCTGTCATGTTTGTCCTTTAGATTATTTTACCCTTAGCCTCTTCATCTCATTTCTGCTTAAGGATGGGTATGGTGGATGCAGAACATAGTAAGAGGCCAAGAATACTCATGGTGCCCAGGAGCAGGTTTTTTAATAGCATGTGTCTCTCCTCTCTGCTGTATGGCACGTAACTTGGTGGACTGGATGTGTGGCACTGGACAGGGTGGAACCTCCCCCACTGCAGCCATAACACAGGAAATAACCTGGATAACAGGACACCCTGACACCCCTGGGAAATGTGCAGCTCCTGGCATGAGCATGCAGCAAGCCTGGGGGCTGCTGCAGAGTCTGTGGCTCAACAGGAGCCATGGGGAGAAGGAAAAAATACTCACTTAGTGTATATACATGTGTATTTTTATATATAAACTATATATGTGTTTAAACATACCTGTATATCATTATATATTGAAATTATAGGTAAGTTTTAAAATATATATATACATACACAGACTCAAATAAATAAATACACTCATGCACATATAGGTAGGGATCTCTAGAGGCAAGTGTGTAAGTCCTGAGCTTGTGGGCAGCAGTGTCTTGAGTCCCTTTGAGGGCAAACCCCCTGTGCCACAAGGGCACTACCCTGACCTCGGGTCAGCCTGGCTCAGCAGAGATTTGTTGTGCCTTTATTGCCATTTCACCCTTAAAGCATTGCAGCACTTTCAGAACAACAGTCTCTTGACTTCTCCATCTCTGACCTTCCCAACCTCTCTATCACCACTATCAAGGCTCCCAAGCACGGACACACAGCTAATAAATCTGAGCCTTTAATTGCCTTCCCACAGAGTCTGGCCTTATCTGAGCCATCGCTCCTCTCAGCACACTGCTGTGTTTCCAGGTCTGGGCTGCTGGTGTCAGTTCTTTGGCTTTGGTTTTTAGGCACATGTTCCCCTAGTAACATGGTCTGGGTAATGTGATGCCTCAAGCTGTATCTGACACACGAGGGGGATTTAGATACCCTCAGCTTTATCTTATGCAAAGTCCCCCTTTTTGGATTATCTATGTAGCTTAAAAATGCAAAAATTAGTGGAGGGAAAAAACAAACAAGACAACAAAAACTGCAATTAAATCCCATTGCTAAAGACATCAGTAAGAGGGTGGGGTTAGAGGGCTGCTGGCCCAGGGTGCCACTGGGGCAAGGGGAGCCTGATCACTGCTCACAGCTGGTTGCTGGGCAGCTCAGGAGAAGACACAATGTCTCTGGTACCCAAGGGAGATTTATTTCTTTTCATACCCACCCACCCCCAGAAGTTCAGGAAGTTTCCTGCAGCTCTCTGGGAGAGCAGGGCTGGTGCAGGCACTGCCGTATCAGCAGCCGTGGGTCTATCGGGCCGAGCAGAAGCTTTTCCAGGAACTATCTAGTGAAACACATGACCGTGCCCCTGATACGTGACAGGCATTCACTGGGCTCCCAGCGAGTCAGTTGACTTTGTTATTCAAACTATTTTAGTGATGGGTTTTAATCCCAGGCTTAGGTTTTTCTTTCTTTTTTTTTTTTTTTTTTTTTTTTTTTCTCCTTTCTTTTTTTCTCCCTCTGAACAAGGGAATCTCTACAGTGGCAGGATTCAGTGAGGCACAAAGGAGGGAAAAAAAAAAACAAGTTTCAGCCAGAAGAGAGAGGAAAAAAAGGATGCTGTTAGCATTCCCTATAGGTGAAGGGGTAAAGCCATTTTGCTGTGAATTTTAGTTTAAAGGGTAAGTGCCAATAGCAGCCCAGTCACTATGCAGCTAAAACCTGTGCTCAGCCTCTGTGCTCACCTCTCAGCCATCAAGTTTTGGAGCTGGAGCCCACTGGCTGTGGGAGCTGCACTGGGGAGGGGGCTGGCAGTGCCCCAGTGCCCCCCATGCCCTCAGCCTCAGTGGGTACCCACGGGCTCCCCAAGTGTCTTGTCCAGAGAGTGTGGCAGTGAGGGAGAGCACGGCAGAGATGGGGCCTGGGTGCCCCCTGTCCCTTATCTCAAGGGGGTTTGGGTAGCTGCTGGCTATGTCTTCATGGCAGGGGACACCCCAGGGTACAGTAGTGCCTGGAAAGGGCAGAAATCTCAGCTGAGCCACCCCCTCCCCATGATGCCCTGGCACTGGTGGTGGTGGTGAAGCTCCCCTGTCACAGCAGAAGAGCTGCACATGCTCCAGCACACTCAACCTAAAGTTCACCCCAGCAGCCACAGTGTGATGGTTTCCAATGAAAAAAAAATAAAAATTTGAATTTGTCATGCAAATGACAGGGCATGTGAGCACAGCTGCTGGGGGGTGGCTTTTAGCAGGTCAGCCACCAGCACAGCGCTGGGGGCATGCCCAGGGCAAGGTCAGGACTCAGTGGCCACTCCCACCCCCAGAACTTGTGCCACACAGATGATGCTACTGGAGCTGCCCTGCCAAAGCCATCCAGCCTTGCTGCTCCTCCCTGCATCCCTGTAGCTGCACATTTCCCCACCAAAGCTCTGACCCCTGCACCACAACTCCCCAGCTCACACCCATCCTGGGCTCCCATCTGCCCAGAGCAGAGCAGAGCTGCTCGGGTGAGCTCACTTTGTGGTGGGACAACATAAGGTACATGATACAGATGAAAAAAGGATGCTCCATCAAGGAATATAGAAAAACAATAAAAATAAATTTAAATTTGCTTTTAAGCAATTGCAAGGCGATTTTTTTTTTTCTCTTGTCCTGTGCTACCACCACCTCTCATCCACACCCCACTGCTCTCACACTGTGTTTAACTCTTGTCCCTCTAATACAGTGACCCATTGGGCTCTTCCTATTTTCCCAGACAAGGAACTACTTGGGTTCCTCTTCAGAACCCAGTGTCCCTTGCCAGCTGCCATCACGACCTCACTTCCACCTGGGAAGCTGGAGAGTGGATTGCACTATGACCCAACCCAATTTCACAGGTGGCTTTTTGCAAACAGGAAGGCAGCAGGTTGAGCTCTTGTTTTCATGTGGTTTTTCAAAATGAGTCCAGAGCAGAACTGAGCAGGATCCAGGCATGGCATTAAGCAGCAGTGGGCTGGGAGCAGGTGGCATAATGCTGAGAACCCTTGCACCCTCCCTTCCTGGCAGCCTCAGTCACCTTTCAGGAAATTAAGAAGCAGCTAAATGGAAAAATCATCACTCGTTTCACTTTAAAATGCACCAGACATTGTTTCTTTCTTTTAAATGACAAATTAAATCTTTGGAGGCCCTGATCTTCCTATGGCCCTGGGAGACACAGGTCCTTGGTGAAAAAAAACCCCAATGTTCAGCAGTGCTGGAGCCAGGCAGGAATACTGCCTGAGGATGGGCACAGCCACACGGCTCCCACCTCCGAAATCCTGCCCTCCCTCCTCCTCCTCCTCAGGAAGACTCAGAGAGAAAGAAGAATTGCTGAATAATCTCCAGCCCTGACAGTACTTCAAAGGCAGGTTGCTTGGGCCAGGCTGTGCTCCCTGCCAGAACTGTGCTGGATGCAGGACTCAACCCTTACTCCTTTGGCAGCCTCAGCACCATATCCAGAAACTAATTACTTAAAAAGGAAATAAATGTCACCAGCAATGGTTGTAAGAAAAACCCTGGGCAGGATGAAGAGCCCCACCAGGAGCTGCATTCTCATGCAGTGTGAGCAAGAGAGGAATGAGCTGTTTCCATTCATTGAGATGGGCTCTTTACTCTTAGGTCTACTGCTGACATTACACATACTCCTTTTGTGCCTTTTAAGCTCACCAGGGCAGTTGATCACAGTGCTGAACTGCTTCTGCTTCCTTCCTATGGCACCTTCTTCCCTCAGGATGGCTTTAGGCATTACCACCTCCTGCACAGCAAGACACACCAGTGCCAAAAACATAGGGACTTCCTGGCCCCAGTTCTTCTGTAACCTTTGCAAAGAACTAGGTAACTAGCACAAAGAAAATAATTTTATTTACTTTTAAAAGCTGATAGTCACCATGTGCAATGGTCAAAATCTGAGAAGCAATTTCAAAAGCAAGCTCCTGAGGGGGAGTTCAGTGTGGCTGAGGAACTCAAAGAGAGACTGCTCAGGGGTTCAAACACCCTGCCAGAGCATCACTGCTACCCACAGCCTGCCCCTGCCCCATCAGAGCTGAGACTCCTTAACTGGGACAAGGCTTTGGCAGACTGCTCACTTTTGTATGGATTCATTTTAGGGAAAGCAAATGACAGAGGTGACGTCCTGAGGATTCTGGGTAAGATCCCATCCCAGCTGTCCCAGTTCCTGCTGGAGCTGCAGCAGGATGCACCCTCTGCCCACCCTGGCATGGTCACAGGCAAGGCCCAGCATAGCCAGATCAGGTCAGCTTGAAAGTACCCCCTAGTAGGTTCCAGCCAAGCAAACATCAGACCATACAGTATTGAATAATTTTAAAAGTTAAAATAGTTTATTGCTGTTTTTTGTAGAAATGCACTTAACTTACATCATCTGTTCTCTTCCTTTATTTGGCTGTTGGATTATAGGCATAAAAAGGTTACGTTTACCCATTTGTTCAGTGACATAACACCTTCTTCTCTTTTGCTCCACTCATGATATTCTCCTAAGCTTTCCTGGCCAACAGCTCCAGATCACTTTTACATAAATACTGTAAATGTCTCCATAGGTTGCAGCATTGTAACAAAAGATCTACCAAAGTAGACAAAATGTTCGGTATTCTTGGTTGGTTTTTTGCATTTAAAAATATACCTAAATTTGAGATAATCTTAACAGAGTAACAATTACAATAAGAAAATAGTACAGTGCGTTGACTAAAGGAATATTCTGCTCTCCTTCAAGCCAATATTCCCTTTTGCATGTTGAAGTGATTCAGCATTTACCTACATACAATAATTTAGTAAAATGAGAATTAAACAAGGCAGATACTTACTACTATTCTTCTGTCTGCAATTCACAGCTCATGCGAATAAAATCGCAATAAATATTAAAAAATAGTTTCTTTTTCTTTCGCTTTTTTTTTTTTCTGTAAGGCATCTCTGAGTATTACAAAGTTTTTGTACAACCAAAAAATAAGATTGTTTTTTTTCCATGTTCTTCGAGTACCTCTGTACTAACAGTAATTAAGAGGCTTGCAGGTTTGATGAGGAGGGGAGGTCTGACGGGGTAGGGCTGGGAAGATGACCACAGGTGATGGGAGCAGACTGCCATGTGTGCAAGAATCTGTACTTTTCTTGTGAAACATTTCAGTCACTTTTAGAACATCTTCAAGACAATATCTGTCCGGATTGAAAACAAAACAAAACCAACAAATCAACTTACCAGAAGTCCATTTTTCATGAGCACGGGTCAGACTGCAAGGGTTTTGCCCTTAACACTATAAATAGCTTAAGGTATTGATATGCACCTACATAAAGGGGACAAAGGGGCGGGTCTGATTTCTTTCGTTTCTTTTATTCTGGTTTTGTTGTCGTTGTCAGTCCTGGTCGCACCTTTCCATGGTAACAGATTGTCCTGGGTGCCTAAGGCGATGCGGGGCCCTCACTGCATGCGGTCGGGCTGCAGCTGCTGGGGTTGGTACTGCACGAAGGCAGTGGCGGGGGCTGCGGGGGTGCTGGCGGTGATGGGGGGCTGCACCGCCCCCGTGTAGCCGTATCCCACGAAGCCGGCAGCGGGGGAGGCAGCGTAGGGGTACTGGTCGTAGGCAGCTGTGGTGTACTGGGAATAGGCTTGGCTGGCGGCGGTGTAGTCGATGTAGGGAGAGGTGATGGACTGCACAGGGGTAGGGATCACCACGCTGGGCTGGATGATAGCTTGGGGGTAAACGTAGTGAGGTGCCAGTCTGCGGAGGCAAAGGGAGAGAGTCAGCGAGGGGCTGGGATCCCTCCAGCCTTTGTGCCTTCCTCCTATCCCTCCCCTCACCCTCTTAATTCGTATTCATCAGCCACGGAAAAGGTGATGCTCAGTAGAGCTGCCCTCCGGTCTGGGGTGCTGCTCAGGCTGAAGGGAATGAAAGCAAAATCATCCTAGACCCCGAAGTGGAAGTAGTGAAATGTGGAGCAAGGACTGCAAGAACAGACACACACACCCTGGTATCCATGTCCACATATCCACTGCCCAGGTTGCTGGGTCCCAACCAAAATAACTTTCCTGGACAGCAATGACACAGCCACTGACTGTTCCCCACATGCCCTGCCTGTCCCTGCCTGCTGTGGCAGCCTCCTATATCCTCCAGGTCCACCCTTCCCCTTTCACTGCCCAAACCCTGGTGGAGACTCCTGAAGACCCACATCCCCATGGGACACCTTCAAGCACCAGGGACACCAGGTCACTCCTATGCTCATCCCACCCAGGCAGCATCCCACCAGGAACACCCACTGTCCCAGGGGCCTTCCAGCTTGCCAGCTGTTACCAGTTTCTACACATGTAAGACTGTGTTTCCATAACATTGGATGTTTAGGTCAATGCTACAGGTTGTTTGTTGTAAAACATTAGATTCCGCTCAGCAGTGTCCAGGCCAGCAGCAATGCCCATGAGATGCTACACCCAGGCTCCAGGGTCAGCCAGACCCCAGCATCTCCTCTGCCCTTTTGGTCCATGTCCCAGAGCACTGCTTTCCACCAGCTGGTTAGCCCCTCCCCTGAGGTAGCCAAGGGATTTTACAATGCCACACTCAGTTAAAAGTCCATAGACTGAAAGATCCTGGGGATGATTAATGCAGGGTTGCCCACTAATTTGCTAGAAACTGCTACCAAAGAGGAAAGGAAAAAAAAACCCAAACACACACACAAAAAGCAGCAAAATGAATGGGCTAGATTTTCCAAAGGGCCCACAAGTCAGGCCTCAAAGAGCAGAAACTGAGCAAACCTGAAGGTTTAAGGTCTGTCCACACAAACCATGGGTCAGACAAAAATTGGCACTTGCACATCAAGTGCAGGGTGCAACCGGTGCCTGCCTGCACAGCCCCAGCAGCAGAAAGCTCCATTGTGCACAGACTTGACAGATTTGGGGCTTAAGAAATAGGGAGTTGCAGACCATCACCACCAAACAGTGTGTGACTACTGAAAGATGAGAGCCATGTGCACCAAAAAGTGCAAACTGGAGAAAAGGCCCCTGTGGCCAGCAGCTTGCTGAATGGTGCAAAGCAACAGCACAAACCAAAAGCCATTCTCCAGAGAGCTCCTTCCACCCAGCCCCCAGAACCCAACTCATTCTGGCAAACAAAAAAAGACAAGGTAAAACTCTGCAAAGAGCTTACGCAGATTCAAATATTTTGGGGTTTTTTGTGTGGATGTGTGTGACAGCATACTTCCAAACACAACCACTTTTAAAAGCCTCCCACAAGCTCTTCACAAGACACAGGCTTGGTACACGCCTGAACTGCTCTCCAAAGCTGAGCTCAGCTGCTCAGGAAGAGGGTTTCTTGCTCACTCATTCATCTGATCCCCAGGGTTGGAACCCCACCAGACCCACCATGCTGCCCAGCAGCAGGACCTGGTGCTTCAGTCTGTCACAGGGACTTGCAGCCAAGGACTGGACACTTCTGCTGGATGGGTCACTGTCTGCCCTCATTCCACCCAAGTGTCTTTCCTAGGTCTCAGCTACCACCTACAATGTACCAGGGTCCACCTGGGGTAGGTCCTCCCTATAGAGGAGTCATGGGGCTGTTTCCATTTGCTTTATAAGCAGCATGGATGGTTTCAACCACTCTTCAGGCATGAGAAAGGCTTCTTGCAAACAAGTGCTCATAAACTGAGTTTCTCATCATAAAATGGTATGGGTTGGAGGGGACCTTAAAGATGGTGTAGTGCTAACTGCCCTGCAAGAATGGAGAATGATTGTTCCCCTCCACACACAGCAACACTGTCTCTGAAATTAGGGTCCTCAGATATAACACAGCAACTCCCAGAGGAGCAGCACCAGGGAGAAGGAGGGATGGTGGAGAGCAGCACCTCAACCTTTGGCTGATTAAGTGCAAGACCATCTCCAGAGGCCAAAGCTAACCCCAGTGTAGTGCAGAGAGAGGGATGCAGCCCTGCAATCCATAAATGCTCCATATCCAATAGCATCACCCTGTGACTAACAAGAATTAAATGAGCCTGGACAAATTCACTGAAACACTTATGGTTTAGCTCCAATCTCAACTGAGGTGGGTATGACTGAATCAGAGCTTCTACACGAGTTCAGCCCCAAAGCTCTCCATGTGGCACACTCACATCCACCAGCAGCACCAGTCAACTCTTCTGAGGAGCTGGGGCCCAGTCCCAACCCAGAGGTTCCTCATACTTGATCACTGGGGGCTTGGTTTGTTTGGTTTTAAATAATGCTAGGGTGCAACTCTTGGCCTGACAGGGTCTGGGGAAACGGCTCTGCAGAGGCAGCCCCAGGCATTGGCCCAGGCACCTGTTGGAGGTGAGATGAGAAAACCCCACACAACCTTCTTGTCCTACCCTTGTAAATCAGCAGCTTGGACACAGCCTGCATCCCAAATTGGTGATGGATGCTCTGGCTGCCCACTGTTTCTCCCTACATATGTCCCACTACTGGGCTTCCTGCTACTCCAGAGCTTGATAAAGTTAAACCCATCCCTCAAACACAACAACAAAAAAGCCCCAAACAGAAATGCACAATCCTCATGCTCAGGATTCACTAAAAAACACCCACCAGAAGGGGCCTGCACTTCTCCTGCACACAGGCATTCAGCCTACACCTGGCAAAATTACCCAGGAGGATGATCCAAGAGCCTCTGAGCAATCCTGTCTGAGCACCACCCTGTCTGAAGAGCTGTGCAGGTCACCCCCTCATGTCCCTTTCTGCCACCCAACTGCTCTTTAGAGCCAGAATATCCCACACAGGGGACATGGTCATGTGTGGAGTGTCAGGGGGAGTTCACACTCCCAACTCATCCCTGAGAAACTCCACACCTGGGCTTTGCTTTCACATACACAGCTCCCATACTGTGCTCCAGAGAGACAGCAAATCCATGACATCCTGCACTACTGTTTTTGCTCAGCAAGGAAAAATCCCAGCTCTTCAAAGCTACTTTAAATAAAAAGCACCATTAGAAGAGGACAGTAAGTATTGCAGTACTCCACTTCCTGAAATACATCCCAGCCCAATACATACACAAGTGCATATCACACACCACAGTTTGCTGAACTAGAAAATCACACACAGCAACTCCAGAATCTGCTTCTCCAGAATGCCATGTGTAAAAGGGAAAGCTATTTTGGTCTGTGGAGTTTTAATAATTTAGCTAGAAATTTGAAGCATGATATGCAGTTCAGACTTCTGAATTAAGTGGACAGCTGGCAACTCATTGATCAAGACACAACCCAAGGTAAGGTCACTTTAATAACTTGCAGCTACAAACAAAACAAAACCAGTACAGTATGAAGAAGTTCTCTGCTGGCTACACTGAGCATTCACAGAAGGTCTTAAAATGTTTTCTCCTCTTCAATAATTTCTGAAAAAAGATCTTCTGGGGGGGGGAAAAAAAAAAAAACCACCCAAAAAATATCACTTTTAGATTTCTTTTTCTAAAACTCAGCAAACTCTAATCTGAATTTCTAAAGAGTGAGTCACATCTGTGTTTTAAGATGCCTTTCCCTTCCTCCCTGCAGTTTTCCTCCCTCCCCCACAAACGGGTCCTGCCAGCCAGAACTTCATCTAGAATACACATAATGTGATTATAAAACATCAACCAAGTGATCAGCCATTGCCACCCCACATCAGTCACCCCCTGAACAGCAGATGTACAAGATGCTTACAGCATCGCAATTAAGGGAGGGCAGAGGCCACAAAATCCAACAAGCATGGTCAAACCTAATTCTAGAGCCACAGGAGGGACTCGGGAGGGACAGGGGACCCGGGAGGGCCATCGGTGCAGGAGCACAGCCGGGACCTGCCATGCTGGCCCACGTTCCTAACTACGTGGCACGATGCCACGCTGGCCCAGCAGCCAAAATTGAAAGACACAGAACAAAAGAGATGGTTGCAGAGCCTTTGGCAGAGGAGATGCAGGCTGGGCTGCTGCTTTTGCTGTGCAAAATGTAAAAGACAGAACAAAAGCAACCCGGTTTGGGGGGCAACCCAGGATGGGCAAGTTCAGAAGCATCAGGTGAGGCTTGGGGCTCAGCCCCCAGGGCAGCTGGGGATGAGTTGCAGGCAGGGGTGGCTGGTGGGCAGCAGCAGCCCCCGGGGAGAAGGGACAAGCCAGCAGAAGGCCATCTGTCCCACACCACTGCCCAAACAGTGAGGAAGACAAATGAACTAATAAGGGCCTCTCCCTTTTCAGCAGCTCTGCCTGGCAGTGTCTCGTATCTGAGGCACTTTATATAGTTGATTATTTTAGGTCAGATTCATACCTAAAATGTGTTTTAGTTGCTTTAGTTCTCCTTTGTCCTGCAGGACTTTCTACACATGAGCCATGAGAAGCTCCTGCAAGCTCTGCCAGGCTGGGAAATGGTTTTGGTGCTTCTGGAGGGGTGGGAGACAACTGCAACCCTGCCAAGAGGGACATGGCATCATACAGACACTTGGGAAACAACAGATTGGCACACAAATGCCACCACCACAACCAACCAGACTTTTATTCCTTGAAGAGCAAAAGAAACACAGCCCTTTGTGTCTGCCAGTGAAGGCACAAATTCTGGCATTTGATCTCAGGAATTTGGCCTCCATTTCCACCAGAGTTGACCCATTATCTGCTACAGGGACATCCACACTGCCCCAGCACGTGATGGCAGGCGGTGCCAAGCTTCAGCTGGCAGGTGGTACTGCAGAACAAGTCGAGCATGGCCACAGCTGTCCATGACAGCAGCATAGTGAAGTAACACCTCCAACCATAGCTTGGGTGAGAGATTTGAAGATGTATTTTGAAGTGGGCTCACAAGTGTAAGCACACCAAGCTGCTCTGGGAAGCCCATCCCAGTGACTCCAAGGAAAGCAGCAGCAGCCCAGGAGTTCTACATTCACAGTGCCACACCATCACCTCACTGTTGGTGATGCACAGACACATCCTGATAGAACTCATGCCCCAAGAACATCATTCCTGAAGGACATTCCCAAGGCAGCAAGCACACACCTGGGGCCACTTTAAGTAGACCTGAGTGGAGCTTGGCAAGATGCATCATCCAGGCCCCAGCCACAATGACAAGCTGTAGAAACTTGAAAAATTCTGTCTCTGTTCTCAAACCCAGACATGATGAGGAGGGGCTACAGCCTGGAGCATGGCCAGCTCAGTCCTTGCCTGCCAACAAGGACTCTTGCTCAGGGAGCAAGACATGGAGTTTATCTGCCAACAGTTTGGTGCAGCTCAGGACACTCATTGTGCCCCAGCCACTCCATCATCCAACAGCTTTCACTGACATGGACTGGGCTGCAACTACGAACATGACAAAACTCTGAATCCTGAAATGCCCCTACTAGAGCTGACTGTAACATGCATTGAAATGTCAGTGGCTTCTGCCTCATCAGGCAGCTATCTACCAGCCAGCCCAGAGTAACACAAGGATGAACTCTGCAGCTCCACAGCACAGTATTTATCCTTGCCTACTAGGCTAGGACACAAACACAAAATAGCAACTCACCCTAATTTCTGCTCATCTTGTAATTAATTTGCCTGTTCGTCTTCTACTCATCCTCTTCTGGCCCTATGGGCAGATTTTTTTGCAGCCTATGCAAACATCCATACCACTGGGTTCCCCATTTCCCTCTTGGGACCAGACATCACCACACTGGTGGGAATCACCAAGGAATAACCTGCCACAACAGACTGTCCCAGGCTGGAATTAGTACAAGAGAAAAATTATTGTATTACAGGATTCAGTACTAACCTCTGCTGGTTGCTAAGCCTACCAAAACCATTGCTGCAGAAATACAAATGCAAACTTAAAGAGAGCAATCCACAATTTCAATTTATTTTCATTTTGGCAGAGAGAAAATTTAATGAAAAGGCAGCACTACAGTAACTAAGAACCTATTATACATCAGCAGTGTTCTCATTTTACAGTGTTAGCCCATCTGGATTTCCAAACTAATGGCCCATAGAGGAGGATGGTAGAACCCACAGAACCCACAAGTAAAAAAAAAGCCATCTACACCTTATCTCATAACCTGTGCAAAAGTGTCTGTGTGGGAAAAGAATCAAAAGAAATAAAAAGGTTGCAAACAAAAGATGTGAATATGTCTTCTCACAAATATATAAACCTTTTCCTGAGCTTAACCAATAGTCTGAGATCAATATGCTGAGCTCCACCATGAGCTATCCAGGCTCAAGAATTTACATATTTATCCTCTGCATCTGGCTTCCCCACACCCAAAGGAAAAAAAACCAAACCCAAACAAAGGCATGTTTGGCCAGACCAAAAATAGTTTTGGAGAGGCAGGCTGAAAAACACTCAGGTAGCAGGAGATAACATCTGCCTGAAACAAGAGCCATCTGGCACCAAGGAAAAAGCCACATGGAAGTTTATCTACAAGAAGCCAGCTATCCAGAAAAGGAAAAAGCCCTCCCCTGTCGAGTTATCACCGCAGCCAAAACAGAAATGAACTGACAGAAGAAACAGAAAAAAGCTTCACCCCAATGCACTACAGGAGCCTGAGTCCTTCAGTATCAGTGTGAGAAATCCAGCGGGATGGCAGATTCATCCTGTCCACACGGGAGGAACAACAGAGGCTCTGAGAGATGAGCCCAGGCAGCCCCAGGAATTCTGCCTTCAACTAAGCTTTCCAATTTTATTCTACAATTTGGTGAAGACCAAAGGCTGCAAAAACATCTCTAGAGTGTTCTCAAGTACCTGGTAAGTTTTGGCATAATATAAATGTTAAATTGACTACTTTCAGCTGGTTCAATTTTTTAACATTCTTTCTTTACACATGATCCTTTCCACTGACTTTTAATTAAACTATCCATATATTTGCTTTATCAAAACCTCTTTCTAGGATAGACAAAGAATTTTGAAGCTTTAGCTACGGAAGAAGCAATGAAACATCGATTTTTGAAAAACGGAAACCTACACTGATAAAACAAGTCATTTCTCAGCCAAGAAAGAAATTGCATTTTAAGAATTTCAGTGATCTCTGCTGCCAGTTGTGTTTTTGTTGATCTACAGCATCTAAGACACCTCTTTTTCACACCTTCCCACCAGCAGGGATCACAGAGGGGAGCTATGAGCTTGCCCCCCACAGCTTTCCCAGCCTGCGCTGGGCTGGCCAGAGCAGAGCCCATTCAGTGATGACACAGGAGAGGTGACACTCTCAAAGCTGGCAACAGGGTAATTTCAAGGGACAGCATGATCCTGTTTACAGGATTTAGAGACCAAGAAACAGGAGATTCAGTTTTAACTTTGAGGCCCACAACTTTTCATCTTTTGTGATCATAGAGTATATTTAGCTCTGGTATGTAGCTCGCTCCCATCTGTGGGGAACAAGTTTTTCATGTAAGTCATATTTAGAAGTGACCCAGTGTCCTTGCTACCAAATTATCAGCAGAACAACTGTCTAGTTCCCTCACTGGCATCCTGAGGCAGGCCAGGCAGAGCTGCATTTATCATTCGAATTACTGGGCATGTGTTTAATACTACAGAGTTAGGGACCAGTATGTCAACAGCTGCACAAAGGAAAGATGAGATGAAGTACAAGTTAGACTGCTCTGAAAATTCAGATGTGTGCATGAATCTTCTGCACTGGAACTAAGGAGCATAAGTCTGATCAGAATAGGAGAGCTTTGCTCTGTCACTCCCCACCTCCTACCTGCTACAAGGGAAAAGATCTCTGCTGCTAAGGTGGCTGCTCTCACACTGATGAGGATGAAAGCAAATCCACCCAAGGCAATGAAATCAAACAAAGAAGATGGCACAACTCAATCCACGTGCTGTAAAGATGAAGCTAAAGCCAGCTCAGCCTGGGTCACCATGTGCAGGACTGCACTGGAACAGCACATGGCAACCCTGACCAGGAGCCTGTACCCTGACAGGCCCAGTGCTGCCCAGAGCTTGGCACACCATTTATGTACCCAAGTGTAAGGTCAGTATGGCAGACCATGCTCTCCTTTTGTCTTGTTCTACAGACCTATAGTAAAAGCAGGACATAAGCAAATCATGCTCAAACCCAACACAAACTGTACACCAAACCCTTGGGTCCAATACCAGCATTTGCCACCTTGGTGTAGATGCTCAAGAAATTTCACAAAGCCATCTGACCTGCTTATAAATACATGGTCACTCAAAAAAGAAAGAAAAGAAGAAAAGAGCTCTGTCTGACTGGCAAGCATTGGGTACAAATAGCAGTTGCCATGCCTGAGCACTAGCAGCTGAAGCCATTTGGAAAATAGATTTGAATATTTCTTAGGAAATCCCCCTCAAAAGCTTTCATGTTACTGGCACAGGATGAAGAGGTGCTGGGTGTGCCATCCCCAGGGATGCTGCTCGGGACCAGCAGAGCAGCCCAGGGTCCTGCAGTGGTCCAGCTTTTGGTAAGTGGTACAATGGGAAGTCAGAGCACGGGGGATGCCAGCTGAGAGAGGCTGGACAGAGCAAGGTCAGAGTGTGCAGCTTTATAAGCATAACCACAGAAAAGATGAAAGCTTGTTTCCTTTTATTTTTAACCCAATAGAGAAGTTTTAAGGATAAACATCTGTGACAGAGGGTGGGCTGACACAAAGAGGGACTTTCTTCACTTCCCAACTGCAGCAGCATCAATGTATGAAATTTCAAATTCAAAGTCATTTAACTCTTTCCAATGCTGCCCGAGACCAAGCGTGGTCCAGAGTCAGTGGGCCACCAAAATAAGCAACTACATAAGACTGGGCAACAGGGTCTCTGGAGCAGTGACATCCAACATGCAGATATGGAAAAAGCTGGATCCTGCTGCAAGAGAGAGCTGTATGTTTCCAAGAGCTCAGTCACTTACTCAGTCACTGGTAGATCTCCCACACAGATAGCTCCTTCACTGAGCCACAGCCACAGGAATGCATCTGCCATACACTGCTTGTGTACAGAACATTAACCATGGCTGCAAAGAGAAGAACCAGGGAATCCCCGTGCCCTGCACAGACTCAAACCTGTCCTAAGCACCAGCATTCCAGAGGGGGACACCAAGCAGCTTTGCCACATCTCCATGTATTGGTCTACACAGTTGCTCCTAGCGGGCTCCACAGAGTTTCATAAATTTTCAAAATTTCTTAGAAGGGATGCTGGTGCCATAAGACAGCTCCATTTGGAATTAGAGGGTCTCTCCTTCTCTGATCACATAAGCTCAGCCCTGTGCTGGCAGGTAGCTGAAAGGACACACTGTGGCATCGCCTGCTGCCTCCAAGCAAAGCGCAGTCTGTAAGCTCCAGGCTAAGCCCCCAAGCCTAAAGCTGCTTCCCTGAACTTGGAAGCCAGATCCCCAAGTCACCCTGACACAGAGGCATCCTTCACCTTCCCTTACTGTTAAGATCTCCAGTTACGACCATCTAGAGACCACTTTTCAAACAGGATTTACTGCTGACTCCTTGCTGTCTGCTGAGCGAGTGCCTCCCCTGCCAGAACAGCAGGAGGAACGAGAGAGGCTCTTCATGCTTTCTCTTTCTGTTCCGCATACCCCAGGCAATATTTACAGCTGCATTTGGGTGCCTGGGGCTAGGGGGGGAAGCCTTAAGTTTATAAATAATCCTTACTGATGTTTGGGTAATTTTCATAGTTTCCATTCACTTCAAGTTTCTCCAAAACCTGCATTTTGTGGCTTGATAGCTGGCACGTGACTGGCTGGCTTGCCCTTATTCAACTGCCTAGCAGTTAATCACTTGTTCATTCACTTCTTCCTTGCCAAGTTCAGCTTGCACACCTAGTACCCCTTGTCCCCTAACAATTGTCTTTTGGAAGCCCTGGGCACAAAAACTTCAGAGAGACAGGAACTACAGGAGAGAGAACCAGGCAAGAGAACCAGTGCCCAACCAGCCTGGGCATAGGAGACAAACCACTCAGTTTCATTTGGGGAAGGTCAGGATCCACCACATACGGTACAGAGGAATTAGATGAAGGCAGACAGATCCCCATAAACTCCTTATCTATCCTCAAATCCCACAAAGGGTCAAGGAAATTGTGGGTTCAAGGGAATGCAAGAGCCTGGCAGGCTCTAAATTTTGTTGGTCTACTGACAAGACAAAGAGGGAACCAGCAGTCAAGCTCCACTGCTTGACTGAGCACCTGATGCTTTGCTCAGAAGCCACAGAGTAGCCCCAGCCATGGTGCTCAGGTAAACAGCTCCACATGTTGCCAGCTCAGAACATTTTCAGTGATTCTGCTCAGGAATGACTGAATGCAACAAAACTCATGTTTACTGATGCCTGCAAATAATGATATATAATCCCCTTCCTCCAGCCTTCCAGTCTCCTGGTTCCTGTCTCTTGGCAACAGATAAATAATTTATGGTGCTGTATGTGCTAACTGTAGCTCTGCTGGTTTAATGATGAAACCAATGCCTAAGAACTGGAACAGTAACTGTCTAGATCACAAGGAACACGTAGTCAGTTGATGCCACACTCCTCTGTACGTGAAACTAAAAGCAAACTGTTCAAACATTACATTTTCCAGGGCAGGAACAGCACCCACAGGAACAGCAGATTATCTGCTAGAGGAACAGGAATGCACCCATGCTACTACCAGCAAGCACTGAAGATGCTTCACCATTTTGATCTTTTCTGTCAGCATGCATGGAAAAACTCCTAACAGGCTGGGTTTACTGACAACTTCTCCTCTGCACTCTTGTCCAACTTAGAAAGACTCTTGGGTTCACATCTCAAAAGTACAGCTGCTGCCCACCTTTTTTGGGGGGGGGAGCTAAGAAAGCTACTGTAGCTCCTGTACAAGGAAAGCTGTTAAAAAGCAACATCTTGTCTAGGCAGACTACCATGGCTCTTGCCAAACAAAGAGAGACTTTCCATTTCATGACAGATGTTCTTAAAGTATTTCAAACAGAGCTGTATCCACTTACAAAAACTGCCGTGTTGGAACCATACACAACACACATAAAATGGCTGTGCACTATTGTGGCAACACAGTTTCTTACATCCATAAGCTCACTGGAATAAGATTACCCGGGCAGTTGGCAACTGCAGCTATGAGGGCAAAGGAGTGAAAGTTTCTGGTTTGTTGTTGGCAGATTTTTTTTCTTTAAAGAAAAAAAAAAAAAAAAAAAAGAAAAAAAAGCCCCAAAAAAACACAGAGAGCAGGAAAGGGATGAAGTATTTCTGTTGACAGAGGCTAAAATCCCATCTATTTATACTAGAGTCACACAAAAACCACAACAGAGCAGTGCTCAAAAGCTTTAAAAATGCACCTACTTTCTTAATGCTCTTAGAAAATAATAATAAGAAACCCCTATCAATATTCACTTTCTGAAATGGTGTAAAAAAAGAACTGCATCAATCATTAAACAGTTAAATGAAGGCAGTATGACAGTCCCTATTGTTCTCGTGAAGCACACTTGTCTTTTGCCGAGCAGCTGCCAGATCCTATTAGATGTATAAAAAGAGGACTTTTCTAACCGAGCAGGGATGGTATAAGCTATTGAAAACAGCAGACAAAAGCCCACTTTTGCAGACTATTCAAGCCTTGTATAACATCTGTCCAAAATCAATTTTTGACCTAATGTTACTTTCATTAAGTAACAGACTTTGTTCCCAATGCAATTTGTTTTCTAGAATAAAACTGTATTCTAAGCATTATTACGTGGGAAACGGCACAGAGGAAGCTGATCTTATCTGAGAAACATGAGAACAGAATTTGCTTAATTGTTTTGACACCTTAAGTATTATAATAGAGAAACTCTTTTCCATTTATTTGAATTCTTGAAGTTGGCAAGGCAGCGAGCAACTCATTGGGTCTATTATGACTAAGATTTACTGAGGATAAAGGAGGATCTTTGGGAATTACATTAAAGCTGACAAATGCACAAAACTTCTAAAATCTTCACCAGAAATCTAGTACTCCAAACATTAACAACAGCTGTTGAAACTGCCCACTCCTGACAGCTAAGACTTTTTTTTCACACATATTAAATAATGAGGAAGTAGATTCATTAATTCAATTTTAGTCTGTTAAGAAACATTTCCACTTACCCAAAGGGTCTCTGAATGAAGGCTGGATGTAGCTGCTGCACACCTATGGTAAAACCTAAAAAAAGTGTTCAGAGAAAAAGAAATATTAATGAATAGCATCCATTTTAACACTCGACTTATATGTGCATAATTACACCTCAGACCACATGCATTTCATCTGCTGTGCATGCGAGCACACTCAGAGCCCTATTTAGAAGCAAGCTAATGTTAACATGCATATGTGATATGCAGCAGGACCAGATGCAAATTCAGATTAAAGAACAGTGTGAACGTGCTGTTACTGAACAGACACTGGGGTATAATGCCATATTTTACACATGGGGTACTGTGGTCGTTAAACCAAAGAGGAGAATGATGGAATGGATCTCATTGTTAATACACTGATGTAATGGAGAGGATAACAGGAAAGCAGGGAAGCCACAGAAGAAAACAGCTTTAACTGAGTTACGTGAACTAATGTGCATAAGGCTAGTGTAACAGGTACAAGAAGGTGCAGAAGAGAAGTAACTGCACTACAGCATCCTCAGTCAACAATCAAAACTACGAGGGGTAAGCATGCATCATCAGATCAAATGAGTCCTGCCTGGGTAATTTGTTTCCTTGTCTTACAAGTTATTGTAATGGAGAGAGACGGGATCTCCTGGATGCCTCACCAGTTTGAATACTCCTTGGTTTTGCTCCCAAATATGCCAGGTTCACGTTTGCTTTCCTGCCATCAATGATGGGATTCGGGTCTTTGCATGCTCTTTCAGCTGCAGCTCTGTCTGCCATGGTCACCTGGAATTAAGCACAGCCTTGTTTGTAGCAACAGCACTTTGTAAACACTCCAGCAACAGGCACTAAGTGGAGTTTATTTATTGTTCTATTTTGAATCGGGAGCTGAACTCCGCTTCGTGCAGTCTCACTTGGACAGCAAGATGGGAAAGGCTCCTGGGGACTTGACAGAAAAGAGGGCTCCCCCCTCGCCAAGTTACTCCTTTGGGCTTGCGCCAGCTGTTTTCCCTTGCCTTTCCACCTCCTCCCCCGTGCTTTTTTCAGAAGTTGGTGAGGCCAGTCCCAAATCTCCCGGCAGCAGAGCCCACTGAGAGAGGAGCTGCCAGGCGAGGGGCCGCGCTCCCGAAACACGCGGTGCCGGCACATCCCGCCCGGCTGAAGCCGGCGAAGAAATAAGACAGGGGAACCGGGGAAAGGAGGCACCGAAATGAGTGGCACGACCCCGGCCGACACGGAGCGAGGTTATTTGTCCTCCCAGGACCCCCACCCCATCCTTTGTCCTGGCCGAGCCCTCCCCGCTCCCGCCGGGCGCGGCAACCACCGCGAAGCAACAGCGACGGGACGGGGGGCAGCGGGATCTCGACCCCGGGAGACGGGAGGGGTTTGCCGGCCCAGGGGCAGCGCTGCCAAACCCCTTCCTCGGGCGAGCGCAAGGGGAGCAGCCCCGTCTCCCGTCACCGCGGCGCCCGGGCGGTGGGGAAGCGGAGCGGGAGTAGAGAGAGCGGCACTTACAAAGCCGTATCCCCGGGATTTGCCCGTCTGCCGGTCGGTGATCACCACCGCCTCCTCGATGTCCCCGAAGACCTCGAAGTACTTCCTGAGGGAGGAGTCGGTGGTGTGGTAGGGCAGCCCCCCGACGAAGATCTTTGTGAAGGTGGTGTCCTTCTGCACGGTGTGCATGGTACCGGGCGCGGCCGGCCCCAGCCGGCATCCACCCCGCGACAAGAGACCCCCTACTCCGAGCCCCCACGGCGGCCGAAGGGAGCGGAGCGGAGCGGCGGCTGGGTCCCGGGGGCCTACAGCCGGCTCATGGCCGCGCTTTGTCCCGGGAGCGCGGGCGGCGCCGCGCCCTCCCGCCGGTGCCGGTGAGTAGCGGCCCCGCAGCCGCCGCCGCCGCCTTTGTAGGGCCGCGCCCGCCCCGCCCCGCCCCGCCGCCGCGCAGGGGCACTCGGGGCGCGTAGTCCGGCACCGCAGAGTCCCTCCGGAACCCCCGAGTCCCTCCGGCACAACGGCCCTGCCGAAGGGTGCCCCGGTCCGGAGGGCTGGTGGTCAATCCCCCGGCTGTTTAGGGGTTCCGGACGCTGCTCGCGGCCCCGTAACGGAGCTGCCTCGAATTACAGCCGCCTTGCCCCTCTCTGCCCCTTTCCCCCTGGCAGTCGGGGTGCCCTGCGGACAGCCCCTCAGGCTGAGCCTGCCCCAAACTACACGGGGGGCAGCTCCAAACTCCGGGGCAGGGCATGGGGGAGGCGCGGGGAGTGCTCCTGCAAGATCCCGCCAAAGAAAACCGCCTCGGAAAAAAGAGTTGTTTTCACACACACCTCTTCCCTCTTCTCAGTTGCACAATTATCTCAACTGCAAGTGTTTAATCCCTGGCAGGTTCGGACACAGGGACAAAGCCATTGAGCAGTTTGCCAGCCTTTGTGGCACGCTGGGTGACAAAGGCATGTTAGGAAGCCAAGGCGGGAGGAAAGGATGGTCTGGAACCAAGGCAACGAGAAGGGAACAGCGACGGGCTTAAACACTGAACAACGGTCCAAAAGTCTCTTTCTTAAGCAGGTCCCTGAGCATCCTGCTTTGCCACTGGGCATCTACCAGTGCAGCCTCCCTCTGGGGCACTGGGATGTGTTATTCCCGTTTCTGCTGGTGGTCAGTAGTGGGGTTCCTCTCCACTGTCCCCCTTTTGCATTTTGTTCCCTCTCAGGATAGGCAGCTCATACAGGAGGCTGTGAAATGCCAATCTTTGGTATGACCTGCAGTTTTCAGCACTGATCTGGGAAAGCTGGGATTTAAACTGGGAATATTGTTACTACAGTGCAGCCCTGTACTCAGTTCACATAACCCTCTGCTCATTACTGCAGGAAAAAAAAAAGCTAAAAAGCTACTCAGTGCCTCAAAAGCCATCCTTGGAAAATGCTCCAACTGAGGAGTGCTTGCAACGCTTTTCTTCCTCCCCTTCCACCATGCCTTAGAGCCTGAGGTGTAGGAGAGGGTCCTAGAAAACATTTTTCATTCAGTTTCCATCACCTAGAAATTCAACAGCCAGAACCTCAAGAACAGCACCTGTGGCTTAGGTTTATCTTGCCTCTCCCGGGTTATCATTTGGCAGAGGAAGAGAGATTTTTTGCCACATGATAAATGCAGAGGTAACATTTTAGCAAAAAAGCCAGTGAAGTTCTAAATCACCATCTACTTTGGCATCAATACAGCAGGTTCAGGCTCTGCAGACAATTTTCTTTTACAGAGCCCACAGAGAAAAGCCAGTTATTTCAAGAGAAAGGAATGCATTAATGTCTGCTCTCTGTAGTTATTCATTAATATTTTTCTTGCACTGCTCCATAGTTCTAAAGACCCTGTGCTTCATAAAAGAAAGAAAAAAAGGCAAGGAAAGCCATTAAGCTTTTCCTTCTGAAAGCACCAGACTTAAAGACTAGGACATGTTTGGATTCATTACTGTGGAAGAAAGACGGAGCTGGGCCAGCAGCACCCAACATCACTGCAACATTAACAGCCTTCTGCAAAAGGGATGGTTACGTGGGAATCCTTGGAGCTGCTGTGTTTTATGCAGTGATGTGTGTAGGTACAGCAACACAACCCAGGTCCATCCCAACAGCACAGCCAGAACACACCTTTAGGGTCAGAATACAGGCAGAGGCTGAGGCCCCTCCACTGATTCATAGCCCTTCTGTCTGCATGACTTGCACTACAAACTGCACATCAGCTGCTTCCTGGGCTGCCCCAGCTAATGACAACCCAATTGTTTTTCAGTTGCAGTCCTTTTACAGAGCTTCATTCTACTCCCAATGATGGCAAAGATTCAAATCATCCAAACAGACTCCTGTTCCTCTGCAAGGAAGGCAAGGCTCAAAAGCTACCAGAAGTGTCTCAGTTCTCGATGCTTACACTGGTCAGGGGGAAGGAAAACATCACATACTTTTTTTCCCCTTCAAACAGGAGCCCCACATCTATCAAAGGAGGAATCCCAGTTCCTCGACTTTCCTAGAGGCAGGAAGAGAAATTCTCTAAGAACATAAAAACACATTTAGTTAAAAACCTGGCTTCTCAAAGCCTTTTAAAACCTAGATGTCCTCTAAGAGGAAGAACACAACAATAAATTAGGGCTACACCTGTACTGAATGAACAGGGTGAACCTCAGAGTACTGCTGGTGTGGCTGGGGGGTGTGCATTTGTTCTGCCACACCCTGGAAAGTAGGATGGGAAATGAAACCTTCTGTCTCATGGCACAGCTCAGACAAGCTCAGAGAAGAGTGAGCTGTTACCACAAACTCTGGGAAAGAGAAAGCAAGTAGTGGTAACTTTATCTGAGTTGGGTTTTTATACAGTATCTCCTTTGTTCTTGTGATAAGCAGCTATCCTCCCCAAAACACCAACAGATTAAATCCAGCCACCAGATCAAAACTGCAGGACCTTGGCAGAGTTAGTTTGCCAACACCTCCCTGTGCTTTTACTACAGTGAGAGGAGTACCTGATGAGTATGTTCCAAGTTTCTCTGGTCAGAGAGCTCCTGCAGAAACAGATACATCTCAGGATGAAGCTGCCTTGGGAAATGCTGGACAATGCTTATCACAAATCCAGAAGTAGACTGCAAGCAAAAATGGGAACACAGATTAGACACAGCCCTATTCTAGGGCTGTATTTAGTTTCTGTATTTATTAAGAAATAAAACTACATTGTTCGATCTATGAGGAGGCTTGGAGAAAAGTCATCTTTAGCAGCAGTGTACAACTATTTATATTCTCAGTGTATTGGATTTGTATTGCAAACCCAGAGCATTCTATTTTGATACAGATTGGGAAGATTCAACACAGTTACGAGAATTTACTGGTTTCTTACATGTTAGTATAATGCTCGAGGCTTAGGCAAAACTGATACACAAAGGATCCTTCTGGTGTAGTTCAGCAGCATTACCCAAGACTTGAAATAGAAGCTGCAGACCAAAGTGACCAAAGACACCAAACCAAGTGTCCTGGATTCCACAAAAATCTTAGAGAAGGGGGCACTGCAAGATCAGCCATGTGCAGAACCAAGCACAAATGGTCCCTGTCTAAAGAAAGAAAACCAAATCATAGCAGAGGAGGCTGGATGTCTGGGAGCACAAGAACAGGACAGAGAGATGAGGGAAGCACAGCAAATTCATTGCAGGGGAAAAGCTAGCTCTGCTCCTTGTCCTCTGCAGAGCTGTGAAGTCTTTTCTGTTTTGTCCCTCCTTTAATAAGAAGCGGTAGAAGGAATGCCAGTGAAGCTCTGTGGTGCCCTCTTTGTACACTTGCCTTCCCCTCGTGTCTCTGGGGAAATTGTGTTGATCTGAAAGCCACTGAAGAACCTCCTTCATTTCTTAAGAAGCCAGTGGGCTTTATTTTTAAAATATAACAGGGCTACTGTGAACCTCTGACCTTTTTCAGTTTGTGCTGCTGCTTGGCCAAGCCTTCTTTGCTTGTAGGGCAGTGCCCTTGGGTTTTGTCATGGATACCCATGGACTGGTTATTGCAACAACGGTAGATGAAACATCTCTTTTAGAAGCTCCACAATTAAATAAGTTAGCTGGAAAGCAAGGGACTTACTGTGGGAACCGTTTGGTTTGTTAGTTTTACTAATGCTCAGTCTGGATGCTGGCCACCAGCTAGGCTGTGAACAGTAGCATAGCTGGGAGATCTTGAGGGAGGCTGCATTCAGTGGCATTTGGTTTAGGTTAGAGCAGGAAATTCTGCACTTGGCCCCTTGTCTCAGATTTTATGCATTGGTGCCCTGAACACACCAGGACCATTGCTTAACTCAGAACTGCTGCTGCAAAAAGAATTAAAAAATAAACATTCTTCCTCACCCATCTGGGTCACCTCCTTAATCTGATAGTGTGCCCTTCTGTAGGTTTAGACCTTACTAAAACAGACTTTTCTACCTTGCCACATCCAATGAGATAGATAATCCATCTAGTCGGGTATCATGCACCCAATTTCTGATACTTTGAAAAGGTATTTAATGTCTGCAATGAACCTAGCCAAGATATATATATATATAATCAGCAAGCTATGTAATTAACCTTGTTGAAAAGTTCAGTTAGAAATTCCTAGGGCCTTCTAGTTACCATGTCTACTCTATTCAAACATAATGCAGCAAAGATTTGTTGTAGTGGCTCTGACCAGGATATGAACACAATTGAACTGTTGAGACATCAAAACAAGGTAGCAGTACTGGGCACAAAAACTATATCCAAGAAGCCTGAAAGGTATTTAAAAAGAAAAACACAGTGACCTGGACTGAAATTTGGGCAGAATGATTCCAGCTTCTCTATAATCTCAAAAGGCCTAAAATGTGCCTTTCTACAAAAAACTCAGTCACCACACTGCCACAAATGGGCTGCACAGTCACAGGCTGCAAGGGCTCACTCAGGTGATGCCATGGAGTTGCTTACAGTACAACACCCACATCCAGTTGGCTGGAGCATCACAGTCATTGCTGATGAGGAAAAGCCATCAGTGGGTCAGCAGGGAATTGCCAGCAACACGATGTCCCCAGCCCTGCAGCAGCACAATGACATCAGCTGAGCATGACAAGTGAGACACGGGCAGGCCTGCAAAACCACACGGCCCAGTTACTACATCATGCTTTTAGTTAGGGGACAGGCACGTAGAGAACAGCATGACAGTAAAGAGGGTATATATTACATGCATTCTCAGAAAGACAGAAAAAAGCTGACAGATCACTTGATCTGTATTTTTGAAGTCAAGTTCGTGAATGAAGAATATGAATTAGTACTAGATCAGGAAATCCATTCTGCTTCTGAGAGTCTTGTTTTCCTTTTGCCAGTGTGGAGGTGTCAAGGCTAGACATACCTCAACAAACATTCTCATCATCCTACAGGAATTAAAAACAACTCTTCTGTTTCCCTACCAGAAGGGCAGCTTGGACAGCACTGCCCGTGAAGATAAGGAGGCTTAGAAAGAGCAAGATAGTAGCAAATAGATTCTCAAGTGACTCATGATAGGAAAGGTGAACTCTTCCTTGAGCCAAGCCATGCTTAAAATAGCTTGGAGAGTTCAATCATCTTCTCTTTCATTTCCCCACTGCTGCAGGCAGGACCACCAAAGAAAGGTGCTCAGATGATGAACTGGATGATCTCAGCCATTGTGAAAGACACAGGTCAGCATCAAACAGCATCACACAGCCTATGACTGAACAAAAGCGTGACAGGAGAAGGGTTCAGTCAATGAAAAAGGTTTTGCTAAGCTGTTCTCTTTTAGCAGACATTTCCCTTCTTTCTCTGCTTTTGTGAAAAGCTATTTCAGTCCAGCCCATGCACTCTAAAATGCTACATACTGATGCCTGAGGTCTGACAACATTCAACAGATGCAGAAGTTGTTCTTCACAAATATATACATACCCTTTGATAAATTATACATTAATGCATAGACAACCAATGACTGTCTGCAATCCTACTGCATTAGACCATGAATGAACATTATGGAGAAAAAGGAGACCTCTGAGGAGAAGAGTCAGATGTCAGCAGAAAGCAATTGCCTGTCAGTAAATGATATCTGTCCTTTTGAGGCCATATGAATCCCACTCTGTGTTACAGCATGAGAATGGCAGACAGCTGCCCTTCCAAAGAAAAAAAGATTGTATTTTAATTCTGTTTTTAGTAATTTGATAATAGTTTGAGCTACTGCATTATTTCTGCACTTTACTGAATACAATAGTCATGGTCTTTTCTAAATAAAATATATCTCCCTTTGTTGTGTTAGCTGTATTGCAGGCTAGCAGAGAAAGATGACTGAACCAGCTGAGAGTGGCTCAGAAAAGGACATCTGAACTTACACCTTTCTGGAAGGTGGCACAACTGTGATTAAATACTTTGGGAGAGTTTGAAAAAAAATCCATTACTTCAGTTTTGCTTCACAGAGTTCCCAGCAACTGAACATTATAATTTCCCTTACCTGGTCCAGCAAACCAAAGAAAGTAGCACTACAAGTGATTTGCATTTAAGAAATATTAGTGAAAGAAAGCATTTGGTAGCAAACTACAAAGCATTTGTTCACACACCAGAAATAAAGAGGGAAAGACTTAACAGACTTGGGTATCTAATAGGCAGTTTTCAGCATTTTTCTACTACAACAAACTAATTTTTCTGATCTCAGCATATATATATATATATATATATTACATACATCCCATGTATAAAGCAGTTATTGCCTGAAAAAGATATACTGGATGGTAAAGGGTAAACTCTCTTCTGGTTAAGAACATTACCTTAATCTTTTATCTAGGCCTGCTTTTCAGTGGCACTTGATACAGGATACACGAAACACTTCCTTGAATACATAAAGCCAGAGATAAAGTTACACATGATTGAAGATCTATGCTGCTAGTAAGACAAAAGCTCCTGTATTACCTGGCACATGCCTGCTAAATTATTGAAGTGTCTCTTCAAACGGAATATATTCACTGGATAATTAGTCAACAGAAGAAAACAGTCTCTCTTTACAAACCTAATGTTGACAGGTATTGTATCTTTCATGCCCAGTAACAAGAAGTATTTGCAGAACTGATGCAACACAAACATTTGGAATTGCTCTGTCAGTGTGCAAGTGTTCCTGGGGCACCTGCCCCCCTTTGGGATATTGCCTCAGCCTCAGATTACCTTACAAGCAAGCCCCAGTGTGAATTCTTTTTACCTACTGCAGCTCTATCCCCATTTCAGAAGCTGATAAATGGTACAAATAAAAGGAGGCTTGCTTTGCATTTAAGGAATGAGTCTGATCAAACTGAAGCAGGGATGTGTAAGCCTGACTCCAGCCCTGTGCTGTCCCAGCCTGTGCCAAGCAGGACCTGCCCAGGGCAGTGCCAGCAGATCACTGGCACTTGGAGCTGTGATGTGCCACTCTCCCACTCCAGCAGCTGTCTTCTCACATGGACTTGTTTCCTGCTGCAGATTCTTAGGAACACAGGTTACCCCACCTGTCCACAGAACATACCACACTATGGAAGTCAGAACTGGCATCTCTCTGCTGAAACCATCACAGCCAGCCAGCTGATGATGCTACTCTGTTTATTCTGACCTGGCAGGAGAAGAACAGCAGCAGTTTCATCACTTGCAATGGCTGTTCTGTTGCTGAGAGCAGGAGGATGGTGTCTGTACTGCCTGGAAGCTGACCTGGGAATAAGATGGTTTTTAACTGTTAGAACATGAGACATAGGATAAAATACACAAACAGCAACTCATAGACCAAGGTGTGTAAAGACCACATTCTGTCAATGCAGATATTAATGTTTTATGGGGTTTTTTTCTCTTAAAGTATGTCTGTCACCCAAAGCTAAGGGGACACAGATTCTCTTAGGAATCCTTGACAGAATGACAAGAACAGTACATTGTAGTTACAGTTAAAGCTTTATTTTCTTAACAGGGTATTATGACTCGCTTAGGACAAAATTTACCATGAAAATGACCCAGGCAGAATCAATGTAGAGCAATCTGTAAGTAGCATAATACAGAAATTATAATACCACTTAACCTATGATTTCTAATCACCTGGACCATTTGAACACCAGATCTTAATACATGGTTTGCTGTATCAATATACAACCATCACCTAGACTTAAAAGTAATATAAAACAATGTGATTCAGTAACTTAATCCTTGAAGGAAGCAGATGAAGATGGCCCTGGCCACCAGGAGGTCATGGGTCTCACTGTCCAGCAGCAATTTGGGTCCAAGTTCCCCACTTCTAACTGCTTGTTTTTATAGGCAGTGCTCTGTGTGCTTCTTTGTTCTGTGACAGGGTCAGCACCAGCACCTGGCTGGCTGGGTGCCTGGGACCTTCAAGGCCAGCAAGGAAGGGAGTAATGGGCTGGGTGCCCAGGAATCTTGAGGCCGACAGGGAGGGGAAGAAGAAATCTATTTGGTTTGTCTACTTGGTTCACAGGACCTTCAGGGCCTGATAATGAGGGAAAGGGAACAAATAGATGACCTGCTCAGTCACAAAGAATGACTGCTTGCCTTAGAACATGACATTAAGTGTGTGAACCACATTACCAGGGGCTGGCAAAGGGGCTACCACTCACATATGCCCCAGGGACAAGATAATCACATGGGGTAAGCAAGAATTAAAAACCTACTCACATCTTATAACACACAACTATTGCTCCCCTTGCATCATCCAGTGTATTTCCCAGCTTTGAAAATGGTAAGACAGACACTGCATTTTAAATTTTTGGGAAAAAAATGCCCTTCTTTTTTAGTCGCTTATCACAAAACTTGCCTGTTTTTTAGTAAAGTGTTTTTATTTCATTTTTTCTTCCTTCCTTCAGAAAACCTAGAAACATTTTGGAAACAAAAGCTAGAGCTGTTTAGCAGTTTTAAGCCTAGTCTCCTAAGAGAGCAGTATGAAAACTTTTTAGTTATTAAGGTTTGTCTTAAAAAGGGAAGTTAATTCGAGTGCTAGGAGCCAATAGCCAATATCCTAAATGATTTAGCTCCACCCTAACTTAATTCTAAACTCTCCAAATGCCTTGTCCTCAAACATCCCAGCCTTTAGCAAAAGCTTTAATACTACCTATATCCCCAAAACTCAGGCAACCATACAGATGTCTCTCTAAGCAGCTAAAATAGCATCTCATTGTTTGCTCTAAGAAGGTCTTGGTTTAGATTTATGGGGAGGTATCACGTACACTCTTGTAAAAAAAAATTACGAAGTATTTCCATCTTGCATCTATTCCCTGAGTATTTGGGGATAGATTGATGTATACAAATAACTGCATCTTGTGCCCCAGCACAGGTGCAGCAGCTCCTGTATGGCACTGCCAGAGGCACAGGGACCTCAGTGAAGCCAAAAGCACAGAGTCCGTGCTGAAGGAGAGAGGTTGTGAAGCAGCCACCAATGCTGCCATCTCCTGGCATTTGCAGAAATTGTTTTAATTCTGAATTAGTCCCGTTCATTATTTTATGTGGCAGCACCAACTGATGATTCTCACCTGGCTGGTAAGCTGAAACCATGGAGATGTTAGACATGGTGAATCTCCATCAAAAACTTTTGGAAGAAGACAAAGTTTAGTCTTACCCCAGACTGAAAATGTTGCTTATTTAGCAATTCTGGAGATGTAAAATTCTAACAGCATAAACCTTCATTTTTAAATTTTTTAATTTAAAAAAACCGAAAAAAACAACAGCAGAAAGCAAACAAGAAATAAGTGGCTTCTATCACTTTGAAGGCCAGATACTGTAAACCTCTTGAGACTGGTTGGACACAATTCCTTATAATGAACAATTGCCCAAAAACCTCATCTACAAGCAGCACTTAATAACAATCAAATTGAACCAGGCCGAAGCAGTAACTTTATTAAAATTTCCCAAATACACCTAACCCTACCTCTATATCCCCAACTTCATACTTCTCTGGACTCAACCTGTTTTCCTAGCTGGCAGCTAGGCTGCACTACTCACCAATTCAGCTACTGCATTTCATCTGACAGATGGTAAATTAAGATACTCTGCCTGACTGCTTGCCATTGTGCAAACATGTCCCATGTTCATTTGTGAAAGGCTTTAGCAGACAAACTTTTTGTCACCTCCTTCATTTTCCAAAATACACTTTATTAAACCAACATGAAAGCCCAGTGACACGTGAGACCAGCAGGAGCGAGGTTAAGATAGCTTACCAGATGTTTATAAAATGTTCCCATTTGCAGGGGCTTAACTGAGTTGCTCTTCATGCCAAATAGTATTTTCCTGCAATAATACAAGAAGACTGACAGCAAATTTTCAAAAAAATTATTAAAAATAGTTATGCTATAAAAAGGATTCCTATGGGTAGCTTTGTGTACACAGGTTTAGAATCTTACATTCTATTTTGTTCAGGATTTTTTGACAGGTAACTGCCACAGAATACCCAGTTAATACCTTTCCACAACATGCAGTAACACTTACTTGTATATAAATAAACTCTCACTACATGTTTGATGCTTGAAGGGATACAGCTGTGTGTACTTTGCAAGAGGACCTCACAAAAATTCCAGGGAAGAGTAAATTGCCAATGCATTCTCTTAAGTTGAGTAATGGAAAACAAATCAGTTCAAAGTTTGAGTCTGTCTTCCTAATTGAATACATCTAATCTGCACAGCAACATAATGGAAAGTATGTCCCTCTAAAATTAGTCTGAACAATTAACATGATGACTAAGTAATTCTGAAACCTTGCTGACAGATAAAACGAAACTGATTCCAAGAGGAGAATTAGAACTCAACATATTAACACAGAATTATGTGTTTTGTGTTACCAAACAAGAGAGACTTACCAGTGCTGGCTTCATAATGAAAATAGATTTTGGCTAAACTTAGTATCCACTTAGGTCACTCCACTGGATCCTACAGAAACATACCTGCTGAACTAGAGTGAATCTATTCTCTCATCACTCTCACACTGTTAAGTTTTTAACCCAAGAAACATATTTTTTAAAACATGAAACAGATGATACATTCAATTCTTCCCTGTTTACACCACTGGGAATTCTGCACACAGGAGACAGAATTATTTAATTGTATTTACCATCTGTGATGCCACAGTTAAGCTTTAGCCTGCAATCACTTGGTGGCATTCATAAGATCAGAAAAATGTGCTAACCACCAAAGATTAAAGGCACAACAATCACAGCCTTTAAATATAAAATTCAACAAAATCATAATAGATGTTTGAGCAAATGACCAGCTATTGATATAACTGCTGGGAACTCCTTCCTATCTTAAAGAAATCAAATAGTACATGAACATGACATCTGAAACCTTGTAAAATATAGAAAGTAGCAGAAGAAAAAAAAATAACTTGAGAAACAAAACCCAGAAAAGAGTGTCTCTAAAGAGTAGCAGAATGTATTTCATGGACTTTCCTCAACTACACTACACACCCAACAAAAACTGATGAATATTATAAAGCAGAGATGTTAAAGGAGCAGTAAGCTATAGAGACTTTGAGGATGGTATGATTCATGTGTACTCAGACAAATTATCTGGTGTTTAGCTGTTAAGATAGGAAGGAACTTGATTCACTCTCATACAACAAAAGGCTTTTCACACTAGCCCTCCTAGCTCCTGGACACAAAACCACAGGAATCATTCAGAATGAAAGAGCAGCTGGAAAAAACATTAAGATTTCCAGCTAAAGCAGTTGGAGGAAAAGAATTTTCAAAAAATGTATCTTACTTACAATGAAAGGACAAGAAGGTGCTTTCAGTAGTGAAGCACATCACCTTGGCCAGGTTATATAATACAACACACGAATGTAAAAAAAGCATTTAGTAGAAATTTTATTTGAAATGCAGCACGAATCCATAGCCTTAAGCGTTACAACATACAGTTTTACAGAGAATTTGTACAATATGACAGGTATTTCTCTACATGCACCCCTCTATTTTTATTTTGTTGTTATCAAACAATAGTTAAAGAGGAATAATAAACATTCACTTCTAAAAAGAAAACTTTGGCATGTATACAACTGGCTAGGTAAAAGTAAACAGTCAGATTCAAGTCAGAAAGAGACCCACTTCTTTTGTTTCACAGGATTTTTCATCAGGATGAAACTCACCAGCACTATTTCCTAGTTAATACAAAAATGAGTTTGGTTTGATTTTGGGTTTTTTTTTTTTTCAGTCCAGAAACCCCTGTTAAGGGACAAAAATATGTTAAGAGAGATGTAAAAGAACCAACTTTTAACTCTAACAGGTGTCAGTTTTAAAACACTTTAGGCCATGAGTACTTTGCATACATTGGTTTGGTCATGAACAAAACTCTTTTACCTGTTTGCTCATGTTACTGAACTACATATCACTTGGCACAACTGACAATTTCTCCTTCATACTATAGTAAGCATGAGTACTGATGGCTCAGAAGTCATGTCCATTACTGGAGTATGAGAAAAACTAAAGTAGAATTTGCACTGTGCTCACTTTCTGGCTCAAGTTTCTGTCACTGTATCGGCCTCTTCCATACTTACCAAATTCATCCAAAAACTGAGGAAAACCAATTTGCAGAGCATTTCTTCCTGGTATACAGTAGACAATGTTCCCATTTAAAAAAATCAGAAAGCAATTAAAGAACCCCTGAATAACAAGTAATAACAAGACTCCTTTGAGAAGAATTACTTGCAATTCTTCAAGTACTTACAAAAAATACACTATTTATACAACTTCCCCAGAACCATTATAATGAACATATTTCGATGTAGTACTAATAAAATAAATCCATAATACAAATGGTAGCACTTCTAAGCAGGAATATCTAACCCAGATTTAGATTTGCTGCAATTATTGCTGTGGAACAGACAGTGGCTAAGTCATATGAATACCAGCCTCTCTTTCTTATACACATTGGAACATCTAATTTGCAAAAAATGTTCTCCAAGTCAGAATACATTTAATGTCATTTTTACAGTTCCTGCTAAATGTTAGCGATCCAACGTTGACTGAACCATGGTGCAATAGGGCACAAATGGCAGAAAAGCAGTGGAGTAGAGGCAGGAATGGCAGAAAATCAGTGGAGTAATCCAAGTCAGACTCATACTCACTACTTCTTATTCCTAGGCTTTAACTCTTCTGCTGCATTTCGCAGAAAAATGTAGTTTTTCTTTTGTGGGTTGTAAAATTCATGACCCTAAGAAGAAAAATAATCTGTTTACTCTCTTCAAAGAACAAATATCAGCATTACTTTACAATATAAGAAAATGAACATTCCATTAGCTCAGTGTATTAAGATACAATCTTAAGTTGTTAAAACCAGATATTGGACAACATTGGTGGACTAGAAACAGCTTACTATAAAAACTAAATACAAGAACCGTAAGTACAGAGTAAAATGTAAGGGATAATTATCCATTTTTAAGGTATAAAAAAGCTTTTCATTAAAAAATTACCACTTATGTCTATGCTCTACTTTACAGACACAATGTAGGAGCTCAGTATGATTTATTTATTTTTTCCAACGTGATTCTGGGCAGAGAGGAAACTACAAATTTAGGAGTGCATCCAGTTTCACTTTATATTTTCTATCTTTTAAATGGAATAAGGTCACATTTTTTCAAAGTGAAGCTCAAGCTCTACAGGCAAGTGCAAAACTATCAGTTTCCCAACTGCAGATGCAAATATACTATTACGCATATTGACCTTATTTGCATACACATTACTGACTCAACACACAAGTATTCAAATCAGGGAGAGTAAACATCAACAAAGCTACTACAGTCCAATGCACAACCTGAAAATTACCAACTATGCTTGACAGAGCAGAGTTCTACTCTGGTTCTAGAAAGGAAATGTACTACTTTGTATGTACTGGTTTTACCACTTAATACTAATTAACAGATCTGAAAGACATCTCAGGAGGTGTCTACCACAGCAGTCTACCCAAGCACTCAGAAGAATTAATCTGCTCTAGCACCTAACAAGTTATTTTACTTGAGGCAGCATCCAGAACAGTAGATGCAATGCAGTAAATTAAAATTTTGCTCTCCTTGTGGCATGCAAATGAGGTCATCTGTGTGATGTCTGCATTCATTTCAGTCAAAGCCACAAGGGATACTATCCTCAAATTTAAAAGTGCCAGTTAAAAGAGGAAAGTTCTGCCACTCCATTAAAATTAAGTTACATTTCAACCTTGCTACTCATTTCTTAAAACATAAGGAAGTATTGATTTTCCACACATTATGGTTTGTTGTGATTCTCTTGCATCTAGATGATTAATTGTTGAGCTGAGTTTGGAAAATAAATACATAAATAAGTGTGACCTGCAAGTTGCACTGAGTAGGACTGGAAATTTAGTAGACAGCATTAAGAAAATGGTTTAAGTGTTTATAACCACAATATTTTTCAAGTTAGAGAATCTCAGTGAGAAGCACAGGTGTGCATTTCAAAAAGCAAAGGTGGGAACCTGTTAGGGTGCCACACTGCCCCATGACACTCCCCACAGCAGAATGTGTCAGCAGTCAGCATAACTTTGGAACCATGTAATTTACATTTTGCCATATTTTCAATGCAGTGTTGTTAGCAATCTTATTCAACTGAAGCTTAAAACTAAAAAATACATGGTTTCAATGTTAAATTGCATCAGATGTTTAACAGGACCATTGTTTTCTTGAACTGTTATGGAATTATACTCAGCCACAATTTATAAAGAACAGCAAAAGCCTCATGGGAACAGTTGTCAGCTGGAAGTGTGAATGCCAGCCTAAACCTTTCTTACCTTTGACCAATCATAACTGGAAGCATATGCAAAGATGTTGCCATTATGGTTGAAGCAACAAGCAGATATTGGCTGGTCAAGTTGTTCTGATGTTTTTAGCTTCGTTCGGGCATCTTTATCCCAAAAGCTGAATCGTCCATCAGATCCTACTGTGGCAAGGGTACCATGGACAGGATGAAATGCTATCCCATTTACCTGTGGAATCACAAAAAATACTATGTAAGTCACCAGATGTGGGACAGGTGAGGGGAACACTCACAACACATGCATGGAGAGTAAATACACAGGAAAAATTTTCTTCAACTATGTACTGCTCTTATTTTTAAAAATATCTTCATGTATGTTCTTGAGGGAAACACCTAAGAACGCAAAGCACCATCCTTTATGCAGTCCCTAAAAATGCAATGCAAAATACTGTATCACAAATATTCCAAGTCTTGTTTCAGTATCAGCAACACTAATAAGTGACATCTCCACCAAGGTGATTTAATGAATGACCTGGGGCGTATTTTAAGATATACAAAAATTTGTCTTTCCTCTTAATCTATGACTGGTATTTAAACCCAAGTCCAAGGTAACTTTAGGCAAGATAGAAGGTCAAGAAGTACAAACAATTCATATCCAATATTGCATTAAGAGTCTATACTGCCCTGTATAAATGATCTAGTGGTAATATGCTGAATACTTACAGCATAGATATCCTGAGGTGCTGATGTGTTTGTTCCATTGGAGCGATGACATTTAAAAGTGAAATTATCTTTTGCACTGGGAAAAAAAAAAAAGGTATTTTTACTTTCCTCATTGTAAACTGAGCAATAACAAAATAAACTTTTATTAAGTGATACTTACGGATTTGGGGGGTTGATATAATGAATAGCTACTCTTCCTTCAATACTTCCAAGGGCAAATCCAGTAGGTTTGTTCACTTTGTCTTTAAAAATAGCAACACAGCGATGCTAAATTTGAGAGAGATAACAGAAAGGTTTTAGACAGAGGTCTGAAGGCAGATTTCCTGACTGCTGTCTGTTTTCCATGGGGATGCACATCACACATACCAATGCAAAGCAAGGAAAACCACAAACGAGGTCAAGAGATAGGTCAAACTCTACTGCAAATTCTACTACAAATTCTACTTGGGTGACAGTATTGACATTTCTTAAATTCTTATTAAGGTCAGCAACAGAAAAATGACAAATCAGGACACATGCTGGTAACATTCTGAAATGTTGTTTTAAGCCAAAAAATGACAAGCTCAGAATTTCAGTAATCTGAATAAATACACTTGTTACATAGTAATTTACCTGGTGTTTAAGAGGAGATTCTATTCTTCTGAATTCAGAAGGTTGATTCTCTAACTGATAAACTATCAAGCCCCTCTCTGCAGTGGCCACAGCAGCCATAGGATGAACCTGGATAAGGATGTAAAACAGATTGGAAGAGAGACATCTATTTTTTATTTTGCAGAAATCCCTGAAGAAATTAAAGAAATTAGACTATTTTCTGGGAAGGAGGAGGGGAGGGCTGGCAAGGGGAAGAAAGTAAGAACAAAATTAATGGAATTATATTTAAACAAAACAAATCAGTTCTTCCCTGCTCTTACAAAATTCAACATATAGTAATCTTCTCATTATTAGCTAATCATTAGCCTTCCAATATGCATCATAAGAGTGCTATACAACTGTATCCAGAAATAAGGGCAGGTCAGTATTAGGGCTGATCTGGTTTAGGAAGTTTAAAAGAACACCAGGTGTGTTTCTTATGTTTCCCAGATGCCTGATCAAAAAGATTAATTTGTTTTATTGCTAATATCATACAGAGATCAAACACTAACAGTCAGTGGTAACCTACAGCAGCTTCAAAGACTGCCAGTTTACACATACTCCCAGTCATGTAGCTGACACTGGCTTATCATGTATCCCAGCTTACCACATCTGCACAGTAACATCTTTCAGGGAGCTGCAATGTCATCATAGGTGTTGGTGAACGGGTGTCCCAGAACTGATGGAAACAGAAAAATGAAAAAAATTACGTTTGGAGTTGGGGCTACACCATTTAAATTACTTTTGTAAAGAGAATGCAACTGGTACCAAGTTATTTCATTCTTGCCTACAGTTAGAATACTGCAACCCTCTGTGAAGTGTGGTTATTTCATTTATCTGTTTTTTTATATTAGTATTTAACAAAATACTTTAATTTCACATAGATACTATCATACACAGATTATTAGCACACTTTATGTCCTTTTGTTGAGAAAAAAATCATACCTTCAAAGTTTTATCCCAGCTTCCTGTCATGACACAGCTATAATTTGGTGCTTTAATCCAATGGATAGTCTTCACAGGAGCATCATGCTGAAGAAAACAAAAAGACAAATACACATATATTTATTAAGATAACAGTCTACATTTCACTGGGGTTTTTTTGTATGTAGTTACACTATTTATCCATTCAACATGAAATATTCATTATTTTAGTCACAACAGTTAGGATAAAGGTTGCTCATCATCTCATTGTACTGTTTAGTGCTATAAAATCACCCACATAAGAAAACAATCATTCCCAATGCAAAGAACTACAATCAAGTCACTCTGTATAGGAAGCACAGCAGAAATACAAACCATGAACAGTGGGACTTTCTATTTACTTATAAAGGATATTGTTTGTCAAAGTGCTGGTTTTATAAAAAAAATATATAATAAAACCCACAAAACCCAGCTTCTTCTGATAACAGCTACAGAATAAAGTCCTATGGGAACTGTATCAACAAGATGTTAAAATGAAGGCTGGGAATGTGCATTTTATCACCTCAAGTAAGATACAAGAAGCAATCAGTAAAAGGACTAAAATTTTTCCCACATTATATAAGTGGTAACTCATTTCAGTCACAATAACTACAGATTCTCTGAACAGACATTCACTTTTAAATTGGTAATTGATAATATAATCCCAGTTACTGCTGCAGCAGAGAGCTGGCATTTGTGAAAGTGAATTCAATGGTTCTTTAAATTTTTCCTTCCCCTATTAATGCAGCAGGGTGACAGCAGCAACAGATACAAATCTCTCTCAAGCAAAATATAGGAAAAAGCCACACAGGTTATTCCAATCACATCCACTGCAGGTCTCCCTATTCCTGTACACTTCATTATCTCAAAAAAAATCACCCTACAGCCTCTTCTTCACCTAGCAATATCTACTTCAGAAGCACTGAACATTAGCTTATTTTGATAATAAAGGTAGCTTTTAATAAAAATAGAAATGAAAAGAAACACATAATAGGTTGGGGTTTGCTTGCTTACTTGTGCAATCTGAATAGCTTGGTTACTGTTGAGATCCCACATTTTAGCAGTTTTGTCACAGGAAGCAGTAAATACTTTACTCCCATCCTAAAAAACAAGAATAAGGCCAAGAGATTTAATAGCTCTATCATTCAGTACCTATTAGACAACTGCCAAGATATATTATCTTCCAGTAATAGAATAACAGTAATGTAATATATTACAAGTAGAAATTTACTTAGAATTGCATATAATAAAAAAGAAAGCTCTACTAGCTATTATCTAGCTTTAAATACATTCTTACTTTTAAACTTTTTCTTATGCCCATGTCACTCTTCTATGAGGCTGTGCTTAGCCTAAATCTATACAATAATCATGGGCAGCATCTAGATGTGGCACTCGTGTCTGTCTCAACAGGTTTTTTATAATTATTATTTTTAAATAGGAACATACATCACTCCAGCAGCCATCTAGTACAGGCCCTGTGTGCATCTGCTGAGCCTTTGGAATTGTCTGTCCATTATCCTGAACTTCCCAGCAGCGAACCTGTAACAGGAAAAGTGCATACAGATGTAACATATTAACACTAAGAACCTAAAGGGCTTCTTGAAGATCCCACCCTTAGTTTATCCAACAAAAAAATATTACTGTAAACACCAAGCTTATTGCAGAATCAGTGAAACCTTATTTTCTCTGCATAAGGGAAAACACTGGCTACATATTCCAGAGTGTAAAACACATAGGCAGGTCAAGGAATCCTCTGAATATTGCAACTGAAGATGCTCAGCTCTGTCAAACTTGGTGCCTTGGCACCCAAGCAAAGATTAAGGTATTCAGATACACTGGCACAAATTTTTAGGATCATGTTTTACACTTCAGGCAGCAATCCTCTGACTTTATTCATCAGTAGGTCTGACTGTAAGAACTTACATCATTTGCCCATGATCCTGCAATGAGGAAATTACCCGGCAATGTTGGTGGGCTAAATGCTAAACAAGATATGCTGTCATCAGGTGGGGATGTTACTTCAATATCCTGTAAGAGAACAAAAGACAAAACAAACTTAGCCACATTTGCAAACTGCACTGATAGCCTGAAACTTCTACAGGATGAGTTAGCAGGTCGTGAGTGCTGTGAGACATTAAAACACAGGAAAAAAGTGGTTCCACACACATACCTTCATCGGGTTATGGTTATCTGCAGTCGTACTGACGAACATGCTGGTACCTCCAGTACTAAACCCTGACGTTGCTCCAAAGAGACTCATGCTTGCCCTGTAAACAAGGAGAGGGTTTACCCAGACCTGCCAGGCCCCCAAGCATCCCCAGGGTGTCTCGCCCTGCCTGCGAGGCACACGGGGATACAAAAAACCACACGTAATTAAAAATAAATTAATAAATTAATTAATTAAAACAAACACAAATCACACTTCTCTCTGCAGTCGGATCCCTGACAGCTGCAGAGACATCCCAGGGGAGACCCTGCCCCTTCTGCCCCCAACCCCGCGATGTGTCCAGCCCTGCCCAGCCCCGTCTCGCCCCCGTACAGCCGGACCGGAGAAGCAGCCAGCGGGCCGGCTGCCGAACCCGGGCCATTCCCTGCCGGCAGAACCGGCCGGCGCGGGCAGCAGCCGTTCGGGGGCTGGTTGGAGCGGGGCCGAAGGAGCCCGCAGCGCTGCCTCAGGCGAGGCGGGGCCGCCGGGGAGCACGGAGCGGGCATCCGGCACCGACCTGGACTGACCTGGACTCACCTGTGTGACAGGCCCGCTCCGGCCCGCTGCCTCCCGCGACGCGGCCCAGGAACAAACGCAGCGACGCGGGGCAGGCGGCGGCTCCGTGCGCAGGCGCGGCGGGCGGCGGTACCGGGTGCGCCTGCGCTTGGGCAGGGCGGGGAGGAAGGGACTGGGTGTGGGCAGGCCTGGGGGAGGCCACGGGAAATGGGGCGGTGCCACGGACACGCTTCCTACCGGCTGGGGTGAGCCCGGCCCGGTGGGGTCGTGGGCGGGGTTTCTCTCCCTCTCCCTCTCCCTCTCCCTCTCCCTCTCCCTCTCCCTCTCCCTCTCCCTCTCCCTCTCCCTCTCCCTCTCCCTCTCCCTCTCCCTCTCCCTCTCCCTCTCCCTCTCCCTCTCCCTCTCCCTCTCCCTGCCGGGGACCTCCGTGTCGCTTCCTCTAAGGAGAGAAAATTAATTTCTTTTTCTTTCCCCGCGCTGTGAGGAACGGAAGGGCAGAAGTGTAAAATGTTCTCTGCTTCTGGGCTCTGCCTGGGCCCCCTCTCCCGTCTGTTGGGCTCAGCCCTGGGGGTGACCCCGGCCCCAGGGCCATTCCGTGGCTGGTGGAGCAGCCTCGGGTTCGTTCTGGATGGAGATTTTGTGTGAATCTGGGCCCTCGGCGTTACTAGCAGGTGGTAACACTGCTACTGTGCAGTAAATAACAAGGAATTTTAATTCTTTTTTAAATTAATACTGGTGGAACAGTAGTAAAAAAAGAAAAGAAAAAAAAAGCTTAAGTCTCTGAAAATATCTGTAAGATCCCTGCTGATGACTATATATTAGTTTTTCTATGCAGTCATTTTTTTTCCTCACATAAAATTTATTGCACGCTTTAATCACCACAGCTTTCTGCTTCTTTTCCCTGTTCTAGAGCCAACTAAATAAAGAAAATGAACGAGGGGTTCTGTTATGTGCATCATTAACAGGATTGTTTATTAAATTCTTAATAAGTAACATCTGCTTGCTTACTTGTTCATTGAGCACAAAAAGTAATTTGGTTGCTGGAACATTTACAGCTGCTTGTGATACACAGTAAGGAAGAATTAAATCTGAACTTTTCTGACTGAACTTACAGCAAACACAAACAATGCTACACTAAAAATAATTTCCAAAAATAGGCATGTGCAATAAATTGTTAACAAGTCTTTTACTGCCTTCAAAAATAAAAAGTTTGGTACAGCATCATCTTGTGCTTTAAGAAGGCAAAGTAATTCCTTCAGACATTTTTTAACTTAGAATTTTCTGGCCAGAAAGAACATATCTCTATCTTTCTCTGCATATACTGCATTATTTATGTATGTATTGCATTTGGCATCGATACAGTGCAGAAGCCACAGAATGAAAACTACAACATTGTGTAAAAGAACCGTATTTTCTTTTACATTTTGAAGAAGAGAAAAGAGATAATGATAATCTAGATAGAATGATAAAGAAACCTAAACTGATGCATACTCCTTTGTGTCTGCATTTTTTTCCTAAAAGAAGTCAACAAATCTATATCAAGGAAGGATTTCACTTGCAAACAAGCACTCATAGCCATCCACCAAACTGCAGTTTGTTTGGTAAATAGACTCTGGAAAGGTAATCTGATGAAAGAGCAGTTAAAACTTGAATTTCAGCCTTCAGTTTAGATGCTGCCATAATTTCCAGCTGGGGAAAAAAAAAAAAAAAAAAAAAAAAAAAAAAAAAAAAAAAAGGTTTATAAGATGAAGATAAGCAGGAAGGAGAGGTTACACAATACCTTTCCTTCTTTTCTCAACATTTCACACATATATGCCTGAATTTAGATAAATGGTTTAAAAGCTACAGACCAGATTAGACCTCTAGTACTTAGTAAGTACCTGCTGCAAGTATTGCCCTACTTGTAAAAGAATAATATTTAGGAAAGCAGTAAAATCCCATGTACAGCAAATGATCATCAGATGACTGCTGCTGGGAAAGCTTCAAATACTTCTAGTTCTGTCCTGTGAGCATGATGGGCTTACTAAACCTTGCCTTCTTGTAGGGCTGCAAAACCTTCCTGTTTCTGCCATACTAATACTTTGGCATCATAAAGAGGAAAAGGATTGCAGACGATATCATTTGTCCTATGGAGAGTAAGCAATAGGTTATAATAGGTTTATACTTACTTCTTTTTTCCACATTGGCTGACAAGCAATGTAAGGTCTCTTTTGTATACTTGCTAACTTATTTTGATCCTGCTTTGTAAATGGAATCAGGGCATCTTTGGGTATATTTAATCTGAAAAGAAGATAAGGTCGTTAAACTATTTCATATACTAAAAAAAATATTCCAATGTATTTATTTTAGGACAAAAATACAAAATAATTATGTCAGGGTTTTTTTTGTGCGTTAAGTCAGACTGCACTTTCTGTCTAGGAAAGAAAAGAATGCTTCTGTTTCTTTTGGGTAAATAACTGACCTCTGGAGATCAGATGGAAGGAGCCCAAGCCACTTAATAGATGGAACGGTGAGATGATGGGCCTCAAAAGACATTGACTAAAATAAGAAAGGTCAATTATAACATTCAGTGACTTTTAGGTTAAATTATTTGAGACACATGCTTTCATAGTCACATTTTATTACAATGATAGTTAAGAATTTCTGCTATCAGAATGGTATAGAAGAAAAAATAGTGCAACTGAAGCTTATCCCCTTTATTGGAAACCATTCTTTCACTAAGACTTTCACTAAGACCACTCCAAGACCAGTCTTGTGTGAATAGTTATAATTTTACAGTCAAAGTGAGTCTGATTGCCAAAACAAACAAAAAACCCCCCACAAAAAACAAACCAACAATAAAAACCCAAACAAACCTCCCCTCCCAACTACAACAAAAACAAATAAAAACCACAAACCAAACAAAAAACAATGAAAACAAACAAACAAAAAAACCAACAAACCAAACAAACAAACCGCAGAAATCTAAACCAGGAGGAAAAAGTACAATCAAACGTGGAAATTTGTGATATTTTCTGCTGCAAAGTATCACATCATATAAAAATAGCCCAAATAAGCAATTAATGATATTTCTCAGAATACTCCCTCTGTTCCCAATGGTTAGTGACTCCAATTTTTTGAGCCAGAAGTAGTGGCAGTGTAGTACTTGGTTTTATCAGGTTGATTTCAGAATCCATGAAAACCAGTCACCTACAGCCCCGACAGCAAAGTATCACAGTTGAGTGACATGTTGTATAAAGGAAGAAGTGGTTTCTGCAGAAACACAAGGCTTAAAAACTGTCTGTATTGACACAAAATGATAAAAGGTAGTAACCATTCTAACAAAGGCTGTAACATTTCATTCATTTGAGCTGCATGGCTGGGATACAAAACAATATATTTGAAGTGGAGAAATTATACTCACCACAGATCCATATTTGTAGACACACATTATTTCTATACCTAGGTTGCAGAACACAAAATGTAAAGTGTCTCTTTATCTCCACGCTCAAATTTAAAAGACTGCATGAAGAATTCAATTTTATAGCATAACAGTTATGGTTTTATGATTAGTGCAGTTCTTTATGGTTTAAAATTATTTTTAGAGTATGTCAAAATAAAAAGAATTTGAGCATAATGTGTCACCTTTATATACTTAAATGTTTCATTCTGCCTGAGCATTTCTGAACCAAGGATAATCACCTCTTTCACACATTGTCCAACTAGCACAAAAAGTGTTCTTTGTGTAAGCTGCCTCTTTTAGTACTTTTCAGTATTATTCAGTATTATTCAGGCTTTCAGCAGCTGCTTCTCAGATTGCTTCTTGGTAATCACCCTGATTTCAGGTGGTACCAGTGTAGCTACAGAAGAGATTTTCTACATTTTTTTATGTGAAATCAGATTCTGAATTCAAACAAAGGCATCCATGCTCATAGACACAGAATCCCTTGTGAAAAGAGGGAAAATTCAGACCTGTGGCTGATGTAACACAGCACATCCAGAATGTGTTGGATTTTTTCAGGTTTAACTTTATTCCTGTTGTCACCAGACATGCAGTTTCTAGCTTTCACTGCTGTAAACTATGGGCACAAATGCTGAATTATTAATACAAGTGTATATGAACTGCTGTGAAACCAGTATCAGGCTCACTTTGCTCATACTATTTTCTTCGTGCCTGTCTGGCCTAAGGTTCCTAACATAGTTTGAAAATGAACAATGTTTAGAGAAGTTCCTGTTACCTCCTTCTATTGTACAAAAGGAATAGTATAGCCAACAGCTGGAATTTTTGACAGAGCAACATTTTCAACTGTACTGAACTCTGTAAAGATATTGCTAGGGCCTCCTGAGCCTTTTAGATGTGGTGAAGTGCCTAACACCCAGTCAATCATAAAATTCTGTTATTCTTATCCTCATCTTTAGGCCCACAGGTACTTTCAAAATCTAGTCCTATTCTGATCTATGAGTTCTATATTTATTTTTTAGGTTCAAGTTCCTATTAATACTCCAAAGCACAACAAGTCATCACGGACCATGAGGATATATTCAATGGGAATGAAAAGCCAGTATTGCTGTTTCAGTTAAATTCCTTCTGTACTTCTGGATATATTCTGCATAAATCAGGAACCTTCTGGCTGTGTTGGAGCTCTATGCTCTGCATACCTTCCCAGGAAAGTGAGAAAAGACATTCTACACAGATTTTGCTTTCCTTTTATGTCATTGAACCACTACAGATTTACCATGTGGATCTGCATCCATAAGGGAGAAAATAGGAATTTGAAAAGTATCCCACAGCTTTCTGACCAAAAGTCGTGTGTTAAGATCTGGTATGCCTCTTCCCTGAGGGAATAAAACAAAAGTAGACAGTTTAAAATTAATTCAAACAGCATCTGGCTACATATGTGTTTACATTAGTAATTTAAATCAAGCAAACAAACAAAATGCTGGCAGAAATATTTCTCCAGCAGCTATTTTGCAGGAAAAGTTGTACACTCCTATTTTGGCTCTGTGAGGAGGGAAATAGGAATGGAGCTGGGGAGCAGCACAGGAGATGTCCTGGGTTACAGGAGATGTCCTGGGTTACAGGAGATGTCCTGGGTTACAGGCACAGTGGATGTTTTGTACATTTCTCTATTTAAGGAGTTAATTTGTAAGGTGGTGGATAGATGTACCCTGGTATCTGTGTAAGCTGGTGTAAAAGTGGCACTTTTTTTCTTCTCAAAAATCCTTATGGCACTGATGATAGAACATAAAACTTGCTGTGACTGACTGTATCTGGACAGTATGGTGCATTGTATGAATGTTTATCTCTCTCAGGTATGGGGATTTGGGTTTTTTTCCTCATTGTGGGCCAAATTTGTCCCAGAAGAAGGAGGTATCCATATACACATTTCCTATCCATTCTCTAGGTTCCACAGCTCTTTCAGTACAATCCAAAATCAACCAGTTCTGTTTCATTTGGGTTTGTGAAGCCTTGAATCCTGAAGGGCAAAACATTACTCAACAGTTAAGCTTTTCTGAGACTGAGTGGGGCAGCTACTTGGCAGCAGCACACGAAGCTACCAAGCTCTAAGGAGATGATTGGAGGAGATAAGTCTTTAGAATGTGCATTTTGTATTTCGATCAGGATAATAAAATTTAAATAAAATATTTTTAGACATGCTTCATATTAATTTTAGTATGGATTTTTTACCAAATGTGAGCACCCTACAATGCTAAAGTATTATTTAATTTCTTAGGTCTAGCCAGATGATATGAAATGTGAGATGCCTACCGTAATCATTATACATGGGCACATCCTTTTGCAGAAGTCATCATCCAGAAGTCTCTGAAAAGTTGCATCTTTTTCTACAATTAGCATAAATTTGGCATGTGAGATTAAATCTTTTCTGTTAAGGCAAGCTGCATGTAAAATGATCCATCACACCAATCAATTAGAACTAAATGCTCTAAAGTACCTGTTCTGCAGCCAAAAAGCAGTGTTCATGATTCAATTTCAGAGCCAACAAGCAAAGAAAAAATTACCAGAACATTGTTTAACTTGGAGTATTCTTTGTTTTACTTTATTTTTTCAGTCTACAACTAGAGTTCCTGCTCAAAGGATACTTTTAATTCCTTGAACATTAGATGGCACAGTGACTGCCTAAAACAACAAAAATGAGATTAATAATTTTAAATAGAGAAAATGATATATTTTAAAATAACAACATTAGGTAATGAAGGACACAATTACATCCTGAAACAGCCATTCCTTTTCTATATACCAGATCAATCTTGACATTTTCACCTTGTTATAACTGTATTCAACCTTCCATATCCTGCTGTATTGTGTGGCTGTATAGGAGTCCTGTGACAAGATGCTTTTCAAGAGTGTTTGTGCTACTGTCACAGGAGATTGTTCATCATAGGGGCATTGTAGAAATAACAATGTCCCCATTATTTTTTTATATCTCTGAGCCAGAAAAAAAGTCTGCTTAGTGTGAAGATTGCAACTATAATACAGGCTTAAAATGTTTAAATATTCTTTTTTGAGACCACCAATTCCTTTCTCTCATTAACCTATAACTTGATTTTGTAACTATTTTGAAGCAACGATTTTAAGACACAGTCATGTTTACTTTGTGTCTCATATTAGGACTGGCTTAATCTGGCAAGAATATGGATGAGAAAACAGGAACTGGAGGAAGAACTTGTCAAAGAGTATGTATGATTGAAGTGTGTGGTCTGGTTTTACTTATGGCTGCTACATCACCTTTCGTGCCAATGTGGAACAATTCAATATATGAAAATATGAAGAGCTGTAGAAAGGCATTAATAACAGCTCTGCTTAAACCCAAAATATAACAGGCAGCTAAGGTTATCTTTTAGTTTTGATATTACCAATTTTGGCTTAGAATGAACGCATTTTGCAGGAAATCATGACAGCAGTCAGCAGGTCTGCTGCCTTCTGCCTCAGGTTATAATGCTAAAAACCACATCCCAAGGTGATATTCCTGGTGAGTACATAGCTGAGCTTCAGAATTGCAGTAGGATTGAACAATATTTTATATCTCTCTTTGTTTCACCCATGTTGTACTGTCTCCATTTGCCCCAAGCACAGGTCTGTGTAATAAATGTTTACAGTGACCTGAGCTACAAGAAGTGCAGAACATCACCAAAAGGTAAGCTGTTACCATTTTATTCTACATACTGTTGCACTGTAGGTACAATGCACTTTTGTACCATCCTCCTCAGTGTAACTCAAATTACCAGCAACAAAACCTTTGGTTGTAGACAGCTGAAAAAAGTAGCAAATTGTATTCAGTAAATTGCAAGTTACATGCTGTTATGTTCCTACATTGCACAAGCAAAACTAGAAACTTCTGAGAATAACTCTGATTATGAGTTATTTAATGAGCAGTTATTGATTGCTATCAGCCTGTTAAACACTAAGCAATGTTGTTGGCATCATGGATATAAAGGCTTACTGAGAGTAAATTATGTTAACAACTGCATTTTTAGATACAAAGAAGTTCTTTTAAAGCATGAGATACAAGTAAATTTGAAAGGTTACTATATAATAGCAAAATACAGTGTGATTTTGAGCTTGTAATTTGTCCCAAACTCTTTGGAGCGAGCTAACTTTATGAATTTTCTCTGAAGAAAGAAATCTTTCAAGGGCTATTATAAACCATAATAAGGTTTCATTGATACAAATGATGCCTTTAATTTTAACTATGTGTTTTCTACTGATAACTTCTAACTAATAATTCACTTTTCATTTCAATCTGCATAATTTGCTATAAAAACATTCATAATAAGCCACTTACTATATGTAGACTTCTCCGAGGTATCTTAAGCATGCAAGAAATGTCATTGATTATATTGTCCACAACACTCTGGCTACCAAACAGCTGTGTATCTGAATAATATATATCTCTATCAAGGCAAAATATTGTATTTGTAATGATAATACTGAAACAGCTGTAGTCTCATAATAATATTATAGAGGACATGGATAATTAGCTCAATTGAAAGCATTTTACACATATGAATCTATTTTCCTGCAGGTTTGCACCCTACAGGCGTTTTTCACAATAAAATTCTTAAAATAAAATTTTATTTGAAATTACAGAAATGTAGCATGTTACCTTTTAGTTGCATAAGTATTGCTCTGCACCATCTTATAGATCATAGATAATATTTTTAGGATCAGAGCTGAAAAAATACAATTTACAGAAAATTATATATATTTTCAGAAACGCACATTCAATAATTTGTATTTGTATAACCCATATTTGTGTCTCATAAAATAAAACTTTGAAGCATGTATTTTAATGTGTTGTGCAAATACATAGAGACTGTGCTACTCATTAGACTCAGGCTGTCATAATTAGAAAGAATATGATGGAGTTAAGTGAGGGAATGTATGCCCTGCTGTCCAGGCCAAGAAATTAAATTACTGAGTTAGAAAAAGAAATTAGCTTATTGTCTATATTCCAAGATTCCTTTCCTAGCTAGGCTTTTGAGGAAGGGTGATGTTTTTACATTAAGACCTTCTGAATATGCCTTCAGCTGATACTCATTCAGGGACATAGAAACTGTAAAAATGCCATATTAATTTCACTGTCACACTGTAATTTAATAAAGAAGAGAAAAGCTGAAGGGCTGGTTATAGTATCAGGTTATATTAGCCATACTAAATCAGTGTCTAATGTTTTTTTTATGGTCTGAGTTTTTGGTTGTTGGTGTTTGCTTTGCTTCTTTGTTTGTTTGTTTGTTGGCTTGGTTTTGGGTGGTTTTTGTTGTTTTATTACAAAGTTTTCAATTAAAACGAAAGGAAAAGCATGAATTCTGCTTTTGTACATTTTTAACTTACCAAATCTTTGTGCTGATCTAGGGCAGTCGCTTCTTATCTGCTTTGTGGTACAACGTGGTATCATCTGCAGACCTACAGAATCTTTAAATCTGATTCATTGCAAACAAATACAATAAAACTGTTAACTCCTGAGTATGTGTAAATTGGTCTCTGCAAGGTAACTCAGGCTCAGATCAAGTATCATAATGCTCTTTTCAGACTCAGCACAGAAACCATCAACTTGGCTGGAGATGGAGCAGCCAAAGGAAGAAGGCAGCAGGCAGCAGTCATCATCTGTCAAACTGATTCACTGAAAATGTTACTGAATTGCTCCCCATCTGATCATTGGCTTCAGAACATGGAAGAGTCTCTCAAAGATATTTCAAGACTGAATTTAAGCCTAGAATACCTAGGTTTCCAGACAAATTTGAGATAAGAAAAAATATTTTTCCATGTTTATAACTGTTACTGTATCGGCATCAATTAATATTTAGCACGGAAAGAAAAGAATGACTGATTGGAAAAAATGTGCAAAACTCAAAAGCAAATAAAAAAAAAATTTGATAAATTTTTGATAAAAATCAAATCTGACACACTGACTTTCTGACACAGAATGTGTTCTTTCATATTACAATGATATAATTATACAATGACATATTACAGTAATATAATTTATGCCCTTAAATTATTACCAGAATAACTCAATTATATTCCAATATTCATTCTGGAAACAAAAATGTGGTTTGTTCTCTTCTCTGAACAGCTGTTTAATTTAAATGAGCTCTACCATTTTGCGTTTCACCATTTCATGCCTGAAAGTGCACATTTCACCAAAACAATTAGTTATTTGCTTAAGGAGACTCCATTATTTTACTGAAAATTATTTTAGTGCCTTATAATCTGACAGCCCTGTCTCCAAAGCATTCTTTTGCATTTCAGAATTCTGTACATACTTTTAAAAAGTATTGGTGGTAAAATGGCCATAATTTTATCTAAATTCCATAACGTTTGTAAATGTATTTGTCAAAGGCTTTGCTCCATACATCCTTTGGGTGGCAGACCACACCACGGTGCAAAAGTAAAAGTAAAGTGACAGCGGTAACAAAAGCTCAGCGTAGTATCTGCCAGCTTTAAAGTCACTTTCTTGCCTTTTTGCTGCAACATTTAAAAGATATTTGTGTGTTTCACTTGCATGCCCCCTAAAATTGTAACTGCGTGGGAGGAAAACAGTAATCAAACCTTTGTTTCTCAGGTTAAACAAGGAGGGCTCTTTTTTTTTTTTTAATTTCCCTGTCAAGATACAGCTGGACAGTGGAACCTGCACTGCTTTAGGCCTGACATCATCCTCAGATAAGGAAAATTTCAATCATGAAATCATCTACTTCTTCTACTACTTTGTGTCCAGCAGATTCCAGATATGTAAATTAGGTATGAAAAAATTACTAAAAAAAATATAATGCTTCACTGACTGCCTTTTCTTCCATTCATGTTATATTTTGGCATTCTGATTATATTTTTATCTGAGAATATTTATCTGATCATACTTCTTAAAATCCTGTAATAAAATGGGATATAGGTCATTATTCAATGGAAACACACATCTAAAATTACATTTCTCTACCATAAACAATGGGTCAGCTTTTTTTTTTTTTTTTTTTTTTTTTTAATGTGATGGATGAGCCTTATTTTTAACATACTGTGATGTTAACTTGTTTTAATTTTAACGTTCTCCCCCCATGGTGTTTTTCTAGCCTGGAATGCCATTTCCCCAAAGACTGCAAAAAATTGAAAAACTTTGTTATAGTATTTTAATTTTACAGACATCTGTGTGAAACATTTTTGTCAAACTATCAAGACAGAAACCATTAAATTCCCTGGAACACACAAGCCTTTTCAGTTAAACAATTACCTTCAGGCCTCAAGTTTTTTGATTGACAGAAGTTTATTGTTCTCCTTAAATAAGTATTCCACCAAAGTGCTAGGTGTGGAAGGTTTGCTACACTTTCTTAACCTCAAATGCTTGTAATATGTCCACTTAAATGCACCTCTGCAATCTTATCAACCTAAATATCCTCTAACTCACTGACATCCAAAGCTAATACAGGGCAAGAAACAGATTTGTGTCTTCCTTTATCCTTTTACTACTGTATTACAGAGAGCAATTAATCTCTCAATTAAATTTTCTATTTAAATTACCTCCATGGTAAAATACTCTTGTACAAGCAGCTTCTACAAATCATGAAGTGTGTTATAAAGAAGGACAAGTTGCCTTTTTTTCCTGATCCTGTCTAGGTAATAATAATAATATGAACTTGCTGGTAATTGTTTCCAGCCTAAACCAGATTTTTTCACTCTAACACAATTTACCATTTCTAGTATCTCCTGCTTCCAGAAAATGATTGTTTATAGGACCTCCCTTTTCTTTCCAACTCCTATTAGAGTAGTTTTACATTTCCCTTTATGCTATGATCTCCTATTGCTTAATATACTATGCTTATTCATGCAGGGGGGGCTATTGAATATTATTTTTTATTTATCCATGACTTTTTAGGAAGTAAAATAATTTATTATCTCTAATACTTCTAGAACTATGTACAATTAACTTTCCTGGAAGTTACGTAATCAAATTTATACTAATGGCATTTATATAAATATAGGGCAGATCTTTACATAATACTTACTCTATGTTCCTCCAGTCTAATCTGTTAGCCACTGTGAGAACAGGTGCTTTGTTTTGGGCCAAGCTTTTAAGTACATCTTGAATGACATTTTCTATTGCTTCAAGAACTTCAGAACTGAAAAAAATAAAATGAATGATACAGTTCATACGATAAAATCCAGTCCTGCATCGAGTTTTGATCATCTACCCCCCCTCCTACAAAAATAATGCAATCCAAAATGGCTTCAAGGGTATATTTGTTTCAAAAATGTAGAGGAACTCTTTGTTTTTTAATTTTTTGTTCACTTTCCCTAAAATCTTTGACTTTCCATTCCAGATGCATGACTGAGGACATAATTAAAAGTACATTTCTATTCAATCCTAAAGCTATCAAATTTTTTGCCAGCTGAACTTTTAGACCAACTGGCTCGTTTGTGACTAATGATTAATGTTTTACTATAAATGATGTAATATTGGCTTTGGCTATGATTTGGGCTAAGTTGTTTCTAAATACTGTAAATTTAAAAAATGTTCAAGACTACAAATACTTCCTGTTGTACCACTGCACATTAACCTTTTGATCTGCTGTGCCAAAAAACTGCTAAGGGTTTTAATTATATGAAGGCTTAGTCTCAACAGATGCACTGTGACAAGAATAAAATCTGTATCTTTCACCTAAAAAGACAAAGTAACCTTGCAGCAGAGCCCATGCCGCCCAACTCTAGGCTGCTTTGCGTGTTATGACAGATGCTTTTTATTTTCATAAGCAATCTGACTCCAACATTTCAGCTGTCCTTAAAATTACAAGTGAACTCTATAGCAGTGTAAGTTTACATAGAAAGTAAAGGAATAGACAAAACTTATTTTAGCTCAAAGTTTGATCAGCAAAGTCCAACTTTGTCATTAAGTAATATACTAAGAAAAAAGGAGTCGATATCAATGCACACCACAGAAAATTAATTACCCCACTGCTACAAAATTAGCAAGAATTATTTTTGAAGCCTCACTGTGAGTCTCGTTAAACAAGGATGTGTCATTAAAGCTCTATTTTATCAGCTCAATGTGTTTCTTCCGTTTTGTTCCTCAGCTTCCAGTTGCTTTTCTTGCTGAAACTAGATAATTTTTCAAAGCAATTTCTGAAAAATATTACCCTTTTATATATGCAAGTCATCATCATCAATATTACTACTATTATTATCCTCCTTTTCCTTTAAAAATATTTTTAGGACGCTCCCAGTTAGTTCTAGCTCTGAAGCTGAAGTACCGTGCATGGAAAGAATCTTCCAAAAAAATGACAGTTTTTGGTTACTGAAATCCACTGTTTTGTCACAGTTTTCTGTGTTTCTACCTGTACCTACAGTCTTTTTGGAGAGGTCTGAGGAAATGAAGATGCTGTTTGCAGTGTGAGCACCCTTTCTCCCCTGTGTTTTTGTGGGTGAGTGTTTTCCCACTTTTGCACTACCTTCTGTTGCCATACCATAGAGTGAGAATATGGGTGATAATCTTTATATCTTTTACCTAGAGACGTCTCTCTCCTGACCAGACAGACTTGTTTCCCTGAAGCTGGCCTTGTTCCCAGCTGGAATTTTAGTAGAACTCGCACTGTGGTCTTCCATGGAGGTTGGTGCAGACCGATCCAACTTCTCTGGAGGGGATGAAGCCATGTTGAAAAGAGGCAAAAGATTAACAAAGAAATTAGAAAACGTTATTCTGCCTGCTGGACATAAAACTCATGATTTGAAGTAAAACCATGGGAAAAAGGAGAAAATTTCTGTAGAAACCACACACAAGATTTTCCCGCCCTGACTGAGGCCTTTTCCCGCCCTTTATGGCGCCAAGGAGGTGACTGCCGCGCCTGACTGACCGAGCGCTTTTCCCGCCCTTTCAAACTGACCAATCGCTTTTCCCGCCCTTCCTGGCTGACCAATGGCTTTTCCCGCTCTGGATGACAGGCAGGAGGTGGCCCCGCCCCCCTGCTCCCGCCCTTTCTGACTGAGCATCCTCTGCTGGGAACCCAACCTCAGAACGGCCTCGGGAGCTGCTGTGCCTCAGCAGATGTTTAAGCATTTATTAACTATGCCGGAGCATATTGGAGCAGATATTAAATTCTGTAGCTCCCAGATCTCAGGGTCACTGGAATAAATCCAGTCAAAGTGGCCAAGTGGTTTATTAATACATTTCTCATCCTTTCAGAGTGACCAGCAACTGTTTTCTTCCCTCAGTATCAAATGTCTTTTCCCTCAGTCAGAAAGTAGAATTTGACAACTATTGAGATTAAATATTTAATACTACTTTTATTTGCCTTCAGCACCCAGAAATTTTAGAATAGACTTGGGATATGTTCTCAAATCTTTCTCAATACACTGTTAAACCCTTGTGTTCTGAATTAACAATAAACCCCTAATTCTAAGAGTCATGAGTCACTGGCATCCAAGGAAGCCAAGGCCAAGGAAAAAAAATGCTAAATTTTGTAAGCCTTATGGCTGAACCAAGATTTTATGATTCACATGGCACCCTTGGCCAGAGGGCATCCCTTCAAAATGGGCGGCACAGAGCCAGGGACAGAGAGCAATTATGAAAAGAAACCCCATATGCAAGTATCATTTTGGTGCCTTTTATACCTCTTGTCCTTAGGTCTTTACCTTTTCCTACAAAACTTTCAGTCTTTGCTTTCACTTTGGGAAGTTTGAAGTCTCTGTAATGTTAAAACGAAAACGTGGTTCTTGTGGGAGAGCCAGTGAAGGCCAAAGAGTGCCCCAGTGTGTGTCCAGTTCAGTTCCTCATCATTGCCCTGCAGAATGGGCACTCCTGGAGAACAACCACATGCTTGGTTGCCTCACTGGGTTTTGATTACAAAGATCAGAGCACCTTTGCTGGCAGCTCAATGGTGAAAACCAGCAAACCCTAGGAACCCACGCTGCTCTTACCTTTGGAATTGTGATACGCCAAAGTCTATTTTTCAGCTCCTAACGGTGTCACCATAATTGGCAGCCTGATGACAGTGGTCATCCTGAGAGTGTTAGAAGTTACTTGGGAGATATAAATATCTTAAAGGCTTGTCCTTTCTAGAGACAGATTTTTAAAGCCTGCTGTTGATAACATCATCATTTATGCGGAGCAGTCAGTAATATCTGAAGCTGTGCTCTAGCTCGCTGCCAACAGCAGTTCAAATGTTGCAATGCTGAGACTTGTTGTTAGCAAATTAGATGACGTAGTGTTTAAAATGTTGGAGGCAGCTGGTTCCTCCTGCTGTTCCATTAGCTGCTACCCCTCAACCTTTCTTCTTCGGCACTCGTAAGAGCAAGCCGTCCAAATCTAGCTTGAGTAGGTAATTTAAAAATCTGTGCATTGATTTATTCAAGGAAAACCTCAGGCTATGATGATATAAACACAAGGTGCTTCAATTAACAGAGGCAAGCAAAAGAAAGGGGAATTAATAAATTGAAATTTTCAGATCTTTCATCTTAAGTCTTTGGCCTTTGGGTGCCTTGAGATCACTCCGGAAATATTTATGTTAAATCTCTGTAGCTCTTTCCAACAATTCAACATCAAAATCAGCAGATTCTTGTTTGATACAGAACTGACAAAATTATATCATGCCCCTGGCAACAGATTGCAAACAAAACTGCATACATCAACTTGTGAGAAGCTAATTTAATGACTTGTCTCTTCTTCATAGCACCAAACAAAAACTACAAAAAATTATACCCAAAATAACCGATTGAAAAACAAGCAACAATAATGAAAAATTCCATTCTTTAATCTTAATATTGCACATATTCATGTAAATATATACATGTATATATAGCCACATAAATTAGTACACAGAATAAAACTAGTAAATGAACTACAATCAATAAATGAGCTGCCAGGTTCATTTCCTAAAGCCCCCTTTCTTCCTATATAAAACAAAACAAAATAAAACAAAACAAAAAATTTTTCAATAGAAAAATTGCAAATACTGAATACATTTTTTATACCTTTCTTTATTTTATTTATTTTATCTATATATTTCTATATTTTAGAAAGTAAAGTATTAAGGCAAGCAAATAACGAGCCACTATTAAATGTTAAAATGGAAAAAAAAAAAAAGTGAAAAAAGCAGTGTAACCAATACAGATATCTCAATAGCTGTCTTGCTTCTACAATGATGTGCAGTAGAGGGCACCAAAGATGGCAGAGAAAAAAAAACAAAACAAATTACTACTCCCTAAGAAAAAGGGAGACAAAACCTCTGTAAAAGGTAGTGATTTAGTGCAAGCAGAAGTATCTGGGCCGGACAGGGGTGTTAAGGAGACAGATGAAGGCTCAAAAACCACAGCAAGAATGGGGGAATTGGCGAAAATCTCCACTAGCCATTTAATAGCTTCTTTTGGAAATCTGGCTACTGAGTTCCAGCAAGTTTCAATTTCTTTCTGTCTTTACTTGTCACCTGGGCAGTCCTTGGAAGGACAGACATTTTGTGAGCCAACAGATTTCACTGTCAATAAGTTGGGACAAAGCAGGAGCCAGATCTATCACCTGCCAGGTACGTGAAGAGTTACTGATCTTTTTCTAATGAGCTAAGGCCAGAGAAATAGGAGACAAAAAGTAATTCACTGCTAACAACTTCAAATGGGATATCTCCTTCCAACTAACATGGCTAGTTAAAAAACCCCACAAAACTGATGTGTTTTCATTTTAGCTAGCTCTGGAGTGAGAAACACCTGTAAAATAATTATTCTGTGGTGAACCAAATCACCATAAGAGGAAATGTTTTTTGTTTCCATCCCTTCTTTCTGTGTTTTATCTTTCAGACAGAGATAAAGTCTAGGAGGCCTTTCTTAAAAGGAAAAGTAACTTTCATCTAACCTCTGCCAAAGTTATTTTCAAATGCAACACTTTCTAAAGCTTCCAGGGGGTAGTAATGTATTTTGGGTGGCAGGGCAAGACAGGTATTTGAGACAAAGAAAACCAAGTAAATTAAATAAAAGAATGCTTTTCTCCCATTTAGCATGAATGCCACATGCACTCTGGGTCACTGACAACAATTAAGCTGGAAACAGGCAGCATTACGTGACTGAACACTAAAAGACATAATTTTTATGTGCTGAGAAGTTTAAACTTGTCCAGTGCTATCATAGTCATTATTTCTCATTCCTAAACTGGTGTCACACCAAGACAGGACAATCCTTCAGCCTGATTCTCCCTTCATAGTCCCAATTACTGTACCCACTTCTCATACTTGCCTCAGTTTTAAAGCAGGAATTGCTGTGGGCTTGGAAAAGTCAGACAAAAATGAGACTAGGAATTTATACGGGCAAATTGGGGATTCTACCACTTCTATTATTATTTTGAAGAGCATGTTGTGAAGAAACATAGAGAAAATATTTTTGAGCATCGGAGTCTCCATGTATCACAGAATCATACAATGGTTTGTGTTGGGAGGGACCTTTAAAGGCCACCTAAGTCCAATGCCCCTGATCAGGTTGTCCAGAGCCTTGTCCAACCTGACCTGGAATGTTTCCAGGTATAAGGAAACTACCACCTCTGTGGACAACCTATTCCTGTGTTTCACCACCCTCACTGTAAAGAATTTTTTCCTTATATCTATTCCAAATCTACCCCCCTTTAATTTAAAACCCTTACCTCTTGACCTACCATCCTGCTAAAATTGTTATCCCCAAATTTTCCCAGCATCAAATAAACATGCTATTAGGCAAAGTTCTGATTAAGAAAATATGTTATAGGGACAACATGTTGAAACACTCAAATGGAACACATTTGTGCTAAAACATAACCAGAAAGCAAGAATATCTTCTATTCCTTGTTCATGTGACAGCTTGAACATAGTGGTCTTGAAAACAGCTGTACCATTTCTGCTGGCTTTCAAAATGTAAAATGTCTTGTTGATTTTCTGTTTTCCTTTTGTTGGCAAAATCCTAGAAAGCAGGAAAACTCAGGTGTGATTTTGCTCTTTAAACCCAAAAATGCCAGCTGCTCTATGTTAAAATTACTTGAGCCAAAATCTGTTATTTCATTTATAGGAACGTTGCACCAGTGTTGTCATGGCCCAAGATTTATGGCAACAGGTAAAAGTCAGGATGGACTTTAGACCTTTGTTATTAACTATGTAATAATGCCTGGGGAAAATGAAGTAAGAGAATGGTGTAGGAGTCTACTCTGACATTGAGCACTGTGGGCCATATAAATAACGTAAAGGGTGGGGCAGTTGATTAACAGACTTCTTCATTTTTGGAAATCTAGATTAAAATCAACTTTATGTCATCTTTCAAAATGCATTTGATGGTTTTAATTAAGCTGCTAATGTTAATTGGTCCACACCAGAAAAATGCCAGGGGCACCATGATGTAATTTAGGCTAAATGGCAAGCTTTGCTTTTGAGGGTCTCAAGTAAAAAGTTTATCAAATACAAAAAATATCATAGATGTCTTATCTGGGTGTGCTTGGGTTTTTTACAGGAGGAGAAGAGGAAAAAACCATGATTCAAATATAAACATGAATCCAGCCCAAAAAGTGTCTTACCAAGTTGTTGTGTAAGTAGTTCTGGATGCAGTGAGATTGTTAATTGGCCTTCAGCAAAGTCTTCTCTGCACTGCCTTTCCTGGATACATTTTTTGTCCAGGCAAACATTTTTCTAAGCCTTTCTGTCTATTTATAGGCCACTGTTTTCTCTGCACTCAGAGCAAAGTCAAACGTGTCAGCTGGATGTCACTGCTGTAAACCATCCTCTCTTTTTGGGCATGGATGAAACTGTGACATTTTCCCCAGTTTTGCCTTGTTCCCCTGCACTCAGTTAGGAAAGCAACCAACCACCATGAGATTCCATGGTGTGATGAATCTTCTTCCAGGCAACCTGCTGTGTGTTGGTTTAGGACAGGGCTCTAGAAGTTACTGGACCAGAAGAATAACCACAGTGAAGACTGTAGGCAGCTCACACCTATAAGGTGTTGCTGAAATGTTTGGTTAAAAAAACCTAAGCATCGTGTGCACATAAATACAAATGTCTAAAATATAAACTTCTCCCTGGCTGATCTCATTTATTGATCCCAAAGGGAGTGCAGTGCTGAATTTGGGCCTTAAAGAATTGAATAGAACAAGTTTTTGCTATTCTCTAAAGACAAAATCTTCTGGCACAAACAGGAGTTTTGGGCTGTGGACTAAGGGCTTTTCTATACTGGAAAATTGAGTGAAATTGCTGCTGCAGAATAAGGTATTCTGCAATGACTTACTGTCTGACCCATGACTTTTCCAGACTAGAATATCCACACAGGGAGCTATTATGGACAGTTTATTCAGAAACAGCTATTGTGGTCACTTTTCCCACACAGATCTGTCTATCTGGAGTAAGGAAAAAGCCTGTTTTCTTGAATAGAGGAATATTTTTTGTCTGCTATATAACATGTGGCAGAAAAAGAAAGGGAACTTACTTTCAATCAGCCTATGAGGCAACTTATTAAGACCCTTCATTTAATTTACTAATAAAAGATAAATTATTATAATTTACTATGATTACTTAATTGCTAAGACCATTTCTACATCTGCAAGGCTATGTCCATTACAGGATGTTGCATCAGCTTAAATAAGTCATTAAAAAAACCCCAAAACATATCTAATTAAGTCAGTGCAAGGATATTAATAAAATTACTTGCTGTAGTCTCTGATGGATGGATCTCACATCTCACTCATCAGCCTTCTGATAACATCATGCACATCATTAGAAAGAAATACACAACAGTTCCATGCTTCTGCAAAAGCCAAGGGTTTTGGTGTTAGCACCTTAAGTTTATTAAAGTATAAATAAACAATAAGTATCACTTGCAGTCAGCAGCACCTTTTCTAGGTTAGGAATTCCTGTTTGTGCCTGAGGCAGAGGTGGAAGACAGGTGGGTCTAGAACTCGTTACGAGAGAGAGTTCCTTTCTAAAAGTCTGCTTCAGTATTAATTTATGGTCTCAATATTTTTCTGCATGCCCTCTGTAATGTTAAAGGGTCTCTCATGCATTGTGCTGGAATGTTTCCATGTTTGGATTCACTTGCAAGGAGTTTTAAGTGCCAGGACTGCAAGATTGGGACCTTAATGTGTCAAGGAGATGAAATAAAAAATAACAGGTGTAGAAATGGCATTGCTGAAGATACAATCATCCATCAGTATAGTTCTAAGAAAATAATATTTAAAGCTTTCTCTATAAGTTAAGCTAAAGGTTTTCTTTCAGCTACTTTATAAAGTTTGAAACTTCATCAGAAGGAAAAACTAACATGCTCATCAACCAATCCAGAATCTTTGGTGTGGAGAGCTAGATGAGATCATATCCTCAGCAAAATTATAGAATGCTAAGAAGCAAATCAGGAGAGCCAGTTCCTCACTCTCATTTTAATGACAGGGTGCCTCATTTAAGTGATGTGATGTAATGTAAGCAAAAAAAAAGGTGTTGCTGAACAGCTGCTGTTGCACTATGTTGGCTCTTCTCAAAGTTTCAACCAGGAGAGGACTTCTCCTTTAAGTTTTAAGTAAGTTGATTTTCTAGATACTTCAGACATATTATGATAGTAAATACATTAAAAAATTTTCATTTTACTTGAAATATCTTTTAAAATTATTCCACTAAATTAGTTAATTCCTGTGGAATATGTTTATTCTACAGAGACTATGTTTTCTGAAATGAAAATCTACTTCCAGAAAACTGGATTTGCAAATCAAATTATATAATGTTACATAAGGAGAGGAGTAAGAAAAACAAAATGTTGCCTCTTAGACACCTTTAGAACATACTTTTCAGTAGTTTTTCAATTACTCTTGACTATAAAAGTTTACGATCTAAAATAGATTTTCCTATGTATACTTATATATAGTCACATAACATATTCTGAGAGAGAAATGCAAAACTTTACACAGAGACATTTTTACCCACAAAGAAAAAAAATGCTGACACAGGAAAATAAATACTCAGATTCACAACAATCATATTAACAATAAAAAGATAATTTGAATAATTACTAGGAGGAAGAAAATTATGCCCCATCCGTAGTTTGGAAGGACCCAAATCTCTACAGATTTTTGTATGTTGAGATCACTGACACTCTACTCAAATATAGGCATAGTGATATGGTTTCTGGGAATTCTGGCTCTACCCATGGGAACTGATGGGAATCAGATTGTCCACTCACACTGACACAATGAATGGCCACAAGAACAATTTTGTATAATCTCCTTGGGGAGAAAAAGGCTGTGGCAAAAGGATTCCCAGGGAGTCTTGGGAATAAAGAAATGAGGTTTTATTCTGGTGCAGCAATCCATTACAAGATTATTACCTAACCCCTTTCATGTCACTGTTACACTGGAAAGAGCCAAAAGACTGCATAGTAGGAAGAAAATGATAAATAGAATTTGGAAAGCCAAGCTAGGCATCTCGCAGGCTGGAACTGGAAGAGACAGGGCAAATAAAAGCCAAAAAAAGGAGGATTCAGTTGAGCAAATAGGTGGAATTATGGAAGAAAACATTTTATTTTTTTTCTATTGGAAAGTATTTTGAAAAACTAGGGCATAGCCTTCAAACTCAGAGACTGGAGGTCTGAAAGACAACTGGCTGAAAGGTTTTCATAACACTCTGTGCCCTTCCTTTGATTTCAGTGGTGTGCATCCCTCAGGAGCTTATTTTGTTTTCATATTGTACTCAACCTACTTGTGTGGAGAGAAAAACAACACAACGCAAACCAAAAAGCTCACTGTACCTATATCAGATGGATTTAGTAATTTTTAATGTAGAATTAAAAAAAAAATAGAAACAATCATTCGTGATACAAAAGTCAATATTTATAGAGATTCAAAAATATTTCCATTCCGAGTGGAAAACTTCTGATTTCATAAACTAAACAGTGCCTGCTTTAAAAAGATAAGTTCATGCAGAACGCATAAAAGTCATCTTCACTTTTGCTAACATTCTACTATTTTGGGGTAACAATAACAGTCTTGATTTTTTTCTGTGTTATAGATCAGTCAGTCTTCTGATGGAGACTTAAATCTAGAAGTTTACTTGCAGTTTAACTTCTATGTTTCAGTGTTTTGTATGACACACTTGCCATAAATATATTAAATTATACACTAGGGTCAGTTATGCAGCAATAAAAATACTTTTGCTAAATGTTTGAGAAATTATTATCAATAACCGTTTTCAAGTTTTCATAACTGTAAAATCCCAAACCAGCCTTGATCTTTGAGAAACACAACTGTGTTGTGATCACAGTTTTTTAAAAGAAAAAAATTTAAGCTTTGCCAACTGATTTCCTATGTCAGAGCCTTGCCTATAAAGGCAGTGAGGCAGATTGGTGCTAACGATATGTAAAGTTCATCTTTGTACTCCATTCATTCTCACATCATTACTGGCAAGATTAGTAATAGCATATTTGGGTTGATTTATACGAGCTGTTTACAGTCCCCAGGGCACAGATGCAAAAGTCATTCATCCATGGAAAAACTTGCCATACTCTTTTTTTTTCATGCCCCTACCTATGTGGCAATAGAGAGATGGAGTTTCTGTCACTGGAGTATCCTGCACAAAGTCAACTTCTCTACAGCCAAGTAGAGGGGAATTTGTTTTTTTTCCTAATCGTTGGCAAAGGTGACCTAAAAATGACAATCAGGCAAAACCTGAAGTTCTTAAACCCTTTCTGGCACTGAATCCCACAGCACAACTCTGTCCCAGACATCTGTGTGTACCAGCACAGTCTGGCAAGGTCAGCAGTGGTGGAGCAGTGCGGGGACTCCTTGGTGAAATTGGGAGTACTCAGATTCCTCAGTTCAAGAGCAATGTGGAGAATCTACAGGAAGTTCAGCAGAGAGTTACTGAGAAGCTCAGGGCCAAGAGCACATGGCCTGAATCGAGACTGGAGGTGTTGTGCTTGCTTATCCTGGCAAAAAAGAGGCCAAGGTCTGATTTCTGCCTGAGTGGTAGTTACAGAGATGGTAGCCAAGTTCTTCTTGGTAGGTAGTGTCATATAACAGGACAAAAAGCAATGGCCATAAATTACAGCATGGGAGGTTCGGCTGAAAATTAGGAAAAAATGTTACTCATTTTTCAGGCATTCTTTGAAAAATAAAACCCCCCTTGACAACTACAAAACCAGCACCCCAGTAAGACTAAAACTGAAAACCTAATATAAAACTTAGAATTTCCATCTTCTGGTCACTGTTTCAGATATCTCCTACCTTTAATATTACACATATTTTACCGCTCATGTATCTTACATACATGCTATCTGTGTGCTATATTTTTGTTTAAAATTCCTTGTAATGCAATTTATAGTTGACAGAATGCCAGTTTTCATAAGGAATGAGCGGGATTTTGTACAAGTGAAAACCAGAGGTGCTTAATTTCCAAAGTAATATGGCTATCATCTCCTCGAATCAAAAATCAGCCTTTTGTAGTGAATTCATCGATTTGTGTGGGCACCGTGGCATCGTTTTGTCCAATAGAAAAAAGATGGAAATGAAAAAGATGAAATGAAAAAAGATGGAAAATAGAAAAAAGATGGAAATGAAAGGAAAACTATTGACATGAAACTGTAAAGATCCCATTAGCCCAGCCAATGTGAGGATGTTCATTAAGAGCAGCAGCAACAAACAGGTTATTTCTTGTGTTTAATGCAGGCACTTTCAGATATTTATTACAGTAGCAGTCATCCTTATCTAAACATCTGCTTAGAACACCACACTGGGATGTGTGCTAGGGGAAAGGGATTAATTTTGAGCATTTGAACTGCAGATATCCTATTTAAAGTGCTTTGTGACACCAACAGGTTTTCACATCTCACTTCAGATTTTGAAGCTACTAGCACTTTTCAGATAGCTTACACTAATTTTAGTGTTTCCCAAGTCCAGTTCTAACCATTCAACTTTTCAGTACCCAGTGAAAATGTTGGTCTCCTCTCCTTTACCTCTTTTTAGTTTCAACAAAGCAGTGGTTAATATTTTCAACACAGACTTTCTATTCCAGAAACACAAGATAGGTACAGGTTGGGTGACACAACTATATCTGCAACGTTAAAACAAGAGGCATGGATCTGTCTGTAGGCAAACCAAGTCTTCCTGAAAATGCAAATTCTGCCTCTGCAAAACTTTTGCAATAGTTAATGACTGGAGGCATTCACATATTGACTTATGCTTTATCAGACCAACCAGTGTTTGCAATTTTTTTCTTTTTCTTTTCTTTCTTTTTTTTTTTTTTTTTTTTTTTTTTTTTTTTTTTAATATTTTCTGAGAGTTCACACATACACCCACATTAAATTGAATCCATCAGTTTGAATCTGACTGGGGAGAAGCCAAGTTAGAACCACTTAGCGGAATTAACCAAGGAGAAGGGAACACAGTGCTCAGGATGTTTACAGGATGATACCTGGGGCAGAGTGTGAGAGCAGGAAAATAGGCTGGGAACAAACACCCAGTAAGGAATGTGGAAATCCCTAAGTGATAGGAGCAGGAGACAATTCCAGGTAAGACCCTCAGTCTTCTTTTGGATGATACCGGTACAAAGATTCAGGAATTTTGATCATCTGGAGGCTACACAGTCTCTTTATTCTTTCTTTCCCCTGGACATGTCAGTTCTGCGATCAAATTAATAAATCAGTTTTTAATTTCTTAACACTCGTACATAAGGCAGGTTCTACCTTCCTTACACTCACTGCAGCCCCACTAATTTCATCCCACGGGAATCTGAGATCAGAGTTCAGCTCCAAGGAAACTCAATGTACAAAGTACAATGGGAGATACAGTGTCTTTCCTCACCACTGGAGGGAACCTTTTTTGCCCGAGCTTGAAAAAGAACTTGAGTGTGATTAAGATAAAATAGATAATGGAGAATTTGATATACATGTAAATATCTCCAGATATTTGATCAATGGGGAAGCAGTGGAACAGGTTTGGGCAGCCTACAGATTGATGACCTGTTCTGATAAAACCTGGCTGGACTACAGAAGTCATTCAATATCCATCCTTGCTGCATTTTCTCATGGCCAGCTACCTACATAGAGCACAGATTCCTGATTTCATTAGACTTTAACTTGCCACCCTCATACAGGTTATTGCATTATGATATATGACAATAATCTTAAAGGAAAAATAATGTTTTACCTCCCCCTCCCCCAAAACCAAACAAACACCAAAACCTCCAAAACCAACCAAACATATATTCAGATCAGGATGGAGAGGAGGAGACAAAGAAATATTGGCTAGGAGTCCTACTATATGCATAGATGTGGAATCTTGGCTGCCCACTATATGAAGTAAAATGTTGGAAAGTAACAGTGCTGTAGAAAAGATCGAACCCTGGGGCTTCCTGCTAGGCATAAGGGATTTAATTACCAGGGTGTGTCTAGAGGGAATGAAGGAGATTCTTCTCAGAACATGTCTACACTCGAAACTGTGTGGGGTTTGTGCATCTGTTAAATGATTTGAAAAAGCTATTGTATGATCAATGCAGACACACCACCTCACAGCACTGTCCTGCACACAGGACATTCTTATTAGCTTAATTTCTTATTCAAATTCCTTCTCTGTTTTATGCTATTTCCCTCGTGTTCAATAGTGAATCATTTAACAACTCAGTTCAATTACAAATTGAATGAAACCTGGCAGATTAATATGCAACCAAAGCAAAAATACCCAGTAAATATGCTAATGCTATGGTTCCACATCAGATCAGCAGACTACATTAAGTAGCACATTTCCATTTATGCAACAAAAGATTTTGTTAGTCAATAAATCCATGCAATCTTAGAGGAAATAATTAATCTTACATAACTGGAGTTTTGTTTCAGGAAATGAAGTTATACTAAGAGTTCAGTCTCTTAATTGAAAAGATTTACTGTATTTGCATTCCACTTAATAGTCTTATTTGGTCTTTAATTTGCAGGAGTCCATAATAGGAAATAATTTAACAAAAATGCCAAGAGGAAAGGGATGTGCATACCGGGTCTGTGTGCAGACAAGAAAGAGCAGTCTCACGAGCGATGCTAGTAGTTGTGGCTCTTAAAGACCTCAGAAAACCTCTGAACATTTACATGTTTGTTGCTCTCTGTAAAATGGAAATTGAGCACTTGGTTATCTCCCAGAGCTGCTGCTGGTGTTGGTATCCATAGAACCGCAGTCGGCAAATGCCCTGCTCCTATTACCAATGTAACAAAATCAAAGAAAGCGGGGTAAGATTTCATGGATGGGAAATGCTGCCTTAACAAGAGCCTTTTTCAGATGTCGTTCCCTCCTGACAAAAGATGAGGAAATTACTAGTAAATGAAGTAAATTGTATTACAGGAAGAAGAAAAGCTGCCATCTTCATACTCTGCCAAGAGAAGTTTACAGCATCCAGCCATACCAGATACAAAAATGTTTGTACATTGAGAGTTATCCTGTACCAAGCTTGCATTCCGGTGTGGGAATTTCGTTTGCAAAAGAACTGCAGGGATTATTCTCCAAAGAGCATATAAGCCTGCGGACCCCCCCTGCCTTTCCCAGGCACTCTTGCTGCTTAGCTTACTCTTTCTGGCTGTGAAGTCTGAAAAGAGTTCAGAGGAGCAACAGGATCAGACTTCCCTCACCTTTTGTTGAAGAAAAAGAAAAGGGTCTGATCCTGTCCTCTAAAAACTCTTCAGGCTGAATCAGCCCACAAACAAACAAAGCCGTGTTACAGGCAAAAATGTCACTCACAAAAATAAAAAGTCACTTTCCTAACTCCTGGAATTATAATCTATAAATCTGATATTTACAACCAAATATAGCCAAATATATTTGAGACCTAATAGAAACTATATTGAAACTATAATTTTCTATGATTTAAATCAGCATTCTGTAGTCCGATTTTAGCTTCCATTGAAAACCGATGCAAGGAACCACCACCCATGGACACACCAGCACACAGACATGCACATATTTCTTCCAACCCACTGCTACCAGTTCCAGGTCACACTGATTAACACTTTTCACATAAACATTGTTTTTCTTATTTGAAATGTTAATGCCTTCTTAGTACAAGGAGAAAGTCTATCCAGCGATAGAATCCCTTAAGAGTGTTAATTAAACAGGACAATAATAATCCACTGGTGATTTATAGTGAGGTGGATTACTAGACCGTAGTGGTTGGTCTGATAGGCATTTATTGCGTACTTAACCATTTAAGTATAACAAAAAAAATCATTGTGGTACAAAAGGTGACGAATGTTTCTGCTAAAACAGTCCATTAAGATGATTCATTAACATTACAAAGAGGTCTGCAGCCTGTGTGCCACTTGGAGCCTGTAAATGTCTGGGAAAGCGAGAGGCATTACCATAGGAAATGCTTTATGCTAAATGTGCGCTGATAGAATCTGAAGTCCATTTTCTGCAGATAACATCACTTTTTACACTTTGCATTACAAGGTCTAAGGATGCTTTGTACTTCTCAGTTCTCCAGCTAGCGAATG